>NC_061453.1:2500000-3125000 GCF_022581195.2 Helicoverpa zea
CCGTTTTATTTAGTACCAAAGTTTTATTAATATCACTAAGGAAAAATACACTTCTCATCAAATAACTCCACTATGGATATAAGGGTTCTTCAAAATCGGTCATTTTCTCGACACGAGACGTTGACACGAGACGTCAAGTTTGACTCTTACTTGCATAGATGTAATATGTTATAAACAAGATTGCGCACTCTCAAAATATATATTTACGAAAATGAACTCTATTCCAACGCAATAAGGTACTAAATTGGTTGCATAATACACAGAGGCAAATCCGAGCCGAGAGGGATAGTTAGAACGGAGGCCGTTTGTCTCTTTCTAACACCTTGCCAGCATAAAAAAATGTTGTGATCAAGTTTTTTTTTGCCCAAAAAAACAATTGAATCACTTATATTTTTATCTTATTTTAACAATTGTAAGTCAACAAATTAATAACAATCGCATTAATTTATTCGTATTTATTCTTAAAACATAAACAACATAAATTTTTATTTAGCTTTTTTTATTTTCTAGTGGTAACCCTGAACATTCTTGGCGCGTAATCAGCATTCAAAATTTTGTTTATATTTTTTTGTATTAAATCAATTTAAACTATTAAAATGGTGAAAAAGTGTTGCTTTTATACTTGTGAAAGTGAATCCTATGGTGGTTGCAATATATCGCTAAGCTAATAATAACATTTTCGTAAATCAAACAACTAGGGTGTCCATGAATTCTTGTAATGAGTCAAAATATGGGTGATGGATTTTAAAACTGTTGTACTATTGTTATAGCTTCCCAAAAAAATGTAAAAAGGCGATATAAATGGCTCAGCAGTCTATATGTGAAGCAAAAATACAAAAAAATCAGTCTGCACTTCGAATCTTCCCGTTTTTATTACTGCTAATTCCCGCTAATTATTAAAAGCCTATATTAGTATTTTAAGGTCACAAACTGCGTAAGTTAAAACTTCAATACCAATCTGTGCTTAATAATTTAATAATCTTAGCAAACTCGGATTGGTCTCACATAGCTTAATCTCATAGTCACCCTATTAGAAAGGGACAGACGGCCTCCGTACTAACTGTTTCACTCGGCTCGTTTTTTGGTTAAAAATGCGCAGTCCTGTTTACTATATTATGTCTATGCTTACTTGTCTATCAAAAAAAAAATACGACAAAAATTACTTGGAAGCTTATCATTAGCTCGAATGACAAAATCACGCTTTGTCGTAATTTACGTGAAATTTTATATCAAATCTATACATATAATAAATCTGTAGAAAAGTAATTTTTGTACATTGAAGAAATTGACAAAAAAAATAGCCAGCATGTTAAAGGATAACTAACAGAACCCATTTCCATCATTTTTGTCATTTTTGTCTGTTTGTCTGTTTATCTGTTTGTTTGTTCGGGATTCACGTAAAATCTACGAATTAAATGCAGACAATGCTTATATACAAAAATTCTACGTAACTTGGGGTATTACTTAGTTTTTCTTTCATCGAAATCGATTCACTCTATCAAAAGATATGATTAATTTTGTGAATTCAAGATGTAAAATATTACGACACGCAATCTATTTGTCAAAACTGTACATTTGAATGTTGTACTTATATTAGTTGATCGGCCTATTATTAATATTTACACAGAAAATCACACCTTTATAAGTAACTTCGGAAGAAAAAAAAAATGAAAATTTTGTTTAGCCAAGGTTAAAGTAGCTCCATCTGTGGTAAATAAAATACATCATCAATTTGTCAAAGGAGCGAGGTGGTAAATGACAATATTACCATACATTCTTTATAGAGGATTATTATTTCAACAGATAAAGTTGTGTATTTTCCGTAATTCACCATATTTTAACACGAAGTGTAATTTTTCGATAGACATTTCAATAGTGTTTGTCAGTTTGCCCTGCACATCAAAATCCAACTATAATTATTACCTTGATGAAAAGAAAATTAATAGTTCTCGGCCAAATTTAAAACGGTGCCATCTAAATTATTTTTTGAACATTATGTCAAAAATGATGACTTTAGTGGAACAATTAATTATCATTTAAAGTTACAGATGGAGTTCATATCAGGATTTTTTCATAAACATAGTTTAGCTTATCTTCCACTAATGTGGTGGCCTTAAAACAAATTACTTTGAGTGAGTAGTATTAAGTAGACCTTAATTATTTTTTCTGATGCAAAATATGTAAACTTAATCCTAGAAGAAATGAGGATATAGGATATATCTCTCGCAAGCGCTGCTAAGCGTGAGGAAGGTAATGTAGGATTCTGTAGCTTTAAAAACAAGCCCAGATACAAAGTGCAGATAAGAAATGGGAGCTCTCTCTATTTAATACCATACACACGTAAAATGCTTTATGCGTCTGAAAACGTACAACTTCTGATCGCAAATACACTGCTCACGATTACGAACAGTCTCAGTAAGACCCGAGCCAAGTCTAAAAAAACACCTTTTATATAAAACTACGTTTGATGTCATTTAATCACAAAGACAGAATTGTTCTCTGTTGCAAATCCTATCCACCTATATCCTATCCTAATCCAGAATGCATTGCAGGTGTGCATTGCACAAAAACCAATGGTATCCTATTCGAGAAGTCAAAAGAGTTGACCTGCCAACGTCAGCTTCTGCGCTAAGCAAGTGTTCTTAATAGTACCATCAGAATTACATTCATCGTTGAAAGAGGTGAATAACTTTTCAGAAACCACAATAACAGTAGGTGCCAAAGCGTATTATCGCTTCATAGAGCTCTGATTGGCCCCAGGTGACCAAGTCAGGTCTGATTTGTTCGTTCATCAGATCTTTGAAAGTGTTTCGGTGGATACTTACTGTCGTCCTGTTTACGTGTGACACAAAATATGGTATATAAACGTCCTCCGCAAGAGCGAAATTTTCCCGGTGTGCGGTAGTGACGCACAGTATACAACACTTATGTTTCTTTTGATTTGCTGGCTCCACCAAGAAATGACAAATTGCGAGCGTACATTCTGAAAATCTTGGCAAAACTACAGGTTTCAAGTACGAACACATGAAGTGGACTCTCACAGATACGTACATTTTGCCTATTCGTGAACTAATGCAAACATTTCGGTGGAGTCCCGGCTTAGGCGTCCCCCACATTAGGCGTGCGCGATCCTCGGGCGTGTGAGTAGCGCGGACGCCGCGCGTGCGTCGCGAGCGCGTTGCGTGAGCGTCGCGTTTTGCTGCCCTGCGGCATTTGCAGCGCGCTCGCGGCGCGCACGCGCCGCTCTCCTTGACGTTTAACTGCTAAGGCGTTTAGCGGGCGGCGGGGATAGCAGGCGAAGGGGTAAGAACGCAACTCGAGCGCCGCGTGCTCGCCGCGAGCGCGTCGCTTGCACTCTTCACACATGCCGCAGGGCAGCAAAACGCGACGTTCACGCAGCGCGCTCGCGACGCCCGCGCTACTCACACGCCCGAGGATCGCGCACGCCTAATGTGGGGTCAGCCTTACCATAGTGAGTAAGTGAAACTATCCTACCCTATGCGCCTGCTGATGATGATGACTCATTTTATCATCCATCCAGCTATTCCCCAACTATGTTGATGTTGGCTTCCAGTCACCGAATCTGTTTGAGTACCAATATTTTCCTTGGAGCGACTACCTATCTACAATCCAGTCAACTACACAAGACGATATCCATATTATGGTAAGACTGACAGACTTTCTGGCTTCTGATTAGTCGCAGCAGCTGCAGAAAATGTACAAATGACAGCTTTGTCAGACTCAAAGCATGTAGACATAGATTATAGCTGTTTCCTGTGAAAATTACTTACGCACCATACGTAATAATTTTCCAAATTGGCTGAACAACGTCACAAACTTTACTTCTTTTGTTTAGATAAATGGTCACATCCACAACACAACCCTGATCATTGAATCTATGCGACTGCTAAGTGCTAATCCTAATTATACTGTCACGTGAAAGAATGCACCTACGGGATAAGTAGTATTTTGACGATTCTATATTGCCCACGCAGACGAAGTTGCGGGCAACAGCTAGTCATTTTATATTTGCGTTACCCACACCTCGTAGTAACATCCCCCTTGAACCCATAGGGTCTTAAAGTATAGATATAAGTACTAATACCCTTGACCGCTTCGTCATAAGCCCTATACTTGGCGAATTAGCTGGCTAGCAAAATTTATTACAGCCGACCCGAAATAATTATGTTAAGGCAAAACTCGTAAAGTCAAATTTTCATTACAATTCTGTTATAAATATCCGCCTTTAGTAACTCTTTGAATTAAGTAATAGTTTTCGTTTATAACAGTAAGTGAAGAAGTTTGTAAAATGACTGTAATGAGTACTAGTAGGCACAGTAAAGTAAGGCTCATATTGCAATATAAGGCAACCTGCATCTTCTTGATTACTTTCACGAGGTATAGTTTAGCTATCCATATGTCAATAAATTATACATCTTAGATATCCAACAGCCAAGACTGACAGTCGAGACTCCGAAACTTACTACTGTATATGTTTCAGTGTGTTTTTGTAAACTTTGGGGTATCAGTTTAATTAAATACGTTGATAGAACTCTCGTCTACTTAGTTCAGAACTTTGAACTCTGATCTGAATACTAATGTTACTGAATAAACTTGGAATCTGTGCTAGTGTATAAACTGGACAAATGTAAATACAGAATGGATACATTGTAAGTACTAACTGAAACTAAGTTAGGACGGTCGTAATGTTACTCCTCTTAACTAAACAGTAACTATTTGAGTCTTTTTAGGTACCTGAGATGTCGTTCATTATGGTACGTTCGTCAACAGATAATACCTTTAAGTTTTTACGTATAGGACCCATTTCACACACGATCGGCTGATTCCAAGGCAAGCTATTTATAGCTTGTGTGGGTGATACAAGTGATGTTATTTTCTTTTTTTATGATTGTATATCACGAATACATATTCCAGCATCCATCCATGTTGGCGGTGCCCAAAAGTCTTACTTGGGATCCTCTGTGAAGCAGTCAGGAATGGTTGCCATTTTACCAACAGAATCGCTTTGTTGACATTGATGATAGGATGTCATGGTTTACAAGTTTTTCTCTGTAACACCTCTGCGTCCATCAGTGAGGTCGTCTAAAAAATGTTGTTTCCCACTCTTCTGCCTATGCACTATAAACTCGTATCTAGTAAACACAGACATTTTCACACCCTCAAGTTTTATGGTCCGTAGACTGTTCCCGTATTTTTGACACGCGCACACTGAATCGTACGTGCATTCCGGCCGTTATGTTACAGTAGGTACATGCAAAGGAAAAAAATGAAAATCGGGAACACTATGGGGACCCTCACGAACTTTTACATCCATGTTTGTTCGGCTATAACAATAGTGGTGATGGCAGGGTACAGTGAAAACCTTTTATTTATTCCCGGAGCTGATGGTATACTTAACTGTACCGTTACACTGTTATATTTATTTTGATACCTACTACAAACATAAATCCTGTAAGATTATTCTATGGCACTAAAGATCGGTCTCCGACTTTTTCTGATGACATCTTATTGCCCCGATCTACATACGTTGTGTTCATTTCTGCCATTCCTCTCTGTCAACCATCATACTTATATCTTTACATTCGTCTTTTCTTCAGGTCTACTTCTTTCTCTCTCCATCCATTCTTGACTTGAACAAACTTACAATAAAATTCATACAACAAAAATAAGAAAACATAAATCAACTATAATATGATGTATGAATTTCAACAATTTTCCAGACTCACGTGCGCTCATAGGAGCAATTCTCTCACCTACGTACTCCACTTAACGCGAGTTTCCGATCAGATCAAAACTTTCCGCATTTCAGCTAGAAACGTTCGGCTCACTTAGCAACTATTATATCCTCAAGCTTCTTATAGAAAGGCGGATGATAGGAAACTAACTTGAGAATAGTTTCATTGATTACTGATTACGATTGCGTAGATAATGTAGGCTTCATTCAGGTTTTTTGTGTAAGCGTTCCTCTTAGATAATTTAAGAAAGTTTTGGGAAAGCTTGACTATAGATACTGAACTGAACTGATAAGGTCTAAAAAAGGAAAAACCCTATCAAGCTTTAGGAGAAATGTTGAAGGTTAGGTTAAGTTAGAAAAGGTGGAAGAGATGAAATCCTGAAAAAATATTGGTAAAAGCGTGAGCACATAAAGTTAATAAGAATCCTGTATATTTAACCAAAATGTCTCCCGCTGCGTTATAAATATCCTAGCTAGATGGTGATGAATGAATTTCAGGTGACGTAAAGGCTAGACAAACAAAATGGGAAAATATTACCAGCGAACTAGACGTTCCGTATTTACAGACAAACATGTAGCTTGGAACAAATATCTGGAGCCCACACAAATATTAGTCTAGATGGAATAGAACGGCCCACATAAACACTGCTTCTCTATATACATTCGACAGAAAGACTAATAAAGACAGACAATGTAATACAAAAACAATCAATTTAAATGAAAGGACCATTAAATTAGGATAATGGCAAAATGAAGAACCTACTACATCATCTTCATGTACACATAATACTTAACACGTGGAGATTTTGATAGCCTAGACAACTTCTAATAATATTTAGTTTAACAACCACGAATAGAACGGTCAAAACAAGAATCAAAGCCTCCTAATCTCAATACTTGAAATAGAGCCAAACAGCAACAGTTGACCAACTAATTCATAACTTATGGCATCAGAAAAAAGGTTTGATATCGCTTATCCGCAATCTGGAGTTACGACCTTTGATCTATTAGCAACATTACCATCTCCGGTATATGACAAAATTGCGAGGGTTGATAAAATTGAAGCTGTGATTTGAGCTTGTTTGATAAAATACCCGACTGTTTATACAGGTATACCTACCTGCCGGGAGGCGGTACACAGAAATTTGATAGTTAAATTCGTTCGGGCTTGATGGTGTCGACCTAATTTTGGTGTGTAGCTACCACCGAGGGGGTTGCCAGCTAAATGAATTTGGCTTGTGTTTGTATCTTACAACACTAGACTAGCTTACAACACATTGAGAAGGTAGTGTTACTTACTAAGTATAGCTTTGATCCACCAAGGCTTTCGAATGTAGAACGATCGACTTTCAGTCAGTAAAGTGCGCTTGAATAATGAATCATTTTCACCTGTTTTTTTTTTTCAGAAGCTCTTGAATATTAGAACCAACGTTTGTCTGAACAGAAATACCTACTGTTATCACAGTCCATATTCCAAATAACACGCATTCTAAAACTTACTCTTGAAAATCCTCGCAATTGAATCAACGCAAATCCCTTTACGACTCCATTACTAGTTCTTTCTATTTTTACGTTCCCACAAAGTTCTTTAAGATTAATTAGCATCAGTATTCCATTGAATAACAATGGAACTGATCGGGTCGTGTCGAGATAACGCCGGTTGTTTAACGATGCTAAATGCAGCCTCTACTCGGTGGAAATTAACTCATTGATCTTTTTCAAAGACATTGTTCGTGTCACAAAAGGGATTCACAGTAGAAATAAGTTTGATGTCAATAGAGAAGAGATCTTTGGGATTCCAATTTCATTATTAACGGTACTCAGTTCTCTGTGAGACTGATACTTTTGAAACTTTGTTTGGACTGTAACGAATAAGCAAAAGCATTCCATTAGGTAAGTAACTATCGTAAATAATCCTAAAGAACCACGTTTGTCAATGAAAGATGAACCTGAATAAGCAAATAATGATAAATAGGTACCAAACACTAGTGCGAGTGTCAATAAACAAGCTTTGATCGCTGACACAGCAATTTGTTTTTAACTGATGTTTTTTAAGGAGGGCGCGTCAAAATGAAAACAGGGGTTCACATAGCCTCTGGCTACATGGGAAATGGAGTGCGTTCCAGCCGGTATTATCGATCTTTTCATTCTAATTAATTTCTGAGCTAGAATCGAAAGTAGCAGGTACAAAAGATTTAACAATTTAAAGGTTGGTCCGTATCATTCGGATACACCTACGCGTTAAAATGACACAGTTTTGATAAAGTAGTGTATAGTTTAATAATCACCTACATTATTATTATCCACTAGATGTCTGACTACTTATTATTTATTAAGAAGCCTTCAAAGATAGCCTTGATAATACAGTAAACACACAAAGATTGGTTTAGTATATCAAAACAGTAATTGACAATATTACTCACATAACATCTATAATACTCCAATAGCTACTACAAATATCGTCCTTGAAGATGACATGCCAAGGAAATATCAGAAACTGGAGACAGTGCCATTATGTCAACTGAACAAATATTCCCAGATATTCCTTTAGCTTCCAATAAATAACAGAATAAAGAAAATAAACCTTATAAACTGATCGCTAAAGCTGATTTTGATATAAACGCTAAGAATCACATAGCAGACTTCAAATTCGCTCATATGGATAGTATAGATAAAGTTTTCTTTGGAAGAATTTTCGGGAAATATTATTATGATGAATGTTTTCTTTGTTGGGAATTATTTGAAAAAAAAAAAAAGTATTTGTTAGGGTATTTAGCTGTCGGGTCAGCTGATGTCAATATTGATGTGGATGGGACAGAACTATATTGTGTATGTATAAAAACCGGTATTAGTTATTTCATAGAGCTAATAATGCTGGCCTTCCTTCATTTTCAATTACAGCTTGTTCAATTAAATACTGTTATGAAATTCTTGTACATTATATTGTGGCTAAGATTTTCTAGATATCTTATTACTTTCTGTTCACTTAGGTAAATGAACTGAACTGAAGGTGAATGAATAAATAGAATGTTAAGATTCATCAATTTATTTTATTTTAAAAACCTACTTTGTTTTCCCTTCAAATAAAGTTGAGCATGAAACATGAGGAAAACGAACCCAACCAAACGAACGAACCAAAAAGCCCAGATTACCTCGTGAAATTAATTTAAATTGCGATTGCAATGGAAAAGGATTCCAATTGCTAAATGGAAATATTTGGTATACACACTCGTATACAGGGAGTAAATACATAGCTTCTATGTTCGTATTTTGTTTAATAATTCCATCCAACATTTTCACTCCAAATTGGTTTGCCAACGCAAACGAATCGAGTTTATTTCGCTCTCACCTGGTGTAATCTGCCTCGCCTTCATGGTAACCTAACAGAAATATACGTACAGTAGGTATCTGTGTCAACTTTACGGACTAGATTAGATAGATCTTGCTTCAAATTGTCATTCGTTTGTGTAAATCTTAAAAATCAACTTCAACTTCTTCTAAGACATGTCATTAACTGAGACTACTTGTACCACATCTGTTTTGTAAATAGACGCTTTTTCCCTTACCTTCAAAAGTCTTTTATCTTCATTCCATTCATTCCAATCTTAATTTACCCAACACAAATATCCACAATCAACAAACCGCCTCAGAATCACCCGATATAAATTCAATTTTATTATCCACGGGGCTTAGCAACCGAAAATTAATCCTCTCTGATTTGGGGATTACACTCCCGTTTGTTCCAATACAATCGGTTTCATTTGCCTGATATCCGTGGATATGTTATAGATTAGCTTCGCGGGTTCGCTAAAGGCTGTATGATTAATAGTATTCGGTGAATGGACAGTGACATCAGACTGATTTCGTGAAATAACGCGTGTACAGCGTAATTCTGCAATGCGGGTGTTGTTACTTAGATCTTTTAATGTTAGACTTATTGTATTTATTTATCAAAATCAGGGATTGATTGGTAATAGTTAATAGCTCTTTGCCTGGCATTAAACTACTAAAAATTAAGGTTCAATAAACTCTTTCAAAATTCAATAACGTCGATCCTAACCCAGTGAACCTCGAATTCATTGACTTCAACTAAAAGGTGCGCGTGAAATATGTCAGCACGTATCGTCAATAAAGGACCCTAGCCAGCCTAAATGGATGTCTCCAATACAATCTTCGCTCCAGGTGGTTACGCAACCAATATGGCTGCGGAGCCTAACACTTTGAAATATAAAGACATTTTATCTTCTACATAAGAAGGTTTATGTACGAACGCACGTATCGGAATACTAATACCCAAGGCTTTGGGAATGTTCTGGTATTTAGATTGAAGAATACTGTATGTGGCTCCGTTATTTTATTGACTCGCTTTTATTTGGCCTTTTATTCGGTTCGTTTTATTGTTATTTATTGTACCACCAGTTTATTGTTCTTCTTAAATGATTACTACTGTTCTTTCTTTTTCATGGGGATATAATTTTGGTATATTGCAATTCTGATGCGTGGGTTAAAACATATTCATTATCAACATTCTTACACATTAATTTTGCATTGCTATCGTCGATAAAATAAATCGACTGATGTTTCATACTTTATTACAGAAAGGTAACAACTTCTCATATTGCTTCCATGCTTTTGTTATAAACCGTTTATACTTAGAAGCTCCTTTTACCTATTCGCGAGAATGAGAATACTTTCCTATTTTACAAAACAGTATACAGCTGCCGTACCCATCTTCCGTGAAATAGCTTGTAATGATGAAAAAAGTCGGTATAAGCAAAGTTTTTAGACGGCAAAGGAAAAACTTTGACTACAGGGTGTTTTGAGATCGAATGGTCTTATGTACCCCGTAGGTAGCTGAGAGGGCTTGCGACAAAAATACCCCTTGTTGATGGGGGTCGATTGGGCAGGATAATTAATGATCCTAACTGGGTATATGTATATTAGAAGTATAAAGTGATGGTTCTTTTAAGGTTTTTACAATTAATTTTTAGGGTCATCTAAATATAAACGGGATACGGTTTTAGGTTAAGTATTTGAGTTATTTAGGCTTTTTAAAAGACTTTTTGTATCCTATACATACCATCTACTTTATCTAGATATTTAAGCTTACAAAGTTAGGTTTAGTTTAATTGAATTTTATCAAGAAATATGAACCGAGCTGAATCGTAACTTCAGATACAACTAAGTCATCTATATACACAAAACAGTTGACAAAGGCAGGCGTCTGATAACAGAGAACTTTACCAATACCGTTGTGTCAACACTAATCAATAGTTTCAACTTTACAAGTTATTCGACATCAGTCAACTGTAACTTGTGACTAACACAAACAAACCAAAGTTCTTGTATTTACCGTTATTTGATAATAACCGTCTTCAGAAGCAAGACTCGTTGAAACTTCTGTGTACGTTTTACTTTAACGTGGGTTTATGTAATTAATAAACTGAGTATATTTAGACGCTGGCTTCCGCCCGCGGTGACACCCACATCCCGTAGGAATTCATTCGCGCTCCCGGTTATAATGTAGCCTATGTCACCCAGGGATAGTGTAGCTTCCCAACAGCGATAGAACTTGGACTCTTGGATCCAAACAAACAATATTTTTGCTTTTCATTTAGATAAGATTTTATTTGAAATGTTTACAACCCTGAATAGCTGGAGATTTTCAAATACTTAACAGAAAACTAAAACGAATTTGCTCATTATATTTTATCAGTATTTCAATCAAAGCATCGCAATCACGGTTTCTAAAGCTTCAAATCAAACGTTTTCCAATTTTAGCTACTAAGGGTGTAAATCAGTCATCAGCTTTGTTCCACTAAAATGTTTAATTGACCTCGTTAACACGTAAATTAATTAAATTAAAACGAATCAATTAATTTAATTGATCCCTTTTATTAGTAGGCAGAGTCGCGTTGATCTGTGATTTGGGAAATTGAAGCTGCATCACAATTAGTGATCATTATTTTAAGTACCTCATTGATTTTCTATGCCTTTACATCATTTTGATTAATAGGTAATGGTGACGTAGAGTATTAGGAAGAACATTATCATATTGTTGGTTTCATGGCACCATTTCAATTAATGTAGGTATTATTTTTGGGAATGGATGGATTGTACAGAAGAGATAAGAGTAGGATGAAGATATGTAAAATCTAAGAATCTTAGGGGTGGTGCGTTCATGATACAAGCCAAAATGTTAAAAACACTTTACTGGTACAACTATTATTCTGGTTATTTCAAGATTAATAAATAGATTCAGATTTAATTTACTTTAACGTAAACCTTTGTTTTACACCCACGTCTAAAATCCCAACCATCTACATTTAGATCTATTTCCAGAAATAGACTCTTAATTGTTGAACAACTAACACAAAATGGCCTTAAGCACTGGTCCAGGCGTCCTGGATGTTACGTCACGTCAGAGAGTTTCAAACGTCACGTCAAAGTGTAGTCGTGTTACACGGGTCGTTAGATTTTCAAACACGTAGGTATTTAAACTTGAATTTGTAAAGGGTGGTGGCCTGGTGAATGCTAAGCTTTTAATAGCTCTGCTACTTACTGTTCTTATTTAATGATTACTACTGTATGTTTTACTGGGTGGTATTGGTAGTTACCTATTGTTTTGCTGGGTGTCTGTTACGCCACTTCTTCTTCCCAGCAAAAACACATAGGAAGTGGTGGAAATAAGGGTGGGGGTTTTGGGAACTGTAGCCTAATTTGAATAAAAGTTTTTGATTTGAGTTTTCCTTTGTGTTAAACCAGTAGAACTACTCAATAGCTTATGTAACTCTGTTTCTTTACTTATGTTTTTAACAACTAAGCTCTCCTTCCCAATTTTCTTGTCACATAACTACTACTAGTCTTTACTTTCTTGTTTAAAAATCAGGTTTACAAAGTTTTTCTATCGCTTATTATTGCTCATTTTCATGTAGTCTCACCCTTAAGCCTTACTTTGTAGAAACGTTCCATAATTACGGCTGGCACAACCCTCATTTGTTTAGTGAAAAATTTAATACTTTAGTGTAACTTAGTCGGTAGTTACTTAAATTATATTTGCATGTTTTACGTGATATGTGTACGCTGTTGATATTATTTTATTTAATTAGTTGTGGACTGTAGTGTGTAGTCCGAGATTTTATTTGTCTTTTAAAGCAAACAAAACTATAGTTAAACAATAGGCCACTTTTGCACTTGTTCCCTTCGTAAGTCGTTTATTATTTAGAACCTCTTACAACTTAGTGACTTCTTACAAGTCGATGATAGTCGTATCCACACGACTGCCTATTTCTGTCATTAGATTGTAATTTCCAGTTTTATGATTGAAAAAATAAACTTCAGTAGCATCATTTATTATTATCTTATTTTGTTCAGAATAAAAAATGCGCCCATTACAGCTCCCTCGTCAATTCTGAACTCACAATAAAGAATAACATCTCCAATAAAACCTACAATGGTGCATTCGTACGAAAATCAATTATTATGATAAGTGTGGGGTAGATATTGCCTATAGACGCACTTTCCTACCCCTGTGTTCAGACCACGGAGGAAGGAAAGATTAGTGGAGGTGTCATAATGCAGGCAGGTCAGGCACCTTCTTCTAGGTCAAATGCGTACGGTAGGCGTGACCAAAGCGATCATTATTATCACTAATGTACTAACTAGTAGTTCGGGTTCCTTGAGACATCTGTTTAAGACTGATTGGTGATATCAAAAGGGCGGGTTTCAAAGAAGGCGTATAAGGGCGTAGCGAGAAACCCCGCACACCCGCATTTTGGCGAAGCTGTTTTCCTAGGAGATTTTCCGTTATGACATCTCCGCTTATCATTTAGTTCTCCAACTTTTAGACAAACAGGAAGTATGATAAAATAATGCTAGCCGAACAATATACAAGTAAAAGATTTATAGGCAAAGAAGTTTCTATTTGTGCATCTGAGAATATTCCGGGAATTTCGTATTGAATGAGAAAAGAAAATAATGTTATGACATCCTATGATAACTGTGTATACAGCGAGAAATCGGTTTACATTGAAAATATTTTCGAAACACTGATCTATAGGCATTTTATCATTGACCTTGATGAAAAATGAGACTTCGACATTTCAATTTATCTTCAAAATGGAGCGAACGATTCAGTTAATTGATATGAGGGTTTCCACATTGTAAACTTCTAGTCGGCCGATAGTTAAATGGTGGTCGAACATTACAAAGATCATTGTGTATTAATCCAATATCAGAACGACTGAAAACTATGATTGAAATAAAGATTTTCCTTTAAAAAAACTTACAACCATCGGGTGAACTATCGGCCGACTGTTTAGACTGCAGTGTGGGACCTCTAAGACTTGAGAATTAATGAAAAGACAATTGAAGACTCAAATTGTTCAGGTTTTTTTGTAGGTAGAGCTAGTTTCTGGCAGACAGCCAGTAATCTGTCATAACTTCATAGCTTACTATTACAAGTTTTGAAGTTCAGTCATTAGCACGTCTGCACGCTCTAGTTCTTTATGATCCTTCTCATACTTTCTACAATCTATCTATTCCTAATAACATTATAAAGCTGAAGAGTTTGTTTCCTTGAACGTGTCAGGTACTGCTAGTCCGATTTGATAAAATTATTTCACTGTTAGAGTACCCGCACACTTTAAGTCTTTTACCATTTCATAAATCAGTATGAATATGAATGATAGCACTGCACATAAAAACGATAAGGTATTTGGCCGGTATCAGACCACTACTTAGTCACAACAACTATTAAAGAACAATGTCAGACGTCCATAGTAACTTAGGCTCAATAAAAATATTTCATGGACAGTGAAAATTCTTACAGTTTTTTGTGTAGTTTAATGTCAGAAGCTTTTCTATGTTTTCTACTTTTGCATTGAACTTCTCAAAACCAAATTATTCCAAATTATTAAAACGAAAAACCTGAACTCGATAAACAAAATAATTACTTATTACAATGATATTTTTTTTTGGAAAAGTTCTAGATAACAATTAAATATTTTATAAGAAGTTAGTATTTTATATTTAAATTGTTGTAGTAAAGAACTTTGTGTCCGTGAGAATTTAGTTTTAAAAGTTGATTGGGTGGGCCGAAACCTGACATTGTTCTTTGCAGTGTGCTATTTAGATGTCTCATTTATTGAGGAAAGTTACACGCTTTTAACATAAATAAAACTTAAACAAAATGGTTTAATGAGATCAAAGTACCTAAGTTTTGTAACCACACGGTTTCTACTAACCATTTCAGTTACGATAATTGGGTACGTTAACTAGGCCTTACCTATTCCAAGAATACAAGGTTTTTCATCTGAATAAACATGAAACCGACCGTTTTCTTCCAAGGCTTAACGTAGTGTCCTACTGGCCTATTAATACCCCTTAACCCTCCACTGGCCACGGATCGTGAGCTCACGTAATCTTACCTAACCCGTCGCATGTTGCTCACACTTGACTAGCCACAGGTTGTACTGTAGTTGTGTTTTACTAGCAGGCTCTTGTAACCTTAATCTATTTTTAAAATGACCTGTTATCAGAAAGGATTTGTTTACAAAGAGATACCTTTTTGGATCATGTTATTTGGATATTTAAAAAAAATCTTTGTCGATGAATGTCGAAGACAGATACGAAAAGTTTTATCATAATATTTTTCTAATACGAACATAAAAATACGAAGATTGGAGCTTTTTTTTTTTTTTTTTTTTTTTTTTTTATCGACGTAAAATCATCAAATGACCCCTCTCGCTGTGGGTTAGCAGCGGTGAGGGAGTGTCAGACTCTTACTGACTAAAATCGTCGTGTTCCGTCATAGGCCTTTTATGTACCAGGGCCGCGGTATCTCTTTCGAACAACCCGCAGCCCCGGCAGGCCTTGGCCCTGCTGGGCCCCGCTGGGGTTGCTGACGTCTCTTTGAGGAGCGCGTGGAACAACGCGCGCCGTCGACACGGGTCTGTCGTCTAGGAAGACAGAGGGACGATGAGCCACCCGAACTCACCGCCCACAGACCCACGCCTACGGTGGCCGGGAGTCATCTCGCGACACCCGGCGCCCATGGTGTCTACCTGGTCCAGCGCGGCGGCCGGGATGAGAGGTGCGAACTCTCTGGCGTTCCGCCTCCTCCTTCTCGAGCATGACCGCTTCGCAGAAGGAGGCGACGGCATCCCATTCCCTCTCGCCCCGGACCATGGCCTGAACCAGGGCCGGACGCGAGAGGTCGCCGCCGCCCAAAGCCTCGACGAGGACCCGGCGGTGCCCTTCCCATGCGGGGCACACCTGGACTGTGTGGTCCACCGTGTCCTCGGGGCTGTCCGCACAATGGTGACACCCGGGCGCCTCCTCACGACCGATGCGGTGCAGGTACCTCCCGAAACAACCGTGTCCGGTGAGGACCTGCGTCATGCGGTACGTGAGGGCGCCGTGACTCCTCCCGAGCCACTCCTCAAAGAGGGGACTTACCGCCACGATGGTGGCGTGCCCTACGAAGATTGGAGCTTCGTTTCAAACTTAAAAAAACTTAGGATAGCTTGTTGGAAATCTGCATAAATATAGCTCAAGAGGTCCTTCAAGGAAATGTTACGAAAATTACACGCATAATTGGGTTTATTTATGCATCAAGTAGTGTTGAATCTTGAAAGGTAACGTTCTCCTTTCATCTGACTTATAAAGCGACCCCTAGTGGATTTACAAGGTTTGAATTAATTAGCCTGCCGAAAACTTCGAGGGAAATGTTATTACATCGTGATTTTGTACGCAATTCTCAGGATTTTGTAGCTTGAAGTAAGAAATTAAACATGTTTTGTCAAGAGTAATTTGGTAAATAGAAAAGGGTATTTTAATAAGTGGTAGGAAAATTCCTATTTGTGTTATGAAAATATGGAATTCTGGTCCGCCATCTTTATCCTCTCAGCTGTTAGTTTGCAACGAGTCCTTCAAAGTTTTATACTGGCTATAACCCTGTGCCTAGTCACACTACAGGTACCTTCGTATACTCTCGTAGAAGCCCCATTAAGCCATTAAAAGCCATAAGTAACCCTCCACTGGCCGTAAACGCGAAGTTCTAAGCACATTATAAATATCATGTGGCTTATAAACGGCGCTCTACTTATTTAGTTGCCTTTATAGCCTCTGAAGTAATATGATGTGTTTTGTCCGGCTATTAACAACTGATGTGGGATTTTAGACTATTTTGTGACAGGTCAAAATATTCTGAGGAATGACAGTAATGACTTACATTTTCAACTTTACACATCTGTATGTAGAGCCACCGAGTATTCAGTCGATGACAGTGCTGTGAATTATGATTTGATGGTATCATTTTAAGGCATTCGCTAAGAAAAACTGGAATTGCCTAAAGGTCAATTATCTTTCAAATACTTAAGTCACTTTCATAATTACACATCGCCATTGTTCCTTTTTATGGTGAAAAACTATGGAATAAGGTAAGCTGTAGGTAGTGACAAAAATGATATCTGAATTGTTTGGGATTGAAAATCTGCTTTTGAAATAAAAAAGAGGAGTCATTGAGTTACCTATATCTGTGAAAACAGACGTAGGCATACCGCTGTGAAATCAACGTTCCCATTTTCGCTCTACGGACACAGGTAAAGCTTACTCGGTGGCTTAAGAAGTACTTAGACAGGTGCCGAGTTAAATAGTCTAGTCTAGGCCATGATGTCCGTAGTTTGAAACTTTTGGGCTTACAACTAATTTATTCAGTAAGACTGTCGTTAATATTCATATGGAATTTGACCTACGAGATGGCATGACCAGAGGCTAAATTGTGATTGTGATAGTTTGACATTTATGCTCCTGGTCCGCCATCTTGGATTTGGTCTTTATGTTTTGCCATTGAGATTGTTTTGCTGTTTATCCTACTGACACTTGCAATAATAAACAGTTTATTACTTAACTGTCAAATGATGAATATGTAGAACTCATTACAAAATTACCCACTTATGCTTAGCCTATATAGCCGTTTTCCCGCGGCTTCTCCCGCATCCCGTGAGAACTACAGCTGTTCGTACCGCGATAGAATATGCCTATGTTACTCGAGAAGAGTGTAGCTTTTTTACAGTGAAAGATTTTTAGAATTGGTTTAGTACAAACAAACAAACAAAAAGTGTTTTTTACTCTTTATTACATTAGTACACATTTCTCATCACATAAATACCTTCTTATACTGAGATTAATCGCTGTTTACGAAACTACAAGAAGGTATTTTGTGGGTGTTAAGTTTCTTGCAAATTGTTCTTCATGTATTTCATGCAACTCAAGCAATTAGGGTCTTATATTGCATGTAAAGGCTGAAAGAAGAAAAAGAAAAGAAAATTGCTGATATTAACAGGTACTAAAGTTATGGGAATGCACGGACTAGTAACAGAGTTTGTGAATGTGGTACTATATTAACTCAAATAAAATTTGTAAGTATGCTCATTTATTTGTCTAAGCAAGAATAATATTTATATGCACGGTATCAGTATATTCTATCTTCTAAAAAATCGTTTAAACTGCTTTAATATTAGGTATCTACGTACACAAATAAGACTTCTTAAAATAGAAAACGATATTAACTTCAAAGCAAAAGTGTAAGCATGTCTAGTTTACTATCGTTTTAATTTAAATATTCAGTATAAATATCACTGTCTTATTTGAACTAACAACAAATAAACTACTTAAATCTAACTCAGTTTCAAAAGTATTATTAGTTGAAACTTATTTTATTACTTGTTTGTAGTTTTCTGTCTTGTTTAAAATCTTATGAAGACACAACCAACTTGAAGACAAGAAACTTAAATAAATTATAACTTAGGCATGTGTTAGAATTTCCAAGATGGCCACTGATATAAATAATGCCGGGACACCTTTTCACACACGGTCGGTTAGCCCCATGGTAAGTTATTAATTAACTCGTGTTATGGGTGCTAACACAACTGATAAACTACATATATACTTATTTATAAATACATATTGTAACACCCAGACCACGGCCAACAAGCATGCTCATCACACAAATGTCGACCGAACCGGGAATCGAACCCGGGACCTCAGGTTCGGCTGTCCGGCATGGTGACCATTGCGCCATCGAGGTTGTTAAGGTCGAGGTTGACAGGAACTTTCGAAACTTCCCACGCAGCCATGTTGGATATTCAATCAATGATACACACGTGGACGACTGATCTAAGGCTTGGTTCATACATTTGTTTCGTGTCGTCACAACTCACTGTGGCCGACAGGTTTATTTCAGACACTCAGACACGCCGTGTCTACGCCCTGCCGCGTATGTAGGTCACAAACGCCTTAAAGAAGACATTTGTCCATGTTATGTCTCAACCCCACGTCGTTGTAGACCATGCTTTAGACTAAAATTACTTGAAGGTATATAATTGGTAGCAGCTGTTTGACGGAAATAAATTCCTCTATTATTGATTAATAGAGCCAAGTTGAAGGTTTTTAACGACCAAGGACGAGTATTATCAGTCCGTTTTTTTTATAGCAAAACTTTTCAATCAACAAAATTTTGTCATGTACCTAGAAACCCAAATACCTCTAAAATTCTGCCATTCACTAAACCTCCTCAACAATTTATAATTGGAACACGGTACTGATAATCTCGTTCCAAAAAGTGGGTAATTACCCTTCAATTATTCAGCAGAACCCTCGTCCAAGCGAAGTAAATGTAATGGCCTTTCTGAACGTTGCAAGGCACTCGTCAACGACCAGCAATTATAACAATTACCACAATGATTGGTGTCAAATGTTGGTACCAATTTCTTTTACCTTTGGCCTAAAATAGAACTTGTTCATGAGGGATGATGATTATAACAATTACCACAATGATTGGTGTCAAATGTTGGTGCCAATTTCTTTTGCCTCAGTTCTCCTTTGGCCCAAAATGTCACTGGTGCGCGAGGGGTGAAGACTAAGCGTCCATGTGTGAATGTCAGAATGTTGTTTGATGTTCGACTACATGCCAGTTGAGACGGTACGTTTAGTTAGAGCGGAGAATTTAGGTCCTGCCCTGCGTGTCGTGTCATGTGATTTTTCGTATGAGACAAATATTTTTTTGATCAGCGGCTTTGGGGCCTCATTCGTTTAACTCTAAAAATAATGTATTTTAAAAGCCTATTGAGGATGTTCTGCTGCAAGAGGATGTAATGCTGTAAGCTTGTATCCTAAAATATCTGTTACTTACTTAAATACGTAGGTATACATATCGCTATATCCAAGTCAGTCATGTCGATAACTTACTATTGACAGCTCACCTTGTATAACTCAGTTAAACGATGCACTACATCGATGTTATCTAACACCGCTGTCACATGCCAGCGTGAGATATAGACGAATATATCATGGTTTATCGATACCTGTATCGATACTATACATATATCGATTCTATAGTGATATATATCGAGTGGCCGCGCGGTGGACCGAGATCGCTGAGATCCAATTAAGCGCCGCCGGACCACCTGACCTTGATTGAAGAAAATATGGGCTGGTGGTCAGATTGTTTGTTTGTCAACGTTACAGAAACCTTTGGTCTTTTATTTTTTACCTGTCCAAACTTCTTATATGTTCTTATATGTAAATATAACTGGATCATTAAAACAAATCTATTGAACACTTACCTATTCATCTAATCATGTAATCTGTAACGGTAGAGATTCATTTGTATTTAATTGCGTATTTTCAACAGAAAAACATACATTTTCATGCACCAATAAATTCCCTACCGATTCGAACAACTTTCAAACTTGCAATACCCTTACAAAAATTGCCGTGATCTTGAAATATACTGACAACTGGCTATAAAGATGCTCTTGGCACTATATTTCATCGAACGACCGAGTAGGGGGTTCCGCAACCAACCGAGAAAGCGGTCAACGGGTTATTCACTACTTAACCCTTCAATGCCAAAGTCCCTTCTTCTCAATGTCATATCGCGAACGTTCTTGAAATTTTCGAGATAGAAAAATACGAAGGTCTACGAAAATGTAAAGATGTATTGGTACCCAAAAAGTCTATTGTTCACGGTTGTAAGCAGGGGAATATTGTTCGAGAATTATTTTTTAAGGATGCTCCACTGGACAGAGCGGGGCTTTTAATGCCTATCATTTATAATATTTTAGAATTTTCAATTACTTAAGTATATATTATAAGAACATTTAAAAAAAAACTTTATTTCAGGCAGCTAGGGCTATATTAACGTAAAGAATATGCTTTACGTTATAATGTAATACCATTAAAGTTCATTTAGTCCCATATCTAAACAACTATGAAACTTGTCTGTGCTCAGAAAACAATAAACATGTTTAAAAGTAAAAAGCAATTGAATCTCCTCCATTCTATAAAGTCGGTTAAAAGTCCGTTTAATTACTTACGTTTTGTTTGTAAGTTTGAGATTGTTTTGTCGAATTCTGAAGTATTTCTTGCTAATGTAAGGCATATTAATGTAGATATTCTTGGCCTCCATGGTATGCGGTATTTGATGAATGCGGATCTGTGTAACTATGCACGTAAATTCACGAAATATTCGTCACCCACGCGATCACTACTGAGTTTTACGTGTTATTTACGAAATCCACGTTTTTATCTAATAAAACACGTTGGTCATAAAGCTTGCTGCGTGTGTTATCTGTATAATTTATAAATTGTGCTGGCGCCTATGTGTAAAATAAGATTTACACTTCTTGTCAAATAACTTTGGCTCTCTGAAGCTGACAATAACAGTTCATTTACGAAAACTGAACTAATGGATAGCCACGCCAATAAATATTATGATTATCCTTTCGTCCTTTCTAATGATACACCTACACATAAAAGAAAAAAGAACAATCTAAAAGAATTTAAAAACAAAAAATAAATTCAAAAAAACATTTTCACTCTCAAAAGATAATCTGTTTTGTGAAAATACAATAGCATTTATGACTCCTGACTACACTTAGTGCCCAAATAACGTACACAATCAAATCAACTGGAAATCGGGAGCAGCATCTGAGCGCCGCACTGTGGGATGGATTTCGGGTTTCATAGACATCCGATTAGTAACCTCGAAAGTGATGACTTTTACGCCTGAATATCTTTCGGAAGACCACATACATACTTTAAAATTGTATAATTATAGTATAGACTCGTAAACGGCTCTTTGAGAATTTTTTATTCAAAAATTTGTATGAAGCTGAACGAATAAAAGGACATATCTCCGGTCTCGCACAATTGGCCCTAATTATTTTTCAGGGAGTCAATCAATGAATTATTTGAAATTTTTTGATATATTGCATTATACGGCCAGAGGTGCGAAACATTTTTTTTTAAATTATTAAACTTTTTTTTTGGAAGTATCAAAAGTTTTAGTTTAGGCCAGCTTGGCGTCTATATCTAGCGCAATAAAAATAGGAATATGAATGGGGCTATGACAATATATGATAAATATATATTTAAGTGACAATTATTTAACTTGATTTACCATACATACATAACATAACCATTTGTAAACTATTCCTCAATCAAGAAATATTCGATTATTTAAAATAATAAACACGATATATAAAAATAACATAATCAAAGATAAGTCATAATTAATTTGGAAACAATATTATGAAACAATCTTAAAAAACATAAATTAATAAAATAAAAAAATCTTAATTCTTAAAAAAAATAAAAAGACAAGTAGGTATTCATGAAACTAAAATTAATGTCATAATAACAATCACACTCCAAATCATCACGATCATTCAGAGTCCGAATCAGAGTCACAGTCCATTTCAAAGTCAGAGTCTAAATGCGAAATGTCTGTGAATTCAAACTCAGATTATTGAAGCTTAAGTAAATCAAGGGTTTCTCTAAAGAAAGTTTTATTTTTCTTCGCGTCAAAAGTGGGTCTTATTGATGAAATAAGTGGATCCGAAGAAAGAAGAAGAAAGTTTAAAATGTCATCATTGGAACTCACTCTACTTTTCTTACGGGAGTTGTGTTCCCTGAATCTTCGGAAATCCTTGTTGCAGGTTTCCGAAGCCTCTTCAGAGAGGTTGTGTGGTACGATCGCATTACAAGTAATGATGTCAGCTCCATGAAGTAGCAATTTGTGCACGGTTGCAGTCATGTAGTACCAATTATACATGGATACGTACCTTTTAGCAGTTTTGTATGCGTAATCTTTGAATTTTACGGTATCCAAATCCTCACCGGAAGTTATCGCTTGCAAAATAACAGCAAACCTGTGAATCAGTTTCGCATCGAGTCCTGTTATATCGGCAGTTTTCACTGAATCTGTAAAGAATTTTCTCGCTATATTACCGTCAATGGTCGTACCATGGCCATGCTTCACTACATCAATCAGTAAGCCGAGTTCATTTTGAAAAACGATCTTGAACTATCTTCTTTTTCGCATCTCTTACATTTTGTTCTTCTTTTTCCTCTTACAGACGATTTTTTGATATGAAGTCTGTATGATATATTTAAAAGGCATCCCATCACATTTATACGTGCATGCAGCGTAGATAGTCCAAACTTCAACATTTCCGGTGATGTCACTCTTTTTTCTACAAGTTCCAAGTTGTTCATCTCGGTCGGTTTCGCTAAACAAATGTAGCATGCAGCATTGGACTTAGCCTCTGAAAGATAAGTGCAAATCTTGACATCAACCATTGTCATCATAAGGTCATGGGTTACTTTGTTAGTTTCATATTCGGTTGGTCGAAGATCTGAAATTTGCTTTTCCATTTCCGTTACTTCGGCCTTCATCACAGCCTCACTTTCTTTTACAAATTGAAACTGCATTGGACGACAAAAAGCTGGTGAACAAGGTTTTTGGTTTTCCCAAACTGTTATGTCTTCACACATTATTTTTAAAGGCACTAAGGATGTCATAAAAATGCTGGAATCATCGTCTGCAGAATCCAACTTTTGCTTATATCTACTTTGGCTCGATGCATCGTCACAACCCCATTTCGATACCAGAATCATTAGGTAAAAAGCTAATTAAAAAACTAGCCTAAAAGCCATATTGTGAAATTTGTGTCATAGTCATATACACATATTACATTAATATACTCATACATGTCATACATACTGATATACAAATAAATTTTAAATACAAAAATACTTATCGAATAATTTAAAGAAAAGTTCAATAAATGTCACTTAAATATATATTTATCATATATTGTCATGGCCCTATTCATATTCCTATTTTTATTGCGCTAGATATAGACGCCAAGCTGGCCTAAACTAAAACTTTTGATACTTACAAAAAAAAAGTTTAATAATTAAAAAAAAAATGTTTCGCACCTCTGGCCGTATAATGCAATATATCAAAAAATTTCAAATAATTCATAGATTGACTCCCTGAAAAATAATTAGGGCCAATTGTGCGAGACCGGAGATATGTCCTTTTATTCGTTCAGCTTCATACAAATTTTTGAATAAAAATTTCTCAAAGAGCCGTTTATGAGTCTATACTATAATTATACAATTTTAAAGTATGTATGTGGTCTTCCGAAAGATATTCAGGCGTAAAAGTCATCACTTTCGAGGTTACTAATCGGATGTCTATGAAACCCGAAATCCATCCCACAGTGCGCCGTACAAATGTTTGTTCGACGCCCAGGGGTTTGAATTTGATGACCGCGAGTGTAAGTCGACAAAATTCACGTTCAATTTTGGATGGAACTTGCTCGAACGTTTTTCGAAGTTTTGTCATCTTTTCATATTGATGTTTTAGCTGTGCAACT
Organism: Helicoverpa zea; assembly: GCF_022581195.2. Lineage (NCBI taxonomy): Eukaryota > Metazoa > Arthropoda > Insecta > Lepidoptera > Noctuidae > Helicoverpa > Helicoverpa zea. Next base: position 2,524,487 of record NC_061453.1, read on the forward strand.
GCTATCGATAAATCTGTACCTAATAATGTTATAAATGCTAAAGTTATAGTACTGAATATATAATACTGAATCGTTTTTATTTGATACCCATACAGTCTTGAGCCTGAGAAAGGACATTGGCTGTTAGCCAGTTGTGGAGACTTTTGAGACGAGAGTGAAACGGCGGGGAAAAGTATGCTAGTGTTATGTAGTATGCTTCTTAGCATCATGGGTCTTAAATGCCAAATTAAATTAAAACCCCTTATATTAAGCATTAAAATTATTAATATTCTTCAATATTGACACAACTAGAAGACTTTTGAAAATTGCTATACTTACAAAAAAGAAACGAATTAAAATCATATATAATCATATCATAATATAAAATGAAAAAAAATCCCGCCATCTAAAAAGCGCCTAGAATGACAGCAAAAGAAATATGGCGGACCGGCAATGAACACAAATGAAGAATTATTTCACATAGACGAGGAGATTGGGGCGAAACACAAAACCTTATTTATTTTAATTATGGGATAGGCTTACTGTTATGTGATAACTACGTGAATTGTATGTTAACTAACGTGGTTGCCCTGTGTCCATAGTCATGTATAATATCCAAGTCCATAGCATAGTAATCTTGTTGGAATTTGCGTGATTACAACAGATTTATTTAATCTTTAGCGATCACAGAAATTTTCACCCGATCGAGTCAAAGTCGAAAAAAGAACAAGTGAAATTTTAACTTTTTAATAACATGTTTAGGTTGTGTTTACAAATCAGAAACAATTTTCCAACAGATCTTGCCGTGTATTCGCATCGTGGCCTATCTCCGTCTAGTAAGGTATCTGCTATCATGCCTTTCTCAATCAAAGGCAAATCACAATTGGTTCTGCCGTTTTAGCGTAACAAAGAGACTTTCAGATGATTGGAGATGTATGTAATGTACTTCATTCTTCTGCATATTTTGTATGAACGGATTAATCCCATAAATAATCTTGGGTTAAAAGTTAAAAGCCCATCGAACACGACTAATTGCCTGCTGAAAACCTGTATGTTTACTAGTAGGAATATACAAAGGTTCAGTAGCAATAATAAACTATTTTTCATTTACGTCATTCCTGAATGGAAGTGTAAAAGTTAAATAAGCCGTGAAATGATTCGCGAAACTAGTTTCATCTGGTTGCTCGTGCGGTTTTCCGGTATTACCCTGTTTCTCTTCGTTTCGCTCAAATATTTTGTATACGGAATTCCGGTGTTAGTGTATAGTTTTTTCGGTTTAAATATGTTATTACTAGCTATTCCACATACTCCCCGAAGGAACTAATTTCCGCACCCGTATAAAAAGTAGCCGATTCAAAATCAAAATCAAAATCAAAATCAAATTGTTTTTATTTCAAATAGGCCTTTGCAGGCTCTTATGAAACGTCAAATTAGTTGCACGGTTCCAAAAAGTTGGTCTCATGGAGAAGAGCCGGCAAGAAACTCCATAGACACTCTTTTAAAAAGTAATATTGTCACAAACATTCTATTACATAACAATAGTAAGCTGATAAAATTATACAATGCAACTGAAAGGTAAACAGTAAATCTATACAATCCAAAGAGAAAAGAAAAAGACGTTTAATTGCCAGGGAAGCCACACATGGAGAGATGAGTTATCGCCATATAATATCTTTATCGTCAACGAAGTCTTGAATTTTATAATAAGCTTTTTTAATGAGGGTGGATTTTACAGTGTTCTTAAATTTTATATCCGTGAGATCGGTTACACACTTAGGCAGCTTGTTGTAAAAACGGACACAGTTCCCTAAAAACGATTTATTCGATTTCGTTAATCTGAATCTCGGAACTACTAGTTTGTGCTTGTTTCTTGTATTAATCGAATGTATATCACTTTTAACAATAAATTGATTTAAGTTTTTGCGTACGAACATTATATTTTCAAGAATGTAAAGAGAAGGAAGTGTAAGTATTTCAATTTCTTTAAATAATTCTCTCAATGACTCGCGAGGGCCGAGGCCATAAATTGCACGAACTGCCCTTTTCTGGAGTACAAATATTGAATTTACGTCCGCCGCTGCCCCCCACAATAAAATACCGTAGGACATAATACTATGGAAGTAAGCAAAATACACGAGCCTAGCAGTAGCAACGTCAGTAATCTGTCTTATTTTTCTGACTGCATAAGCTGCGGAACTCAGCCTTTTTGACATTGCTGAGATGTGAGCACCCCATTGCAATTTAGAGTCTATGGTGATGCCCAGGAAGACGGTTTGCTTAATAACATCTAACTTATTATCGTCCAGAACGATATTGAGCCCTACTGGTGTTACATTAGGTAAAGAGAATTTAATACATTTCGTTTTAGAAGAATTAAGAAGCAAGTTATTCGCGGCAAACCACTTGCTCAGAATAACCAAGCTATCGTTTACGTTTATGGGACTAGATTCCTTTCTGTTAATTTTGAAGACAAGGGAAGTGTCATCAGCAAATAAAATAATGTCAGAGATCTCAGACATCATATACGGGAGATCATTTATATAAGCTAAGAATAAAAAAGGACCTAAAATTGAGCCCTGCGGCACGCCCATTTTTACTAATGACCCAGATGAAGTTGAGCCACTTATGTCCACTACTTGCTGTCTATTTGATAGATAGGAAAGGATTTCCCTTTCTCAAGCTCTAGAATATCTGTGTATCAAACCTCATTTCGAACAATTTAGGTGGACTCTCGTCTCTCGCCAATATAGGTACTCTTAATGAGCTACTAAATAAGTTAAGGAAAATATGTGAGGAGCAGGTTACTATAACGATAATTTAATACGATAACATAATCTAAACTAGAGCAATTATTTTTCAAACGAGTAAAAGGCTAGGCATATGATGATTTGCATTTGATTGAAATTTTGCAGTAATATTTATTTACTAACGTAGTTAGTAGTAAGTTACAAGATACCGCATCTCTTTTCAAATTCTCAATTCTCATGTATTTTTAAACTAAATCCGATACCAGAGAGAGTTGGCTAAGAAGCTTTAATACTTGTAGACACAGCAAAGACCGTGTATTTCTAGCTTACGAGATTTACGTTCCGTGCTACCGCTGGTAAGGTATTCCTTTTCACGTAATATTGTATTTATCAACATTAATATTATGGAGAGGTATTTAGTTGAATGTTAGTTTGTGTGGTAAAGTTAACCGTTCGGAAACATAATAGAAAAATGTTTATGCGAATAAGTTATAAAACTGAAGAGTTTGATTGTTTGCTTTAACGCGCTTACCTACTAACTACTGGAGTGATTTGAAAACTTCTTGCAGTGTAAGATAGTCCACATATCTAGGGAGGCTAGCTTTTAATCCGAGTGCGCGGAGTACTACTTATGGGCCAAGGGTGAAACCGTAAGCATTGTTTAACTTAGAGTAAAATCTATGATGATGTTTTTTACAACACTTCATATAATGAGAGTCATTAAATGACTCCTCTCGGTATCGAAGCGAAAGGGGGTGTCAATCTTTACTGAATAATGAAGCTTCCCCTAATTTGCCATTTTCATTCCAATCAGTGCGTATTTGTCACATAAAGTTCATTTTACTGTTCATAATGAAAGTTTACGAAGATACGAACAAAAGGTACTATCAAAATAATGTATATCTATCAAGCTAAGAGAAAAAAGTAGGCATCTGTAGGTACTTTCTCCCTTTAGGCATTTTCTCCCCAGGCCATCTAAGGGATGTCTGTAGAAGATCACTTTTAGTGATAAGACCGCCCATTGTGACACCTACTTTTATTAGGTTTAGGCCGTTCGTACAGGCTACGCAAATCTTCGATGGACGATGTTTTAGTCTCTGAGCAACTATCGAGAGAGTAGCGAAACATAATATTGCTGACGCATGCAGACGATAATTTAAATATGAATTTAGCAACATAAAGGCAGCCGTTTAGACACACAAATCGTCGGGTATCCGTAAAATCATAGCCAAGTGTAAGAAAGACCTAAGTTAAAAATGGTGTGAAGGAAGACTGAATACTATTAAAAATGAGTACCTTAAAAAGAAAAAAAAACTTGAGATAGTTTGAAAATATTCTAGCCTTCCTTCCTTCTTTTCCACTGCCGTAAATATCGCTTAAAAATTTGTCAAAAGCGTCTTATTAATAATGACTTCGCACACCATAACGATGCGGTAAAAGCCCTTGTGCGATGCGGTCAAATGTCCGCCAGGGCATTTCCCGGCTTTCCCGAGCGTTCCCGAGCGTTCCCGGGTGTTCCCGGGCGTTCCCGGATCATTGCGGTTTTGCGTCCAGCCTGTTTAGCTTCCGAATTAATCAATTGATCATTGTTCTTCGCAATTGGCTGGTTCCTGTTACATATTTGTAATTCAAATTAGGGGCTTGTGATTGAAGGGTCAATGTGTATGTTTGATGGATTTCTTGAATTTGTTAATTAGAATACCTGCCTGAATTAACATTCTTCAAATTGAACGCCAGTTTCACTAGCCACAAGAGCCTTCCATAACAACGATCGATATTTAGGAATCGCGTCGCCAGACAAGGGTTGAAAGTTGATGATGATGATGAATTACCATTCTCATGAATGACGTATCACTGCTTACGGCCTTCCACAAGATGTTCTACGGTGCCCTTGGTATTTGTTTATGTTACAGCAACATTGAAAATTCGTTGTAATCGGGATTACCAAATATAATCGCAAAACTTAAATCCGTTTACAAACAATCTCTCAGAAATTGAAATCATATTCCCAGTAAACAGAACTTAACAAGAATAGCGAAACACTTCGTACAAAAATAAACACATAGTAGAAATCTTACGCTTTAGTCTACAGAGACACATTTATATAAGTTAGTTTGTGCCCCAAGGAGGGGTCTGGCTCGGTCGATATCACCCCTTCGAGGGGAACTTTCGGGCGAAATGCGTAGTTTCAACATCCATTGATGATTTTGTATGGGCGGTCTAATCGGCGACGGGAACCAAAGGAGCAATGAATAGTGAAGTGGGGGATTGGGAATGTAACGTTATAAATTTGTGAGGAGACCCTGTCTGTGCATTCCAGATGTCGGCGAATTACGTTTTGAGGACAATTTTAATGAGAATAAGAAAGTTTATGAGGAATTATCGGGTTTTGAGTGAGTTTGGACTGTTGAATCGAAAAAGGTAGCTGCTATTGAATTCTTGTGTAGGCGGATCGGCATCTCTTTAGTAAGTAACACTTCAATAGCATTGCAAATGATTAATTTTTGTAAGTATAACTTTCTAAGACAAAGTAGAGACTGACTTCAAAAGACAATAAAAAAGCAAAAAGGTTTTATACTGGTACTTCCAATTAATAAAAGGCTTGCAAAAATATTCCACATGTGTTATATATATTGTGTCCATGTCATAGACCCTCAAATAAATATACAGTTTACCGACTCAATAAAAACAATTGTGAAACTCCCTACACTCGAAACACACATCAGAAAAGATAAAGTTTTTACGACAACGACATCTCAACTTGTGATCTTAAATAAAGTTACAGTAACTTCGATTCCATGGTAATGTCATAAATAAGGAAAAGACGAATCTTTTCTACAGTCTCGATAGATCTTGTGTGATAGGAGTTTGAATAAAACATGTATTTATGGTTTTACGTTTTACATAGAGTGGTTGGTTTGTATTTTAAAGTGATCTCTGTAACAAATGAACAGATTTTGGAAACAAGTAAAGGCAAATGATTATGATATCAATGTAATATTTAAAAATGTCATCAATTTGTTTTTGAGTGAATAAATAATACCAATGTGATCATAGAAGTAGAAGAATGCTGATTACCAAAATAGTTGTCTTTGTTTTGTGAGGTTTGAATACAGCGGTTACCCACTTAATTTACGAGCAACGCATATTGTGTTTTCATTCCAAATATTCCATAATCACAACAGCTTTTATCCCATTACTTCCAGCCATATTACAAAAAATAACAAAACCAAGGAATCTAAATCGATTAATCGATTTAAAAGCGAGATAAATAATGGTATTTCCTCGATTCCGCATGCATCATCTCATGAATCGTTTTACTATCGAATTTAAAAGCCGGGCGGCGTAAACATCGGATATTCCTGGATAGTTTCACGATGAAGCTACACAGACGGACATACAGACGCGGGGTAAACAGTTTGTCGTTTGTGGACGCCGCTATTTACGGGCGCGCAGAATATAATACTGATGCATATTGCATATATGTAAAAGAATATGGTATCATAAACTTCCTCTGAAAGGTTTTATTAAAAAAAGGCGAATAAGAGGCTATTTAAAAAAATATTTATTTAGAAATACTTATTATTTACTGATTAACAAACAAATAAATAAACTATAAAATCCTGGGTTCAGGCCATATCCATCCATCCATCCATTACCATGTAGCATGTAAAGTGATAATTTTTAATAAGTGTTTCGGAACTTCTATCGCTTAAATTGACAGAAGTAGTCTTATCACACACTATTTATACAAACAACATAATTTAAAACAACCCAAACTGTTCGTAGCTAGCAATAACACCCTCTATTCTACCCTTGATCCTCCCAACAGTCGCACTCTGCAAGTTCTCCGACTTCAAAGTTGCTGTGGCGTCATCTAAATGCGCTTTTTTGAACGACTCCAAAATTTCCGTCGCTTCTGTCGGATCCCTCATTAGAAGAGTAGCAAATAATATACAATGATAGAACATGAATTGAGCGTATTTCTTTATATCTGCATCCATCTGGTTTCTTGGGTAAACTATGGCAGCTTTTAGTCCAAAATTCGATAGTGACTTGTCTAGTTCCGAATAGTAATGGTCTATCCAACTGGGATAGTGTTTGGACCTGGTTTCGTGATCGGTGCAGTTGAAGATGATGTAGAGGAGATCAAGTGTTGGGTTACCGTCGGTTGCAAATTGGTAGTCGATCATGATGGATTGTATTGAGTCACCTTCCTGGAAGCGAAAGTAGATTATGTTAGTCTAGCTTTAAACAGTTTTACTGTGCACGGGCTACTTGCAATGCAAATAAACATTGTCACAAATAAATAAGTTTCAATTCATGAAGTAAAGAGTTTTTGCAATTTTATCAAACAGATAACCTGTGCCAATGATTGATGATGAGAAGTATTAAAGAAGGCGGTTGAAATCGCGGTTAATGGTAAAAGAAGAATGTACTTACCATTTTAAACATAATATTATTCGTCCACGCATCTCCTTGTTGAATAACATTATGTCTTTGACTTCCACTTGCTACCAACTGGGCCCGCCCTTTGAACATTTTAATAAGTTTATTTTCAATTAAATGTTTATGCTTATCACCAAGAACTTTTACAGTATCAGCTTCCAATAATTTCCAGTGATTATTCATCAAAGGGTTTGAGAACACTACATTCCAACCATCTGTCAGTTTCTTTTTAAACTCTTCATACTTTTTCGGTTCTTGCTTCTTCAGAACGAATGAAAGAGAATGGTACACAGCTAAGTCTTTTAGTACCTTTCTCACACATTCATTGGACAATGATTCAAACTTATCCAGCATACTGAATTGTGATTCATTCAAGTCTTCTAATATAATAACTTCATTGGGAGGTTCGTTGAAAGATCCATAGCATTTTGCAAACCTAAATAGATCCTTTTCTGGTATTCCTGCTGCTTTCTGCAGCTGCACGAATTTAGGCAATACCTCTGTGTACATGATGTGTTCATTGCGAAACGTAACTTCATGATTGGTTGTGTGTCGAGCCATTTCATCTGTAGCGGCGATTTTGACAATCATTTTCATGCTTCCATCTTCACCTTCTATGGTGATTCTCTTAACATTTCCTACAAAATTATCACCGGCTTTCCCAACTGTGTTGAAAATTACTCTTTTAGCTTTTAAACCTTGTTTTTCTACCACTTTATTGACGAACTCCAGTTGGGGTTCGTTTAGGCTTTCAAAATCACCTTCGAACTTGTATTGCGCCATGATTGCTTTAGACACTAACTTGTTACTGAAATGGTGTTTAAATTTATATAAATGTGTTATCTCTGTCTAGTCTGGCTATTGATCGGATGAGTATAAGATAAAATGCGTTATATTTGGTGTTTATTTGTATATCTGCTAAGTCATACTATGCGATTGAAACAATTATGATCAACCCATTCATATTTTTAATACTTTGGTAACGCGGGAGACAAAATCCTATAGCCTTCCTTGACAAATGGGAAAACTGAACGAATTTCTTTAACCAGTCCAGTATATCCTGAGATGAGCGCGTTCAAGCAAACAAATATCAGTCGATAAAGATGTTGTTGTGAGGAAGGTGATGTAGCATTAGCATGAATGTAGAAATTAAGAAACGATGAAGAGATTGGGTAAAAGTCGATATGGCTAGAAATAATGTTGCTAGTGAGATGACGGCAGACAGAACAGTATGGAAGATGAAAACATGCTACGCCGACCACAAATAAAAAATGGGCTAAATGATGATGATGAATGGATGTTATAAATTCAAAGAGCAACACTTTGAATTTTTTCACAAGTTTTCCTGTTCCGTTACAAATCCTCTAAATTGATTCAATGATGAGCCATCACGGTTCAGCAAAAATGCTTATCTGGTATTAATTTTTATGAACTTTGGATCCATAAATCTCTATAAATTGGACATTGGTCTTTTTTATCAATACTACAGCAATTGTAATCAAGACAGCAATTATTTTCATGCATTTATCAAAATTAGTATCATTTTGTTATCTGTGGAAAGGTGCAAGTCAGTATTGGCTGTCTAAATAAAGACAAATATTATGTTATTGTAGGTTAGTTCCAAAATACCTACGTTTTTATCAATATCATGGTTAGATAAAAAGTACTTTATCAATTATTGTTTGTCAGTTAAAAGTCTATACGATTTGAAGAAAAAATACTCGTAACTATACACCATTGATATTTCAATTCCATTGTAATAAATATACATACTAGCACCAGCCCACGGTTTCACCCGCATCCCGCGATAACTGCTTCCCGTAGCCGGATGGTGTCAAAAACTATCTTATGTCCATCCATTTTTGAGTAATAAGTATAATAGAGTAACTAACACGACTTTCTATTATTTATAAAAAGATGTATATTTTGATGATACACGCAACTACTACATACATTACGTATTACGTATATTAATTTAAAATCATTCAATAATTTTCAGAGAAATAACAGAGTACCCAGATTTCTGGCAACACCGCTTTTAATATTGTCTGAGGCTTTCCGCAGACAACGTATTCTGTCTGCGGTATTATTTTATGCTGGTAACTCTGTATTAGAGTTTCTAGGAAACTATAAAGCTTTTAAAGGGTTTATTACTTACTGCATACATGCAAATGGAATGCAATATATTAGCAATGAAGTTTTAATGAAGCCAGTCAACTATCTTACCTATTTAGTTAATTCAGACTTATAGAGAGCGGCAAATAATTTACAATTATGAAGTTATTTTCAAAGATGATGCTCCTACCTAGACATCATCCTGAATTGATAAAACTCAACAATAGCGTGCTATTCAGCAAAAAGATAGATCAATAAATTTTCTGTATCAAAGTATAACCAGAAAAATATTGTGGTAAGGGTAGTAAATTACTGATGCACATAAGATTTTTACTGCTTAAAATAAAGTTTATTTTCTTCAAAAGTAGGTACATAAAGACCTGGCCACCACCAGTCTCAAGTCACCAACAACCTGCGTCAGACTGCTTCATTTGAAAAACTTAGAATTAAAACCGCACTGTACCAAATAAACAATTTAAACTAAGTTTAACATCCCCATAAACTGTTTAGTTCAAGTTTATTACTATAACAAAGCCTCATTTGTACGGAACGTTAACGTGCAATTTCCCGGACTACGGACTTCGGACCCCCGACCCCGGGAGACCGGGATTCAAAACGGCTCCGTCTCAAATTACTCGCGATAAATTCATCAAGGAGAATTGTGAAGGAATTTTAATAAAGTATATTGTTAAAGATAAAAAAAAATCTTTACTGTGGCTAACATCGTACTGTAAAAGCCTTTGAGTATTTTTCATAATGATTAGGTATTGATGAAGAAAGGTTTATTTAGAAAGTACCTACATTGTATTGTGGTTAAAAATACTACCAAACTATCTCTGAAATACTGAAATGTTAGGTACTTAACTTCAACTTTTACTTAAGTCTTTCTGTGTCACAGTCAACAAGCATAATACTTTGTAACCGTACCTATGTAATTTCAGTCAAAATAAATGAAATCTGGTATCACCATTAAAAAATGTAACGTCCATCATTTCGTGCATAAGTAACAAAATCATGAATATAACTTTTGAGTGTTCCGTTTAAATCTAACCCCGTATTCGGCATAAAGTGCTTCACAGGAGCGCCATAAAATCTTATATTCACCTACATTTTATGGTGACTTTTTACAGCTTTATCAGCGTTGAAGAAAAAACGTTTTGCAGTCCTGGTTTTTATTTGTTCCAATGAAAGGACCCTCATTTGTTTAGGTCCACAGGCAGTAAATATTTGCAGCCGACGCGACGTCCACTTCTTTCACAGCACTGGCCGACTATGGACTTTTTATCTTTTTGTTCTACCGGCTGCAATTCAAATTTTTCTTAGCGGTAATGAGGACGAAATGGTTTTATAGTTGCTGTTTAATGAGTAGACGTCGGTTTTATCTGATAACAGATATAAAAACCGGCCAAGTGCGAGTCGGACTCGTGCACGAAGGGTTCCGTAAATTACAGTTAAATCAACCTATCTCAAAAACTATAAGAGATACTTTGATCAAACCAAAAATCGTTGAAAGAGTTAATTAGCATGCATCACCTCTATTTTTTTTAGAATTTTATACCCCGTAGTTATAAAAATAGAGGGGGGGGGACATACTTTTTACGACTTTGAGAGCTGATATCTCAAAAACCGTTCACTTTAAGAAAAATGTTTTTTAGAAAACTTTATATCATTTTAAAAGACCTTTCCATTGATACCCCACACGGGTATGTACATCGAAAAAAAAAATTTCATCCCTCAGTTACATGTATGGGGGGCCCCACCCCCAATTCTTTTTTTTACTATTTAGTGTCATATTTTTGTAGCGGTTCATACAACACATATTCCCATCAAATTTCATCACTGTAGTACTTATAGTTTCCGAGTAAATCGGCTGTGACAGACGGACAGACGGACAGACGGACAGACGGACATGACGAAACTATAAGGGTTCCGTTTTTGCCATTTTGGCTACGGAACCCTAAAAATTTAAAACTAGATTATTTGACCCCATGTACAATGTGCTAATTTTTTTTTCACATTTTTGATAAAAATTAGGCTTCTTAAAAATACTAATGCTTACCTATGTGTTCTTCACATATCCCAGACATTTTAAAAACAATATAAAAAACCAAAATACGAGAAAGGCTCGAAAAAGAAGAAACGTATCGTATCGCGCTAACATGTCAAACTGCATGACAGATTTTTTTGTCAGTTCAAATGTCTCGCGTGTAAGAAGACGAACCGAAAAATCCGCTAATAAAAGCGCCGTAGAGATTGACTACAGAACCACTCGAGGGGATAAAAAAAAAAACAAATGCAAAGCTGTCGTGACACATCTGCCGTCATATTGCAAACGTGACCACTTTACAAGTTACATATTGCAGTGACAAAATGACGGCACATTTGGAGACAAAAAATGATGACCAATTTGTAAAATCACACGTTTGAATTGCTAGGGGGGATAAGCAGAGCTTTCTTTTTTCTCTAAATTGTCTAATGTGTGTTCTAGGGGTATGGATATATGTATTTACAATTAGCTGTTCTCTGTGGATCCGAAAGCATCTAGATCGAAGTAGTAACAAACTTTCCGCATCCAGGTTAAACGTAGGTTATGTCCTTTTTCAGACCCTTAAATATTGGTGTTACTTTCGCATTTATAATATTACTAAGGGACAAGTAATTGAAAAAATTTAATGCTTAAAGATAAAAAAAGAAAGCTACATATTTTATGTACTATTTTCAACCCAGCCTTTAATATTGTTTACTTTATTCTAAGCTAAAGGTAATCCAAGAACCCAACAAAAATCCTGATACTTCATAACAAGCGCCCCACAGGACTATATTTATAACGGCTCCAAGCTACGATGATTGGCTCATTAAACGCGATTACACTGGCGATAAACTGATACACGCGCTATCAACTTGCTCCTCATTACTCGTAAATACTGACATATTTTTAGATACTACGTTATTTGTGTGCTGCGTAGATTTGTGTTTATGTCGTTTTAACAAACAAAAATAAATACGACGTATTAAGAATCTCCCCCTTTTTGGGTAGTCAGTTAAAAAGTTAGGAGTGCTTGAGCAAATTTTGATTTAGTTTTTCTTGGTTTGATTGATGGTTTATGTTTTGTGTGATTGGTTAGATATTAGGTTTTGTTAACCTTTCCAAAGTATGTTACATTATTGGTTAATGGTCAACAAAATTATATACATTTAAGACTCAAAGACCACCATTTTACAAAACAACATACGTTTAATTTTGTAATATTAAAAAAAACTACTAACTATTATGCTTTTCCTAGGTGGTCGCGAAATATTCGTGCAGCGTATATTATGACATAAAGCCAGCAACAACAGACATTATTTCCATGTATTAATTACACACACAAGCCTCGGTGCGTCATAGCATACTTAATCACGGCGAGGGTCGTAATTCTGCCTATTTAGACATGTCAGCTTTGAGGAAAAAGGGGTAATTGGCCTCATAAAAATACAAAGTTATCATTACGCAGAAGAGACGGAGGCCTTTTAAAAATAGGTTTATCCGTTTGTGTGTGAAAAAAATTTTTTTGTCCACCGTCCAGAGGGGACTAGTGCGCACTCGGAAAAAGTATCCTGTCTCCGTTTAAGGATATCATTTAGCTTTGTACACATTCTAATCGGCTAAGGTGATTTATCGTCAAAGGGTAACAAACAAACAAATAAAGAAACTTGCATATTTTTTACTCTTACATAAAATTAGACTGACCTAGGTAAAACTGACCTCGATAAAACGTAGACATTAAATAGCATTTTTATCCCAAAAATCATTCATTTTAAAATCTTAATGTAGCTTAATGTTGCCCCAACACTAAATATTTTTAACGCCTTCCACATATACAAAAAGATAAGCACCATTTAAATTCCCTATTATATCAATACGTGAAATTTCTTCCACGACCCCGATCCTTTGTTGCACACACTGCACAAAAGCTTCATGGAATTACAGCCTCAGTTCCCTGCATTTTTCGTTATCTGTTTAACGTAAAAATGTAATTTTAATTCTGCATAAAACCTCGCCTATTTGTAAAGGTTTTCTTTGTTAATGGGTTTTATTATGAGTGTTTGTTTATGGTGAGAGGGTGGTGGAAGAAGCCGTTGCTGTTTTAAAGCTGTTTAGTGCCAAGTGAGATGTCCATTAGGATTGTGTGAAGTCTTTCTGGTTAACAGGAAGCTTGTCTTGTGTCTTTCATAACTACCAAACGCATGGACTGTGTGAAGGACAATATGGCTAGAAATAATGTAACTTGTGTGATGACATAAGGTAGAAGAGTGTGGAAGAAGAAGATATGCCGTCACCACACCGACTCCAAATGAAATTGGGATAAGTGCAAGACGATGATGATGATTCTTTTAGGTTAAATCCTCAGATTTAGGGACCGGCAGCATAATAAAAAACAACTAAAATATTGGTTTGTCGTACAAAATGAAGTTATAAATCTTTGCTTGCAATGAATCATTTTTATTTACAATCGCATAAACATGCAAGAGTGGGTATTGTTTAAACTGAGCCGTGTAAACAGAGCTTAGTGTTCATCAAACAATTTGATTTGTGGCTTCAGGAAAATGCTTCAGTGTTTGTATCAATTTGTGTAGGAATCGTTTTGTTGCTGTGTTTCATAAACAATAATATCACACCTCTGTAATATTAATAATCATATTTATGAATGTGTATATGGGGCAGGCAGGTACAACAATTCACCACATAGGTTATGATCATCATCTTCACCCGTAAGATGTTCGCGGTCAAACATAGGCCTCCCCATTAATTTCCAAAAGGACCACCACGTAGGTCAAAGAGTATGTTAAATAACAAGACTGATTTGTTACTAAAGAATTATAATTCCTGGTAGGTTAAAATAAAGAAATGTAAGTAAAAGTAACAAGTCTAAAACAATAGCACATGGCTTGACGTAAGGACCCACAAAGTAGCTACTCCAAGTCGTCACTTCTCTATTTTGCGTCGTAAACTGAATAACAATCACGTTGATGTGTGCGTCAAAACCACGGAGAATAAAATGATTAGCGGAGGTGCCATAACGAAAAACCGCCTTAGAAAGTAGCGCTCCGAAATGTGAGTGAGCGGGGGAAGAGGAACTTACTGTCTTCGCCCCTAATACGTCTTCTGTGGACCCGAAGTTTTTTGTAATACCAAATCGTTGATAGATGTCTCAACCCGAATGTTCACTCGTAACTGATCGTTTCGGGCATGCCCACCGTCCAAAGACCTAAAAGAAGGCGCCTGACCTACCTGCATTATGGCATCTCCACTCATCTTTACTCCGTGGTCAAAACACACACATACACCCAAATACGCAGTTAGTCAGAACTTAAACAACAGGCGTCTGATTCGCGTACTCTCTACTACAAAGGTGGGGTACTCGATAGACGAGAGCAAAGGGCTCCGAGGGCCCTCTTGCCACTTAGACAGACCTGCCACTACTTGGGCCCTGCGCCGTTGCACGTTTGTTTTTCTAACACGCAAGCAAGTTTTGTGTGTATGTGTGTGTGAGGATGCAGACTCTTATGACGACAATGAAAAACTACTTCTATTATGATGTGCCCAGAAGGGTTGAGTTGTAGTGGTAATAATAAAAATTGCGGAATTTAATTTAGTGTTGCTATGGTAATTTTTTGTGTGCTTTTTTAAATAGTTTAACGAGTAAAAAATACAAAATACCGGTGAAATTATAAAATCAATGAAAAGTAATTCTAGGAAAAAAACTTTTATTATTAATAAAATAAAAACAATGTTTATTTCATCACAACCTGTATATTGCGCAGTAAAATGTGAAAAAAAACAACAAATTTTAATACTTAAATCGAAAATAAATGCTTATAAAGTATCTATATCTGTTATATCAAAAGTAATGAAGAATTATTTGCATATTTAACGATTACGACATCATTAAGCCGGCCTCAGATTGTCTGAAAGCCGTATTTAAGATCAAACTTCTAAACTTAACAAACTTAGCCCGCGGCGTTCATCATACTCAGTTAAATATTACCGTTTACGTGTCATATTTCAGTTTAAATTGCCCTATCGAGACTTGCGTTGTGATTACAAAAGTTTCAGCTTGACTATGAAAGATTAATATTAAGTTTTGTGCCTATTTCTTAATTAATGACGTATCACTGTCCGGGTAATTGTTATTAAAACTAGCTTCTGGTTTCACCCGCTTTTCTGGTTCCTGGTATTATGGGAATTACATATCCTTCCTCTATAAATGGGCTATGTAGCACTGAAAGATTTTTCCGTCCAGTAATTCCTGAGTTTAGCGCAATCAATCAAACAAAGAAACAGTAAGGCTCTTACTGACTAAACTCACCCATGTTTCTATGCCACGGTAATTATATATTTTGTGTGTAATGTTAAATTTCTTGGCACACATATATACAAATATAGGTAACCTCATAAAGTCATTGAAATCGCCTGTAAGATTTACGCGACGATCACAAAAACTTTACTATCATTCCAGCTTCCAGCCTATGTTTACACACAAACTGACAAATAAAAGAAGAATTAAAACCTATGAAAGTAACTTGAATATGGTGCACCTGTTGGGTTTGTTTATATGGTTGAATATAAGATTAGATGTGACCGGGATTTCCACCATATACCTCCCATATATACTAGGTTTCATTCGCGGCTTAGTCTAGATCCCGTGGAAACAACTTTCGAATGAAAAGCCTCCCTTGATAAATAACACTCAAAGATTTTATAAAAACGGGCTATATCTGAGATTAGCTGGTTCAATCAAACAAACTCTTCAACTTTTTTAATATTAGTACCTAAAGGTGAGAGAAATTCAGCATTGTCATGCGTGAATTATGGGAACTATCCATGGGTCGGTACTATTAAAGATTACTCTGTCGTAATATTGTATTATTCATTGCTGAGGATCTCTAGCACTTCCACCAGACATTTGGTCAATTTCTTCATTTTTTTCATGTAGTCCAAACAAACAATCTTATATCATTCAATTTATTATGTTTGCCTTAACAAGTCGTGTCGCATACAAATTCCAAGTGTTTGTGTAAAAAGAGTATAAATAAAGTTTTCGTGACCAATGCAATTACGTAGTACCGTTATATTTACATAGTAATTCTGTTAATGTTTGATTTGACACGTATTACATCTTGATAGCGTTATTTTAATTAATCACTGTAATTATCACTATAAATACTTATTAGATACGCTATAGATGCTAATCAGTACTATTATAAAATGTCCTGTCATGTCTATTCGCAAAACTCAGAAACTACTGGACGGATTTTCATGCGGTTTCCACCAATAGGTAGAGGGGTTTATGGGGAAAGTGTAAAGATGAGGTATGTGAAACCGGGGTAGGTCCTAAGTATTTGTTTGTAACATTAGTCCTTATGTTTCATACCCAGTTGACAGCAAAAAAGCAAGGTTATGAACATAGAAAACTTGGAAAGGGTACCCCTTTAAAAAGAATAGTCAAAATAATACATTTATGACGAAGATATTACCAACCAATATCAATAACTTAATACCTACCCCCTCTACACTTAACATGAATAGCCGAACATCTAAATGCCATCAGGTCCGGGTAAAAATAATTGGCGTATGCCCGAGGCGCGGATAAAAAACAATGTGCCTTCACAATGGCCCATTTGACCGGGTTGCTTTGTTCCAGCAATATTAATAAATACTGCAATTGGCCCATTTTTTGACGAAAACCAATTTGGGAGCGGAGTTTATGGAAAATAACTGGGAGGGCAGTATTTAGATTTATTTGCCTAGATAGTGCTCGTGTAGTTGGCGAAATTCATTTATTTGTGTTTGGGTCAATATTTTTATTGAAGTTTGATATTCTTTTGAGACAAAATTAGTTTTGTTTTTAATTTTTTGTAATTATTTTTATTTTCTTTTAAAAAGAGTGTCCATGGAGTTTCTTGCCGGTTCTTCTCCATGAGACCAACTCTTTGGAACCGTGCACCTAACTTTGACGTTTCGAAAGAGCTTTCATAGGCCTATTTGAAATAAAAAATTTTGAGTTTGAGTTTGAGTTTGAGTTTGAATTGATCTCAGAATCTTAATTTCACATACTTAGGCAATAAACAATTAACAGAACTAGGTAGGTGTTTAAAAACATTTAAACATAATATTTAAATTCCCATCGAAGGCTTTTTATTGATTAAACAATCAAAGCATACAAAAAACAGTATGTCTGTTTTTTTCTATGAAAGCAATAGATACTTTCCCATTAGTTATACATAAATATTTTTAACAAAGGATGAAAACTATACAAAAAATGTTTCCTTCCTTCATTTATATTATAAACATAGTCGCTCCTTGCAAAACACTGGTACAGTCGACTCTTGTTAATTCAAACCTGCGATATTTCGAACCTCTCGTTAATTCAAAGCTATCACGAGTTCCCTGCAAAATCTCTTTATATTTCGAACTAAATCAATACATTTTTATGCACTTGGTAATTCGAACGAAAAAAGCATTGCTATATAACAAAACGACGCGTTAATTCGAATTCCTAGTCGTCCAACACTCGAGAATTCAAAGTTGCAGAGAGAAAGAGGCGGAAAGATTGTAAGTCAGAGTCAGAGAGCAGTCTGAGTAGCAGCAATCTGTTTTGAAGCAGTATGACGGAGCTGTTTCGAAAGATTAATTAATTCACATTATGAATACATGTATGCACACAAATGTGTCTTTAAACTTTTGACATTGTTATAAAATAGCAGTTAACAAATAATAATTGATCAACACTTAATAATTCGAAGTTTTATTTTGCAAGTTTTCTCTCACAAATTTCGAACCATTTAATATTTCAAAAACTCGATAATTCGTTATATTTTAAGAGTCCCTCGAGTTTCGAATTAACGAGAGTCGACTGTACCTACTCAGCTGCATCTGTTTAGACTGGAAGTCGACCCCAACATAATTGAGAAAAGGGAAATGATGATGTAAACTAAACTACATAGAAAGAAGTCAAGTAATGCAAGTAAAAAATAAGAATTTATTCGCAAGGTAGAACCATATTTTATTCACGAAGAGGTACGGAAATAAATTCAAGTTCCCAAGTCCACGTGGGTGACCTATATACTTACGTGCACCACTGGTCTCTTGGGAAACACAGCTAGGTTCACAGATGCATTTACACGTTTACAGGCCACGTGCAACTAAAGTTTACTTAGCTTAGTTTACTTTGTTTGTATGTTTGTCTGTGAGAGAATTTTAGATGCTCTACGAATGACCTTATCATGGTGAGATTGCATCAATATTGTTTGCACACATTCTTCATGACCGTTTGCGACAAATACGGAATAGATTTTGACGAATCTATGCTTAAATACATAGCTCATTATATTACAACATAAGTATATTATAATGTTTTAGCGAGTGTTCATATTACTTAGTACCATCAGGACATTGGTTAAACTGCGGCCTTTGAAATCTCGTTATTAAAATAGTCAGCATAGTTTTGACAGAAAATGGACATGGAAAATGCCATGAAAGTTACTCTTCTACATAACAAAAAACGTAAAATAACGTTATACATTACAATAGCCTTGGCACACAATCATTATTCCTAAAAATACATTTCAAAACAATAATATTAGACTAACAGATACACAACTTTGAAAAAAACATCATTATACCATCGTAAACTCATTATTGTCGGCCGTGAAAAAAACACATAAACACTACTTACATTTTATAAGAAAATATTACTACCCGTGATGAAAAGACCTAAGTTCTACTACTAAGACTCAGACAGAAGAATAAGTTAGACGTATAGATTTTGTGAAAGAGGATATAGCTGCAAAGATTTGTGAAATGACGTCAGGTAGAAAAGTATGGAAGAAGGAAACATGGGAGGTACCAAATTAAATTGGGATAAGGGCAGGAGGATATGATGATGTAGTGACCTTTATTACTAACTATTTCTTACTTTGACAATTTTACTTGTCAAGATTATTTTTGAAAGTCGGATTTTCTTTAATAACCATTGGCATTCACATCAAAAAGAAGTTTACAATCGGCATAAACTTGTTTCAAGTTTCAGCGCAACGCAACAATTTGTTTCCTGATAATTTAATACAAACTAGATACTTTCTGTAGAAAGCATATAAAAAACAAAAAGTTTAAAACGCACGCTCATGTGAAAAAAAGAAGTGGCGGACCAAACAGCACGTATTTGTCCAATGAGTTTGAAGAACCGTCCAAAACGCATCAATTAATAAAACAACAATTATGAGAAACACGCTCAGTCACACACAAAAGCTAATGTGAAATCAATTTGCAAATTGCGATTCCAATAGTGCATCAACGGATGCGTTCGGCCATGACATTCGCTCATTACCAGCCACCGCATCGCCCGAAGCAGTCATTATGATGACTGTCAGAAGACCAGTGACAAATTACATAGCTATAAATCAAGTATTTTGTAGCTGTAATTTGAACATATTTGAAAGTCGTTACGGGTGGTTAGAAGTCAGAAAGTCTGACAACCAGTCCTACCAGTCGAAGACCCAAACATAGTTGGGAAAAGGTTAGGCGAATGATGACCATCGCATCGTCCGAGGCAGTCATTACGATGACTGACAGAAGACCAGTGACAAATTATACCGGCTATAAATAAAGTATTTTGATTTAAGTATTAATGGAAATGTTAGAACAGAAATAGAACCTTGTCATGTTGATTTTGAAATGGACAATACTCTTGTGGTCAGTTTTCGTTAATGGTTTGATCTAACAGCAGGGTCCAAACTTAAGTTGTGTTCAGTTTATACATATGAAGAGGCTTCTAGTTTAACTTATCTTACTACAAATACGATTGACTAAAAATAGAATGTATGTGTTTGTTAGCTTTGGCATAATTTCATAGTTATTTTTATGTTTGAAATATTAACTAGGTATGATTCACAAAATATTGAAGGATAAATAAAATAAAGGAAAATATTGAGATAATAATATATAAGTGTTCACATGAGGCTTTTGTCCTGCTGTGAACCGAATATAATCTGAAAAAGACGTAAATATAATCTGAAGTGACACAAAAAATATCATAATCTATACAGAGATACTTATAATTTGACGTTAATTATAAGTAACCCTGTGTACTAGAGGTTAGTAAACAAAAAAAATACTAGTGGAAATAAAATTGCTGTCTCCTAAAATCCAATGTGAATGTTTGCTACAAAATTGATCAAATGTTGTCTGCAGTGTCTTCTCCAAGTAAATGCTCCGATTCTGTATGGCATTCTACAGGAATATTGCTATCTATGTTTCAAAGCATAATAGAGATGTATCTGAAAGGAAAGGACATTGTCAAAACCCAATTTTTCTGCCTGTATGCAGGCCCATTTTCACTGAAGACATCAACGTAAGTTAACTTTGAAAATGAACGTGAAAAATCATAGTTGCATAGTTTTAGTTGACTTAAGGCAATTGTAATTTTACTGTCTTGGGCTAACTTGGGCCTAAGTCCTTACCTTCCAGTCCCAAATTCATCCTCTTTCACACAATGACTTTTACAAAAGATAGCAATATTAATGCAATTTGCCTAGCCAATTGGATCCAATTGTGTCGTCTGTTCGTTTGATTGCAATCCCGTTGTTCCCTCGGGCATTCAGCTGATAAATGTTTGCAGAAGCTTGTCAGTCCAACTGCTGTGCTTACCCTTTGCCCAATTGATTTTGGAAATGATTGTCCTGATATTTGAATATAATTGAATAGTTATAAGACTAATTTAGAAGTAAAAAAATCTATGAAAAATCTAACTTCGTTGAATAAGTAATTTTTGATAATATACCTCTATTTATGTGTCGTTGTTTAGACAAAATGTGGTCATCTAGACCACGTCACCAGAAGAAGAAAAAATAACAAGGCCCCGCCCGTCATGCTATTATAGCGAGGGGATGTAGCCACGAAGGAAAACTATAATAAGGAAGCAGTCTAGTTCTATTGTTTCCTATTGTATTCGACTGACCTTCAAAAAGGTTATCTACGAGCCCCTTCACCCTAATGTTTACCAAATTGTGAACCCTTGGCCCAATTTCCATAATTATCTGCTTGGGCTTACTTAACCACCCTGTAACCAGCTTCATCCAAACAACACCCTATGTGTCTAGAATTCTTTTTAATAATTTCATTTCTTTTTCAGGAAAGGAATCATGGAGCAAAGCTTTCGTCTTTATAAATCGAAAAAACATAAAATTAAGTGGAAGTGTATTCTAAACTTTTATTGAACCAAAATCTAAGTGTGGTGATATTTAGAAAGAAATAAAAATAAAATTAAGATGATCAAGTGATTTTGTGTTGAAATGTGAATAATCCATTCAGTGATGGGGTGTGGCCAGAGTAAAATTAATCTCTACCCGCGGAGGAACAAAAATGGCGGCAAAGGGAATAGTGCCAAAAAGTCAGGTGAGCCAACAAAATATGGAAAAAAAACTTTACTAACCAATATATTCATCAATCTTTTTATTTCTTCTATTCTTTCTATCATCTCATTTCCCTATTCACGCCGAAAATCACGTAACAAAAGGCTCGTAATCCATAAGAGCAATCTCCAAAAATATTTGATTCTGCCAAAAAGGTTCCACCATCCTTCGGAAACTGATATCGCTAGACGGTTTCAAAGGTAAATTTACCTCAAGCCAGTTTTATCCTTATTTTAATATAATATACGCGAAAATATCTCTGCTTGTTTGTCTGTCACCCTTTCATGTCAAGAACTACTGAAAAGATTCAAATGGGTGCCAACATTGTCTAGAACCTAAGAAAGGAGGTAGGCTACTTTTTGATTCGGTTGCGGGAAATATTTCCCTAGGGACGCGGGTAGAACCGCGGGGACCAGCCAGTTCTATATATTTGATAAAGCGAGGTATGCAAGGGGAACGCAAAAGGCAGCCGCCGACGTGCTCTAAATATTCATGAGGCTTGTAAGAGCTTAGGCTATGGTCTGGATGGTGGCGGAAGCGACACTGGTTAGGTTTTAGACGGTATTTTTAGTTTTAGCATAGTAGGTGATATGATAGGAATTTTTTAATGTAATGGAACAAAAAATTGGAACAGTCCTACCAAGAGATGATGATGTAGTGTTAAACTATACAATAGGTGAAGGTATCCTATAGCTCTATACTCTATATCTGGTGACACTGAAGACTTTCTTCAACAATCTTAATGGGTGGTACATTAAGATTGTTGAAGAAAGTCTAGGTAGAGATCAATTCTGGTTATTATATTCTGGTTTAATTAGTTAGTAAAAGTGTGACACTCCATCTATCTGCACCCACAGCAAAGTCATTTGAGGATTTCCCTTCTAAAAAAAGGTTGATGTCAATATATGGTAGTTAAGATAGTCTGCTTGCCACTATTTACGAAACATGTATGTACTAGCCTACAGTTTTCTTTCATTCATCGGCTTGACTAAAAACCATTTCAACATACAATGTTAAACACTGATTGACACCTGCGATTACCGCCAGTACTTCTTATGAAAATCCTCGACCTTATTGTGTCATTCTATCTTCATTTTCTAATACCTATTTTAATAACAGTAATTTTCCAATTGCCCTTACATTTCCAATAATAAAAGCGGTAGGTGACAGTAAATTGTTTCAATTGCTCATATTTTGTAGCTGTGTTAGCGTGCTTAGCCCTCATTAATCATGAAGTACTTGATTAGACCAACAAGTGGTTAAAGAATGGTTATATTTTTATTCCTTTTGTAAATTGTGCTCTAATAACTTGTCGATTATAGACAAAAGGTTATTCTGGGAAAATACCTCTTTGAAGTAGATGTATAGAGCACCACATCTTAATATGGCTTTAAGTCTGTCTTTGTACATGTCTCATGCTGCATAACATTTAAATAAACAAACATGTAGCAAAAGTACTTAAAAACAAATTGTAGTTATCAAACAACTTACTTAGATTTTTATAAGTGGGTTATGATGTTTTTCTTCACCGTAACTGATGTCGAAATAATCGTACAAAGTAACAACAAATGGAAAAATGAGGTCGCTGTCCGGATTTCAACCCATGTTGTCAAGTCTTAAGCTCAATATTATTATTTTTCTTGTGTTATTTTCCGTCGTTTTAAGTGTCATATATCTTTCCTGTGTTATCCTAAATGTATACATATTGTAGTGATAAATTAACCATTTATTATATGATTTCTTCACATATTTACTCATCGTCATTTGTTAAGGCTACTTCTAACAGTTCTATATTTTTATCCATTTTCATATCACCTTTACCAACAGCAGTTTCGCTATTGTGAAAATCAAAAATACCAAGTGACAGACTTGTCGTTCTCACAAAGCTGCAAAGTTTAACCAAATATTGGTTCAATATGTTTTCTGCGCACGTTTTGGCTGCCTCTAACTTTGCATGTGGTAAAAACGATGGGATCTACAAATCACATTCGTCACCGAATTTACTTATCCTATCAAGTTGGCGAACGATCTGAATTTGGTACTACTTGTGTATATTGCTGTAGTAGTAATTTACTAACCTTTAAGACTTAATAGAATATCATTATCTTCTATTTTAGCTATGTAGATTGTAGGTCATTTTATTATCCTCTAAACCTCTTTCCCAACTATGTTGGGGTCGGCTTCCAGTCTAACCGGATGTAGCTGAGTTCCAGAGCTTTACAAGGAGCGACTGCCCTATCTGACCTCCTCAACCCAATTACCCAGGCAACCCAATACCCCTTGGTTAGACTGCTAGGTCTAGGTCATTTGAATGTGCAGATATTCTTGCTTAAAATTGCCTAAATTAAGTTCAGAACTGTTTCTAAGTATTCTAGATTAAGACTTATTAGTGCCCACTGAGCCCAATGTATTTGAGATCTTTATTTTCATTACTTACAATTGACAATGACAAACTCCAGTCAAAAAAACAATGCCTTAGAGGACACAAAGATTGCGCACACTTATGAGTGCATTCATAACAAAGACCGGTCGCTTTCTTACTGGCTTCATTCAAAGAAATGTCCAAAACTTCTATAATAAGGGAAGCCATTGTTTCACGTAACAATTAATTAAGAACTCTAATTATATGGGAGTTGCGCACGGCGAATTGTAATTGGATAATGGTTTATTATGGTTCCTCGTTTGCATAATGTTTTTCGTGTTCCTTTTGCTTTCTTGGTGGTAATATCGTTTCCTGTAGTTAGGTTAGTGTGATTTTCTTTCTTGTGGACTTTTTTTGGGATATTGTGGCCTTCTTGTATACGAAAAAATTTAAATCATTCCAAAAAGTTCATATGTGGTTCAAAACTGACGAGTTAGTTTTCAGCTTACATTGTATAAGCTTGAGAGAACCTACAAAAGTCTGAAATCTGGATAGGCTTTTCCTTTAATTCTGATAAGGCTCAGACTAACAAAGGGAGGAGTTTTTAAACAGCCAATAGTATTTCGGCACTCAAAAGTGCTACTGAGGGAATTAAGAGAAAATAATTAAATAACGAGACTCTTTTGATTTATTTTCAAACTTAAGTTATCCTAGACTATCGAAAACAGTGATAACGATTCCAAGCCGAGATAAAATCTCCTAAGTCCTACATTATACCCACAAATTTTCTTCCTTTTATCCCCAAAATAACAGCTACAAAATACACCAGAAACGTTAGAAGTTTTATTTAAATTGATGTGTCAAGCGCTATGATAAATATGTGGAGATGGCCCAGAGTATTTAACGAACTGGAAAGGTGACCATGGCCACAATTATGTATTTATAGGAAAAGATCTTCTATATTAGGGGACAACGCAAAAAGTAATGATACCTCATCTTTTCTCACATTTTCATCTACACACGTAAAAATTTGCAAACACTAGCTATTTTCCACAGTTTCGCCCGCTTCCTGGGGAAACTTCTTTCCGGGGATAGTCTAGCTTTCCAACAGTGAAGGAATTTTTCAATTCAGCTCAGTAGTTTTGGAGCCTTTAACAACCAAAAAAATGTTTCCTCTTTACTAGTCAAAATGAGCGCCGTTTTTCTACCGTATTTTTGGCAAAGGCGCAGGTACGGCAAAAGCGTATCCGGTTGGGTAAATTATCTTTGGGATTCGTTGGTAAACCTTTGCTTAATGTATTGTTTGAGACAGGAGGCGTATGCACAGATGTTTCAGCACTTATTATGTATTCAGTAGCCGGGTTTTTATCTCCCTTTTCCACTTCCCTTTAAATCATATGTGTTGCTTTTTGTATATTTGTTTTTTTATTTGATTTTTTTTTGTAGGTAGAAGAAAATCTGTAATCAAGTAATTTTATAGTTTAGTCACTGTCTATCTAAATCGAATCTATCTATCTATCAAGTAACAGTTAAAGTTGTTACTTTTAAATAGTTATTTTTTTCTATTGGGTTTCGGATGAGTCCTTAAAAGATGCGGATGAAACCGTTGGTGGAAGCTAAAATACAACAAAAGTAAGTGGGAAATAAGATTCTTAATGAAGTATTTTTTCTCCTTTTACTTGATATTTGAAATTTTGTGCGACCCCTGTTACTTGAACTCTTATTAAAACAAGATTTGGCAATTAGAAAACTTCCGAAGGCATTCAATTTGTGTCTTATTTTGGGGAAGCAATTAATTATTGTTAATACTTTAGATTGAAGTTTATTTACTTTCAAACTTTGTTCTAGTTGGTTTACTTAAGTCTTGGAAGTGACACCGATCGATATTCAATAATTTATATTGCATTTGACAGTTTAGACTTGCATAACTTAGAAGCCTTTTTAAGGGTGCGTCCACATCTGGCGAATGCGCCGCGAATGCGCAGCACGCGAGCCGATCGCGAGCTGTCCGCGAGCTGCGCGCGTGCAGTCACTGCAATAGTTCGGTGCGCCTCTTTAGCGCAACTCACGCAAGGCTCGTATAGAGCGCGCGAGCGGCGCGCGATCTGCGCGCAATCAGTTCTCGCCCTTACAGTTCCGTATATTGGCTCAGTACTATCGAAGATGACAGACGTCGCGCGCCGCCTGCGCGCCGCTCGCGTGCGGCGCTTAGGTCGCGCGCGAGCTGCGCGCGGGCGGCGCAGAAGCGGCGCACGAACAAAAATGCACGCGCGCAGCTCGCGGACAGCTCGCGATCGGCTCGCGTGCTGCGCATTCGCCAGATGTGGACGCACCCTTACCTGACTGCAATTATTATAATGAGCTAACTTTACTATAATCAAGTACCTAACTGTGATCTTGATTGGATTTTTTAGGAAGTACCTATTTCGTAATATTTGAAAAGGTTTTAATTGTCTAGGTTCAATTTGAATCAACGCCACTTTTCAAGTTAAAAGAAAATGGCGTGCGATATCTTTAAAATATTATAAAAATCTGCCATCCTTATGTCTTCGGAATAATATAGCCAACGTAACAATAGCCAACTAGGGTATTCCTGTGACCGAGACTCAGTTCGAATATCATTATGTTATGTAAATAACTAGACCTATTTAGAGTACCAGCCTATCTAGCGTCCAATTAGCCAAACAACACTATTATATAATACTTTAGGCGAAACCCAGTTTCCTATCGGCCATGAATTATACATTGTTCAATTTGCAAGCTCTGTTAATTAACATTAGGTGTTGCGTCACTGATTCAGAGGTATGGAGAACCAAATGACTAGCGGAGATGTCTAGGAAAATCTACTAAGAATGTCATCCAATCGGAACTAAAGTATATATACTCTTCTGTCAGACGTTATGTCACAAGTAACATTCTTTCTAGTCATGTCGACTTTTAGACAATCCATGCATCGGTAGTGCATTCTCTGGTCGTCCCCTTTCTCTTTTCCTAACAAAATAGCGTTGCCAAAGTGCGGGTGTTCGGAGGACGACGAACGTTATTGACTCCTTATATGCCTTCTTTGGAACTCGCCCATTTTTTTGTAGAACGGAAAATCTTCGATAGATGTGTCAAAGAACCCAAGAAGAGGTTGACTTGTTTTACGTTTGGTCACGCTTAGCGTATGTACTTGACTTAGAAAAAGGCGCCTGACCTACCTGCCTTATGAAATCTCCGCTCATCTTTCCTTCCTCCGTGCTTACAGCTCACAAGTTTGGGCTTAAACTAATTATTTTATGTAAATGTTACGAGAACTACTTAACTAACAACGTAAGTTGTGTGTTTGGTCAGATTTGGTTTCATTTTGAAAGTATTATGCTTAAAAAAACTTTTGTATATTGTAATTTTCAATTAATGTCGAAGTGTTGATTTTTGCGTTGTATTCACATAATTTTTTATACAATGCCCAAACCAGAGATACTATATGGCCCTAATTTACCGAGGTTTCATTTGAAGTCTGTGCGAAGGTAGCAGTAATAATAAGCAAAAAATGTGAGACATGGTATAGTCCCCTGATTAGGTAGAGACTTGGGTGTAAAACGTTCTAGACAACCGAAACAATAATACAATATTTATGATACAGATCTACTTATTTTCTCACAATAGAATTTACATAATTATAAACGTTGGAACAATAATATAAACTATATCCGTCTTACCACAAAAACTTTTTAACGTCAGTTTAAGACTTGTCTAAAAAAATGACAAATTATGACGTTGACATATGGTTCATTTTGGAGCCACATTTTTTTTAGACAAGTGTAAAACAGTGGTTAAAGTTTTTGTAGTAAGGCCATATAAATTTTGTTTAAATAATCAGTTTCCCGGAAGATTAAATAAAACCTTTTCTTGTAGGCGCCAATCTATTACAATATTCCTGTATCTTAACGCTTCGATAATATAATTGAACAATATCGGATATTGTTACATATTAATTATCACTTAAACGAACATATAGTTTTCTTCGTAATAATTAAGAGGCTGACTGGATACAATATCATAACAAATAGCTTTTGGTTCCGATGTGTAAAAAAAAATAAAAATTGTACCTTCTGCTATGAAATTCTTGAAACAAACTCTCTCATTTATTTGTAGCATTTTTTTCCTATCAAAGAAACGGTTCTGGATCATGCTCTAGTTTTGTTCTACTTACTTAGAGCACCATGTATGAGCTAGTTCATCATTTATATCCCCGCGTCCCGTGGTAACTACTGCCCGTACCGGGATAAAATATAGCCTATGTTACTCGTGGATAATGTAGCTTTCGAATGGTGAAAGAATTAAAAAAAACGGTCCAGTAGTTTTTGAGCCTATTCATTACAACCAAACAAACAAACAAAGTTTTCCTCTTTATAATATTATAGTATAGATATACCCTCCATAACCCAATGATCGCTAAACATCCCAATCTTGGGCAGCCCGTATCCGTGCAGCACTGTCCTTCCCAACCTAGTTACTACAGTCGAAAAGCCCAAATTAAAACAGCCACACTCACAACCCAAGTGCTCGTAAAAAAATATTTGCCTGCACCTGTATTTCGATATGGACACAAAAATATCGGTTTTCAACAGTTTCCCCGTGAAAAACAGGAGCTGTCGAAATAATCAAACAATAGGTTAGTTTTGATGTTTCGACGCGTCATCGGGAGCTCGGATTCATCAAATATATGTCAATCAAGTGGATATCCAAACGAAGGCATATTTTTTGTTTTTTTCCCTTGTTTCTATTGTTTTTACAAACTTTTGTTTATTTCCTGAGTCTTAGTATTTGACGATACTGATGTCCTCCTAGCTGATAATCGGCTACGGCGGCTGTTCTCATGTAAGGAGATTAGCCAACTGAGCAAGACATAGGGTCGAGTTGCATAAATTGGACAAGCTCGTAAATTGTACCACCTCAAAATCTACTAAACTGTGATATTTAGTTTTAAATTGGTAACACTAAAAAGCAGTACTACCAAAATGACGCAAACGCTGGCAGCGTTTGCGTCATTTTGGTAGTAGTTTTAGATTCGATAACACAACAGAGTAAATTGTAGTAAACAAAAATATGTTTTGCGGCGTCCTAGTATTATTTTATGGGTGTTTACCTAAGGATTTCTTGTAGCAACGGTAAGTACACTGCAACTTTTATGTATGTTTTTGGAAAGTAGACATATTAGTGACCTTTTTTGAGACTATTGTTTTATGTTTAACATTTTGAGATTATAATGCCGGCTCACATAAAAATAAAAGTTAGGGTTGCCTAATTTGTACCTGGTGTTACCACACCTAGCACCTACTAATAAAATGTACCGGTAAAATTTACGTGTATGAAGTATTTACGTGTACTAGATTGAAATGTTTTCAGATGTCTGGAGAAGATAAAAAGTATTATAAAAAGACACAAGATGACTTAAAATGGCCTTAGATTGTTTGAAAAATAAACCGAAAAATAAAAATTTCATTCCAAATACTTTTCCATATCTTATTTCATTAACTACATAATTAATATTCAAATCTATTTGAATAATATTTTTCATAAACATGTTTGTACTTTTAGTTATACTTCGGCCGTTCAGAGAATGCGTTCCTGACACCTATCAGTTAGTCACGACTAGTGATGGGCACAACATAACACTGAGTTCGTTACCGTTCCATCAAAATGAACCGCCGCATTATTTTAAGATTATTTTCGTTTTAAATTGGCGGAATCATTTGTTTTATATTTTAGTTATTTAAGTGGAAACCAAAAAAAGGTAATATTCATATAATAAAATTGTTTTATTTATTCTTTGTTACAAGTACATTGAATTGAATGTGCGAACAGAATATTAATCAGACTCCGATTTGCTTGAGGAGGTGGTGTCTTCATCATCATCTTCGCCTACATGTATAATTATATTATTATCAATAACAGAATCAATCCTGATATCTCGGTCTAACAAAAGCCGGGTAATCAAATAAAAACAGATCGAAAACACTTGAAAAACGTGGTCTATGCGCACGAAACGACAACGGACGACTGTTTTAGCGTCACAAAATGGCGGCCCATAACGCCATTTGGGGTTACCATTTTTAATCTAAGTATAAAAATGCGGTTTGGTCATAGTTTTATTTTTATATTTCATAAAAGTTATAATTAAGTCTTATAGTCCATTATTTTCCAATTCTTAAAAAGAAAATCAAAACGTATTATTTTATATTATAACTGTATAAGAACAGATTACGATACTTGCCTGTTATTTTTAGCACAGCACTACAAAATATAAACCGCTGACATAACCTTGTAATAGCGCAGTATAGATTTAGAAAAATATTGTTTACCAAGTTATTTGACACTCAGTTTGGCACAAAATTATAACATTCATTGATTATTGATATAATAATGTTGTTTTAATGCTCCTCAATTGTTAAAACGGTAAACAACCAGCAAAAATATTTTTATCGTAACTGCAACGCCATTGCAAAGTTACGTCGTCAGTTCAATCGCGACGTGTCAGGAACGCATTCTCTGAATGGCCGAACTATAATAAGAATCACTTTAATCTCATTTAGAATATGAAGTATTAAGGAAACCGGTTTCCTAAATTGTACTTTTTGAGACTTTTTTTAAAACTTTAATTTTCATATTTATTTTTTAACTTCCTAATTTTCTTTCAATACAAAATTATTGCTAATAGAACAACCTTTTTATTTATATTAATATATTCCTTTAATATTAAGTAGTTTTTGTGATAGCGTATGAAGTTTGTTAACTGGTACGATTTAGGCAACTCTCCTATATTATGGTGCAGGCGCATTTGTGCAGGCACAGGTGCACTCGCTATTCTTTCACTCTCATAGCCCGATGTGACGGCTATCCGACACGACCGGAGAGAGATCAGTATAGGTAATTAATTATTTTTGTAAACAAAGTAGGTACGGAAGATATGATCATGATTCGTATACCTACAAACATATTATAAGGAAATCGAACCTTCATAATTATATGGATTGGGTAGGAGAATTAATGAAGAAGTTTTAATCTGAAAAGTTCAGTTTTAAGATAAAAGTACGATCTTGAAGAAGTTGTGTAATAGGCAAAGACAAACACTGTTTAAAACAGTAAGGTCGCTCTGTAATAATTTCAGAACTTTGTTTGACAAAGGCTGTAAAATCCACCATCCCTATTTTTGGAACAAATATGACAGTCATTGTCAACCCTATACTGTACCCACACTAGGATTAGCATACAGAAGCCATGTAGACAGAAACTGGCTTTATGGTAATTAAATCCTGCTCTAACGGTTTATGTGAGCCTAGTACCAATAATTTGTTATCACTTAGATTATCCGCACACTGCGAACTTTTAGTCGACCTATAGTTTTGCTTGGGCTCGATAAATGAGTATGGAAAAATAGTCATATAAAAATATCAGTATGTAATAGGTAGTGTTCATATAACAATGATCAGGTATGTAGCCGATATCAGACCGAGTGAAAACTGTGATTGGAATCCAGATTATCTTTAAAAAAATGCCAACTAACAGGTCAACTGTCGGCCGGCTGTGTAGTACGTAGTATACATATATTAGTTCATGTTACGATCGCTGTTGATTGGGATATTAAATGATTATCTTTAGTTAAGATTGATGGGGAGTTCGATAAACTTTGAATGTAATTATTGTGATGTGATAACTTGAGGATAATCATGGTTAAACGGCATCATGAGGCTCATTCATGATAAAGTTTATAATGCTGTCTATTGATCATGTCTTTTCTTTATATATGCAAAAAAAATATTGTTTTTTTCGCCACTGGCACAGTAGTTCCGCAAATTACCAGGGGGATAAACTTACAAAAAATCCCCTTAGTATAAATACTATGTAAGTAACTCTCTATGAGAGTAACTCAAGTGTATATTCCCACTTAAACTACTTAAGTACATAGCGAATCCAATTCAATGTTGTGATTTTGTCCCCAAACCCAACATCGATGCAACTTGCACTTTACGGATAAGTGACCAAACAGTTTCCATTCGGTGCCAAATAATTCCGGCCATCTACACTCATCAGGCTTTAGAAACAAGATGCTTATCTATAAAATCACTACCAATACTTCACCTCACTAGGGATTACTTTGATTCACTGTGAAATCGGAACAGAGGAACTAGGAATACCTTTCAATCAATTAGAATTGCAACACGGCAATCGATACAGGGGTGTCGACAAAAATAACGGGTTCTGGGTGCGACAATCCAATCATTGATTGAGGTTGATGAGGGGTGTCACGGGTATATAAGGTTTTTTTGGGGTTAAATGAATGGGACCTTAATAACTGGTTGAGCAATTTTAGGAGGTAATGCTTTGAAGGCTGTTGCATACTTTTGCGTGGTGTTTTTGAGATATGATTGTGTGAACGGGATCATTCTTTCATCTCCAAAAACTTTGAAAACTGTCAAGTGACCCGAAATAAATCCCAATTTAATTTGTTTTGTTTGATTAACAATAGTAAGGATTTTGCTCTCTTATGGCCTCCTGGCGTGCACTTGGAGAGGCCTATGTCCAGCAGTGGACTGCGATAGGCTGATGATGATGATGATGATGATGGAGGCCTCCAAGTTCACCGTCAGTTTTTTTTAAATAACTGTTCACTACGAATTTTCAGGATACATTTTCAAACTAAACAGTCGTTTTAAGATAGATCAGACATCTTTATTGTCGGTCAATATGGGCTTTACCTTTTTCAATTTGCTTCAAATGCAGGGTACCAGTTGCATACGCCAGCCCTGCACAGTGCACCATGAAAGTACGTTTAAAGTTGATGCAATTTACTGATTGGCGCGCGCCCGAGCTGTCGGCGACCAGTCTAATGGTATTGAACCTTTACCCTGTGACATTCTATTTTACAAAAGTTTCGCTTACACAACATTCGTGGACTGAGTGTGTTTTTTTTTTGTGAAACTGATGCATAAAAGTCTTTGTGGATGAAGGAGTATGGGACATTTCTGTTGGCAGTTAGGTAAAAATCTACACAGTTAGAAACACTATGTGTATAGAAATAGACAGTATGCTCAGTACACTAGTAAACGAATTAAAGTGTTCCCGTTATATATGTACATAATTAGCCATAGTGTTGTCATTTAGAACCGTGTTGAAAGGTACCTACTTAATCCCATACCAATAAAACTTGCCTAGATTGCTCAGAAAAATAATTCTATCTACGTGACAACAACGACCTTCTTAAAAAACAAAAAAACCTACTTCAACTAAAAGCTTTTACTTGTATAGTATCCATGGAGAACATAATATCTAGCGGAGATGTCATAACGCAAAATTTCCTATGAAAGTAGTGCGCCAAAATGCAGCTATTCGAGGGACGAGCCGCCCTTACACGTCTTCTATGGGGTCCATCATTTTCAAAATAAAATTACCAATCAAACAAGAACAATCTTTAACAGATTGGTTTTAATTTGACAAGGAACACGAACGCCTTCTTAGTTCTAGTAAATGATCACACCTACCGTACGTTGCTTGTCCTACAAGAAGGCGCCTGACCTACCATCCTTAAGGCTTCTCTGCTATCTTTAATTCTCCGTGGCAGAAACATATCTAGGTCTCTAAATACGCCCTAAAATATGTCTGCAGCTGGATTATCGCGACAATTTATACTTCTTTTGTTTAATCTTTATTTGGTGCCTATTGTGTCTTATTGTTATAGCAATAAAGTCCATTGTTGCATTGTATTTTCTGTGGTGTTCCAAACTGATCCTAACGCTCTGTAAGAATGTAATTTGATCCTTATTTCTTTGGGCTGAAGTTGTGTTAAAACCAGTAAGAGCTGTTAATACTTTTCAGTGACTTTTCTTTTGTTTTGCTTGAGGTGAAAATATAAACAGTTACCGTCCGATCCGATGTTAGCTATTTGGCCACTCGTACATGTGGATTTGGTTGATATACATATTATATATGTCGGCGCGTTGATAACATTAAAATTATGAGCGGGTAACCCCGAATAGAGTAGTAAGTGTCACGACGAGTGATGGCAGCAGTCATTCTGGTGACAGGTGCCAACTGAATTGTGCACATACTAACCTATTGGCTCGAAATCCCATTCCATCTTACTGATTGTGTGTGATTGTGAATAAAATGGTGAGGAAACCAAATAATGGAACGGTGGACTACACAAGCGTGCCTTTATTTTTGAATTCCGGTCGTTACAACGCCCGAGATGCAACGTGACAGCCATGACCGCCGCGAGGCTCCTTCTGACGCTCCCACATCAGAAGTGGGATGCAATCCGAATGCCCACATGTGTTAAGGATTGCCCTGCTACGTGTTCAACAAAGTGAAAACGCTAGTAGCGAAAAAAAAAATATGTCTGTTACGACACTGCTATCACAAGGAAGAATCCTGTGTGGAAACATCTCGTACTGCAACATAATGTTCATGGAGCTGTCTATGTAGAACAAGAATTTTGTGAACAGATTGGTTTCGGGAGAATTTGCCACGTGAAGATTGCAATCCTTATAGTGCTTAATAACCAGTAAAAAAAAAATGGAAGGTCGATTATTTAAAATGGTGTTTTTTTAGAAGAAGATTTATAAAGAATTTCAGCGAAGGTACAAGTATGGTAACCACGGTTATGGTTATGGTATCGGTTCCATTTTTTTTTTTTACCAGTCATCCTTGTTATCGAAGGTATGCTAGAAAATTAACCGAATTTATCTAATTTTCATGTTTCAACAATGACGGTGATTATTGTGCAATATGGCGACAAAATTACGGCGTGAATGGAGCATCCCAGCTGCCTGCGGAGCTTGACGTGTCATCGTGAGTTTAGAGTGTCGGTGCTCGTGCATCTCCGTGGTGCCTGCGAACGTGAAGCCGCTGTACTGCGAGCCATAGCGATGTGCGCATCGTCATGCGCGTTGAGTGGAAACCCGGTGAGACCGAACCATTTTTGCTTTATGTTGAGGTTATTTGTCTTACGACATTTATAAACTTGAGAGGCAGTTTCAATCGCGTTTTTTTTTAATTGATTGAATGTGCATCAGACTATAGATTTTTGGTAACATTTGGCGCTAAGTTGTACCAATGACGGATACCGGGGTGACTTGAAAAAGACCCGTTGGCCTCGTGATGGCATCGGGGTGACCAAGAAGAGACCTGTGTAAAGTCTGCGGTACTGTTGTTTTTATTGTGTTAAGCTGTACCTATTGATGGGTATCGGGGTGACCTGGTAGAGACTCGTTGGCCTGTGTGACGGCATCAGGGTGACCAGGACGAGACCCGTATACATCTGTGGTACAGTTGGTAACATGTGTCTGATAGCTTGGCTAAGGGAACCCTGTGTGACAGCTACTAGCCTGTGTGGCAATGACTAGCCTGTGTGGCAATACCTGGCCTGTGTGGCAATAACTAGCCTGTGTGGTAATGACTAGCCTGTGTGGCAATGACTAGCCTGTGTGGTAATGACTAGCCTGTGTGGCAATGACTAGCCTGTGTGGCAATAACTGGCCTGTGTGACAATGACTAGCCTGTGTGGCAATAACTGGCCTATGTGGCAATGACTAGCCTGTGTGGCAATGACTAGCCTGTGTGGCAATAACTGGCCTGTGTGGCAACGTCTAACCTGTGTGGCACCGACTAGCCTGTGTGGCAATAACTAGCCTGTGTGGCAACGAATAGCCTGCGTGGCAATAAGTATCCTGTGTGGCAACGAATAGCCTGCGTGGCAATGAGTATCCTGTGTGGCAATGATTAGCCTCTGTGGCAATGACTAACCTGTGTGGCAGCAATTGGCCCGTGTGGCATTGACTTTCGGAAATGTGTGACTTAAGGGAAACATTTTGTTGCGCTTGGACTTCAAATTTGTAACCACTGTAAGATGTTGTACAACATGGACAAAGGGAGTCATTTGAGGGGTCAGGGAGGCCGAACGGAGTAGACTGTAAGATGAAACCGGTACACACGAGGACGTGTGATAATGCAGGATGGCCGTGTCGGCGCGTTGATAACATTAAAATTATGAGCGGGTAACCCCGAATAGAGTAGTAAGTGTCACGACGAGTGATGGCAGCAGTCATTCTGGTGACAGGTGCCAACTGAATTGTGCACATACTAACCTATTGGCTCGAAATCCCATTCCATCTTACTGATTGTGTGTGATTGTGAATAAAATGGTGAGGAAACCAAATAATGGAACGGTGGACTACACAAGCGTGCCTTTATTTTTGAATTCCGGTCGTTACAACGCCCGAGATGCAACGTGACAGCCATGACCGCCGCGAGGCTCCTTCTGACGCTCCCACATATAGATATTTTGACTGTCTTGAAGTCACAGTCAATTTCAAGGTGGCAACGTAATTTGACGAAAAATATATGGTAGCGTATACTTCAAAGTAAAAGAGAACAAAATAACGAGGCAAAAGACCAAGAATTTTCCAAGAAAATCCAAGCTTAAAACTACTCTTTTCATACACTCTATAAAATTCTACCAAGATTCTGAATTGTAAGGCACAGAAGTTTTACATACATTTTCGTAGCTCATAGAATACATAATGCGCTGTGAAAATTTTTAAACGTTCATGCATCAGAAAAGTTACATTATTGTGCACATCTATAATACTAATATGAAATTTCTGAAGAGTTTGTTTTTGTGCTTGAATGCGCCAAGCTCAGAAACTGTTCAACTCACAGGCTTCCTCTCACACAGTGAAGGATTGAGTATTAATCACCACGCTTGCTCAATGCGGGTTGGTGATTTCAGACATTATAGTCCAGATTTCCTCCAGATGTTTTCCTTCACCTTTATAAGCAATCATTGGTGTCTAAAATATACTTAGAAAGTACATACATAAAGTTTAATGAAACCAATTTCTTACTAAAACTGTAATCCTAGATAACAAATCATTATTAGTCTTCACAATAATGTCTGTGTTACGAAAGCCATGCGTGTTATTTTAGGATAGCGAATATTTTTTCTAATAAAAGCTGTGCGAATAAATCAGGGGTAGATAAGCTTTTATTATTGTCGATTTAAGAAAGGATTTAGTTATTAGCATTTAGTTTAATAATGTCCAATTTAGTCTTATGAACAAGAAATGATGGTTTTAACAACCTTAATATGTTGTCTATAAGAATTGAGCAAAACTTGTGTCGCATTCTTATAAAAGGGGAATGCTTGCACTTTGTAAGTTAATTCCCTAGAAATCCTCACAGTATCCAAAGATTGTTACTAGATGTATCGTATAGAAGAGAACTCATTTTCTATATTAAGTCGTGAAGGTTTACTAGGATACAAAAGTTAAACATATTTATACCATTGAAAAATTTAAACATATTTTTTGGCATAAGAGCACGTCAGGCTAATAAAGTATGATAATGCCAAATAGGCTATTTTATAATTCAACACACCTATTTTTAACACAAAGTTTGATACCCCCAAACGATATGATGACGTGTGCCAATCATTTATTACTAACTGAAGGATCGAAATACCACACCCAAGTTTTATTGTTTCAGTGCCTATTACTGAAATGGACTGTCTCGTAATTATGTGAAAATATGAGCACCATGTAGCTAGGGGAACGAGTGTAGGCGGTAGGATATCGCTTTGTATATTTTTACTTTAATTGTTATGAAGTGACGCACTTTGTAATATGGAAGTAGTTGAGTGGGTGGTTACTCTGTATACTTGCCTAACTTGTTCTGCTTTTAGTAGAAGTGTGTTATGGTACGGAGCTAGAAGACCAAAAGATGGTATACCCACTACTTTAGGTATTATTCACTTTGAGACAACATAGGTAGATATGTATTTTGCAGATATATTTTATCGGCACTCAAGGGTGGTAAAATAGACAATAAACATACATATTGACATAGAAAAAAAATGCTAACATTATCCAGCAGATACTTCTACTTTTGCTTCTAACACCCAAAAATCTTGGCATAAACTTACGACGGCGAACTTTTCCTTTCTCGTCCTTTCTCAAAGGAGGATGGCATCCTTTGAAGGCCAGCTGTCTCCCCAAGAATGGGGGTAAAACAAATGATAGCACAAAGCCTTGGTTACAAGGAACCAGATCATCTGGACAATAATGGCAATTAGGTTTCTGAACTCGTTTGTTTATTGTTTGAGACTCTAAAAGTTTCTATACTTTAGTGACTGGAAGATAAACTTTAAAGTGATACATTTTGGTGTTTTCGGCGTTATTATCCAAAGTTTGTAGATCGGGTCTTTTGGACTATCTTGCAAAATTTTGGGAAGTTAGTTTCAAGATAAAATGAAGGTTCCCTAAGTTTCAGGCCCCAAGATAATGCCTAGAAATTTTATCTATGCCAAAAAAAGAAGTTTGTATAGTCAGTTGAACGCGCTCATCTCAAGAACTACTCTTACATATTTACCAATCCTGCAGAGTAACTTTGTCCACAAATATGTCCTGAAATAGCCGATACTCCGATGATGGGTAACTTATAAAGTGACC
The DNA here is from genome assembly GCF_022581195.2 of Helicoverpa zea. Classification (NCBI taxonomy): domain Eukaryota; kingdom Metazoa; phylum Arthropoda; class Insecta; order Lepidoptera; family Noctuidae; genus Helicoverpa; species Helicoverpa zea. The sequence goes on from NC_061453.1 coordinate 2,563,081, forward strand.
CACTTATTACCCTTTAAAGGCGTCGCAGGGTAGGTATCAGGTGGCCGGGCGTGATACTCGCTTAAATATTGATAGAGAGGCGACCACTTTGCGTTCAAATAAACATTTGCTTTATTCGCGTCATCGCTGAAGTTGGTATATCTGCCAGTTCGAATAATATAGGAGAAGGTTTTGTTTCGCAAAAACATTCTCAGTATCAAGTCCCATTGTCTTTATTCTCTTAATGTCTTTTTGTCTTTGCTCTTATGCTTCTTTACCTTATAACCTTCACTAAAAGTTTTTTTTGGTCGTTGTAAGTCCTTTGCAACTAGATTGACGTTTCGAAATTACTTTTATAGTCCTACTTGAAATTAAAAAGATGAGTTTGAGTTTGTATAGTCAAATATTGCCCAAAAGTGTGTTCTTTTTATTAATTTTATAACAACATATTCGCTGCATTTTTCTTGCTCAAAGCATTCTTCCAGCGACACACTTCGCAACACACAAAACTCGCGTAGCCGTCATTTTTACCAACTTAATTTCAAAATACCAGTGCACAAAGTTTCCCCAGGCTAATTTATCAGCTGACTCAGTACCCTGAGGGTAGACAGGCGCTGAGTTGACTAGTCTAGCTCAAAGGCTCCTCATTAGGTTTACGAAACTACGACATGAGAGTATCTGCTTACCCTTTGAAAAATTCTGTCTACCTACACTTATGTAGTAGCTAGTGGTATGAAACATTTAGTAGGTAAATGTAGCTGGTAGTTTAGAAGGGGTTTCTTGAGAATGGTGGATGCTGAAAGGTTCGTTTTTTAAGGTTTACAGAGCTTAGTTTAGGAACTTTGTCACTAGAATAATTCTTAACTCACCGGGATTATATATTGCATTGCTTATCTTATACATTCATTACATTATGCACTTAACAATCCGCATATGAGAATGCACGCAAAATTGTAAAGCTGTCTATTTGGAATGTAACCTATTGGCAAATGCCGATAGACGAAAAAAACGACGTTTGTTACGTAATTAAATCTGCGAAGAGAAAGAAGAAGAAGCATTAAACAATATTTCATTCTGGAAGATCTAGTAACTACACTATATTAACTTGAAAGTAGGTTTATTTCCCAGTAAAATGAAAGCTTGTAACTCATAAAACAAACAGGGAACAATCAGATATAATGTAGATGTACAAGTGTATACGTAGCATCTGTCGCGAAGATGTAATGTTCCAAACTTTGGACGACAAGTTGTACTTGTCATCAGACGAATTATTGCTGGGGCCACGAAAATAGCGACCGTCATGAAAAGAAAATGGAATTTTGGTTCTACTGTTGGCGTACTGTTTTAAAATTAAAATCACGTTGATATTTCTCTAATTTTCCTTTAAACCAGATTTGATGGATACATTTAGGTGTATTTTTATTAATATCTCACAGTTCTCTGCGCATTTTTATGTTTCTACAGTCTTGATTCAAGAAGAAGACACTAACTTATTCTATGCAGAATGTCATAATATTTTATAGGAATACTCAATATTCATACAGCTAGCACCTACCAGCACCATATTCCAATACTAATACTAAAATATTGGAATAAAAGACTCAATCTTTATAACCTAGAAATGAAACTTTTCTGACATTTATCGCACGTATAAAGCGTACATCACTGAAGCTATATTATTTACTTCCTTCCCATGTCACAAAGAGAACCCGAGTCACAGTTTAGTTCAAACTTGCCACAAGTTTCCAAAAGTCTACCTATATTATGTAAGCAAAGTCGTCAACTTCGTGGCCACATGAGGCTTACAGTGAATACATGTTTTATACCTACGTATATGGTGAATGGCACTTCTGCGCGATTTTGATGTTTAGAAGTATTTTAAAAGACGCTGTTGTAAGAAGATTAAACAAAATGAAGGACTGGCGTGTTTGAAGGATGGTGTAAAATGTTCCTAGTATTTTGTCGGTTATACCTATTATTGCAATTTGATGATCTTTGAAACGAAGTATTTGTCAACTTTATAAGTTTACAGTTTTCTTTCTTAAATGTTATAGTCAAACTGTTTTTTTTTTAATAATAATATTCTTTGAAACAGTAAATATAAGTTTTCTCCGACGTATTTGTCAACTTTTATAAGTTGTAACTAACTAACGGTAACAAAATACTCTTTTTCACAGTGTGCAACTGCAAGTAAGTATGTGATTACCATTATATCTTTACATTATTTTAACAACGATGCTAGCCCCTAATAATATAGAAAAAACATAATCTTCAATGCACTCACAACTAAACACCATCTAATGAAATTCAATCATTATATACAAAATAATTCAGTCATTCATTCAACCATAGATAAAGACATTCCCGGATGTTTTTTATTCGTCGTAAGATCGTTCACAGCCGTCATAAACACGTACTGAACATTTTAATGGCCATTGAATCGTTTTGAGCGTCATTTTATGTGCCTGCGCAGGTGTGAACCTATTTGTTGGAACCTCCTTTGTGCAGTCGGTTAGGGGAATGGTTGAATGGATGTTGCGTAGTTAAGGATTGGGAATTATTGTGTTAAGTCGTTGTCGGTGTTTACATAATTGAACTTTGAAGCACGTGGAAGAGTTTATAGGATTTTTTTTTATTAAGATGACGGTCTGTTTGTATTGTTTTTCTAAAGAATATTAATATGAGTTATTTAATGTTAAAGGTGTGGTGCAACAATTACTGCCTTCTTCTATCCAAATCTTAATTCTACTAACTAGTGTATATAATTTTCATAACTTGTCAGAAATACTTACTTTAGAACTTTACTTTAGAAATACTTAGGTACTGATCAAGTGGGGTGAAAAAGTAACGAACATACCCACATACATACATTTATACAAACATTCGCATTTATATCAGTACAATATAATCAAAACCAAACATTTTCCAGATCAATTTTATACCACAACATGCCACACGATTATTAAACTTCTAACCGCCTACCTATACCACCCATTCCAGAATCAGTCCATTGTACCCAACAAAGCCACGAGTCCAGCCCTCACGGAGTAAGGAATATGAGCGGAGATACTATAATGCTGGCAGGCCAGGCACCTTCATCTAGGTCAAATACGTACAATGGGCATGACCGAAACTATCGGTTAAGAGTGAATTTACTAAGAGTTTAGGATCTTTGAGACATCCGTCAACGAGTTTTGGTATTACAAAAATGAGCGGGTCCAAAGAAGGGCGGAGACATTAGCCCGGCACACCTGCGTTGTGGCGAGCTACTTTCTTACTAGTCGTTATTGTACACAAATAATAATATATTTTAATACAAACACAATACAGAGAAGGTATGTACAAAGGCGAGCTTAACCCAGAATTCTCTAACAGCAAACCTAAGAGCGATAGAGAGATGCGATGGGGAAGATTAAGTTATAAGTTTTAGGAGATTTTCCGTTATGGAATCTCCGTTAGTCATTTTATTCTCCATGAGCACACTGCACACCATATGACTGACGCATTTCCTATTCACGGGACAAATGTAGGACAAATAGAAGCCTATGAATTATGGACGCTATTGAAAACTTTGAACAGGACATATTGCGGATCATTTTGTTTGTTTGTTCGTTGAAGCCAATGTTTTTTGAAAGCGGCCGAGTTTGTGTTTGTGTTTGTTAGGGTGACTACGCTGTTGGGTGTAGAAATGTGTTGGGATTTTTTTTTTTTTGAGAAGAGTTGAAGTTCAGCGATTTGGTACATAGGCCAGTTGAACCTACCCAAGTGGCCTACTGAAGTAGATTCTTGTTAATTTTATGTAGGTACCTATGCTGTGTATGCTGATTCAATACTATAAACTGTCCGTAGTGTGCTTTTTATCCCAACACTGATAACAAACTATTTACTCCATCAATCGGCGTCTTAATTTCCTTCACAACTAAAAAACGTCTTAAAAATAAAATATTTTTCAGTCGTATCTTGTAAATTGAAACCAATATTAAGTAAGATAAACGACTTACAACATTCAAGGTGACCTCAATAGAGTCGAAAATCCTTCGACAAATATCTCCCCAAGCAGATCTTTTGTTATTGACTTTATAGGCAGTTGATCTCGATAAAGACATTTGAAATTGAACTCTGAAATTAACGGCATAAAGTTTAATCTTGCTTGAGTGGGATTGGGTAATTCAGCCGATAAGTTAAAGCTTTGAAATTCAGTATATTTTAGTTTACAATCGCTTTGTGTTATTCGAAGCCGCGGCTAGACAGATAAATGAACTTCAGATTTTTTTATTCTCTTATCATTAATTAATTTTTTGCTCTCTATCACTCTCATTATCTATGTTGGTTCTACGGAAACCTAAGTTGGTTTAAATATATCTTTTTAGGTAGCATTTTTTAGGTATAATTATATTAGTATTTATAAGCTCGGAAGATGATGACATTAGTAAAAGTACCTAAACTGTACCTATGATGTGTATGGACCATGTTGTCGGGTGCTAAATAAAAAACAAACATAGTTTGATATGTACATAGGTACATTGTTTTTGTAAAACCTATAACAGAAAATTGCCTATACATATAAAACCAAAATGTAATTTCCTTACGTCCATCCAAACCCATAGTTTATTGGTCCACTTACCACAACTTTGATGGAATGTATTAATATCTCGAGGGAAACGGTTCGCATAAAAAATATTCGACATCAAATAGTTTCTAAAATCGATTTAATCCCCAATAGAAAACTGAATAATCGACTTTTTTGAAAACTACAGATTTTATGCTGTTATGAACGGATTTTTCCGATGGGATTTGTATATTTTTTATGGATATAAGTATGTCAATAGAGGTTGTATATCGTAGAAAGTTATTCGATGAATTCATAACACTATCGGAGTTAATGTATGACTGGTATCAGATAAATGAAAATTAAATATTTTGAAAATAATTTGTTAAATAAATTACAAATTCAGAATGTACCAAATTAATAAAATTTTAATTTTAATAATTGATTGGAAGTATTTATTACGTTTTAAGTGCCATATGAATAAAATTTACGCTTCATCAAAATAATAAGTTATACCAAACAAGCACTGTACAAAAGCTGTACCTGACTTTTATATTCCTCATAAAAAGTTATCGTAGTTAAAAGTTAGTTAGCCTTTTAAGTTACAAATCTAGACACACGGCAGTGTGTCCGCCAAGTTCGAGCAAAAAAAGCGACACACCGGCCGTGGGTTATATTACACGAACCATTTCGGGCCAAATTCGACCCCCCTGTAACTCAAAATCTATTTTATTTACGCATATCAAATTTCTAGTATCTATTGAGACCCCCTCACTTATCTAAAATACAAAATTTCATTAATATACCTATTGTAGGTCTTGAGATATTGACGTCAGAAAATCGCTATTTTTACTATACACTCACTGACTGACTGATTCACTGACTCACTCATCAAAAACCTAGACCACTTCCAATGGTCGTATTGACTTGAAATTTGGCATGGAGGTAGGTCTTTATGTCAAGGTAAAGGGAAAAATCTGAAAATGGCCAAGTGTGAGTCGGTTTCAAAATAATGAAGGTGTTTTATACCCGGTGTAAATTTATACCCCTAAGGAACTAAAACGAACTAAATTTATCTATATTTATATAATATATCTTCGAATGGTTTGTATTTAGTTTAGTTAGAAGTAAAATAGTGTAGTTAGAAGTAAAATAAAAATCTGAAAACGGCCAAGTGTGAATCACTTTCGAAAATAACGAATGTGTAACTTTGATCCACGAACATAATATATGATAACATGTCATGTCAGTCAGTTGGTAAATCTAGTCCATTTAGTTAATCTAGTTCATTTCTTTGTAAGAAACATAGTGCATATTAAAAAATCTAAAAGATAGTATAAATGAGACATTCCTTTAACTAACTTCATCATAAGAAAAAAATAAAATAAACAACCTTACAAAAATAAATGAAATCCCACCCAAAACAAAAATGTGAAAGACTGCCAAGTTCCATACACATACCTCAGTTAAAAATAGTTACTTTTTAATGATGTTACTTGGCAAGTTTTAATAGAAAATTAAATACTTGATTCATTGCGTTTAGTAGGTTTATAACAAGGTGTATGAAAACTTTCCAAGTAACATCATTAAAAAGTAACTATTTTTAACTGAGGTATGTGTATGGAACTTGGTACTTATTCAGATCTCACTTCTTTTATAGGCGAAGCATTCCCATATTATCGAACTTGGCAGTCTTTCACATTTTTGTTTTGGGTGGTCAGATAATACCCAATAATAACAAAAACATCCATCAAACCATTTAACAGTAAAATGAAAACAAATTCATCCTTTTCCACGTTTCATTTTACGCGGCTTACGTCAACGATAGTAATTAGCGCTGAAATCAATTTATTATAATTGCCTGTCCTCTAATGGATGCGGCACTTTTAGATACACTCAGCCCAACGTTAATTTAATTAATGCACGGTTATCTCAGATTTATGTGTACGGATTTATATTGCTTTTTATCACGTTTATGTAAGTTCAAAATCGATAAGGTTTTGTTTACAGACGATTTTATGGGGAAACCGAAAAGTATGGTGATTATAAAAGTCATAATAAATGATATCTATAATAGGTATTCAAAATTTTCACTTTAAGCTTTCACTCTGGAACTACTAGCACTACTTATATAAAAATGTTTTCAATGTTAGAACGCCCATTTATTGAAGAAATATAGTGCTAAAATTAGGCTGATATAATATAAACATGTCTTGTGCCTCATTAAGCAAATAAAAATTACACACATTTTAACAACTTAAAACCGATATTACATCAAGTGTTTTTGCTGTATGTCGCACTTAGTTTAGTTCCTTTAACGGACTTAAACTGACACGTAAAACCACTTTAGTATTTTCTAAAGAGTACCGGTTGGGTTCAACTTCAAACGTTTGGCAAGTTTTTTGGAATCCGACCCGAAACGATATTACAGGCGAGAGATAAAATAAATTCGGAAAGGATCGGACACGATTAGTTACACCAAATCATCGGAACTATGAGGATAAGTCCACGGAAGTCAGGATTTTTTATTTAAAAAAATTGCGACGTAAAATACATATTTCATGAGTAGAGTAGGTTCGTACATAGAAAATTATAAAAGAATACAAAAGTGTATTATGTCAGTTTTCCACTTAGAAAATGTTGCTACCTAAGAAATGTTTGGGTAACTTTTATCGTAGCAATGCAATTACTATCAATCAATGTAGTTGCCATACAATCATAAAAGAATCACAAACTATGTATTAAAACCTGACGTTAATAATTACATTCTATTGTTTCTTACAAAAAAGAAAACCATTGTAACCAAGAGGAAATAAAACAAGTATCCAATTTTAATCTTGTCCAGTATTTTCAACAAGTATTTGTGTAAACCCTACAGCGATATTCAAACAAGAGCGCAATATATTTCGGAATGTTCGTTCGAAAATGGCTGCTTTAACGTTAAATAAAGCAAAAGTTTCGCCAATAGACCTCGTTTATTGAACCGCCAGATAAATTCACGTTATGTGTTCATTAAAGAAAAATAATTAGCTTTTGGGAAGCAAAATATAATTTGATGTGTGCGAATTAATGGTAAATAATGGCTTATTTACCATATTCCGTGCAATCTATTGTATGTATAGTATGGTCCATAATCCTATATTATGTGATCAATTTTATTCTTTTATAATTTTTCGAAATTTACCTCTGGCGTAGTCGAGTAAAAATCGTCGATCTCTCACGAATCTCGTAACGCCTCGTTTTTTTCGATACTGCAAAAAAACATTTGTGCCTGTCCTGCATTACTAAAACAATGTACCACCATTCACTTGTTTCGATCAAAAACATAACAAACGAGTTATAAATACGCCAACAGTTAAACACACGCCTAACAATGAAGTCTAGACAATAAACTTGATATGTTTGTGGTTCTAACCACGACTTGACTGAACAGATCTGTTTAACGTCAAACTCTTCCTAACTACCGTCCTGGTACTTTCCAGCCGAGAATATTGTATCGAAATTGATGATCCTGTAATAACCAGTCAGAATTTTGGCAAGGTAACATGTTAAACTATTGTTGGATCAACCATTTGTGTGTTGTGTGGTTGCCAGATTTGCATCCCTTGTATAGTAATTCTTGATAATAACTTTGAAATTGGCTACTATACCCACCTTTGTGACTTCAATAAAGTCAAAATATGCCAACAAATGACTCTCAGATCTCTTCAAGCAACTTTGCCCGTCTGAAGGCAGCACACAAACGCAACAGTGTTTTGTTCATACATTATGACTGTTTCATAAAGCTACCAAGAAGACGAGACCATGTTAGAATTGTTTTTATGAAATTAAAAAATATGATTCCATAATCTTTCTTCTCCTTTGATAAATCAACCATTCTTCCTTCCAAATGAAAACTTCACACAACACAAACAACTGAAGACGTCTACAAAGACAGTTAATCTGACAATATTGTGTTTAACAATAGTTGCACTCTTCACAACAGGATTGTAGAAAGATTCCTTCATATATTGTAGTCTGGAAGCGTTCAAAACTGAATGCACTTTATTCACCGCAATTTCTTAGCGAAGTAGGTCAGTAGAAGGTGTTACTGTGTAGAACTTTGTGTTACTATGTGGGTGCCGACTGTTTTTTGTTATTTCTTCGAGATTTGAATGTTGTTAACAATGAACGAATTATTATTTGTTTTAGGAAAAATGGAATAAATGTGGGATGCATTTGTTGATAACACTGACGTAATTTTTTTTTATTGTGTATTCATTTCAGAATTAAGACCTACTGCCATCCAACGTGCTAATGCCACCAGTATATTGGGTACAGCAATGATGACCAATTTCTCGATGTCCTGTATTGTTTTAAAGCTTTGCCTTATTTCTTTAAATATAAACCTATACACTTGAAATCTTCGTCTATACCTATTTCACAAAAATTTTAGCCACCTTTAAAAAAACCTCAAAAACTCAAAAAGAAGAGTCTCCTAAAAAGGTTTTACTCACAAAACATTTCTTACCAAGTTATGCATTATTTACTTGTTACTCTTTTCAAAGGCTTCTAAGTTGCTTTCGGGCCCAAGTTTTAGATTCCTCTGGCGCAAATTATCGGTTTTATATAAGATAATCCGCCTGAGGTTTGCCAGTTGAAGTATAAAACTCGTAATAGCTTTAAATCAATATCGGTGGTGCTCAGCAAATTTCATTTCTGACTCTTTGATAGAGGCAGGATTAACTTCAATTAGCATAACTTTTATGAACTTTTTTAGGTGCATTGGCAATGGGTCCCCCCTTTATGGCAGAACTTTTTATGGCATAATCTTATTTTGCATACCGACAGTTCGCATAATCTTCATTTCGCAGAAAATCGTGTGGCATACACTCATTTTGCATAATTTAAAAACGCATAATTTTGGCAAGAAGAATCATCTTTAGGCATAAATTTCATATTCATAATACTTAAATAGTAGAAACATCATTTCGCAGAAAGTTGCCAGTCAGAATTTCCTTTTGGCATACATTTCATATAAGTAGTCATTAAAAGGCAGAACTATCATATTTCAGAATGTTTATAGTCAGAATCATCTTTTGGCATAGTTTTGTAATTTTTATTTTCATGTAAGAAGCATGCAAACAAGCCTGAAACATGGCTTCTGTCACGGCTCCGGCGCTACGGGGCTCCGGCGGTCCCATGCGAGCTTATCGTCGCAGATGGTTTTCACGCTCACCACCGCAGCTTCGGCTTACTGGCCGGCTCTGCCGGCCAGCCTCAACCGCGTCGGCAAGCGTTAAAACTACCTGCGCCTCAGCTCGCAGGCCGCCTCGCCCCTCCGCGCCTACGCGGTTTTGAATTGCACTCTAGGGGTAGGGCAGACAAGACTACGTGGAGTCGGTTTTGCAGCGATTCGTTTTCGTTACTAGCTTCAATTTTTAATACAATGTTTTTTAATTGAAGGTTATAAATGGCGATTTACTAAATAAATTGAATCTAAATAAAATTCTACCATCTTCATAGTACGTAAAATGAGATTATACCAAATAATAGTTTCTCAAAATATACATTATGCTAAACGAAATAATGCGAAACTCTAACTATGCCAAAAGCAATTATGCGAAAAAAAAAAGTTCTGCCATCTTAAAAGTATACAACTGTAAATTCGGCCATATAAATATTCGGTGAAACAATAATTATGCTAACTATTTTTTATACCTTAAAAACATTCGTTGAAAAAAAATTATGCCAAGTGTGTTATGCCAAATAAAATTCTGCCAGATAGACGGAACCCATTGGCAACATGTTAAAAAAATGGTTCATAGAAGACGTAGTAAACACATAAAAACAAAAAAACGGTAAAATTAGAATCTTTTTGAAGAGTCGGTTAAAAGCAATAAATCTTACAATGAAGGATCAGTCTACGCAATGGCCGACATGCGGATATGGAAAAGTGCTATTAGACAACGCTAAGTATTAAAGTATAAAAAAACACCTTACCATAACTACCAGGACTGTCATCGTCATAACTTATGCAATGACCAATAGTACAGCATTATGACCAGTAGTTGGCCAAAGTTTAACTTGACCAAAACTAACATTGCCCAACTACCAGAGGTCACCGGTACACCAATGGTCCCCGTGTGACAAGTAACGGTGTGATCGTGCAAACGTGCCGCTCTGTAGCAGTCCATAAATTGAGCCTAACAGCCGAAGGTTGGCGCGCGGCCAACTGGGGACTGCAATCAGCCTAGTTTTATACCACCGTGGATATGGTGATTGGATGTAATATTAAAGACATAATATGCAAGACAATCGTGTATTATTGCTCATATTCTGTGTCGAATAATTTACAAAGTTTATGTAATTACGTAATACGAGATTATTCGCACATGCCGATAAAAAGCCGCCTGCAAAAATCAAATATAATATTACTTACCAGAATTCTCCTAGTATAGCTCAATAATTCAAAGAAACAAACAAATTCTGTAGTTTTGAGATAGATAAAGATCCTGAAAAAAATTTCGGGTCCGCACCAGTACTGCCTTTTCTTTGTAATCAGCCACAATTTCATCATCATCAGCACCGGCCTTTCTAGCCTTGCTATCTTTTACACAGATATGAGAGAAATTATTCAAAGATACAATGTCCTGTGAGCCGTCAGGCTAACTCAGTTTAAGTATTAACTTTCTCAAACTTTTCAAGCTCATTTCAAACATGAGAGGAATAATATAATTAAAGCTTGGTTTCGGTGGTTGAAATCAGCATTCACCATTCAAAATGTTGGTCTATCTGCACACAACCTTGTAATTAGATTTCCAAAAGGCCTTAATATTCGCTTAGCAACCCGGGATACGGCAATCATCTGTCCATTGTCAATTCCAGGGCTTGGAAATGCAAACCAGAACTGTTCACACATTTCTGGGAATGCCATATTGAAGCCTTATTCATGGAAAGCCAAAGTATTCAAGTTTTCTGGGAATTTTGTGTAGAAAAGACGATGGTTGGACAAATGTTCTGGTAGATTTTTTCATTGTTTTGGTTTAGAGCGTATGACTAGAAAATTCTATGAATTCTAACACAAAGACTAACCAGTTTTCTCAATAAAAGTTTCAACAACTTTGTCTTAGCTTTGTTGTTATGGCCTATGTCTAAAATTTATATAATCCCGAGAATCGATCCTACTTTCCTCATTTGGATTGAAAACCTGATTTGCTGTTCAAAATTGGCTTGTTCTTTCCACCACGACAGACAAGTTATCATCCTTGTTATAACTTCACGTCAGATCTGCAACAACCCTGACAAACTAACGCAATGCACGTATCAGTCAGTTTATTGACCTCTGAACTCTGCACAGCATAGCTTTCAGTGTACGAGTAGTATTACATATATGTACGTAATAGTATTTGCCCATTGATTGGACCATTCAGTATCGAACCGAATATTACAATTTTCCTCGAATATATGAACAAATATTATTGAATATGCATTCAGAACAAATTGGAGTTGCGTGTATCGAGGGCGGTTCGTATGTTTGTCTGTAAAATACACATTGAATAAATAAGCTGCTGTTCCGATGTATGCAAGTTGCAACTGTGACTTTGATTCAGAAATCGATTGGAAGGGAGTATTTTTCTGTGTGCTTTATAGTTTTTTTATTAATCCGTATTTAAGTATAATTACATTTCGTGAGGAAAACTTGACTTCAAACTCAAACTAATCCGCTGTAGGTATAAGGTTATTTGTCAATGATGATGCCTTCTCTGCAATAATGGCGATATTCTTATGTTTTTAATAGAAATGTCTAGCAATCGTCGAGCGAGCTCTTATTTTTGGCCAGTTAAATGTAAAATAAAATGCATATTTCATTCTCCCGTGGTCTCTTCCAAAACCTACCTTGGATGAGACCACGGACCACAAAAGAAATGCATATTAAAGTGGTTTATTTCTTTTAGATTCAGATGATCGATTCAAATCGAATACATGAAATAGCAAACCAGATACAACCAATATTGAAGTCGACATCGACAACAATGTAACATCCAATAAGACATCTTATCAGAAAACCGTACAATGTACCACAGATGGTACATACATGATATGTACCGTGGTACATTTATGTACAACATTCAATCTCAGAGATGTATGAATCGTGTAAGCTGTTTGTTATATGCACCCCCTGACCTAGTTGCATCGCAATGCAATATACATTCCGACTTAATTGAGACTGTCCGATGTCCGGGTATAACCGGGCTTTAAAATGCAAATATGGCTATATCCGGGCCAAGCTCTATAGAATATTCTGGAATTTTATTGAATAACTTTGTTCATTTGCTCGTAGATGTTGAAAGGACGGGATTTATGGGTACTCTTGAGCGATTTTCCCGGAATAGTTCTCGACATTTTGAAAATGAATATTTAGCTTCAGATTTTATTGGACTAATTGAAAATAGATGTTATAAGTTATTTCATGAAAAGTAAAGCATGCAAATGAAAATCGAAAATTAATTTGTGTATTATTCGGATTTTACTGTCTAAATTGCTTGAGAGACCTCTTATCCTATACAGGATTTACGTGTAATGCTTTATTTGTCTAATCTTGTGTTGTCTCAATGTTTTCTTTCATTGTATATTCAATAGGTAAAGTACTTATGCAATATTTTAGAAGCCACACGAAAGAAGTCCGAATTTCAAAATTGCATAATTAATGTGACCTTTCACCAATCGGCTTTAAATAATTTGATCCATAAAGAATCATTCAAACCACTCACCAAGCCGAATAATTTCCATTTCGTCATCATAACAATTTATGAAATAAACAATAAAATGTTACGTCACAATCCCATTTTACGTCAAGTGTACCGAAATCCCGCGACCGAATTTTTAATTCCGTTCACGGAGGAAGAAAATATAGCGGAGAAGCCTACGTACCTTAGGTAGGGTAGGTTAGGCCAAGCAACGTAGGTTCTTGTAGGTCAAGCAACGTACGTTAGGCGTGAACAAGACGTTCGGGTTCTTTGTAAAATCAAAACCAATCTAAAAAAACATTGGTTTTGATTGATTGGTGACTTTATTTTGAACACGGTGGGCTCTATAGAAGGTGTGTAGAAGCGGAGCAAGTAACGTTCCTCGTTCCCCATCCACCCGCATTTTGTCGCGCTACATTCTTAGGAGATTTTGCATTATGACATCTCCGCTAGTTATTTTATTCTCCATGATTCCGTCCATAAAATTTACGGATATTCGTATCTCTCCGCGCGGAATCGTTATAATATGAATCGCCTCGGTATTCATATTTAATGTCAGTCGGCATTTGATTCAGGTGAAATGGTCGTTTTTGCTGGACTTAATTTTTGTTACCATGCAAAATAATAATAGAGTTTTTTCTATTATCTCAGAGATTTGAAGATTGCTAGGTATATCCAGTTGATAACCGATAACAATATTCTACGCTTATAATATACGATCATTTATATGAAAGAGACTCTTGACCCCTAACATTACATAAATGTTAATAAAACTTTATTCACAATACACAAAAAAACGGACCAATTAATTTTAAGTACCTATTTCAGTAAGAAAAAAATACTTTCATCTTTATTTTTAAAGAGGCCGAAAACTTAAAACATCGTTTAATTAGTACACAAGAAAGAAAGCAAAGAAAATCGTAGGTAACTTTGTGAAGAAATGAAATTCTACCTGAGGGAGCCGTAGGTCAAAGGATTGTCCTATCTGAGTTTTACTAATGGACATTTTGACTGAATTTTACAAGTTTTCCCTTTGTAGGCAGAAAAAGAGATTCTTTTGAAGACCTGTGAATGATGTCTGTGTTTGCCTTTTTGGAAAAGTTTGTTTAAATACTGTTTCAAATATTTTCTTTCTATTTTGTTTCTTTTTTAGTAGTTAAAATGTAACAAAACTTTTACCAAGTTGTTTTTAAAAGTAAGTAGTTCAAAAGTCACTAACAGTCCTGTATAATAAAGCTGTTTTATGTAAAACGAAACACTTTATTTTTCACCCAGGTACCCTTGTGACTAGATGAAGTACAGGTCAGGATAGGATAATGTATTTATGCTTTTGTTTTCAAATTCTTGTCGCACATAAATTCACCGAGAAAAACATAAATTCCGATGCGAGCGACCTTTTCGAGTAATTTCCACCATTACACGGTCTCCCACGTTCTAATAAAATATTCTTCGTGTGGCTTCTTAAAGGCTCTTCACATGAACCAGCGTTTCCGCCCACATAATCTCTTTAGCAATATCGCATACCAATTAGTAGCGCAACCAAAGCGTGGTTAAGACTTTTATATTACGTCCCACTGTAAAAAAATATTCAAATTTATTTTCTTGTGAAAGATTTCTGCGATTTTCTAGGAAGACGGCCAATAAGAAAATACCTTTTCATGGAAAATTAATAATAAAATATTCTCAGATGTCTTACTTCATAAATAAAGCTGGAATAGATTTTCTATAATTTTATTATGGCGTTTATCAGTGGAACGTGTGGGGAGAGCTTTCTACATACTGTTAACTAGTTGGAAACAGGAAAGGAGTGTAGGTAAAACTTATGATACCACATTGAAGGGACATATGATACCACATTAACTTTATTCGACGATTAACGGTAATTTACTGATGATACATAAGTTATCATATGAAAATTATTTTTAATTTATAAATCAATTGATATACTGTACACACTATACATATATACAAACTTAAACTACTTATCTTTATACAAAACTAAAAATAAAATACTATATACAAAATATATATAAACATAAAACATAATATAAAAGAGCATCGATCAGGCGTCGAAGTATTCCTCCGCATCACTGTCCTCCGGAAACGTGCCCAGAAGACTGGCTGCATTGCCACGTTGAATGGCAATGCTAATTCTTTGTCCAAAGAATAAGCCAGCCCTCTGGTCACGCGAAGCGTCGACAAGCCTTTTCGCGATGTCCTTGTAAAGTAACCACAAACTCGGGCCCCATGGTCCGAGCGTTTCGACCCCAAACGGCTCAAAAGTATAGTTCCCAATAAGGTTACTATACTTGCAACGTGCGTCGACACCCTGGCGCCATCGCATCTTCCCTGCACGGCAAGTCATGCTGGTGCGGCTGCTGCTTCTGCAGAGACCACCAAGCGGCGCAAGTATAGTAATTTACTTATTTATAAATATCCATACTTTGGGTTGCCCGGGTAACTGGGTTGAGGATACTTATTTATTTGTAATTACACGTAAAAAAGGCCCACACACCGCGGTATGGTAGATGGTAGTGTAAAATAAGCCTTATAGTGGAGCATAACCATTACTTCCAAGCTAGTATTATGTGTAGATAACTACTAAATCCCTCTGACATGGTAAGACAGGTGCACTGACGGAATTATTGATGAAGTTCATAATTTTGAGCGGTTCCGTGGTCACGCACTGCACTTAACTATGCAAGGCATTAAGTAATAGCGCAGTAACTAAATGCCACATGGAACGTACTACGTAGATTCTACGGAATCTACTTCGTGGAATATTATGGTGATTTAATTTTCCGATATATTCGATCTAGCCGACTTTAATGATAAAAATGCCTTACACTCAAGTTCACCGACAACATAATCCTCAGTTTTCTCAAAACAACCGTTAACTATATATTTACACGTTCAAGTTTCAAAGCCAGCCGTTGTTTAAAGAAAAATGGACATTTGCGTTGTAGATGAACTTGAGCCTAAGTAGGTACTTAATTATAAAAATTGTAAGTGATCTATTAACGTCTAACATTCGCAACAACCTAAGAACTATGTTCTTCATTTGCGCAGGCGCAGCAGACAAAGAGGCGGATGAGGAGGAGGGCCCGGCCGCGGGCGCGCAGCCATCAGACGACAATGAGGACGAGCTCGAGCAGACCAAGCACATCCTGCCGCTCACCAACCATCAGCCTGTCGTGTGAGTACTGTCGCACCTTGGAAACTAATAGCCAGCTTCACTGCCAGATAAACTATAAATTGGGTCTATATGTCTCTTGTTGCGGGGTTTATCTGCCAGATAGCATAACTATCAGATAACTATCTAGCACTTTATCGGTAACCAGTGAAACTGGGGATAAGACTTTTTTGTTTTTTTTTTCCTCTTTTATTATGAAGAAGACATGAATAAATTAGATAATTGTTGCAGCGAGGTGTCAGCCAGCCAGCAAGATTTCTTCAAGATGCTGGACGAGAAAATTGAAATGGTAAGTTTTTTTGTTTTAATCGTGATAGAAATAATATTGTTGAGATGTATGTTGTTGACGCAAATCAATCTCAACAGGGTAGAGACTACGATTCATCCAGCGAAACAGAAATCAGAATGGAACAAGAAAGGCGGAAAATGCTTATAGAACAATGGCGGTCCACGTCATTATCCATACATTCCTCTCAATCGCAGCCGAGTCCGCCCACGCCAGCGAGAAGACGAGTCTCGAGGCCGATACCCCAACCTCCAGAACGACAGAACAGCCCCGGGTCAGGCAGGAGGTGCTACAGGCAGCAACATGTCCCAGATGGCATGTCACCACCACCAAGAAGGTCCCACAGCGCGCAGTCTCACCACCCACCAGACCCAAGACAAATTAACGGAGACAACTGGCATGACCCCACAAAATCCCCTGTGAAAAGACCACAGAGTGCCGGATCAAATTGGAAGAGCAACCCTAAAGTGGCGCCTTATAATCAAAAACCTAGGAAAAATGAAGCGAACGAATACAGACAACAAAACAACCAGGATGGCCAAGGGCCAGGTCAGGATATGTCACAAATTACGTTTAACCCTACATTCCAAACCCACAGTCCAGCTCATTCAGCTAAATCTCAGCAGCCGTATATAGCACAGATAATTAGCTACCCGATGTCGCAACAGGTGACTCCACCGTCTCCACCCAAGTATATTGCACCTCCTGAAGAGTACCAGGATCCTCAGAATAATGTTGTAGATAATGGTAAACAAAACATACAGCAGAGGCAGTCGCCAGTGACCCAAGCTAACCCCAATCCTCAACCGCATATCTATTACATACACGGTAACTCCACGTCGGCGATGGCACAAGATATAGCTCAACAAAGACAGCAGACAGCCATGCATCTGCAGCAGTATGTCGCCATGAAACAAGCCCAGCAGCAAATGTTCACATATCTACAAAGAAGTCCTCACACAGTGTTCCCGAATATAGATTATTCGCAAAACCCCGCACCGAATCGAATGTACGAGGGTGAAGAGTTTGTGGGTCAGTACGGTCACCCCGCGATGAGACCGCACAGCGCGCCGACTCCCGTGGGAGTTGTCAGGCCCATGCCGGTCGCGCCCGGCTTCAGTCCCATGGGAGATGGTACTCACATGGTTCAGATGCCGATGTGGACACACATGCCTCCTGTTGTCTCCACTATGGGTCCCTGGGTGCCGGGCCAGGCGCCTCCAGAGATGCAGTACTACTCACAGACGCAGTTCATGCCGATGTATCGGCCGAACTCAGCGGGGTCCGCCGGCACGCTGACGCGATACCACAAGAAGGAGCCGAGTGACAGTGAAGTGAAGAATAACGTGTGCCAAAGCATAAATCTAGTCAGGCAGAAGCCGATAGGTCAGATCGTGTCCCTGCCGGGGCAGGAGCTGACGGTGTGCAACAGCGTGAGTGACAGTCCCAGCCCCGCGTCCGTCAGCACGGACAGCGGCGTGTCCCCCGGGAACAGTGTGCCTAGCTCCAAAAACTTAATGTTCAACACGCCGGCGCCCAGTGACACCTTCAATTTAGAAAGTAAGAATAAAAAAAATAAAACTGTACAACAACCTAGATCTCTGAAAAATTCAAAAAGTCTAGATTCTTAGTGAAAACGTTTGTAATTATGTAGATTTTCTAAGTGTATGTAGATTAGTCAATATGGCTATGTAAAGAATAGATAATTAGATTCCAAAGTGCTTATTATTAAGGTGCTTCTCGAGTTATGTTCTGTTTTAGAACTCTATCTACTGAATTACTGTCCCGAGGTACGGCCGAAAAAAACAGAAAAAAAAAATAAACTTCAAGTGTACAGTTGCATGTCTGAATCAAAATGATTGCATTAAAAACATAACTTTTATCCATAAGGCCTTATAAGTAAAGTTAATACGGTTATCCGTTCAAGGAGAAAATAACTCGAGTAGCATACGTAAATTGTATTTATTGTGATTATATAATAAAAACCATTTTTTTAAAGATCGGTGTTAAACTTGTAAATGTAGGTGATGTAAACAGATATTAAAACTTCCTTTCAAATCTTCATCAGTGCCCATTATATATTGTTTAACCACATTATGAAAACATGCAAAAATTAGAACAACATTTTGGTAATTTTATAGTTTTTTAGGGAATGCTAAAAAACTCGTATAAAAATTGAAGAATAGAAAGAGAATTGGTTAAGTTAATCGTCGATAATAAACGTTAAAATTAACCATAAAAGGTCACAATATAATGGGCATCCTGTATATTCAAACTTTCATTTTTATTTTTATGATTACAAAAACATGTCTTCAGTAAAATGATATAAAAAAATTACCATCACCCATGAGTGTAAAAACGATAACTTTTAGAATACCAGCACACTACAAACTTTAAGTCAGCCGATAGATTGTTTGGGCTCATAAATCAGTATGAAGATGAATGGTCGTACGCACGTTACAAAGATCTGGTATTAAGCCGGTATCAGAACGACTGACAACTTTGATAGGAATCAGAATTTCCTTTAAAAAAAAATTGTCAACGTTCGAAGTAACTGTCGGCTGACTGTTTAGTCGACAATTTGCGAGTATTTTTATGTTATTATTTTCACAAATGTTGCTATGTTTTACTACATTCATAATTTATTATACTTATTAACATAGGACCAGAATTACCTAAAACAAATGTACAAAAGCCTTTAAGTAAATTAATAATTTATTTTAGCGTTAATTTCTGTCATTACTATGCAACATTAATTTATTTTACTTGAAAATTAATTATATTTTATTTTATATTTCCAAAACGGGTATGAATTTATTTAAAAATGAAAACTAAACGAATCTTTACTATTCTAAATGTATGTTTAGATAATAAAGACATGTAAATGGTACCTTTAAGTGCCGAAATGCATTTTAAATTATCCAATAATAATGGTAACAAACGTGGTTTTTGTTTTATTTACAACCTTTTTTTAAAACAGATGAATATCAGCCATTGATCTCTCTCTGTGTACAGTATACTAGCTGGCCCTGCTTTTTCACCCGTTGGAAGGAAAATACTTACCGTATTGGGACAAAAAGTATCCCAATACGAGTATCCCAATAGCGAGCTGTTATATATCAGTTTATTTGTGACAGCATAACAAACATCAACAATACAATGACACTTGATTTTCTGACACGAAATATCGTTATTTTCATAAAATTAATCAAACCAAAAACAAACAACCTACTTAATTAGCTAATTAGCTCATAAAAGCAATAACAACTATATAAATATCATAAAGTTCAACAGACACTCTGGCTTCCATAGCTCTCAAACAATATAATTGATTAATTACCATCCAGTACCAAAATATCGACGAACTAACCACCGGAATCGGAAGTTTCCATAGACAAACGCGATTAACTCTATACCTACATGTTTAAAACTGTCACCTGTGTCTGTTGATGTCATTCGACTATTTTGGGGTTGAAACTACCCTTAAGTTATTGATTTGTCTGTTCGTTGATAGTTTGTGTTTTAGTTTCTAGCTATTTTAAAACTGTCGTTCATTATCGTGAAAGGATATATCTATACGTACTTACTATGCTTTTTATAAAGCTGAAAAGTTTATTTGAAAGCTCTAAGCTTAGGAACTATGCAACGATTTAAACAAATTATTTCAGTATTAGATAGTCCGTTTATCAAGAAAGGGTACAGGAACTTTTTATCCAAATGCGCGAAGATGGTCCCACGAAACGCGGGCTGAAGCTAGTAATTTTATACCACGACTTACCCGACGTTTTCTTAACAGATTAACATATTTCTAAGCAGCTTCATTTATTCGTTTTTAAGGGAAACTCAAAAGGTAAACTCATCCCTACTTTAGGATATAATTTGTTTTGCATAAGCAATGGGGACAGCGTTTAGCGAAAACCGTACATAAATAATTTAGGCTACATAAATTTCATTTCACGGAAGAAAAAAGTTGCAATGTTTTTTTTATATCGAATTAGCTACCACCCGTTATTTCACCCGCGTCCTGAGATAACTGCTTCCAGTAGCCGGATGATGACAGAATTATCCTATGACCTCCTACCGGTCTATGCTATCTCCCCTATAATTTTCAGCTTAAGAGCTATGCCTCATTAGGACGCCAATGGCGACGTCGCCGGCTACGTATCCAAGTAGTTAGTATTGAAACGTATGGTGCCTAACTCACTTGGCGACGGTAGGGCAACGTCGCCAAATTGGAAGCGTGGCCACGAGCTACAGTTTTCTACGTGGCTTCTGGCTACTCTGGCAGCTTGGCGACGATGCCACGGTTGCCACTATATTGTACACGGTAGAGTGCACCTCCCTCACTCAGTCGCCAATGTGGTCGCCAGTCAGACAGCGATTTCTTCAGCGATGACGTATACAATTGACTGTCTAGACACCATGGCCACTCGACTTGGCGACATTTGGATCCCAGAAGTAGCCAGACCTGAGCCGCTGGCGACGTCGCCATGGCGTCCTAGTGAAGCAGAGCTCTAAGCCATTCTTGAGGTATAGATACTGTAACACGACTTTCTATTATATAAATGGATTTAACTTTATCACCGATCTCAATTTCAATTCCAATCAAAAAAAAATTCTGACCTATAATTTCAATTGTTCATATTCTCGCTATCAAACTATCGTCCACTTACATAGGCACATACTTTAACTAAAGTAGTGTAAATTACTCTACCATCAACCGATATAAATAACAAAATTATACCATCATTGTGCCTCTATCATTATTTACAACATCATTATGAGCCACTAGTCATATTACAAAAGCATTAAGCTGACGACCAGCTATTTAGAGAAGCACCATGAATCACAAAAACTACTCTTCAATGGATTATTGATAGATTTGAACGAAACCAATAGTTTTGTAAAGGTTTTGTGACGACTAGTATGATAGTGTGACAAAGCGAGATCAAGATCGTAGAAACACCTACCAATAATGCGAAGTTTGTACTAAAGATGTGTGTATTAATATGGGTATGATTGTTACTCTTTTACGTGCAAGCGGTTTCATAATATCATTCCGATTCCTGTGGAAACTACTTCTCGCATCAGAATAAAAAGTAGCCTTTATGTTATCGGACATTTTAAGCTATATTTTAGCCAAGTTTCATCAAAATACCTTCAGCCTTTTGCACATAAAGAAATAACGGTCAAAACGATTACATAAGTGTGATGCTGATTTAACTTCAAATTACTTAACTGTCCCCTAGTTTCTCCTCGTCTAACCAGTGGTAAGTTATCCTAAGTCGATCAATAACTTAAGTAACCCAATCGGTATGCAACCTCGGACGAGCCAAGGACAATAATAACGCTTATTCTAGACTATGTTCTCTATTGCTCAATGTATTGCTTATATTTAGTCTGAAACAACCTTCGGGAAGGTTAGTATTGAATCTTATCTGCTCTCAAGGATGGCGGGTCCTTCTAGGTACAGACTGACCTAATTAAAGAAATGTATTTTTATCTTATTTGTTGACCGTTTTCAATCTACAGCTGTTGATATGACAACGATGCTAATCACAAGCAGAGGGTTTTTCATTCAATTTTGATTGAGAAAACTCGTTTCTAAAAGCTATTGACCCATTGAACCATTCGATAAAGATGAAGACTATATGTAGAATAAATGAAAACGTTAAGAAGATTTTCGAAACCTATAGAAAAACTTATTAAACTACGTGTTAAGTAAAATTGATTGATTAAGTATAGGTATAGATAAACTTACTTTAAAATATTTAAGATATTCATGCCTGAAACCCACCCAGATCGGTGTTCACGGTTAAACGCAAACTTTGTTGTGGAAATCTAAAAATGTATAGTCAAAGTTGGACTTAAAAGTTGTAAGGAGTTGCATGAAAATTTTAGTTTTAAAGTTGCTCCGAGAGCTATTTGTAGTTCCCTCAACATTTTAGCTCAAAGCATAACTTTCGTAACGAGGGATACATTTTAGGATAATCTCTGGAAATGACTTTGTTGAGATAACTTCTAAATAGCAACCGTATGGTGACGTAATAACGACATGAAATTTATTTCACTTTTATTCCTTGAAAGAAGCCTTTTCTCAGCTCAGCATCTGTCTAGCATTTCTCCTTTGCAGATGAGTACCAATGTTGTAATAGAGCAAATGCTTATCTGAACTCCGCAACCCAATACCCTTAGGTAAGAATGGTTGTAAGACCTTACTGGCTTCTGACTACCTACACGTATCTACGCTCCTTTTCTTCTACATTATTTTATCTCCTCATTCATCACATTGCCCTTTAAAATGCTATACATATCATACAATCAACTAAAACAAAAACAAATCAAACCTCATTGACTGACTTTAAGTTTTCGCAGGCCATCTTTCAAACAAGCGCAAATAGCAACAATAGTTTTGAATGATGGGGTATTTTATCACCTCTGTTTATTTGGCCGGCAACATCTGGGCAACATCAGCGGTAGTCAAGGATACACGCTGTTCATTCACGCAGATAATGAATCATTTTACATACCTTTGGGTGAAACAAACTATTAATGAAGAAGTTTGTTGAAAAATATAGAGTAGGTGTCTGCGTAGGTTAGGAGCTAAGTAGTAAAGTATCTAGAATCACAAAAAGTGTCACTTTTGATAGCGTATGAGCTACCACTCTTAAAATAAATAAGTATGACGTTATTACTTTAATTTTACCAAAATAATCGTACACGCTATGAGAGTATTAATTATCCAACTATGAGACTAACTGTAAAACTGACTAAGAAGTAACTAATTGTATGTTCGGATGAACAAAGATAAAAAATAGAGCAGAATAGAAGTTAAAAAGCCACATTAACCCATGGACAGTTATGACCAACACATTACCAGTCAAAAACTCGGAGTGAATTTTGCTCCCTACTTGATATTTAGGTATATAAAAAGACGACTAGCAATAAGTTGGCGAAAGGTGGCAAGCATTTCATTAATTATATTATAGAAGATTTAGGTCAAAACGTTCAAGTGGCGAGGAGCCGAAATTACGTTACCGTTTCGAGGAAATTGCTCCAAGACTATTTATAGCCTGAATCAAGTTGAAGGATAAATATACAAAAATAACCTGAAGGTTGATTTCTGAGAGATGTAAATTATTTTAGATTTGAGCTTCAATTATGTCTCTAGTAAAAACTTACCTCATTGTTGTCACAAGCAAGGTTCTTTTTGGGTATACCAATTACTTAAATAATTATTTATATTATGATCATACAACACACACATTCCTAATTAAAATCGCATATGTAATTCAAGTCAGGACGTTGTAGTTATCAAATCATTTATTTGATTCAACACTTTCTTTTCCTGCCCCCAACTTCTAATATATAATAGAAAAAGATATGCAAGACAATATCTTTTTCCATTCTCTGTCTGCCGTCGTCTTACAAGTGAAATTATTTCCAGCCATATCGTCTTTCACACCATCCATGTCATTCTCTTTGGTCATCTCCTTCCTCTATGCTCTATCCATCCACATTCACACCAATTATTTGACAAAGCAGACCAATAATTTTACGAATTCATACCATTGTACAGTACAAATGCGGAATTCCATACATGTTTGATATCCGAAATTTTTTTGGAAGCACAGGTTACCGCAACGCAGATGTCTGTTCTGCGTTGCGGTCGTAACGCTTTTGTTCCACAGAACGCGTAGCGAGAATAATTTAGGAACAATATTTGCAAGGTCTATTTGTTTATGGGTGTGCGTGTTTCCAGTATTAATATTTAAATATGTAATGAATATAGGTCATTTACAAATAGCATTGATTTTCTGAGATTTTATGCAATGTTATTGGTTGGATAATATTTCTGGCCTCGCTTCGCTTCAGTGGACCAGCAGCATTACCATGCGCTATGTCAGATGGCTTCCTATAGCATAACTTCGTGTATAGCGGTTTCCTTGCTGACCACAGCCATTTCCTATCCTATATAGATATGTCAATTATCTAGCAGTTACGGAATAGTTTAATTACTTACAGTATTATAATGCAGTTATCAACTTGAAATTTTGCTTCAGGTTATTTGCTGTTATTTTTTCTAATTTTCATTGCATGTTTATTAAATAAAAAGAATTTTGGAAAGCTACAAATTATGTTTTGGTTTTTGGAAGTCATCAAATAAAATCAAATTTCCACTGTGGGTGCAGCAGTGGTTTTATATGTAGTCTTTGGTGCAGCGTGAGGGAGTTTCAGACTCTTACTGATTATTCTACCATGTTCCTTCTGACGCCCTTATATCAGGGACGTGGAAACTCTTTCGAACATTCATTACGTACATATCTCAATACGCTTCTATTAAAATGTTAATCATATTCAAATGCTAGTTAAAAATAAATAAACATGAACTCAAATAGCAGAAAATCATTCAATTCCCATTACATTCTCATTTTTCGCTGCGAGCGGTCTGATCTGACAATAATGAGACTCAGAATAATCTCGGCCTCAGGTAGGCCCGTAATAAGGCCTTAATACGGCCAGTCCCGTCCTTCATTCCGCCATTAACAACGAGAGATTTTATACTGCTGCTGCCATCATTAGAATTCTGACTATTTACGGAATGTCTAGACTTTTGCCATAGATATTGCAGGACATTTTTATTTCGTTTTACACTTTTTTTCGAGTTTTACTGTTGCTTTAGGGCCTGATGTTGATGTGATTGCCTAAGCATGAACTTCGATTTTCAATTTTAGAAAATTGTAATTGGTTTATAGATTGAGTGATTTTCGGAGTCTAGAAAGTTCAAGTTGTATGTAAGGTATGTAAGGGTCACCTACCTATAACTAAACTGTATCTTGTGAAATAAATGTTTTAATAAAAACTTAAGTAAGTAATTTGTATTTAAGTATAGTTTGTTCTTAAAGTATAATTGTCTTTTTATTACGGGCCCTTATTTGAAGTACATAAATTAATACTGAATCCTTAGTTACTGCATTAATTGATAGTGCAGTCAACACTCTTATCAGAATGTACCTTTAAAATTAAATCGAAGAATTTTGTTGTAGGTAAACATATTCCTTTAAAATCACATATTGTTTCAGAAAATAGATAACTGCAGTCCGTCAAGCGCGGGTTCAATATTAGCATAGCCCACGGATGGATGTTGCGTTTCTGAGTGTTTGTGCAGGCGAAATGTTTGTTTGTGTATGTTGTGTATGTCCGCGGCACAAGGAATACGTAGAGAGATGCAACATTTTGTTTACCTTGCTTGATTTTCTTGTATTTTGTTTTTAACCCCCGACGTAAAAACGACGGGGTGTTATAAGTTTGACATGTCTGTGTGTGTGTGTGTGTGTGTGTGTGTGTGTGTGTGTGTGTGTATGTGGCATCGTAGCTCCCAAACGGATGATCCGATTGTAATGCGGTTTTTTTTGTTTAAAAGGTATGTCAGTCGGGAGTGTTCTTAGCTATGTTTGGTGGAAATCGGTTCAGGTCTTCAAGGTCATCAGCTCGTTTGCTAGATGTGATAGGAATGTTACACGATCAGTTTACTTGCAAGTATATGTGGGATCTGAAATTTGAAACACTAATGTCTTTTGGAACCACTGAGCTGGTCTGCTGTTAGGGCACGAAGGTAGGAGACGTAACCCTGAACTGCCTTTTAGTAAACCCATCGAGTTTGGGCTCGTTGAATTTGTCTTGACAAGTTCTCTTCATGTTTCTGATTGACGAGAACCTGATGCTGGAAATGGGATGTGGCGGATGAAACCCTGAAATGCCGGAATGAAACGGATAAACCGATTTATATTTTTGCTGAAAATCTAGAATGTCCAAATGTTTCTCAATCTGTGCAATTCTCCCAGAGCCAGTTTGTCATGAGGATTGTTAAACAGCTTCCTTTGGCCGAGATCGCATATAGCGACCCCATCTTAAGGTAAAATAACTTAAATGAAAGAAGGAAAAATTAAGGAGCTCCTTTAAAAAGCATGAAATAAAATTAAATTATAAATTTAAAAAAACCCCCGACCCAAAAAAGTACGCAATAATTATGACAAAAGGTTAAAAACGCTAAACCCTATAAAAAGCAAAAAATAACTTTTAACACTACGTAAACTAAATTTTGACGTGTCGGGGGACCGCTTTTTACCTTCATAAATACTTACATAAATCAAATGATACCTACCTAATTACAACATTCGTTAAAAAAAAAAACACGTATCTAAAGTAATGAATTAGAGCGGTCCCCCGACATGAAAAAATTTAGTTTACGTAGTGTTAAAAGTTATTTTTTGCTTTTTATAGGGTTTAGCGTTTTTAACCTTTTGTCATAATTATTGCGTACTTTTTTGGGTCGGGGGTTTTTTTTTAATTTATAATTTATAGAAATTAATAAATGAAAAGCGAAACAAAGGCAGTTGAAGTAGTTTTTCCCGTGAAAATAATTAAATGATATAGTTTACATTATTTCGTAATTTAAAAAAAGCTCCGTTTGTTTGTCTTCGTGTCCATAACTTTTTTATTATATTCTAATAGGTACAATACGCGATTACAACTCAATTCGTCCCTATGTGAGAGAAGGCCTGTGCCCAACAGTGGGACGACAAAAAGTCTATGATGATAACAATACGAGAATTTCCTCGGACATCCACAACGGAAAAACATCAAATAGTCTAAATTCCTAAACGCACCGTAACAGTTAGTCCCGTCCTCACATAAACAGGATGTTACAAAATTCACGGCGCACGGAAATAATGAACAGATGTACGAACGTCTCATGGTTATTAATCTTTTGAAGTCGATCTCAAAGCTTTCGTTTACGTTTATTTGGATATAAAATGTTGAGATTAATTGTTTTATGGGATATTATGAATGAAAGTATGTTTGAGAATGAGTTTAGTGAAGCAAGATTAATGTGTTTGTATGCTCGTGTATCATTTTTGGATATAATTTGCTCGATTGTTTAAAAAACAATGAAGTAGGATTATAATATTCATTTGTTGTTGTGTGTATGTGAAATGTGTATCGATATAAGAAAAAAATAATATCTACAAAGTTTGGTGTGACTTGAACGGCGTTTCGTTACCCGTACCTACACTATAATAACAAAACATAAAAAGCACCGTTCACAGTACAAAAAACAGGTATCAAAAAATCTGTAGTCTTTAGCCAATTAACAAACACTTCCTTTCCACATCACAACTTAAAAAACTAAAATAAATCTGTCATACAAAATCACCCAATATTTTTCTATCGCAGACTAACAGAAATAAACTCCATCGGATTACGAGCAAATCAAATCTAAGCAAGTCCTATCCAATTCAGGCTGAAAACGACAGCAAAAATAGACAGACTGAATCACAGACTATCCTGAGATCTCAGATATGAGACGCGCTCCAACGGACAATATTTTTTTTTTTCTTATCCGTTGCTATCCATCCAGTTTGATATTTCTTAGTGAAGTTTCTTCTGGATTTTTTCGCTTGTACTATACTTTTTAGATGTGTATTTTTTGCTTGTGTTAAAAATTGCTGGAGGGAATGTAAATCTGCGAAAATTTAAATAAAGTTGTAGGTTTTGTTGGTAGTTATTTTTATTTAGATAATTTTACATGTAAATTACACTAGTACTTATTTTGTTTAAATATAGATTTTAAGTTTAATAAATGTTAATTTGTACGGCATGGCTGACATGACAAAACATATAGAAACTGTAAATAATATTGTAACACCTTTATAACATATGTTTTTTAACAAATAAATTTATCTTTATCTTTAAATTGCATAAGCATAATAAAATTGTTTATGAAACGATCAAGAACATTGTTAAACGGCAAATTTTGCAGTTTACCTGCGACGTAACATTTGTTACAATAGATGATATTATTACTGAATGAGCACGTTTAAAATTGTTAAATCTACCAAAAAAACGCATTAAAAAAAACTTTATTCGGGTCTATATTTTTTCAACTACAAAAATAAAATATCTAAGAATTCGTCGATCCGTTAAACCTTCAACATTCACCTGTGCAGTTCATTCGTTCAATGAATGAACTATCATTCAATTAGCTTCAACAGGTCATCGGTCAGGTGATGACGTCACTGCTATTTTTACAACCCTCTTCGATTTTATTATGGTTTTCAATCAACCTTCGTGGTTATGCATTATTGGTTCAGTAAGTGAAAACTTTCATTTTTCAGTAATATGAAGTAAATTACAATATTATGGTGATATAGCTAAACTGCAAACTTCGACACTAATATTCAGAGTCAAATGTCTTAATTTAGAATCAAACTTTTTTAATGTTTATTGTTGCACCAATATGGGAAGCTACATCATCCCGCATTGGCATGACTTTGTCCGTTTACGGGAAGAAGTCCCCTGAAACTACGAGAATTAGCTAGTCATAAATACAATACACCATACAGTATTACTTATATCAATTTATAATTCATTTGACACCTTTAAGATTCAGTTTAATTTTAAAACAATAGACTATTTTATATTTTACCGGGAAATTAAACTGATAAGTATCTCATTAAGCGGGCGACAGACTGTTACTAACTAAAACTCATCCTTGTTCCTTCAATTGGCCTTTATCTACGTTCCAGGGTGAATCCTTCACACCGTCTTTGTACCCTTGTGGAGTTTAGGATCACACATACATATAAAGGTAGTTACCATGGAGAACATAATGACTAGCGGAGGTGCCATAACGGAAAATCGCCTAAGAAAGCAGTGCGCCAAAATGAGAGTACAAGCCCTTACACGCCTTCTTTGGATCCTACCATTTTTTTGTAATACCAAAAATCGTTGTCAGATGTCTCAAAGAACTCCATAGACAGATGTCCAACCCACCCAGTTAGTTCACTTGTAACTGATCATTTTGGTCATGCCTACCGTACGTACTTGACCCAGAAGAAGGCGCCTGACCTACCTGCGTATGGTATCTCCGCTCATCTTTCCTTACACCATGGCACCTAGTGACGTCAAAGAATGTCTGGAGCCAGTCTAAAGCAATACATACCTAGGCTTTTTAAACAATTTCGTTTGTCCCATTTCAGTTTCACTCCCAAATAGAATTTCTACATAAAAATAAAGTTACTCAAATGATAAAAATAATGCTTAATCAAAAGAAAAGTTAGTCTACCAGACAGTCCATTACACTGTCACGAAAAAATTGGGTCGTTTTAAAAATAAACAGTTTTTCAATTCACGCCACATTTATTCTGGTGAAGTTATTTAAAAATGTATGGTAATTGTCCGTGACTGAATGGGTTACCGCGACTGTTGAACCTCGATTTAAAACCGCGAGCTTTTGATTGACTTTCGTATAACGTACCTAGGTAGCTGAATGAAAAGAAAGGTAATGGTAGGATGTAGGCAAATGGTAGATTAATTGATTTCCTGTAAACCTAAGATTCTAACAGATTCTTATAACTCAGATAAATATAATTTATAGTTCTCTCTTCACAAGGTAATCTTAGAATTATACATTACAATGTCCTCATTTATACTAGTTAACACTTATGTGAGAAACTAGTGAATGCTATTTGTAATTGTATCTATCTTGTTCTCTCCCATTAACTACTATATTAATTAGTACTAAAAGCTCGAATAAGCTTAGAACTTAATTTTAGAAGCAACTTTTTTTTGTATGCATTCATTAGAAATCTACGGTCAAGTGTGAAGCAAAGAAACAAACGAACAGACGCGTGATCAGTCACTCCTACAATCGCTTTGAACACGGAGCAGTCACCGCGGGCAGACATCACTGGCTCCTAGCAAGAGGGTGGTACCGTAGTAAGGTGAGTATAGACTACAACATTTACTTGTAACAGAACAACGAGCCGCTCTCCTCGCCTCTATGAGAACATAACGTCGAGCACGCTCGCCTGTTTAATACAAACCAACGAGCATATTGGTGTAACATTTCGTCGAGCATATTGGTGTAACATTTCGTCGAGCGTATTGGTGTAACATTTCGTCGAGCCAAGTGCGGGCAATGCGCGATTGCGGGGTGACTCAAGTGATTCGATGAAAGTTATCCAACTACGTGGATATAATACTGTCAGTAAATAAAAACTATCAAATACCACCATTTACTTAGTAGTAATTTTGCACAAACACCCGATAAATTGAGTCGCGAACTCGTTGGAGCAATCCTTTGGCAAAAATAAATAAAATTTATAAATCCTGCAAAAAAAACAGCTTTAATATACTTTAAAAATAACCCTTGATTTTATTAAAAACTCGTATTATAAGTTAAGTAGAATTAAGTTATTGCATGTACGGCTGTCTGCGCGGCGGGGTCAATGACCCGCACCCTCAGTCTCACGCGAGGGGCGTTTGATCTGCCAAGCTACTTGTGTTCTACTCGACCAAGGCCCTGTTTACTTTTCAAGTATTACTCCAGTGATTCTGGACTTAATTAGAGACATTTTTCTTATTTCTTCTTTTGGCATGAACTTCTTCGAGAACACATAATTATAGTACATACCACTAGCTGTTTCCATGGTTCCACACGAATACTGAGGAAAATACTTGTCGCACTCGTACAAGAAGTTGTCTATGTCCTTTCTCAGTTTCTAGATCATTTGCGTATCTATAATTTAATTGGCTTCAGTAGATCTGTTACTTTGGTATTTCAGCATAACATTAGTAAGGATTTCAAAGATGATAAAGCTAAATATCTCATCGTTCTGGCGTTTACAAAGGTTAAAGAAGATGTTTAATTTTTATTTGTAAGTTTCAGCAATTTATAACTACACACGGTAGGTACACTACGTTTATGTTAAACTCTTATTCATTGAAATAAAAATAAATAAATAGCAATAAACACAGCTATCTCAAAGCCAAAGTGTTGTTTATTCGACAAACACAATTTGTATTATCCGAGCTTCTGAATAAAGCTGCTAATTTGAATAAATATTATGTGCGAAACGAATAGGTACTTTGAAACTTACCCCAATGTAATTTTGCATTTTAAAAACCATTTATTTTGGTCAATTTTGAAAATCCTCACAATTGCAACACAAGCATTTTTTTCGTACCTATGAAATAATTGACAACCTTAAGTTAGCTAGAAGTAAATAAATATCCTGAATAAAATAATATCTATTTATTATATGTCGACCTCGATGGCGCAATGGTCATCATGCCGGACCGCCGAACCTGAGGTCCCGGGTTCGATTCCCGGTTCGGTCGACATTTGTGTGATGAGCATGCTTGTTGGCCGTGGTCTGGGTGTTATGATATGTATTTATAAATATGTATATATGTAGCTATATGTAGTTTATCAGTTGTGTTAGCACCCATAACACAAGTTAATAAATAACTTACCATGGGGCTAACCGACCGTGTGTGAAAAAGGTGTCCCGACATTTATGTTACCCAAGAACTTTACAGCTTTTCAACAGTGAACGATATTTTTCAAATCGATTCAATAGTTTGAGACCCTTTAATGTACAAACAAACATAATATAGTCGATCGATTACAACTTGTAAGTACATCGAATAATACTTACTGTTAACTTGTTCTAGAAATGATAAGAAGACAGCCATTGTAGATAGAACTGAGTAAAAAGAAAGTCGACACGAAATGCTGTTTGTAACAGTTCAAGATAAAAAAAATAAAAATAACAGAATAGTATGAAGATAACAGCTTTTACTCAATTTTAATTTCTAAATGCAACACAGGGATTTCAGTTTTCATCATCTAAATAGGTACTTACGGTGAGTTGAACCATTTTACTATAATGATAAACGAACCATTTTGTGTTTTCAAATTGTTGATTTGCGAGGCTACTGGGATTTGGCAAGTATATTGCTTAATATGATTTAGTTGGTGATGGTGCAACTCACTTTTAATAACCGCAGTAATAGTAAATAAAAGTTACGTAACTATAAGTTTAGTTCTCATTAAAACGACACAATCCTCACAATCAAACATTGGATCTAAGTTACGAACCGTAGTAACCCTAACTAAAAGTCCACATTAACTGGACGACAAGACAAATGCATTAACTTACATGAACACACAGGCTAGCAAACATTAAGGAGGGATTTCACTGTAAAACTAAACGCGAGGAAAAGTAAAACGCAGTTAAGGTTTTATGTATTTTGTATAACTTTTGTCCTCGACGTGTTCCACGTAGATAAAGGATCCGTTCATTTTCCATTCTCTGTTCTGATGTATTTAATAATCATTCTGCTAATTAAGGAAGGATAAAATCAAAATCTTAAAAAATCGGTCGAGTTATTCTCGACTTAATTGTTCGACTGATTATGAAGTAGTCTTTGGTTCGGACAAACACATTTGTTTTAAAAACTTACCCATAGTGACTTTCAAGGATTATTTTTTGCTGGGTAAGACGTTTTAGAATAACAACCCACTATTTCAACTTAGTAGATATATACAGTGGAAATCAGTCCTAAGCAAACGCACACAAACACGATGTGAATACACACATACATAGGTTCTGTGTAATTCAATCGGAAAACTCCCTAGTTGCGATTTACAAGGTCGCCGCGTCCCTACGAGATGGAGTATTATTGAAGACATGATTTTATGTTTGTCAGTTTATATTTTAAGTTGGTAGTGGTACATTTCATCAAGTTAAGAGGATTAGAATAAGGAGTTCCAATGTACAAATTGTCATTACAAGGAACGAGTTATTCTTAATATATAATACAATTTTATTTAAGGTGGGAAATCATCAAATGAGCCCCCTATGTTTCTTTTTACCAGGGCCGCGGTAACTCTTTCAAACAATCCTACAGCCTCGGTAGAATCTTACGAGCTTGGCGTTAGATTTTGCCGACAAAACTTTGAAAAACTAAATAAGATGAACTAAGATGAAGTATCCTCGTGCCGTAATCCCAAATTTATTTAAGGGTTACTTTCTTCTTTGCTTCTCTAACATGACCCACAATCCATCAATAAAATTACAATTAAGGAACAAACCTTTTCAACGAACTAACAACGGAGAATATCCCCAAAAAGGACACCGATCCCTTTATTTTCCGTGTCCTATAATTTGCTCGTAATCCAAAACTCGAGTCCTGGCCAAGGTCGAAGCCTCCCGGAGACACAGCTGCTTATGACCAAATGATCATTCCCTGACCTACATAGAACTTGGAGAATTCAACCAACTGGAAACGCCAATCCCGTGTCTTGTTCTCTGCTAAAGGTGCTAAATTGCCACTCATACTTCTATGTGTATACGTTCATTTTCTTATGTGGTATGTTTATTCTTGTGTTTTTTTTTTTATCGAGAGCTTAAAAATCATGCTATTTTATTATTAGGTCAACCTGCTCAGATCAAAAATTTCTGTGATCTGAGATTTGCTATTTTTT
Organism: Helicoverpa zea; assembly: GCF_022581195.2. Taxonomy (NCBI): domain Eukaryota; kingdom Metazoa; phylum Arthropoda; class Insecta; order Lepidoptera; family Noctuidae; genus Helicoverpa; species Helicoverpa zea. The sequence goes on from NC_061453.1 coordinate 2,597,155, forward strand.
TTTATCTGAGTCAACCTGTATGTAAACTATGTTATGGGATTTAAGGTAACTAATTTAACCATCTTCCAGGGATAGCAGTGTCAAAAAATTGGCAGCTGTACGTAGTTCTGATGACAAAACACAATAATATGGCACTGTCGACCTAATCTGATGATGGAGTTTTCGTTATTAAAGTTACATGCACAAAAATTTCTTTTTCTAGTGTATTTAAATTATTCGTCTATTTTCAGGGACGTCTTCCGCAGACGGCGACTCCAGTTGATCAGCTGGTCTAAAATTTAGAACCTTTGTCCTAGTTTAAAACAGGCAACGATACTGGCGCGTTTATATGTTTTTGAAAGGGTTTCGCTGTTAGAGGATGTTACTTGTTTATATTTTACGGAAGTTGCTGATCTTTCTATTGGGAGTTAGAGTTGATTGTAGTTCAGCTCAATGGGTGTCAGTGTTTAACTAGATCCTTTTAGCCAGCCGTAAGATTTATAAACGAAAAGAATGCTTTTCAGAGTCCCAGTTTTATAGGTCCGAGACACGAGTGTAGATTATGATAGTAATAGTATTGTTATATTTTAAAGTATTTAAGTAATTCTTTCTCACTTGGAGAGGCCTATGTCCAGCAGTGGACTGCGATAGGCTGATGATGATGATGATGAACTACTTCCCGTACCGGGATAAAAAGTAGCCTATAGCCTTCCTGGATAAATGGGCTATCTAACACTAAAAGAAATTTTCAAATCGGACCAGTAGTTCCTGAGATTAGCGCGTTCAATCAAACAAACAAGCAAACTCTTCAGCTTTATAATATTAGTATAGATTCTCTAAAATTGTAACTCCTTCACATCTCAGAAAGTTTTCAAGTGATCGTTATTTCAAAATGTTTTTGATATATACATACATATGTGTACCATTCAGTAGAAAAACGTTAAACATCTTTAAAACACTTTTCATCATTTTTATTTTACGTATGTTTACTAAACTTTAGAGTTAGGTACATACATTACTTATGCCATATTTCATGCGCACCCAACGGACTAGGAGCACTTAGTCTAAAAGCCTAGTCAGAAATTAGATCTATACGTCTGCCTATTTGACATTTCAGGTACAAGGTCGTGGCTCCAGCCATTTAACCATAAAAGTAAAGATCTGCTCTACTTTTAGTTTATAATCACAGAGTCTGAAATCCCAAAAAGTGATTTCTGTTCTATAGACTCCGAGACCCAGTGCACAGCGCGACTATTAGATCAACGGAAAGTTTAATACAGTTTTATTAATATTTTCCGCTTAAGATATAAATGAAAACAAAAATTAAAAGTCTTCAAAAAGAACTTTGAAATTATATTTCCTGTTATTTCCTCAATTTTTCAAAAGGCAAAAACAAAACATTCTATTCGTCAAAAGACGTTTTTATATAGACTTTGTTTTTTTTTGTGTTCTAAGTAGCAAAAATGTCGGTCAAATCTTTGAGGCAAGGACATTTCACAAAGTTCTAAAATGCAGGCCATTTAATAAGCCATTACAAATTCTCCGCTAGTTCCAAATTTATGGCCTTAGTACTAAACTGGACTCGAGTCTGTACTGAAAAATTTAAAGGATTTGCAAAGTATCAATTAATTGAAATTAGTTCTTACAATTTTAATTGAATCAGTAACCCTTTTGGTTGGAGAATATTTGGTAAAGTTGAATTAATATTTGGGCACAATTTTTAATGAGGGTCAAAACTATTTACGAAACAGACTCCGAGCTTGTCCTGAGAAACTCGTAAAAGCAAAACACAATATCAGTTATTCTACTTGAAAACTTAACCCTAGCGTTTATTTACTTCGTGAGTTGATATAGGGTTAAGCAGCATTTGAAGAGGTCGCTCAGGAATGGGTGACCATTTATGTCACAACTCCTCCATATTTCAGAAGGCATGTTATAACTAAGACTGTCATTGTAAGTCGTCACTGGTAAGTAACGTAGTCAGAAGCAAGAAAGTAATAATCAATCTTATCAAAGGGCATCGGGTTTAAGAATTTAAAAAGTTCTAATTGATTTTGGTTGAGAAGGTTACTCCAAGTCATCATGTCATCCAAGCCGTATCCGGCGACGGCGACTCCTAAATGTCTAACCCGGGTCGTTGTTATGATAGGCTCTAATGTGGCTAGCAAAACCGAACTTCGATCAAAAGGTGCGGCTACATGGCACACAAAATAACTGACCATCAGAGTACTCCAAGTAAAATTCTGCTGTCTATGATGCATCAGATTAGACTCGAAACCTAGCCTGTCATATTTAGGAAAGGCTAGGCAGGGTTAAAATTTGTTCAGTAGCTGCAACCACAAGAAAAACACGTTATTTTCAACACATTCGAATGAACAAAATTTTCAGTAAATTCATTTGAAAAGCGCTTTGTTTGAACGCTCTCCCGCAATACAAAGAAAATATGGAGGGAAATATTTTTAATCCGCCAACTAACCACTGTAAACCTAGAAAAAGTTAAACCTTGCTGGTTTTAACCTAATTAGCTTTTAACTTACTAGATCTTGCTTACCAGTTTATTTCTTAGAAATTGCTTCTAGAAGTCTAGATGAAAGATTATATTATAATAAAAACTTTTCTGCCTTGCTTTTATATATTTTAGATAAGTTTCAGATTAAATAAAGTTTATGAAACATACTTAGAACAATTGTAGATTATTTGGAAATTTTATTTGCTATTATGATTCAAATTTCTCCAATTTCACGTAAATACAATAATCAAGGAATGCTAAGGTCGTTAGCAATTCAAAGATTTAATTCTGTTGACGATCTGGAATACAGATGTAAACACGTACCTACACGTACGTATATAAAGGTGCCTACGTAGGTACTATCTCCGATTTCTGTAGCAATAACTTCAGAAACTATTTATTTACTTTATTGTAAAGGCATATCCAATGAAAAGATAACATTTTATTCCCCTGTTACTGGAACAAATTATAATGTCTTGTTACAAAAAAATCAAACATTAATTTGTAATGCCACCTTTTTCTAAAAGGATATTACTCACAGGAATTAAAACCTCTTCGCATTTCATTATGACGTTAGTAAAAATGCCAAAGTGATAACTGGCTGGAATTGGTCAAAAACAGCGTAGAATGCCATTAAGTTTTAGTTTTTATTGATTTCGTTTTTTTGCATTTAATGTCAGTTGAAATTATTTTTCTTGCCTTTATTATCTATAAAACTAGGTTTTCGGAAAAAGGTTTTGTTTTTTGTAAATTGTGTTATATTAATATTTTGTAAGTTATGCTACAAGCAACTGGCTGCAACTTAGAACTTTTCAGAGCACTATTTCAAATTAAGTAGCTTTCGTCCACGTCTCGAAGAAACTACATATATCCGCGCCAGGATAAAAATGCTTTTAAGTATTTTTATGATAAGCTAATGTGTCATTAAATTCGTATAGCTGTTAAAGCTAATTCGTTAAGTTATTTTGGCACAAAAATCCATATTTTCATAATAATACTCACGAAAAAAAATATGCATATTAAGAAGCTCCTCCTTTTTCGGAAGTCACTATAATGTAACAAATTATTTGACGAACCTACCATAAATACTCTCACCCTATCAAAACCTACAGGATCTACACAAAATAACAACAGATTGCGAGTCTATTCAATTACTTCGTTCGTCTTGTCCACTGCGCCATAATTCCGAGCGGGTCGGCTAATATGCTGGCGGCAGAATTGACTTTGTAACTCACTAGCCGCGACTGCGTCAACGGTTTATATTTTAGATAGGCTTCGACTATGGTATTTATATAGTTTGTATATTTTGATCGAAAATGGCTTGTCATCGTTTGAAGAAAGATTGTGCTTAATTTTTCACTGATAGTTCGGAGGATAACGAGACAATTTCTGATTCAAGATATCAAAAATTTCATAATATTTTAAGCTAAGTCTCAGTTCACAAATAACCATATTTAAAGCCCACACTTGTGTCCAAAACGTATCTGGTCAAAACTGGTCAACGTTGATTGCATGCTAGTCTTCAGAACCTATTAGTTTTGATCCACAAACCACCACTAACTAGAACCCTCTCCTGTACCTATCTATGTATCATAAAAAATGTCCTCTTAATGCATAAAGGACTCTCAGATTTAGGATAAGCCTCCAAAAGACAATGGGGCCGATTGAATAAAGCTTTACAGAATCCTGAACGGAATCCTGAAATACGTTCAAATATACAAAACATGAGCCTCATTTTACGACACTGTTAAATATTTACGACCGTTGTCCATCGATTATTCATATCGATGAGACTTCTTCGCGGCTTCGAGTATCGATTTAAAATCGTTCACGTCACTAGTGTTGGAAAAACTGTCACTTCGTTTATGGTCGTATGTTACATGATCATCAATCATTCAAAAAGGCTTTCTTTCATAGGAATAGTTTGTAGCTTCATTCAAGCTACAAACTATTCCTATGAAAGAAAGCCTTTCAGCCTTCAGTATTTCTGATACTTATACAAACTTAGAAACATGATATTGAAAACTAGCTGTTTTCCTGCGGTTTTACCCTTGCCCGTGGGAATCACTCAACGTACTGGGATAAAATACAGCATATAAATATACTCGAGAAGAGTGTGGTTTCCAACCGTAAAAGAAATTTTGAAATCAATCAGTAGCTTTGGAATCTCCTCAGACTCCAAAATTACAAATAAAAAATATTTTTCCTTTTTATTATATTATTAGTATAGATCGGTACTTAAAAAAATGCAAAATAAGAATATCTGGCTTTTCTTGATCAAGGAGAAAGATAGAAGTCAATTGAAAATTATGTTGTGTGTTTCAAATATCCCATTATCCTTCAAAACACCAATTATTTTCTCCTTATCCTTATAGATTGTCGACAAAATATTTTAACAAAACTGGTAGGCGTTTTATATATTGATAATATCGCCATGATTATAAACTAAATGTTGGTCACGCGATTTAGGTCTTAGGCCTTTTGCGGCAAACAATAGAAAACCTAACATTAGGCCATTCACACAAGTCTAGTGTCATTAGCCCTAAATATTCAAGGATTTTTGGAAAACAGTTTATCGCCCTCAATAATAATCTGATTTCTATGGCTCTAGCTCGTAATCTGATATTGAAGCATGAAAATTGTTTGAGAAATAATTTATTATGAGGCTATAAAAAATCAGAAATTAAAATAAGTGTCCCTTCTTGTAATTGTTTAAAGAAGCCTTCAAAATAATCATTGAAAATTATTTTAAAACATTTACCTATGTATTTGTAATGCGATCTATTTGCTGTCAAAATAATAATCACTTGAATAAAACCTTTTTAATCTTCACGACTATGAAATTTGTCAAAGTACTGGCTGAATTCGGAAAGAAAAAAGTTGGACACCATTAAGTTTTAGTTTTTACTTATTTCTTTTTTTTGTATTTAATGGTAGTTGACATATTTTTCGAGCAATTCCAGCCATTAAGCAAAATAGGTTTTACAAAAAAGGTAATGTTTTGCTATTAATATCATATATTTGCGGTTTAATTAAAGCGTATAAATAGCTATTCAATTCAGCTATCCTTCAATTTTTTATTGTTAAACTTGTACTTCATAACTGAAAACACCCGTAAAAAGACTTTTCCGTCCATTTCAATAACTGGCAATATAAAATACATACAATTTCCATTCCATATGATTATCTACGGAAATGAATTGTCGAAACATTTTCTTCACCTAAACATACAGTTATGCAGTTCATTGTTACATAATAAAGTACATAAGAGAGTATATAATAAAGACGACCTCGACGGCGCAATGGTCATCATGCCGGACTGCCGAACCTGAGGTCCCGGGTTCGATTCCCGGTTCGGTCGACATTTGTGTGATGAGCATGCTTGTTGGCCGTGGTCTGGGTGTTATAATTTGTATTCATAAATAAGTATATATGTAGCTATATGTAGTTTATCAGTTGTGTTAGCACCCATAACACAAGTTAATTAATAACTTACCATGGGGCTAGCCGACCGTGTGTGAAAAGTGTCCCGACATTATTTATATTTATATTTATTTATATTTATATAATAAAGTACATAAGTGAGTATATAATAAAGTACATAAGAGAGTATATAATAAAGTACATAAGAGAGTATATAATAAAGTACATAAGTGAGTATATAATAAAGTACATAAGAGAGTATATAAAGTCCATAAGAGAGTATATAATAAAGTACATAAGAGAGTATATAATAAAGGACATAAGTGAGTATATAATAAAGTACATAAGAGAGTATATAATAAAGTACATAATTGAGTATATAATAAAGTACATAAGAGAGTATATAATAAAGTACATAAGAGAGTATATAATAAAGTACATAAGAGAGTTTATAATAAAGTACATAAGAGAGTATATAATAAAGTTCATAAGTGAGTACATAAGTGAGTATATAATAAAGTACATAAGAGAGTATATCATAAAGTATATAAGTGAGTACATAAGTGAGTATATAATAAAGTACATAAGAGAGTATATAATAAAGTACATAAGTGAGTATATAATAAAGTACATAAGAGAGTATATAAAAAATTACAAAAGTAAGTATATAATAAAGTACATAAGAGAGTATATAAAGTCCATAAGAGAGTATATAATAAAGTACATAAGAGAGTATATAATAAAGTACATAAGTGAGTATATAATAAAGTACATAAGAGAGTATATAATAAAGTACATAAGAGAGTATATAATAAAGTACATAAGAGAGTATATAATAAAGTACATAATTGAGTATATAATAAAGTACATAAGAGAGTATATAATAAAGTACATAAGAGAGTATATAATAAAGTACATAAGAGAGTATATAATAAAGTACATAAGAGAGTATATAATAAAGTTCATAAGTGAGTACATAAGTGAGTATATAATAAAGTACATAAGAGAGTATATCATAAAGTATATAAGTGAGTTCATAAGAGAGTATATAATAAAGTATATAAGTGAGTTCATAAGAGGGTATATAATAAAGTACATAAGAGAGTATATAAGTGAGTACATAAGTGAGTATATAATAAAGTATATAAGTGAGTACATAAGAGAGTATATAATAAAGTACATAAGAGAGCATATAATAAAGTACATAAGATAGTATATAATAAAGTACATAAGTGAGTATATAATAAAGTACATCAGAGAGTATATAATAAAGTATATAAGTGAGTACATAAGAGAGTATATAATAAAGTACATAAGAAAGTATATAATAAAGTACATAAGAGAGCATATAATAAAGTACATAAGATAGTATATAATAAAGTACATAAGAGAGTACATAAGAGAGTATATAATAAAGTACATAAGAGAGTTCATAAGAGAGTATATAATAAAGTACATAAGATAGTATATAATAAAGTACATAAGTGAGTATATAATAAAGTACATAAGAGAGTATATAATAAAGTACATAAGAAAGTATATAATAAAGTACATAAGAGAGTTCATAAGAGAGTATATAATAAAGTACATAAGTGAGTATATAAAAAAGTACATAAGTGAGTATATAATAAAGTCCATAAGAAAGTATATAAGAAAGTACATAAGAGAGTATATAATAAAGTATATAAGTGAGTTCATGAGAGAGTATATAATAAAGTACATAAGAGAGTATATAAGTGAGTTCATAAGAGAGTATATAATAAAGTACATAAGAGAGTATATAAGTGAGTTCATAAGAGAGTATATAATAAAGTCCGTAAGAAAGTATATAATAAAGTACATAAGTGAGTATATAATAAAGTACATAAGAGAGTATATAAAGTCCATAAGAGAGTATATAATAAAGTTCATAAGTGAGTACATAAGTGAGTATATAATAAAGTACATAAGAAAGTATATAATAAAGTACATAAGTGAGTATATAAAGTCCATAAGAGAGTATATAATAAAGTACATAAGAAAGTATATAATAAAGTATATAAGAGAGTATATAATAAAGTACATAAGAGAGTATATAATAAAGTACATAAGTGAGTATATAAAGTCCATAAGAGAGTATATAATAAAGTACATAAGAGAGTATATAATAAAATACATAAGTGAGTATATAATAAAGTACATAAGAGAGTATATAATAAAGTACATAAGTGAGTATATAATAAAGTACATAAGAGAGCATATAATAAAGTACATAAGAGGGTACATAAGAGACTATACAAGCTGTTGATTTGCATCCGTGCCATATTCAAGGACGTAATTATGCTACTGATTTTCGACCCAAATCAACAAAAAAATTGGTACGTAATTTTTTTTTTTTTTTTTTTGGAATTCCTTCAATGTCATCTAGCCGTATTTTACACTTGGTGCGTGTGTTACAGGCCTTAAAACCGTGCTGCGCCCTCAAACAAACGCAAACACAAAGCATACGCAACGATCATTCATTATTTTCATTCATGAAATTGGGTTACTTCTGAAATACTACGACATTAAAATGATAAAAAAAGCAGTGCATATTAGCTATTTCCCGTCTACTGTAATTACAATCGATTATTTACGTATTGTATGTCCTCCTCCTGAAGTATAGCACAAATGCAAATCAACACCTTGTATAATAAAGTACATAAGGGAGCATATAATAAAGTATATAGGAGAGCATATAATAAAGTACATAAGTGAGTTCATAAGAGAGTATATATTTTCGCCATAACTCGGTGACCTTGGACCCTTTCGTCAAGGTCATAGCCATTTGACATGCCACGTATGCTATCTTTGTTCACATTGCCGTGGGAACAAGGCGTTTTGGTTATTTTTGCAAGGGGGTTCTTTTGAGGTAATGAGGTGGAGAAACCTTATTGATTTGCTTAAATATAGTTTTAAAACGGCATACTATTCAAAACAACTCGTTTATTTATTCAAGTCCTTTTGAAAATATTTTTATATGACCACACTGACCACATAAGCGTTTCTCGAAAAATCAATAAAATATTTTATTACTTTCACATACCATAAAGCGCCAGTATTCATTCCAAAAACAAAATCACATCAACAATTGTTTTGACAGGTGCTCTCAATCCGTCATGACGTGGAAATAAAATAATTCATTCTCAATATTTCCCCGTAGGCGTTAAAATATTTTATAAATATATCAACGATCCGTGCCAAAGCCCTGAGAGCCTCTATCGGAGACCGAGCACGTAGCCCAACCATCATTTAATTAGTATACTTAACTAAATTAAGTATTTTTACGGCAAAATTTTCATATAAGTAGTCCGTTCATTCAACACCCAAGCGACGTACAGAAATTTTATGTGTACCTAGATAATATTATTTACAAAACGACATTTTAAAAAAGCCTTCCAAGAATGTTAAAAATACAAAATTAACTTTCATTTTTCCATGAATTCTATAGCAACTCGAGAAACGGGGGATGGAAGGAACTTCAATGGTGACACTATGTGCTGATCTAAACTTTCAAAATGTTTACTTGTGTTATGTGCTAAGCAATTTCACAAGAGTCTATGACTTAGACTCTTGTGAAAATAATAGTAAGTATACCTACCAAAAACTTGACAGTTTTAAAGAGACCCAAACTTACGTAGTAGCTATTAAGTAACCTCTGCCTAAACGCATTCATAATGGAAAAGCTAAGCCAAAGATTGGCTAAATTGTATCCCAGTTAGGGGCAGTAACTTCCTAGATATGCGTTTGAGAAATAATAGGTATTAAAATTTCAAAATAAGCACTCATTTAATGTCCCAAAATCCTTACAACAGATTATTTCAAAACATTGATTTCATGAAAAAGCTTTGTTTGACCCAAATTAAATGAGGTTACGATCAAATGAGTTGGAATTCAATTATTGTTTAATTTTCCCTACTTTTGTTGTTTCAGTCAAATTAATTTTAATTGGGTTACTGGTAATTTATATTATTAATTTACAAATTACCAAACAACACATTATTTATTTGGTAGCATAAAACATTTGTTACTGAAACTAAAAGTTGGCTCAAAGGCTGAATGTTGTACTGAAAAGTTTTAACATCGCCTGAACCCTGTTGGCGATCAAGGCGTAAGTATTTCATGTGAAGCAATGTAAATATCGCTAGTGTCTAGCCTTACCCCGAAGATGATGATGATTGGTAAATTTGTCGTGTTTTAACTTGAAAGCAGTAAAAACTTGGTAGCGATATAAATTTAACATTAGCAAGGCTTCTGTTTTATCTTTAGTAAGAAAATCAACAGAGAGATTAATTTTTGGAATACATATATATGTAGATTGCAGCGAATGCTATTCAAAGACCTTTCTTACCATTCCTTTTTACTTAATCCCTACAGTAGCAAAAATAAACTATCAGAGATACCTAATAAAATTGAAATCAAACGGAAAGCCAGCTATCAATTCCATTTAGTATTCCTTACGGGTATTATCGTCGGCGACTGTCCATTAAGGAAATTACAATGTAAATTATTGATTACTGTCAATAAGGCATTTTTTATTCACGTCTGTTTGTTATCCTTCTATGTTATTTGGTTTAATATCATTATCAACCCTTATAACAACGTATTGTTTGTATTTTAAACTACATTCATAAATACTCTCACTTACCCTAACTACATGAAAGTATCTACCTACACAAATAAATAAATATTTTTTTCTAAAACCTGTACCAATTTACCTGTTTGATAAACAAAATTAAAAAAAAAAGCTTACTAGGCAATATTTTCTCAATACAAATTCTACAGGGTCAAACAATTCAACGATTTTTGGTTATATATTTTCACAACACACACTTAAGTTCGTATATATCTCTAATCTATACCCTGTTATTCCTGTTTCCCTTGTCTATTATTCCAGTTAAATCGATACAGCTCTCTGTAATACTCAATTAAAGTGCTAATTCAGAGCTTCTTGGGTCATTGCCTGCCAAAGGCTCTTCATTTGGGAGAAACCACGGTTGCCATTTTGATGTCTAACTATTGTTATCGGAACAATACCCAATCTCTTCTTAATTTTTTGATAGTTATTATTGTCTTTAGTGTATTTCGTAGTTTTTTCCTTTTTCTTCTATCTTGAAATTATAGGCGATTTCACCAGCAGCTGCTACTTTTCTGTTTTTTTTTTCAAGAATATTTTTTTAATTGCATACTAATAATCTTAAAATTATTGACTATTTCATCATCGACAGCTGCACTTCGATCATTGATTTTTTCTTGAAAGAAATAATTATTCCCTATGTAATCAAATCTAGTTCGGTCTGTTTGATTCAAGCTAATTGGATACATATCAGCAGGTTTCAGCTAACTCCTGAACTTGAAGGTTTGCTAATAGTTCGCTGGTCTGGCACTTGAGTTCTGACAGTTTAGTGGGTTTGCAGAATTTGTAGGGAATACGTGAAAACGTTATGATTTGTTACATAAGTAATTGGCAGTTATTAACCTTAGATAGATAACCTACGTCGAAACGACGTAATCGATTTTGAAAAATCGTTATAACTCATTTGTTTTTCGTGTTATTATCCTGCCCGTTGCTGTCAACTCAGTCGGCCGTCGCAGCTTTTAGGACATACCCATATCGCCCCGGTAAGTGCAATACTTTCGTCAATATTTACCTACCTTACGTCGAAGTGACGTATGGTTATCTTTAGTGTTCGTTTTTTGTTTCTGGGAAAATGTGTTATTGTCTTTTTTTTGAGAATAAATTTACATGTTTTTAGTTCGTTTTTTTTACTTGTTATAGGCCACGATAAAAATTACATTATGACGTCACAAAACCGTGCAAACGATGCAGCAACCTGTCGGTTGTTGCTTGAAACAAGCGATGAAGAGATTGAGGTGTCGGACAGTGAAACTGATGACTGTTTATTAGAAGATGAAGTACAGAGTGATGCAGAAGACTTTGAAGACAGTGCACTAGTGAAGGGAAACACTGATGCTGAAGACATGTCTGAAAATAACCCTGAAATTTCTGAAATTGTTTCGCTAACTATGCCGAGTTGTATTGTCATGCCATAGTGTCAAATTCTCAGTGGCAAAAGCGATCATCGTTGGACGGGGAGTAAGGCAGAACACGTGGCAGAGTATCTGCTGCTGATAATATGATTTGTAAGAAAGAAAAACCGCTGGGTCGTAGAGATTTTATGAAGAAACTCAGAGGTAGCGTGATGACCCCATGGATGTAGACAAGGCGTAAAATGGTCACTTTGCCGATAAATATCAAAGAAATAAAGTAGTATACTGCCAAAAAGACCAGCCAAACGGTTGCCATTTTGATGTCTAACTATTGTTATCGGAACAATACCCAATCTCTTCTTAATTTTTTGATAGTTATTATTGTCTTTAGTGTATTTCGTAGTTTTTTCCTTTTTCTTCTATCTTGAAATTATAGGCGATTTCACCAGCAGCTGCTACTTTTCTGTTTTTTTTTTCAAGAATATTTTTTTAATTGCATACTAATAATCTTAAAATTATTGACTATTTCATCATCGACAGCTGCACTTCGATCATTGATTTTTTCTTGAAAGAAATAATTATTCCCTATGTAATCAAATCTAGTTCGGTCTGTTTGATTCAAGCTAATTGGATACATATCAGCAGGTTTCAGCTAACTCCTGAACTTGAAGGTTTGCTAATAGTTCGCTGGTCTGGCACTTGAGTTCTGACAGTTTAGTGGGTTTGCAGAATTTGTAGGGAATACGTGAAAACGTTATGATTTGTTACATAAGTAATTGGCAGTTATTAACCTTAGATAGATAACCTACGTCGAAACGACGTAATCGATTTTGAAAAATCGTTATAACTCATTTGTTTTTCGTGTTATTATCCTGCCCGTTGCTGTCAACTCAGTCGGCCGTCGCAGCTTTTAGGACATACCCATATCGCCCCGGTAAGTGCAATACTTTCGTCAATATTTACCTACCTTACGTCGAAGTGACGTATGGTTATCTTTAGTGTTCGTTTTTTGTTTCTGGGAAAATGTGTTATTGTCTTTTTTTTGAGAATAAATTTACATGTTTTTAGTTCGTTTTTTTTACTTGTTATAGGCCACGATAAAAATTACATTATGACGTCACAAAACCGTGCAAACGATGCAGCAACCTGTCGGTTGTTGCTTGAAACAAGCGATGAAGAGATTGAAGTGTCGGACAGTGAAACTGATGACTGTTTATTAGAAGATGAAGTACAGAGTGATGCAGAAGACTTTGAAGACAGTGCACTAGTGAAGGGAAACACTGATGCTGAAGACATGTCTGAAAATAACCCTGAAATTTCTGAAATTGTTTCGCTAACTATGCCGAGTTGTATTGTCATGCCATAGTGTCAAATTCTCAGTGGCAAAAGCGATCATCGTTGGACGGGGAGTAAGGCAGAACACGTGGCAGAGTATCTGCTGCTGATAATATGATTTGTAAGAAAGAAAAACCGCTGGGTCGTAGAGATTTTATGAAGAAACTCAGAGGTAGCGTGATGACCCCATGGATGTAGACAAGGCGTAAAATGGTCACTTTGCCGATAAATATCAAAGAAATAAAGTAGTATACTGCCAAAAAGACCAGCCAAACGGTTGCCATTTTGATGTCTAACTATTGTTATCGGAACAATACCCAATCTCTTCTTAATTTTTTGATAGTTATTATTGTCTTTAGTGTATTTCGTAGTTTTTTCCTTTTTCTTCTATCTTGAAATTATAGGCGATTTCACCAGCAGCTGCTACTTTTCTGTTTTTTTTTTTCAAGAATATTTTTTTAATTGCATACTAATAATCTTAAAATTATTGACTATTTCATCATCGACAGCTGCACTTCGATCATTGATTTTTTCTTGAAAGAAATAATTATTCCCTATGTAATCAAATCTAGTTCGGTCTGTTTGATTCAAGCTAATTGGATACATATCAGCAGGTTTCAGCTAACTCCTGAACTTGAAGGTTTGCTAATAGTTCGCTGGTCTGGCACTTGAGTTCTGACAGTTTAGTGGGTTTGCAGAATTTGTAGGGAATACGTGAAAACGTTATGATTTGTTACATAAGTAATTGGCAGTTATTAACCTTAGATAGATAACCTACGTCGAAACGACGTAATCGATTTTGAAAAATCGTTATAACTCATTTGTTTTTCGTGTTATTATCCTGCCCGTTGCTGTCAACTCAGTCGGCCGTCGCAGCTTTTAGGACATACCCATATCGCCCCGGTAAGTGCAATACTTTCGTCAATATTTACCTACCTTACGTCGAAGTGACGTATGGTTATCTTTAGTGTTCGTTTTTTGTTTCTGGGAAAATGTGTTATTGTCTTTTTTTTGAGAATAAATTTACATGTTTTTAGTTCGTTTTTTTTACTTGTTATAGGCCACGATAAAAATTACATTATGACGTCACAAAACCGTGCAAACGATGCAGCAACCTGTCGGTTGTTGCTTGAAACAAGCGATGAAGAGATTGAGGTGTCGGACAGTGAAACTGATGACTGTTTATTAGAAGATGAAGTACAGAGTGATGCAGAAGACTTTGAAGACAGTGCACTAGTGAAGGGAAACACTGATGCTGAAGACATGTCTGAAAATAACCCTGAAAGGACAATGCTATTCTTTGTATGGAAGTTGGGCTCAAGAGTTGCCCACAGTAACTGCATAGTGTATTATGTTCCATAGGCTTATAATAGGTCCCAGACTGAAATATTTCGAAATCTATCCCAGGAGTGCTGAGAAAAACTGGTTTGACTTTTATTCAATACTACGAAAAATATGCTTACGAACTCTTAACTATTCCACTTTTATTACCTTAATTGAAATGCATTATAATATTAATCGACAAATACGAGGTATTGAACGAGATTTTTTTTTACCGACTTCAAAAAATGGAGGAGTTTCTCAGTTCATTTGTATTCTTTTTACGTAAGTACGTGCATAACTCCGTCGTTTACCAACCGATTTAAACAATCATTTTATTGTTTAAAAGGATTTACTTTCCAAATAGTTCCAGGGTCCAGGGTCTGGTGATAGAAACCTTAAAACATTATGGAACTCTCGGAAATTGTAAGCACATATCGAATAAAAACTTGTCAATCGGGTATATGTCTCCGACACCACAAAACTGTGGAGGTTAAGACCTGACCTGACGATGGAGACGACAGTGAGACGAGGGAACTCCTCAACGGTATCTATTTACTACCTCGTGTTTGAGCTTATT
This sequence comes from Helicoverpa zea, assembly GCF_022581195.2. Lineage (NCBI taxonomy): Eukaryota > Metazoa > Arthropoda > Insecta > Lepidoptera > Noctuidae > Helicoverpa > Helicoverpa zea. The sequence continues at coordinate 2,612,310 of NC_061453.1, forward strand.
TTATTCGTCTTGATAAGATTTTTCCATTGCCATTAAGGATATTAATTGCATGACGCTACTCGAACTTAGGACTGATTGTGGTAGATAGAGACTGAAAAGCAAGAGAAACAACAATTACCTTTAAACGTCTATTTCTGTTTTTTTTTTTTTTATCCTGTTAACAGTGAAACCACTATCTATCTGATATATATATCTCTATCTATCAAGAAAAGAGGTTGTTAGGTTTGTGGCTGCTTAAAATGGCTTGCTAACAATGGCTGGCTAACATTAGAACTGGTTTTTCTCGGGACCTCTGGGACCGATTTCAAAAATATTTGCATTCCGTCTTAAGAGTGAAGTAAAAAACCTATTTTAATCATTCCCACTACTGGGCAAATGGCTTGGGCTTCATAAACTGACTGTTCGAGTTGGACATTAGAACCGAGTTTTCTCGGGACCTCTGGGACCGATTTCAAAAATATTTGGATTCCGTCTTAAGAGTGAAGTAAAGAACCTATTCTAACCATTCCCACTACTGGGCAAATGGCTTGGGCTTTATAAAGTAACTGTTCAAGTTTAACATTTGAACCGGTTTTTCTCGGGACCTCTGGGACCGATTTCCAAAATATTTGGATTTCGTGACAACAGTGAAGTAAAGAACCTATTCTAACCATTCCCACTACTGGGCAAATGGCTTTGGCTTTATAAAGTGACTGTTCAAGTTTAACATTTGAACCGGTTTTTCTCGGGACCTCTGGGACCAACTTCAAAAATATTTGGATTTCGTGTTCAGAGTGCGCTATGGAACCTATTTTAACAATTTCCGCTACTGGGCAAATGGCTTGGGCTTCATAAACTGACTGTTCAAGTTGGACATTAGAACCGGGTTTTCTCGGGACCTCTGGGACCGATTTCAAAAATATTTGGATTCCGTCTTAAGAGTGAAGTAAAGAACCTATTCTAACCATTCCCACTACTGGGCAAATGGCTTGGGCTTTATAAAGTGACTGTTCAAGTTTAACATTTGAACCGGTTTTTCTCGGGACCTCTGGGACCGATTTCAAAAATATTTGGATTCCGTCTTAAGAGTGAAGTAAAGAACCTATTCTAACCATTCCCACTACTGGGCAAATGGCTTGGACTTTATAAAGTGACTGATCAAGTTTAACATTTGAACCGGTTTTTCTCGGGACCTCTGGGACCGATTTCAAAAATATTTGGATTTCGTGTTAACAGTGCAGTAAAGAACGAATTTCCACCACTTTCACTACTGGGCAAATGGCTCAGGCTTTGTTAAGTGACTATCTATGGAGACCATTTGAACCGGTTTTTCTCGGGACCTCTGGGACCGATTTCAAAAATATTTGGATTTCGTGTTCAGAGTGCACTATGGAACCAGCTGAAACTACTCCCACTGCTGGGCCAACTTTGAGCCCACACCCTGGCATTGTCCTTTCTGAAATTGTTTCGCTAACTATGCCGAGTTGTATTGTCATGCCATAGTGTCAAATTCTCAGTGGCAAAAGCGATCATCGTTGGACGGGGAGTAAGGCAGAACACGTGGCAGAGTATCTGCTGCTGATAATATGATTTGTAAGAAAGAAAAACCGCTAGGTCGTAGAGATTTTATGAAGAAACTCAGAGGTAGCGTGATGACCCCATGGATGTAGACAAGGCGTAAAATGGTCACTTTGCCGATAAATATCAAAGAAATAAAGTAGTATACTGCCAAAAAGACCAGCCAAACCTCCCACACAACATGAACGTGTACAACCTGAGATAAAAAAGGAAATATTGTGCCTTTTGTTCTTCAAAAATTAGAAGGATGACAAAGACAATGTCCGATAGCTGCAAAAATCTCATTTGTGGAGAGCACAAGTCTAGCGCCTGCCCTAAGTGCCTTGCATGCTAAAATGAATAAAAATTGTGATTTACTTTAATTTGTTATATTCTAGAGATTAAAAAAAAATGATTTTTAAAAGTTTACACAATAAATTATAAGACTGATGGAAAGATTGCTAAACGTTTATGTTTCGAAAAGTAAGAATTATCTTGTTTTTGTACTTAATTTTTTTTTCTAATAAAAATATAAATAAACTCTAATGTTTTTCATTTTATCAACATATAATTAAATATATTAAAACATAGTATCACATTTATAAACATAGTATATACATAATCCAAAATATGCTCACTCAAACATTCGCACGTCGAATCGACGTATGGTTATCTTTAGTGTACAGTGAAATATGGTTATCTATCTAGGGTTAAGGGTACTATTTAGAAGCCAGAAGTCTGTCAACCTGTCTTAGAAAGGGATACTGTATTAGCTGGGTTACCCCAATATAATCAGAAAAAAACCTAGTCAGATAATGTTATCCTATATTGCATCGCAATTTGTGTCATCTAGATACGTATGTCCGTTGTTCATTTTCACATTATATAATAAGTACGTAATATTCCACAGCTTAAATCAATAGTTCAAAAGTTAAAATTGGCTACTACGCATAAAATACCGTTATCTGCTACACCACTGGGACAAACCATTCGGTTTTATTCCATGGTACATAGGGCTGCCATCTGGAATTTCGCAAAACCCGGACAAACATTAAAAAAACCCGGACATTTGGCGTAAATTGCATTTTTTCCCCGAACGAGTACGATTTATTTTAAACAAAATAGTACCTAATTTGTAATCCATTTACTATTAACATATACTTAAATTCAATAATGTGCTTCCTTACATGAAAATTGTCCGGGTTTTCCCCGGACACTTCTTGAAACCCCGCCCGGACGGCCCCCGGACGGCCTCCAAACGAGGACAAATCCGGGGAGACCCGGACGGATGGCAGCCCTAATGGTACATTATGTCCCTAGATAGTGGACATTTTAACTGAATTAACGGCTCATCCCTTGATAAATCCCTTGATTGTACGACGGCCGGCTATCGTCGATCTTACAAATGTCGATAGCTCTAATACATATTTTATACTTGATTTTAGGACGTTTGAAAAATCAATGCAGCATAAAAATTCGATTAGATTAAATTTTTTACACAACTTATTGTCGAATAATTAAGATTCAAATAATAAAAAACGAATGATACATATTTATAACCATGAATATGCATAATTATCTCAAGATTCGATGGAAAGTAGGTGAAAAATCTTCTTCTACTTTATGTCATTTATTGGACTTGCTCGTCAGCAGAACTGACATATTGAATATAAAAACCTGATCTTCAGAACTCTCCGCCGTATTTTGCCCCAGCATCAAATAAGATAGGAATAAAACCTCTACGGTACATAAAAAAGCTGCTAAACATAAATATAACATATAGTCGTGACCAATTAACTTCCCTTACACACCCCCAATTACCTTCGACCTAGCATCGAAAACTCCACTAAATCTAGTAGCAAGATAACGTTATAGAACGTCATAAGGTTTTCACCGTCAGACGTGAGCAGAGGACCGGTAACAGACGCGACGCCATACGCCGACGACGTCTATTGCATCCGGCGGCGCGACGCTCAACCAATTAGCCAGCGAAGGATTGCGTAAATTGAAAGGATAACGGTAAACAAAACGGTACTATCATACATAAGTTTAAGTCTAATCCAAATCAATTGTTTGCATCAAGTTAATAAGATTTCCGTGGAACTCTTTAGAAACTTAATAACGATTAACAATGTTTTTTCAGTATTATTGATTATGATTCACACTATCCTGAAATCATCAACGGTTCATTAGCACAGGGCCTTGCCAATACACAAGACGTTGTTACTGAAATCAAAGGGCTTGTCGCAAATCTACACAATGTAACTAAAGAGGTATTGATTAAATTTCAACGTGTTTCGTGGTGGGTAAAGAACCAACCTCACAAGTATGAGTGGGGTTCGATTCCAGGTCAGGCAACTAGTCCCCAGCGGGGCCCAGCAGGGCTAAGGTCTGCCGGGGCTGCGGGTTGTTCGAAAGAGATACCGCGGCCCTGGTACATAAAAGACCTATGACGGAACACGACGGTTTTTAGTCAGTAAGTCCAGTCGTTACTGGAACGGGACATCAGTCTTACCAAGGGCAATCGGGTTGAGGAGGTCAAATAGGCAGTCGCTCCAGCTGCATCCAGTTAAACTGGAAGCCGACCCCAACATAGTTGGGAAAAGGATCGGAAGATGAAGAACGGTAAATAAACCTTGGTGCTTATTTATTTGTATTGCTTATTATAAAGGTGAAAGTGTGACGAATCGATTGAGATACTGATTACGCAAATACCATTGAAGTGGTTAGGAGAATTGGCACGTGGTTAATGCTAATTATAAAATGCGTCACTAGATACAAAAATGTTTGCATATAGTATTTATTTTTTTAGAAGATAAGTAGTATACGATTGTATATAGAGAGTATAAAATAGCTGAATCTTAAGATACAAAATTTTTTGTAAAAAGAAGATAATTCAGACAGAAATATAAAAGCTGCACTTAACAATAAGTTGGATGTAAAGTTTTTTGTAACACAGCTACGGCATCCACAATCTCCTCTAGATCAGCCGGTGACGTCAGTAGATAATGACTGGCTTTTAGATCTGTAGAAACCTTTTCAAATTTTTCCTGGTGACCATTTAATTGCTTTGCGAGTTTACCAGCAGCGACTATCACCAAATTTTGGTAGTGGTACTTTCCCGGCTGGTCCCTTATTATTTTTTGAATAATCTCGTCGCAACCATCCCTAGCGCAGTCCCTTGTAAGCTTCAATACCTGTAAAGGAACATATGTATTATGTAAAGATCTTGAATAGCAACCTAACACGTGAAAAGAACGTAACTTTAATCATATAAATGTGAAAGTTTAGGAAAAGCCAAGCGGAAAATCTGCGAGTGTGAAAGAGTTGTATCACTACTTTTTATCCATGTGCTGGAAGTAATTCCCTCGGGACGCGTATAAAATTGCGAGAAACATCTAGTAAATAATAACAATAAAGTAATAAGGTAAACCTTATCGGTGTTGTCCTGAATTTCATCAATCAGTATCCTAATCTTAGCAATCACATCTTCTGTGTGACAGATAGCTTCAGGTAATGAGTCGTTCAGATATTGGTAATACTCGTTGTTGTAATCATCGACCCTGGAACAATCATCAAAAACTATTTAAAAATAGGAAAGAGGAGACAAAAACAAACAAGCATCCTTGACAACCTCCAAATTTTTGGGAAGTGAAAAATATGGCTTTTCTGGGATACGTATTTGGTATTGGCATAACTACATCTATAAGCAAAGTAGTCGCATAATATAAATGTTCTTCTATTTAGTCAAAGGAAACGTGAACGTATATCTACTTACACGCAACCGGCGCGAAATACACCGTGAGTTAAAATAACGTGTATAATCTCAATATATTGTCGTCTCGGATCGTTAAGAAGTGGTATCTGGCCCTCCATAGTTCTGAAAGGAAGGACAATATGAACATGATTAGGAAAGAAAAAAGAAAGACTTCAAATAAAAAATTGGCGGCTGCTTAAGCTGTACCTACTTCGTTTTTGACAAACCAACTTATTTTAAGCTAAGTGTTGCAGATATGTATGTATAACTTATCAGCTAGTTTTCTTGCGTTATGGGTCCTATAGTGTCAATAATTCAGCTTTCAAGACAAAGTTAAGCTACAGAATCTCGAGAAGGACCCAGCAGAAGCGGAACAGAACAAATAAACTAACAGTTTTTCTAAACCGTCAATGATACGTACATACATAATGTTTACTGCGAAGTTTCTGTACATTTCCCTGAGTTCAGATGAATACATCCCGTACGGCGGGACTTGAGCCATGACGCTAACTGCTGTCATGGCGGCCACAACGAGTTGCAGAATCATTGCTAACTGAAAGAAACAGTAAGAAATGTATTTGTAGTAACTGGTAAAGCCGGGTTAAATGTTTTACAAGTTTTGTTATATTTTTCTTACTTGGTGGATGCTTTCACAAGGAATAAATGAAGGTATAGTCCAAGCTTTATGTAGTAGTCAGGAAATGTAGGTAATGAAAAAACTACTTACGTAAGACGAAATCGGCTGCAGCAGTAATTAGAGATTATTACAATGCTTTGGTTCTGATATTTATATCTTTAACAATTTGTTACAGGTTAGCTATGGAAATAACTTGATTACAAGCCTCAATAACCTGATTACCTATTCTATTGTTTTAATGGTGATGAGATTAATGTAGAGTCTATTGTCTAAAATAATTGCGGTAACAATATTTCAGTAGCAGGTAGGCAGTAGGTACGCGAGTGTTAATAGTGGTAACCGCTAAATGGTATTCATATACAAAAAAATTAAGTTTATTCCTATCAATATTCTAATGTTTCCTTTACCACAGATCAGTATGATCAGTATCATATCATAGATGCCCAAGATGAGCTGGCTTTGTTCGGTTTTGGCAGTATCAACACACAAATTGCAAAAAAAACTTATTGTCAGGCTGGCCTGTTAGCTCTGGGAACAATATGCTGTATAGTTTTCACATTATACTGTTGACTTGATGTAAGTATATACATATACGTGTTAATGTTAGCTTCCACTCCGTTAGTCGCTGATGCAGATTGTGCCATATACCAATCTATTACCACCACTTAATCCTAAGAGCAAGTCCATCAAACAAATTATGTTTCAGGTAGGAATGAGCGAGTTCAAAGCATTAGATTATACAAATGATATTCGCCATCAAGTAAATAATACAAACAATCATCATTCCTTAAAAAAATCATTTAATAGATGATCATAATAAACTAAAAAAATCACAATATACGATAATAAGACAATTGGAGAAGAAAGAAAAAAGTAAAAAAAAACATACATGAAACAGTAAAATGATGATAACAATATTTTCGTAAGGTTGTTGAAGAAATCTCTGAATCTGCTGGATGGATATTGAAAACCACATTATTTGCATCGAATTTGGAAAGTACCTAGTTTCCCCAACAGGTTGGTGAAACGAGACTACTATTATTTTACACAATTTTATTTATTTTCACAAACTATTTGAATTGTGTAAAAAAATATAAAATTTTTATTTCGATTGAAGCTATTGTCTTGTCAATTTTCAGCATTGACGAAAGCCATTAAGTGCTCGATGAAGTGCAGCAGTAGCCTCTATAATTTCTCTCAGTTTGTCAGCTCCATTAATAATGAATTTTAAAGCACTTAAATCATACGCGGCTCTATAAATTTCTTTGTTAAGATCTTCAGCTTTCATTGCAGCTTCACCGGCAGCTATGAACATTGCAGCTGGTGTTTCATAGGACGCTAAATCAGCTTTAATGCGCTGGTCAACTAATGCATTGCGTTTGTTGTCTTCCATGTCAGGGTCTGTGTCTTCTATCAGGTATACTATCTAAAATATAAAAACAACACAGTCAATGTGTTAGCGAAAATAACTGATAGCTGGGAGTCTTCAAATTGTAGGTACTTAGATAGGTTTCTTCTTAGCCAAGGTCGCTCCACTTTCAACCACATAATTGGTTACCCTGCCTTGAGACTTGACACGTGTGAACATCGTACTTACATAAATAACATGTTTCTAATTTACTCTTATCATTTTGGTAAAACTTCAGTAACATTTTTAGGGTTCCGTACCCAAAGGGTAAAACGGGACCCTATTGTTTTCGCTCCTCTGTCCGTCCGTCCGTCCGTCCGTCCGTCTGTCACCAGGCTGTATCTCATTAACCGTGATAGTTAGAGAGCTGAAATTTTCACAGATGATGTATTTCTGTTGCCGCTATAGCAATAAATACTGAAAACTAGAATAAAATAAATATTTTGGATTTTTTTTGCTAATTTTTGCTCTGGTACGGAACCCTTCGTGAGCGAGTCCGACTCGCACTTGGCCGGTTTTTTAATTTTTGGCTTGACAATTTGAGCAACTTTCGAATTTCTCGGTTTTCAAAGCATTTGAGCTTGACTGAGAGTCTAGAAAAAGTTTTTTTTAATGATAGTCATACTAACTTTTTTTAATTTCTGTTGTAAAGTTGTCATTAGATCAGCAAGTTCATCTACTGCGGCTTGTGGGTTAGCGAACCCCTCGAGCGCCGAGCTGTTGACGAGTTTCACGTATTCTTCATTATACTTCGTAACACTAAAAAATACAATAGTTTTAGTCACAAAAAAAAACAATAATCTCAGTGTATAATGAATAAGTTTTCACGTAAGTACTTAGTTAACTTACACACAGCCAGATCTCGCTCGAGCTGCAGTGTTAATAAAGTACAATATTGCAGCAAAATGTCGTTGAGGACTGTCCAGGTACGGTATGTCGTCCAACAGGGGTCTAAAACAAGATTGTATATGAACTTCCGACGTTCTAGTCTTTATCTGACTTCAGATCGAATTCCAGTCCAGCGGGGCCCAGCAGGGCCAAGGCCTGCCGGGGCTGCGGGTTGTTCAAAAGAGATACCGCGGCCCTGGTACATAAAAGGCCTATGACGGAACACGACGGTTTTTAGTCAGTAAGAGTCTGACACTCCCTCACCGCTGCTAACCCACAGCGGGAGGGGTCATTTGATGATTTTTAACGTCGGAAAAAAAAAAAAAAAAAAAAAAGATCGAATTCCAGCCACGGCAGCTGTTCTCAACGAAGACGTATTAGTGCACAAGCGTTTGCACAGACAGATGCACCCTCGGTTCCCTCACTCCCGCAAGATGTTGAGACGGCAATCCAACACGAGCAAAGGAAGATGTGGCGCGGACCTGACGGCTTGACGGGTTTAGTTCATCCTACTCTGATCATGATGGTGTACCTAAAACCTTTTTGAATGGAAATAATTAAGACAAACAAACGAGGGTTGCTTCATATTTATGTTATTTAACAATTTTCAATACGTACAAGACCTCTTCCACGACTATTTCACCTTCCGTATACATGGCTGTCAGATGTTGGAGGTACGGCGGCGCGGGCGCAGCGTTATCAGCTACCACGCATGCGCAAACGCAGAACAAAACTAACAGTTGCGTTATCATTGTGATCTGAAAATTTTGGGACATTATTTTCAGTAAATTGTGAAGTATGTCGCTTATTTGGTAATATTAGACCTTTAATTTGCTAAAAAAAATATGAAATTTCGCTGTCAGGATCCTCAATGAGGAGTTGAGTTGGCGGCATTTTAAATGTAAGGGCCTGATATATCCAAATATTTAATCTTAATTTAATATTGTAAAATATGTGAAAGTGACTCTGTATTGTTTATTTGTAAAATAGCTGACGCTACAGATGCATATAGGCAACTTTTTTTGCGGTGAGCAGGATTCTGGGGACCCAGTGAAACTGCGGTTTGATACGATACGAATAGCGAGTTAGATAAAAAGACAATATTAGCGAGTTAGGTAAACTGGAGCCATTGATAGTCTCCTGTTAACAGTTAACTTACAAATTTTCTTGTTAATTATAATTAAAAATCACATTATTTATATTGCTCATTATATGTGACGAATTTATGTACAATAGTGAGATTAACCACAGGATGTTTATAGTTATTTATTATTAATCGGCGTGCAGAATTTTAATCAACTATCGAGAAAAGTACGGAAAATCACAAAATCTTTACAGTTTATGCAAATCTGAGGTTTTCTTGGGAAAACCACTGTAGAGAAGACAAATATGATACAAAGTACCTAGGAAAGTTATAACAATTCTGGCGATACAGCGTTTTTTTTTTTAGAAGATAATTAACAGAATATAAAAGTTGGAATTTATTGCGTTTTATTTCATCATCATAATAATTACTTACGTATTTACATTTAATTAAAAACTATTCTATTAAACAAAACTAAAAGGCATCAAAAAATTCGTCGCCATCGCTGTCGACCGAGAGCGTACCCAAGAGGCTGGCAACATTACCTCGTTGGATCGCCATACTGATCCTTTGTCCGAGGTAATAGCCAGCCTTGTGGTCACAATAAGCGTCAACCAGCCGCCTTGAGAGTTATTTAAATAAAATGTGGGCATTCGGACCCCACGACCCGAGGGTTTCAACCCCAAACGATTGGAAAATTAAAAAAATACTTAATATCATTGACATATAATACAGTGTGGGTATTTCTCTCAACGGTCTATAACAACTATCTTGTATTTGGTCATACTTTATTCGTATTGATAAAAGCGATACAGCCAACATATGCAGGCCAATTGCGGGCAAATGATACATGATTTTTGAATAGCCAAACCTTAAAAAAACTACTTTTAAAATCACTTCAAAGCAAGAGCAATTTTACATTTAGTTTAAAATATTTTAATGAAGAGCTCGTGACGAGAAAAAGCGCGGATCAATCGAACATAAGGTTAGGCAACGCTTGGCGCTTGTTTTTAAGGCACGATAAACGGTCGACATCTTTAATGACAGTCATTACAGGCAGCCAGTAAGTCTGACAACCAGTCTTGCCTTGGGTCATTGGGTAGCCTACTTAACTGGGATGAGAAAGTCAGATAGGCAGTCGCTCCTTGTAAAACACTGGTACTCCGCAGCTACCGATTAGATTGGAAGCCGTCGACGACGTTCAACTTCTAGTGAAAAGTAAAGAATTTTGTACAGTTACGGTAAATATAGAAGTTAAGGCTATACTTTTTTGAAAAATAATATTCAGAACCAAAAATAAACTACAACAATTCAGGCAAAAGTATTTATTTCATGTAGAAGACAAAAAATACTGTTCACAAATAATTTTACAACAGATGCTAATTACGAAAGGATTTTAATAGCAGCCAACTAATCCACTCCAGGTTTTGAGCGATCGATAAACATTAGCAGTCTTCTCAATAGCATCTTTAAGCACGTTTTCTTTATCCTCAACTGCGAATGTAGTTGTGGTGTAGTTCTGTGCTGTTTCCAGTAAGAAGGGATTTATTTTATCTAATGCTTGTGCAGCTGCACCGACAGCCAGGTATACGTCATTTTCCTTCTCAAGATTCTGCTTCAATGTAATGCCTTCGGCTATTAACTCATTAGCATGTTCTAAAGATTCCTCCTTTAAATATGGTTCAACCATGTTAACTATCTAAAAGAAGAATTATGATTAATTCCAACTTAATATTGTAAGTGCGAAACTTCCATAGTTACGGTTTGAATGTTATAGTGCTTGAAGTTGTCCGTACAGGAAGACAAACAAGTTGTAATATAATAAAAACCTCTTTAGTTATATTGCGTAGAACTTCGATAAGCTCGCTGAGTTCAGTCACAACGCCTTGTGGATTGGCGAGGCCCTGTGCTAATGATGCGTTCACAATTTCAGGGTACTGTCCATCATAGTCAGGAATACTAAAAAAAATGTTGCAAATCGTTACTCTGCACTACTGTTAATAAACAATTTCATGAAATCACTGGCATGCAATACTCAAAATCTGAAAAAGATCAGACCGCGCGTCTCCAACACCATCAATAGTATGTATGACAGATGGCACACACACATCTTTTCTGCAACTTTACTCAGTTGTGCTGTTTCTTTGTTGAAGAAAAAGGATCATTTTATTTTATTAGAGGAGATGTTTAACAATTACTAATTAATTAAGAATATGAATTCAGATAAACGTTTCGATTGTCTAATACTTAAACATATTTAAGTGTTTATTATTAACAAAATACTACTCACAAACACCCATCCCTGCGCTTTGCCCCTTCAAGAATTACATTTATAATTGGTATATAATGACGTTTGGGGTCGTCCAGTTGAGGTATATCTCCATCGACTGATCTACATGCAAATATAATAAATTAAAGAAAAATAGCAATCACCAATACTAAAAACAATCTTTATGAATGTTATAATGCCGAAGAGTTTGCTCGATTCTCAGGTTCTACTGGTCCGATTACAAAAATTCGGTATTCTTTAATAGCTATAGAAACATGGATTGCCTTTCGTTATGGGAAATAATTAGATATTTAGGATTTACACGGCGAGAAGTAGTTCATTCACGATACGAGGGACACTGCGGGGAGAACATATGGTATTTGCATGATGATTCTATGCAATATACATGTAGTAGGTACATGACTTGAAAAGAAGTGAGAAAGGAAGGGCCCCCTTTGAACATTGCTGGAGACATACAATGAAATAATGAAACAATATCTACGATTTATAAAAGTTAGAAATAATACTTACAAGACATTTTCCTCCAACGTTGTGAGAGCTGATTGTATTGCCATTTCATAATCCACATATGGTGGTAATTGACTGGTGCTGCCCAGAGCGCAAGCGCAGACCAATGTAAAGAGTTGAGCAAACATTGTCGTCTGGAACAGAAACGAATATGTAACTGTAATGCTTAGGAAAGCATATCACTACTAATCTAGATAACCATTGGTGGATAGACCCCTGTCGGGTTGGATCTTCTTGAAGAACAGTAAAAAAATGCAAGATGTTAATGCATAATAATAATTGATAATAAAATTCAATTGTTCTATACTTATTACTTACCCGGACGTCTTCCCAGAGACAGTGGGATGAGCCGCTCTGCAAAGTAGCCCGGAATAGTTTGATAGAAACGGTAATTATTCCTGCTAAGCGAGCGCGCCTACTTTCTGAGGGGCCAGTAGAGGAGTCGGGGCTTTCGCTCTGAATCCAGAGAGGTAGTGCCTGAACACTACGACACAACTTTCCGCCTCGCTACCTGCCCGCGTTTAGGATGGACAGACCTTTAGTATGGGACGCAACCTGTGTCGATACTCTTGCGCCATCCTACCTTGCAAGCTCTGCGTGCTGTGCTGCTGCTGCCGCTGCGGCTATGGAGAACCTCAAGCGGCGGAAATATAGCGGCCTTGTGGGAAATTATATTTTCGAACCACATTTTATTTAAAGAACTCTAGGCGGCTGGTTGACGCTTTTCGTGACCAGAGGGCTGACTATTACCTCGGACAAAGGATAAGCATAGCGAGCCAACGAGGTAATGCTTCCAGCCTTTTGGGAACGCTCCCACTCGACAGCTATGGCGACGAATTTTTTGATGCCTTTTAGTGTTAGTTTTTTAGTAAAACTAAAAAGGTTGTAATTTTTTTCATAGAATACGTAGTTTTAATTAAAATGTAAATATGATTAAAAATTAATTAAATAAACAAATTGTAGGTCATCTCCCGAGCCTTTTTCCCAATCATGTTGGGGTCGGCTTCCAGTCTAACCGGATTCAGCTGAGTACCAGTGCTTTACAAGAAGCGACTGCCTATCTGACCTCCTCAACCCAGTTACCCGGGCAACCCGATACCCTTTGGTTAGACTGGTGTCAGACTTACTGGCTTCTGACTACCCGTAACGACTGCCAAGGATGTTCAATGACAGCCGGGACCTACAGTTTAACGTGCCATCCGAAACACAGTCCATGGTGTCTAAGATATACTTAGAAAGTACATACAAACTTAGAAAAGTTGCATTGGTACTTGCCTGACCTGGGATCGAACCCGCGCCCTCATACTTGAGAGGTTGGTCCTTTACCCACTAGGCCACCACGACTTTTAATCAAATAAACAAATTGTAGGTATAATATATTAAAAGAATACTTCAAAAACTGGAAGGTACTTACCGGTGTAGGTAATTCTTGACAATGAACGTTCAATAGACTCAACCACACTTTATACTGTTCCAGATTTGTTTCGAATTATTTCAATTATCCACACCGGGTTATTTAATTGACATGAAAATTGAAAATATTTGAAAGATAAGGTTTTATAGACATAATTTATTTTATTTCCACGGTCAATTCCTGATAAAGGAATTCGAAAAAGATGAAAGATGAATTTAAGAATGTTGTTTCACCGAGTAACGTTGGGTTATTCCGAGATTCATCATAACCGCGAAGAAATTAGTGGAAGAATATTAATATTCGAGTTTTGGCATTTTGAGTCGGCTTCCAAGTCTTACCAGATACAACTGCTTGAATGACCTACTCAACCCAAGCAGTTACGTTACGGGGTTATTCGGATAACCCTTGGTTACTCAAATTGAAAAACATTAATTAAATTATATATTCTACAATGCTGATTAACCAGTGCTCTTCGAACATTAAAACTAAAAACTAGTCCCAGTCTGCATTGGCCAGTAGATATATACCTTATACCTTAAAGACTAACATACATATTTGATTATCAAAAATAATAGCATAACCATAACTCCCGCCTTTTACTGCTCGTATTCCAAAGTCAAGAATGAACCTAATATTGAGCCCTGTGGCACGCCAGATTAAACTGAAAAACCTGAAGATTTGACGCCTATGACATCCCAGTCTTGCATCCTTGTATTTCAATATGAGTCTATTGCTCCAAGAGCTACATTTTAGACTCCGTGATAGCTTAATTTACGTAAAAACGTATCACGATGAACGCAATCGATAGGAGATCAAAAAATACTCAAAAGAACCAGGATCTGTTGCTGAAAGATCTTTTGTAAAGCCATATTGTTCACTATGATCATTACCATCTTACCTGATTTAGATTTAAATAACGGCAAAAACGGCTTTATTTGTTTCATGAGGTCTGAAAAAACTTATACTTATAACTTCAAGTTATTAAATTCCGAATTCAATTTACAAAATTTTGAATTCATAAGGTCCTTAGATCCAACATATTATGCAGGCCAGAATAATCTTAAAAAAAAGAAACACCGACTTCTTAGCTCATAAAAAGAAAATAATATGACTTAAGTTCACTGACTTCTATTCTAATCATGTCATAAGTTCATTTTTGTATAATAAACTATTTTACAAGATTGCAACGTTTATATTCCTAGTGAAAGAGTAAAGAATATAATAAGGAACCAATTTTATTTGAGAAACATAGGTTTACACTATCAAATAAGTGCCCGTTCTTCTCCACTAGAAGACACTTAGGTATGGAATGGTCATCTAAATTCAATATTGACAATTCTTTTGATTTTCATAAGTTCTATCAAAGGCCTTGAAAATAAATTATTTGACTTTGTCTTTAACACTGTTGCGAAATAATTTTTAGTGATGAAAATCAACAACAACAATTTAGGGCCAAATATTTATTTAAAGGAGAAAACAAAAAAAATGATTTTAAGAATGACAAAATTCGTATATATCTCAAACAATGTAGCCAAATAAGCAAAAGAATATTATTTTAGGCAAGTTCTAGCAAGAGTGTTGCCTCTTCCAGTAATTATAGTTTCGGTAAACGGCAGCAGTCTTATCAATAGCATCTTTAAGTATGTATTCTTTATCCTCAACTGCGAATGTAGTTGTGGTGTAGTCCTTTGACGCTTTCAGTAAAAAGGGGTTTATTTTATACAATGCTACTGCAGCTTCTCCGAGAGCCACGTACATGTTATTTTGATCAGTAAGATTGCCCTTTAAAATAATTCCTTCGGATATTAATTGATTAGCATGTACCCCGCCGGTTGTTACACCTTCTCTAACGATCTCAGCTACCTGAAAGAAGAGTTATGATCAACGTACCTTAATATTGTAAATTGAGAAAATTTTTTAATACGATTTGTTTGGTTTGCAGCTAGAACGGCGGTGGTTCAGAGCTGGTATGTTGGCCCGATACTGCTAAATTAATAATGTCAAAATCGAATAGAAATTGAATCGCAATGGCATTTTTAACCATATCGGGCATTCTGTTACTAATAAAAGACCAATCATATTCCAAAGAAATTTGATTGGTGTGTCATTTGGTCTATACGGTAGTTTGCTCTACAATCGTATTGCGATCGTAAATCATTTGCAGACAATATGCTTCATTTTTGAATCACAGAAGTGGATAAAAACGTTTATTTAAAAGAAAAAATAGAGGAATGCCACATACGCTCCAATCGTAATTGAGTCGTGATTGGATCTCAATCGGATGTGAATCGTATGTCGCTTAAGTAAAATTAGCAGAATCGTGCCCCTGGTTTGTCTCGGGGTGTTGTGGCTTCCAGTCTAACCGGATGCAGCTGAGTACCAGAGTTTAACAAGCAGCGACTGCCTATCTGACTTCCTCAACTCTGTTACCCGGGTAACCCTGCTTCATCGGCTTCTTCTGACCACTCGTAATGACTGCCAAAGATGTTCAAATGACAGCCGGGACCTACAGTTTATCGTGCCCTCCGAAACACGTTCATTGGCGTCCAATATTTAAGTACTTAGAAAGTACATACAAACGTAATAAAGTTGCATTGATGCTTGCCTGATCAGTAACTGAACCCACTCTCAAACATGAGAGGTTGGTTCTTTGCCTACTACTTAGGCCACCACGAAATATGTTGTAATATAATAAATACCTCTTTTGTTATATTCTCTAGATCTGCGATTAGCCCTTTGATTTCAGTAACAACTTCTTGTGTATTGGCAAGGCCCTGTGCTAATGAACCGTTGATGATTTCAGGATAGTGTGAATCATAATCAATAAGACTGAAAAAACATTGTTAATCGTTATTAAGTTTCTAAAGAGTTCCACGGAAATCTTATTAACTTGATGCAAACAATTGATTTGGATAAACTTAAACTACTTATGTAGTGACTTATGTATGATAGTATCAATATAAAATAGAAGAAGAATTATTTTTGTGGACATTAGTTACTACTTACAGACAACCACTTCTCTCAGATCCTGCTTTATTAATTACATTTATAATCTGTGTATAATGGCGTCTGGGGTCGTTCAGTTGAGGTATGTTTCCATCCATTGATCTATATGCAAATGTAATGTAAATAACGTTAGAAAAAAAAATGAATACCTACAGAATACTTTAAAGAATCACACGGTTACCCTTGGTAAAACTGGGTGCAAGAACTTTTGGCTTCTGTTTACCCGTAACAGCTACTAAAAATGGTCAAATGGCAGCCGGACCCAACAAATTACAGTGCCTTCAGAAACATGGGAGAATTCCTCATGACGGTTGCCCTCGAACCAACCGAGCCACTTTGTCATCGATCGACTGTGGGGCTTTTACTTAGCCACGAGTTACTCTAAATTCCTGAAGTACTAAAGTAAAAAGCTAGAAATATGTAATAGGTACTCACACGACATTTTCTATCAGTGTTGCCCAAGTTTCACCAATTACCTCGTCATATTCCAGATATGGTGATTGAGCCAAGCCTACAGCGCAAGCGCAGGCCAATACGAAGAATTGAACAAACATTGTCATCTGGAACACAAGGGAATAATTGTAATTCTTATTCAGACAAAATATGTATATTACCGGTCTCTTCCAACGTATCGACTATCTAGGTACACCAACAGCTATTTTGTGAATAAAAGACAACAACTTATTCTCTTTCTTTAAAAACATCAAGTTAACCGTAAAGATTTTCAGAGATCTAATTACAAACTGATATCATTTACTGCAGAATTACAATGGACAATTACATTGTTAGTCACTTAATTTAATAAGAATTATAAGTTAGAGAAGTTACTTACTCGGTTCATGATTTTGACAATGAATGTCCGACTGGAGCGATCACATTTTATATTGCTCTAGATTTGTTACGAATTATAAAAATTTACCACACTCAACTGCAATAAGGCAACTTAATTAACATTTTAAAAGTAACATAATTAAAGATAAGGATTCACATATTTCTTACTGGCTGAGCGGTCTTTTATATCGTACTAGCTTCTGCCAGCGGTTTCACCCGCATCCCGTGGGAACCTCTGCACGAACCCGGATAAAAAGTAGCCTATAGCCTTCCTCGATAAATGGGCTATCTAACACCGAAAGAATTGTTCAAATCGGACCAGTAGTTCCTGAGATTAGCGCGTTCAAACAAAAAAAACAAACTCTTCAGCTTTATAATTATAATATTAGTATAGATAAAGTATAAACTTTGAATGGAGCCAAATTTGTCCAGCCATTCTCGAGTTTTAGTGAAACTAACGAGCAGCAATTCATTACATATAAATATAAGATTCTTCCACGGATAATTTACTGATCAAAGAATTGAAAACTTATCTACATTTCAGTAAAGTTCGACGATTTTTTCAGTTTCAGGACATCCTTTGAACCTATGAGCCTTGGAAGATCTCAAAACTGAAGCTAAGTACATGAAAATTGTTGCTGTGCATTTGTGCTAACTGACCCCTTTTTCTAGTACCTATGTAGTTGCAAATGCGACTGCAGAGCATTGGGCCTAGGGTCCAATTCCTGGGCTAGATCGACATCGTAAGGAGATGAAAGAAATAACAATGAATGGATTGTGTGAAAGCCGAAATGGCTGGAAAGAATGTCAATTGTGAAGAATAGGTAAAGAATAGAAAAAAAAGCATGGAAGAGGATGTTACGCGGCCTCGATCATGAATTAAATTGGGATAAGGATGACGACGGTATCTATATTTTTTTTAATCGTCGCCCTTGGCTTCAACATACCATCCCGTATTAATTTATACACGCCTCGTCTAATTGCTTTTACACACTTTCGATTAACTAAAAATTATAATTTGTTTAGAATCTGCTAAGATGTTACAGTGCGAAAAAATTATTAAACTTTATTGAATTATTTTGGGAAAGTCGTTGTCAAAGTTTTACAATTTCATTTATTTAAAGAGATAAAATGAATTTATTTACAAATAACTTTTACATAATCTTTATAATGAATATATATACAACTTACAAGTAACTTATTACCTACTATGTTCACTTACTATGAATATTAAAAAAATTGCATCAAAAAACTCCTCATCGCTACCCACTGAGAGTGTACCCAAGAGGCTGGCAGCATTGCCACGTTGGATGGCAATTTATTAAAAAGTAAAATCTCTTAAAATTGTATTAATTTCAGTAAATCAACATACAGAAACTCGACGACCATATTATTAGTCTTTTGTTTTGTTAAATGTTTTCATGAAGATGAAGATAAAACACACTTTATAGTTTGTTGTAACTCAAAATACCGCAAACGCCGTAGGAATGACGAAGAGTCATTGTTTCTCAAAATCTAAACTTAATTTAACATTTCTTTCATTTAGTTTCAGAAAAGCCAGCAGAGGCCCTTTCGTGCATTCGGTGTGACCTATGACATCCCAAGTGTATTATCGATCTTAATTAACACTTATTTTGATGATTAGAATAGGTATTAACTAATCCCGAGAGGAAGGCCCACGAATAAATTGGTCAAATTGTATCCTCAACATTTAATACCTGACGTGATCCCGGTTACTCATTTGCCCCGGTTGAGGAGGTCAGATAGGCAGTCGCTCCTTGTAAAACACTGGTACTGCATCCGGTTAGACTGGAAGCCGACCGAAATATAAGTAAGACGGGAAAAGGCTCGTGAGATGAAACGATTCCTGTCAGGACCACTATGCGTTCATTTCCTATTTACGTAGAACTCATTATTCCTTCACATTTAATGTTTTAGTTTTAGCAAAGCGAGTAATATTGAGAACCACTGTTCGTACAAATTACTAGTCATAATAAAGAACACGCAAACTGTAATTAGTTATAACGGTATAAATACAGAATACAGTTTTATTTCAATTTACTAACGACAAGCTGCATTTATTGGGTAAGCAAAACTAATTAATTAATTAGAAGCGAACTGCCCCGACGTCGCGCGGGTGCTGGATGTTTGTATTATTATACATATAAACCTTCCTCTTCAGTCACTCTTTCTATTAAAAAAACCCGCATCAAAATCCGTTGCGAAGGTTTAAGCATACCTACATAGGGATATAAGGACAGAGAAAGCGACTTTGTTTTATTCTATGTAGTGATTCTTTTGAAAAGTTACATACGCTGACCTTGCCTTAGCCTGCGAAATTTTACCTACCGTATTTCTTACAGAAACAATGCAGCACATAATATCAGCAATCCTTTGCGCCTCGTTTATTCAAGCAAAACCTCAGAACCAAGCTCACTACCTTAGCACTTATAGCAATTATATGAAGCCTTTGACGTACTTCGCGCCCTCGCCGCTTTATTCTCCAAACGTACCAAGTCCTTACCCCGAATCAATTGCAAGCTATTACGACGGTAACAGACGGACACCGGACTATTCCAAATTTAGTTCCGGGCCATATGTGCTATACCCAAGGGCCAATTTCCGCGAGCCCAAACTTTCAAAACCAGAAGCAGAACCCTTCTCGCTTGATTTAGACGATGTTACAAATACTCAACCTGAGGATGCTTCCTCTGAACTAGATTTCGCAATAGAGAATAAGGCTGAGGTGAAGGAAGAAGACTCCGACGTTTCCGACTCGACATATTACGAGGATCTTGAATTAACAGAGAACTTTGCCAATTATTTGAGGAGAAGAACGTAAGTAAATGAAAGAAATATCTGTTCCTTTAGCAGGTCCTGAGAACATTCTATGTTGTGCGGCTCGTTGCCTATCGTTAATGCTTACAAACTTTTGAGATAGCCATACTTAAATATGCTGATATTCTCAAACTGTGAGCGCTGTTGACACAAGAAGTTTCGAGCCCTGATCGTGACGATGTAAACACAATCCTTCAATTTTTCGCAGTCATGTGGAATCAAGATCATCCGTGAATGACGCTGCACACCAGTACAACGCGCTTTTAGCAGTTCTGTTGGCTCTGGCTAAAGCCATCAGAAACGCATGCTCTAAGTAAGTTCTAACTTAACCAGATTCACTACAACCTGAATACTTGGGTGTATTGTGTTGTAACTAGGTGTGGTACCTAGATACAACACAATACACCTAAGTATCTAATCTTGCCGAACTTGATGGTGGCTCGTAGCGTAGCTAATTTTGTCCTCGCTGGTGCCTCATAAGCATTTCTGCGAAGCAACTCGCACGATGTGCCGGGCCGCTATAAACTGTAGCCGGGTTGTGGAGTCAGATAGACCAACAAAACACTACCTACTGTAAAAATATAGGGCAAGCCCGGTGGGGGGAAAAATAGTA
Source organism: Helicoverpa zea (assembly GCF_022581195.2). Taxonomy (NCBI): domain Eukaryota; kingdom Metazoa; phylum Arthropoda; class Insecta; order Lepidoptera; family Noctuidae; genus Helicoverpa; species Helicoverpa zea. The sequence goes on from NC_061453.1 coordinate 2,633,119, forward strand.
AACAATATATTGCTATGTGGAGTCCGAAAACCATAACAGGACGTCTGCGAGCTGGTATTTGGCATGGATATTATGTAGGTACGAAGTATTTATACATCCATGGTACTTGGTACCTACGAAGACAAATTAACAATAAACCTTTCATAAGGTAATCTTTCTACCTGCAGCGTCGACGAAGTATACGACCAAATATACGCAACCACCGTCGAAACTTACTTCAAATATGGAATTCACAATGCGGAAAAAGTTGCCGCATTGATGGAAGAGTATATCCAGAGAGGAAGCTCGCGCATATCTAAGGTTATTAATTTTATTAATAAATAATAATATTTTATTATATAAGGTTAGAATTTAGTTTTGGGTTCCTTTTTGTCCAACTAACCAGTAGAATTTGTTAGGATCAATTACACTGGTCTACAATTTTTTTTTTGTCCCAATGGTGAAATATATAATTTCTTGTAGAATATTTGATATGTAATCGAATACCCCTCGTATTGGGTTGCCCGGGTAACTGGATTGAGGTCAGATAGGCAGACACTGCTTGTAAAACACTGGTATTCAGCTGCATCCGGTTAGACTGGAAGCCGACCCCAACATAGCTGGGAAAAGGCTCAGGAGATGAATCGGAAAATGCATGAAAGCCTATGTTTCACTTTTGACAAACTTCAAAACTCAAAACAAGACGAAAATAAAAATCGATTATTCTAAATATTCCAGATAAAAAAACTGAGAGCAGACCTTTGCGACAAAGAACTGTACTGCCCGCCAGTCATCGAAAGCAGAATCAAAAACGCTCCTTTAATTTATGTCAAGGAATTGGAAATACTGGAAGCCATAGCACATTTAGCAAGAACTTACTACTCTTACTTGGTGGAATTCAACGATGCAGCTCAGAAGGGCACCGTTCTAGCTTACCTTCAGACTAATAAGGACAGAGTCAAGGTCTATGTAATGAGTGTGGTCAATGCCGTCAATCATTTAACTGACAAGCCTGTGAAATGCGATGGAGCATGAGAACAGATAACAGATGTTATCAGTAAATGGAAATTAAAATGGATTGTAGAGGTTGTTTTTTTTTAACAATATTTAATTATTACCTTTCAGTCGTAATAGTATTTTTTGCATCTTTAGGTAATGGTTAGAGTTTAGGGAATGTAAAAAAACCACAGTTGTACAGCACACAATCAAACATTTAATTCTAAAATACATATTAAAAATTAACAACATAAAATGGATACGTCAGTCTATACAAGTTTAATATATTATTCACTCTCTATTTTATATAAATAACTCTTTTTCTATAAATAGTAGTCAGCTATTAACTCTTAAGATACTACATTTTAATATACAAGGAATTTTAGAAAGAATGTTTAGGCATTAGATACGTTAGGAAGAAAGTTTTTTTAATATCGAAAGTTTTGTTTAATTATAATTACGGAAAGTGTGTATTGACGCATTAATAATATGTATTTTCATTTATAGTCTGAGAGAAAAGAACGTTTAAGTCATATTTTTAGCTTTACTTATTGACAATTTACTTATTTATTTGAACTATTGAAAAGCATGTAATAAGGAATGCATTTGGTTATCAACAACTGAAATCGATGGATATGTTGTAACGTTTTTGTCTCTTAAACTATTAGTATTACCACATGAAAATTTTCACCTGTCAGATCACATTATAGAAAATATAATTAAGCTTATTGCTGGCAGCACAGTTATTTTCTATGATTATGATATTGAACAGTTGAAAACAAATAAACAAAACAAAACGCATCTCGTAAACTGATTAATTTAACTTCTAACTGATTCACACAATCTCAATTTTTATTCGTAACACACCGGAACAAACACACTTTTTCAAAATTCAATCAAAAATGATATTTTTGGTTCCGAAGCCATTTTGGAACATAATTCACTTGAAAACAGAGTTCTATGAAGACGAGACGATATTTTTAAATTAAATTGGGTTTTCATAGTTGACCTCGAGAATAGCAAAGACCGACAAATGAATTTTTAATTACATATTGGACTATCTCTGTTGAAACAGTCATCGAACTTATTGAAAAGTGGTTCAATGCATTTGTTATATTTTTCTACCTAAGATACGAAATTCAATAGTAGTTAAATACCAGTAAGAACATTTCCCTTTCCCATTTATTCATCTATCAAATCATCTTGATAGAACACTGCAAAATTGATTGAAAACTCCATTAGTTATATTTTCTATAGTCACACTCAATTATATACACAATACAATTTTTATTAACTACATTGCACGGATCAAATAGATCTTACAGAATATCTACGTATCTAATAGGACAATTAATTTTACACATAATATATAAGGAACTTGAAGGTGCCTCAGAAACGTCACTAGTATTTAGAAAATTACAATTTTGGAAAAATATAAGGAGTAATGTTAACGGCTTAATTAAAAATAGCTACAAGCAACAATAATATGAATAAATACAAACTACTTCAAAAGAAACAATAAATAACGTAAAGAAGAAAAAGTAATTAAAAAATATTGTATTGCCATAGACAAGATCATAAGGTTGTTAATGAGATCAATTGAGGCACCTCCCGTTTGTTTTCTTAAATCAATTTTACATTTAATAAATGCGATTCCATTTATTTATAACTAAAATTAATAAAGATTTAGCTGTTACAAGCCTGGTACTATTGTACGCTTATATCTCGTTCAAATTTTTCTCCTAATTTTCACCGCCCTAAAAATATCTCGAACAACTTTCGACGTAAATCATTTAAGAGAATGATACTATACTTAAATACCTTTCTATCAACTGATAAAGTCGAAAAAAATATAGCTGGAACAGAAAAACGTAATAATTAGTTAAACAAAAGAATGTTTTACTAAATTAGCTGTCGCAAGTCGAAACGTAATTTTTTTGATGAAATATATCTCAAAATTGAAAGTAAAGTTTTCAAAAATTATTTCTCACAATTCATTATTATCTGTATAGGGGTTATGTCAAAATGTTTGTAGAGGATAGAGAGGCAGGACTTATTTATAGTAGACAACTATTATATTTATAATCATGCCTGTTTGGTAGGTAAAGTCCATTTAGCTTGAGAAACATAGGAACTTGGTTCTTGCGAACGAATTTTAAACAACCGCGCCTTACGACAAATTGAACAAAATTCGTTGGCAAATCTCCACCATCCTTAGGTACGATCCTCAATCATTAAAGAGAACTAAGCTTATAGTATTTCCAGTATGTATTGAAAATATAGTTGTTAAATAATGGACTTTACGCCGACTGCATAGAACATTATCTACTAAAGCAGATCTATACATTTGTTGGTTGTAATAAATATTCCAGCCTCTCTATCGTCTAATTGTTTGAAACAGAGGACAGACTAAAGACACGATCGCTACCTGCCCAGCAGTTTGGTTATATCACCTTTTCTTTGGACAAATTGTGTTATAGTCATTTAAATGCTCGGTTTTTTTTGTATTTTTTGGAATTTAAATTCATCACGATTTGGGGTTAAACAGATAAAGGTCATTTGGAATAAAAGCTAAAGAAAAATATGCGTAGTAATGAAAACTGCACAAAATTCATACTTTCAGCTTCCAATCTAAATGCTGTCTATGTATTTAACCTTTAAGTCTTTGTCCGCACCTTGTTTCAGTAAATACATAGAAATATAAGTAAGGCGCCACGATTCTATCAAAGAACCGCAGTCACCGTAAACTGTACAGTTATCTATGTACAATACGTCTAAACAAATGTACATTGTACAGTATATGTATAATTTATACACAAACTAGTGTACATAATTTAAAAAATAATAATTTGGTACAGTATGGTGATTCGTTTGAAACTTCTATCAAACTAATGGCGACCAAAAGATGTTACCAACTACGTAGGAGACTACCGTTCAAAGCAAGATCTCTTCCAAATAAATAGTTGGAAAAATCCAAAAAATATATATACTTTTATATAAACAAACAAACCACCAAAACCAAACAACACGAATTACAAACGAACTAATAGTCCAGCTTATTTTAACTCCCAAAAAAATACTTCGAAACACCGTATGGGTTAAACGCCTATAAATAAATAAAGCTAGTATATACAAAGGTAAACTATTGCCCGACCTCCGAACAACTTATTCGCTTTGCTTACGAATGGTAGTGAGACATAAGACAAGTGTCAAACAGGAACCGTTCGTAAACAAAACGGATCGTTTTTCCAAGGTTTGGGCATATAAATCTAAGTGATAAGTTTATCTGAGTGCCGTGTAGAGGTTGAGGACACTCTTGTTCTCTTTGTGTGACGGCGTTTTGGAGAAAACGTTCCAAAAGCGTAGCGTCTCGTCTCCGGCGCCCGTCACTATCGCCTCGCCGTCCGGGGAGAGTGCTAAGTATAGGACGCGGTATGAGTGACCTGTGAGTTTCGCCACCTAAGGACAAATATACATCGATTAGAAAATAGTTACTCGATTGTAAATGCTGACTCGAAATGCAGAACTAAAAGATTTTCAGGTTCAAAAGTTCTACATGTACTCCTAAAATTATAAGATTTTGGACCCGTTAACCATCTACGGTAACCATTAATACGTTAATTATACGGTTCGTAATTCTTTGACCAGACCACAGAAATATTTATTTCCCCTGGGTTCTCTCATAGTCCGAAAATAGAAAGTCATTAAGTTCTCTCCCACAAGAGAGGGAGTCACTGAGCTCGATATTTTGGAAAACTGGTCATATGTGCATGTCTAAAGCGGCCTATCCTAGTTGACCAAAATAATAAAATGTATATTGTATAATATATTTTATGTACAAACCTGCGTGAGCGAGGGGTACTTCCAGACTAGGATCTGGTTCTGTGAGTAGCCGTGCGTAGACACGAGCTCGCTCGAGTGCTTCGACCACGCCAGGTTGCATACTTGAGATCCTGTCAACAAAAAAATAATTATATAAGCATACAGGCTTCATCACTTGCATCAACTGTCCAGCCTTTTCCCTGCTATGTTGCGATTGGCTTTCAGTCTAACCTGATGCAGCTGAATACCAGTGTTTTACACGGAGCGATTGCTTATCTGACTTCCTCAACCCAGTTGCCCGGTCAACCCAGCACCCCTTGTTAAGACTAGTTGTCATACTTTCTGGCTTCTGACTACTCGTAACGACTGTGATCGATGTTCAAATGACAGGCAGAACCCATCCATAAACATGGGAGGACTCGTCATGACATGATAAATACTTTATTAAGTACACCAACTCATACATTTTTGAACTTAAATCTAATTAAAGTCGGTGATGTTTGAATGATTACTAAGTATGACATACCTGTGTCAACACACTGCATGGGCTGTGAAGTGAGGGTGTTCCAGAAGCGAATGCAGCGGTCCGCGGTGCCGCCGCCGGACGCGAGCAGACCGTGCTGGTGAGGCGACCACGCGATCGCCTTCACCGCCGCCACGTGGGCGGAGTACGTTTGCACGGGAGATGTCGAGTGCTGGAATAGAGAGAGAGAATATAATATGAATACACAAATTATTGAGAAATAATTCAGTATTTTTTTACTATACAATAGTACAAGATGTACCCAAGACGCAAAGATAACCTAATACAGGACTGTATCTTGAACATTTTTGTAAAATAAGCCTGTACCTACAGCTTTATATACAGAGGCATTTTCTTTCCTAGGTGTGTAGATTTTACAAACATTATAAACAGAAAGATTGTATAAGTTAACTCAAGGACAGCAAATTTATATCTCCGTCAATGTATGCCTCTATCAATTATCCTTGACCACATAAACTCATAAAAAGAAAAATGTGTTAAAAGCCTCAATTCCCATTATTATCATGAAATAGCGGAAACAATTAATACAATTACTATCGCAGTGGAAATACGTTAAATTTTGCATGTTACCGCAACTCTTATCAATGAATCGTTATTCCCACGGCAAACAATGAGTCTACATGTTCCAAAAAAAATTACTGCGATTTCACTTGAATTTCAAGTAGTTTTTTTACAATAGACTACGACTACTGGTTTTACGGTTTCATGATATAAAGTTAAGAATTATCTCATTATCATCATCATCAGCCTTCTTATCGTCCCACTGCTGGGCACAGGCCTCCTCTCACACGGAGAAGAATTTTCTATTAGACTACATTTTGACATGTAGTCTTAATCAAACAGTTATGTATTTAAATACTCAATTCTTTATTGCATCAAAGCTTGCTTGCTTGATTAAATGAACTATTACGCTGAAAAAAATGTTATCAGCCTGACGTATTTTTTTCTCGGGATATGAAAACCGAAGGATACAAGTTCGATTTAGTCAGTATAAATAACAATAGCACATAACAAGTCACCTTTCAGTGGTTATTCCAACAATTAGCAGTTTCACTCTAGATAGAGTATTTTGGACTCAATTGCAAAGGATTAGAGTTCTTATTTGTACGAACGTAGTTCTGACTCAACGGCTTGTTGGCAACTGTATTACATCAAATGCTTCATTGACCTACCTACTGTAGTAATTTTGTCGGAAACCTACTTATTGTCACTTTATGACACATCACGATGAAATGTAATTTTCCTGTGTACTTTAACATTTATTTATTTGTAGTTAGTTTTTTAGTTATTTTTTCTGTATTTACCTATAAACAGTATTCTATTTCCTCTTACTAAAAAGAAGTCACTGATTTACTGATTCGAATAATTGACGCAATAAACAAATAAATCAACCAATGTTAACGTATTTCTTGATAGAGATAGCTTGAACCCTGCGGAAGAGGAAAACTTCCATAATGATTGTAATTTTTTTTTTATGACACTTACCATAGACCATACGAAGAGTTTATTGTCGTTGCCTCCGGACGCCAGCGACTGTCCGTCCGGCGACCATTTGAGGCCGCACACCTCTTGTCTATGGCCTTGAAGTACGCGATTTGCTTGCACCGCTAGAACAAAATAAAATTTATATATTTAGTCTGGGTTCTGAGTCATAAAAGGTCAACGAACTTGCAAGGCCTTAAAGCCACAAACTGCAAAAAAAAACTGAACTATAAACTTAATATCATTATGCAGATCTATTTTTGCGTAGACGAATTTTCTAAATAGGTATACTTATAAGACTTAGATCACGTCCAAAAAACTCTCAAGTGAGTTGTAATCATGTGCCTAGTTTTTCTCAGCTACTTATTTACGGCTACCGGGCTAACCGGATGCACACCAAAGTCTGGCTTGTAATTACCCCAATCAAATCGAGTAGCACCGTAATACCAGCCAGTACTAATGGTATGACGTCTTTTCAGCATTGGTAGAATCTAGGTATAATTTCGAAAAGATCAAACAATAACCTTGATCGATACACCTGTAAGGTCACCATGATGGCACGAGCCTACTACTGTCTGATTAGTCAAGTGTAGACAGGTTCTCATTTTTTGCTTTTAACCAACCCGACGCAGGTAATAAAGCGTTCAATAATAGTAGTCTAATTTTCCAATTTGAATTCTAATTTGATCTGTGGCACGCGCGCAACAGCCAATAAAATGAAAAAAAAAAGAAAAAAAAACCAGCCGCGTCTATGCCAAAGTCAGATTTTTTCAGAATCTCATGAATATTGAGTGTTTACAATGCATTAAAATTCGTAAATCGCTATCTAAATATTCTAGCAAAATTGTATATTTGGATAATAACGTTTATGTCTACGACATCGAATCGATTGCTTAATATCATGGCCTTTTCAACGACTTTTTCAACTGGCAAGAAACATTTGGAGCTCGATATTTTATTTGTTTGTTGGACCATCATTTTGGACAACAAACATGGGTGTATTACATGCAAACTCATCCTAAGCATATCTCGAACATGCATTTGCTAACAAGAACACGTTGCACGAGTCGGCCAGTTATCTCGATGCACCGTAACTGCACGCTGCATGCGCCGAGGTTACTGTAGGAAGTATTATATTGCAGACTAAAATACTAGCTGAGAAACTGCATTTTGTGTTCTATAGATATTTTACAGTAAAATAACTGTTAGGAAATAACGGTAGATGTTGATTTTATATTATATTTCAAAATGTTAAATACTTTTTTATTCGAATATCTATTCAGACTTAAACAAGCCGCTTTCAGCTGTTGCGGGAAAGTCTAATAAATCTAGCGGTTTTCGAAGCATTCGGAATCTATTTGAAACTTAGTTTGTATCATCGTATGTAGTAGGAATAATGCAATTTTCCCTCCCCTCTGTAAATTAACTGTACTGGTTTTCAACTCTTCAAGCTTCCTCACTCAACTACTTCTAAACGAACTCCCAACTAATTAATCTCCCAAGTTTCTTCCCTGAGTTTCATACAAGTACCTCGCGCCAGGTTAAACAGTGGTGCATGTCAAGATACCCACACAAAAGCTCTAAGTATAACACCGACGCATAATTGCATTGTCGTTGAACTCTCAAAGGCGCACGACTTTGAGATGCAACGGGGCTTCGGTAACTGTTCCCCAAAGTTTTGCAACTAATTGTAACTTGGGTATGAAAATCACTTTAATTGTGACAAAGCTGGTCAAAAGTATGTGTTGTACGGGGAAGTTATTAACTGTCGTGTGTTTTAAAACTCGTATATTTTTGAAGAAATTAAGATGCTAAATTAAAATTGTATATTGCAATTATTATTGTCTGTAAATGTACTTACACCAGTTTTTGACATATTCAGATGTATTCTCAATATGGATCTTAATTATGTTACTTAAAAACAGTTTCATTATTAACAACACTGGCTTTTAAGAAGATATACCTTCATATTCCTCTCCCCCTTAGGGTCTTAAAAGGCAGTCAAGGGATTCGTTTGAAGTAAAGGGTCGCTAAACTTTGAGAACCCCAGTACTAATCGCTAGAAGCTAGCCCGGCGGATACTTATGAGCTGCTCAACCCTTTGTCTGTCCTGTCTAGGCAGAGCTTTGTAGCCACTTTGGGGAAATTTATAGCAAGCTGCAAAACCCTAGGCGGTCACCCATTACTAGCTTCGCTCAGATTTACATTAATATGTTCAGGTTCGCTATTAATTCTAGAAAAACGGGCCGAATCAGGTTTTGTTGCATAATTTGAATAACTATTTAGTTAGGCCGGTATTTATACTATAGTTCGGCCATTCAGAGAATGCGTTCCTGACACGTCGCGATTGAACGATACTAACAGCGATTTACTTGCGTTGCAGTTACGATAAAAATATTTTTGCTGGTTGTTTACCGTTTTAACAATTGAGGAGCATTAAAACAACATTATTATATCAATAATCAATGAATGTAGTTACGTCGTCAGTTCAATCGCGACGTGTCAGGAACGCATTCTCTGAATGGCCGAACTATAGTCATATCATTATGGCCGATGCGATAATTTAAAATGTTGTAAAATCCAAATCAATTTACTTTTGAAGGATGCGTGTGGACACTAATTATGAGTGATCTCAATATTACTATCACATAATTTTCTAATACCAGATTTATAACATTTTTTTTTTTAGTTGAACCGACATTCGACAGTGTCAACTTCATTATTTTATAATGTTGTCAAATGAGAGGTAGAATAGAATAGAATAGAATAGAATATTCTTTATTGTACACCAAAGAAACATAGACAATGACATTACAAACAAATACGTGTGAGTACAACAGGCGGTAAGTTATTTTAATAACTTATTTATCTAGGTATTTCTTTGAGGTAGGTAAAACCGTATGGAGAAATTATAGTTCGGCCGTTCAGAGAATGCGTTCCTGACACGTCGTGATTGAACTGACGACGTAACTTTGTAATGGCGTTGCAGTTACGATAAAAATATTTTTGCTGGTTGTTTACCGTTTTTTCAATTGATGAGCATTAAAACAACATTATTATATCAATAATCAATGAATGTTATAATTTTGTGCCAAACTGAGTGTCAAATAACTTGGTAAACAATATTTTTCTAAATGTATACTGCGCTATTACAAGGTTATGTCAGCGCTTTATATTTTGTAGTGCTGTGCTAAAAATAACAGGCAAGTATCGTAATCTGTTCTTATACAGTTATACTTACTTACTTAATAATACATTTTGTTTTTCTTTTTAAGAATTTGAAAATAAAGGACTATAAATAACTTTTATGAAATATAAAAATAAAACTATGACCAAACCGAACGCGCGAAAGAAAATAGCATTTTTATATTTAGGTTGAAAATGGTAACCCCAATGGCGTTATGGGCCGCCAAATCGATGAACTGGCTCTGGAGTACGGTCATCGCGTTCTAAGAATTCTACCGTATCATTGCCAATATAACGCGATCGGGCTAATCTGGGCTCAAATAAAAGGTTACGCCGCCCGCCACAATACTTCCCTGCCATTCAGGACGAAAAAGATGATGACCCTATTAAAAGAAGCCTGCGGGGAAGTTACAAGAGATGACTGGGCAAAGGTTGTTGGGAAGACTAAAAACCTGATTTTGGAACATTTTGACCGAGATATCAGGATTGATTCTGTTATTGGTAATAATATAATTATACATGTAGGCGAAGATGATGATGAGACACCACCTCCTCAAGCGAATCGGAGTCTGATTAATATTCTGTACGCACATTCAATTCAATGTACTTACTTTATTGCATAGAAATACAGTTTGTAACTTTGTAACAGAGAATAATTAAAACAATTTTATTATATGAATATTACCTTTCTTTTGGTTTCCACTTAAATAACTAAAATATAAATTTTATATGATTCCGCCAATTTAAAACGAAAATAATCTTAAAATAATGCGGCGGTTCATTTTGGAGGAACGGTAACGAACTTAGTGTTATGTTGTGCCCATCACTAGTCGTGACTAACTGATAGGTGTCAGGAACGCATTCTCTGAACGGCCGAAGTATAGTATAGTGTACTCACGTGGTGTCCTAGTATCCCTCTGCCGTATATGCCTGTCTCTGGATCCAGAACTGAGTATGTCTCCATTCCACGCAAGAGCTCCCACTCGAGCGATGTGCCCCTGTAGTTTCGTCACCTGGGGAAAAAATACAAAAATATAGGTACTTAGTTTAGGTAGGAAAATAAATATTATGTTAGCCAACTTCAAATATGTATAAGTTGCTTAAGAATATATGGAGAGAAATCAACAAATGCATTTTAATTATATGTTAATTAAAACCGAATTCTGCTTTATAATCTGGCTAGACCATAAAGAAAGATTAATTTGCGGAGTGAAAAATTAACGATCTATTAATTTTGGCTATATATTGCACCTAAATATGCCTAGAATTTCATGGTGATGATATCAGAAAACTATATTTAATCATGACTTGAAAAACAAAATTACTTATTCCAGCTCTTTGCAATTCCAGCTTGAACCTAGTACTTAATCTGGTTAGACCAGTTAGAAAATTACAATATCAGAAAATATTATGCTGTAAACAAATCTAGATATTTATAACGCCTGTAGCGTAGGCAGTTTTCTAATAAAACTTATGCATCCGCGTCTCGAGTGCCGGATAGATTGCGGATGCATAATTTATTGTGGAACAAACTGGTTGGTGAAGCTGATTGCTGATTCACTCAGCTATAGAAACAATCATTTTACCAATTAAATATTCTAGATTTTGATTGATTTATCAATTTATCGTTTCCTATCAATCAAAGTCTACAAATGATTGAAAACGCTGTATTGTTTGCGATTTCTTCGCTAGACACAAAAACATATTTTCTCTCCTCTTTATTTCAACTCTAACAAAAGTGAAAAGATGACATTCCCAACCTGACCGTTAGAGACACTTGCAACGATGAACCTTAGATAATTCTACAATTTCTAAGAACAATAAACGCATCATTGCATTACGGTGCCTGATTCAGACACGTGCAAGCAATAATATTGGCATAAAGATACTTCGTAACAACATCAACATTGATTGCATTGACGTTACGATAACACTGGATAATTCTCAACCATTCACTGCAGCGGAATCATGCCTTTAGAAATAAATCCAATAATTTGCAGTCTAGCAACCATACTTTTCAAAAATCGAATACCAAGCTTCAAAAAGACTCCTCATCACCTAAAATCTTCTTCCTCATTTTTATTTCTTACCTCTTTATTAACAGCAACATCCCAAACACTGATATGTCCTTTTTGCGTGCCCACTGCTACCAAATGCCCCCTCTCGCTCCAAGCTACAGAGGTCACGGCGTTGCCTTCCGACGACAGATCGCATAGCCTGGTCACCTGACAAACAAACACGGTTGATAGTTAGCACTGCGAGAAATGAACGGCTAATATTTGCGAAACGTACGATACGGGTTAGTGACTTTAAGGAGTGTTGAGTAACTTAGCGGTTTCTATTGCAGTATAGGGTTCTCTTTTCTGCACGCTAGCTTGTTTACTTATATTCAAAGGTTTCTACGTTTTGTAAGTAAGTTAAGTAGATACAATATGTACAACAAAGAATAATCTATCTATCTATCTAAGTAGAAACCGTTAATAAAAATCTCCTAAAAGGCTGTCTTCAGTGGAAAAGGTCTTAAATACTTTTAGATCTCAGTTCTAACTTGAAAACTGTCATCAAATACAGCTTCTATTAGCTCTGTAAATAGGCTCTGTAAATACAGTACAAATAATTCGGTAGACGAAACTGCTCGTGCACGAAATCAAAGCAAGTCAAAGCCCTTTAGAATAACTGAATAAGGTAACTAATGAGGTTGTTAAAGAACGTATGTACTGAGGATCATCAACCTAAAGATTGTGGAAACGCCTCGAGCTCAGCCACTCATATCGCGCATCTAGTGAAACTGGCGAGTTTGATTACATGTCTGCGGCACGCTATCAACACGCTCGTTTTATATACATTTTGGTTGGATTTAAACAGTCGATTTTCCTTATGCACACACAACTATTTAGGCTACCCATAAATACTAATTATAAGCGTCCTCAAATTGTCCTGTAGATAAGGAGCACTGAAGTTTGATGAGGTATAAAATACGTCAATATCCTTGAAACATTCGAGCTAATTAACCGCTCAGGATTCATGCACCATCTGTATCGCATCTAATAGAAGGAAGCCGTATTATTATTGTATGCATTGTTCTACAAAAATGTACATCTACAAATCCAAGTTAACATTACCATGTCTAAGCTTACCTGACTAGTACAAGCGCTCCACAAATACACACAGCTCCCAAGACCAACACTGAGCACGTTCTGCGCTGACCAGTCCACCAGGTTCAAGTAGAAGTCGTCCTGTAGCTCCGGAGCATCCAGGACCTTGAAGGGGATCCTCGAAATCTTCCGCGTGGCCTTCCTGGGCGAGCGCAGCAATTTCTCCGACTTTGCCGATATGGGTGACAGGCTGTATGGTGAAGGATCGATGTTTTCCTGCAAAGAAATGGACTTTTAAAACCAATATAAAGGGTCAACATTCTCGTGTCGATGATTTTCCGTCATTTGTCGAGAAAATCTATAGAGAATAACAGGAAGAGAACATACTCGTATAAGCTTTCGTATTAAAGCAAAATACTATGGAACTGAATAGCTATGAAAACAACACGAGGTATTTCTTAGAATAACTAACAATAAAATACTTTTGATTGTACTTGCAACTTTTAATATGCGAATAAATGAGCCATTACATGTAGCAAAACCAGTTCATTAGAGCCATTTTGAATAATGTTTCGAAAACTAGAAAAAACGCAGCACTACACTAAAAAAGAAGCCTCAAAAAACCAAAAAAGTCGACGAAAAGATGCGACGTATTTTATAATTATAATAATCGTTACTAATAACAAGTTTGATTCTAGGCAATTAAACTAAATATAGATAACGTTTTTTGAGACGGTATCAATAATAAAATGAACGGTAGTCAATAAACAGCCATTACGAAAAGCTGTCTATCTTGACAATCTCATTACAAAAGTAAGAAAAAAACTCATTACAGATCTGACCACAGCAACAATAGATAAAGATTTCTGTATAAACCCTAAAAAAATTACGAGTCATTTCAAGATAAATAACAGGTAATTAAACTGCTAACTTGGTTGAAGCACATAAAGTAAAAAGAACATATTTTTCAAAAGAACGCAAACATTAGATGGTGTTAAAGTTATAAATGTTGCACCAGTCATTAGCGTTGTAACAATCATAAAACGTGAACATGCGAGCACTGTAGACGATGATAATGATGATTATACAAAAACTATTGACAAATTGAATCTTCTAATTTCGACACTACCTGCTAGTCATAAAATATAAATTTTGATCAATTCTAATCTATGCAAAAGGATAATAAAATACAAGACGCGTGCGCACGAAATAATCACCACAAGAGGTAAAAGATCTGTAAATTAAGCATGACGGAACTCTCAGAAAAAATCCAAGCAAAAAACCTACCTAGACTTTATTATGACTTTTTTTCATGTCTCTGTAAATCTAGACTCGAATGCAAAAATATTCAAATTGGTTTATGCAAACCGCTTTTCGGCCGTCGAGAAATGGAGATAAACAAGCTGATTATAGGATAGAATTCACGAAAATGTTTAAGATCTTACGAGGAAGCAAAGTGAAACCTCCTGAAGCATGACGGAGTCCTTGAAAAGTTCGCCCACCCAAAGCCTTTTGTCAGAATCGAGCGAATAAAAAGACACTGAAAAAAAAAACGCAATAAACTTAACGTGTATCTGTCTGATAGCGTCTCGATTTGTCAGCGATTTTTTTACGGCACGCTTTCAATTAATCATTAGAATAATTCCTATACAGCGCATTTTGATTGGACTTATTGACGACCGGAATTAGAACCACCTGATGATATATCTGCCACTGCTACCATTCGTCTATCGAGAAGTGAACATAATACAAGATTAATATCGCTACGTATCTACGGTTACATTTATAGCAAACACAGTAATTCGTCAAGACACTGTGTTTGAGAGGAACAATTATTTACTGAGATATAAAACTTGCATTTATTTTGTTTATTGCCGTCTGAAAAGGCAAGTATGTTGACATTTTTAATGTGAATTTTCGCACCGACAAACGTCGTGTGAAATTCTAAGTATTCTACTGCAAAAAGTGCAGAATTTCGTTAAACTGACGGCAGTTCAGTGTCCATGAACCCGCTTTTATTACGGCTCCTAAGTAATCTAGATGAATAACACCTTCATAAAGAGACTCAAATTTCCTGAGACATAACGTGGGTCGCCATTACCATATGTGTATTTTTGGGGCTGATAATAATCCTTTTATTGTTGCAGCATAGAATTTGGCCGTGTGGGTGGAAGATATTGGTAGTTTCTCGGGCGCGAACGGAGCCATATTTAAGTTAAAGGAAACAACAACAAAAGGATGTGTCGCGTCCACTTCGGACATTTTACTGTAATGTAATTCAGATGGGAACACAACTGGACTGTGACGCCTACGTCAACGAAAAACATAAGGTGGTACAAACGCACAGGGACAATAAACATGAATGTTTAAAGTCAAGCGCACCCAATAAATCGCTGATAAAGGGAAGATTTACATGTAATACTACGAGATAACACATACGACACCGTTGCGTCGTGCCGATTTTGGTTTTCAATCAATGATATACTGTCCGACAATGGCAGCACAGCTAAAACAACAAATGTTTTCACGTGCGCCTGAATCATGAATGAATCAAATACTAACGGAACAGTTGGAGTAAGATTGAAAGTGCATCGAGACATGCACGATGATTAATTCGCAAGTGCCACTTAAGGAGATATTGACTTAATAGTTGCCCCGCCCTCGAATGGTCATTGACATAATGACCTTGGTGTTCCAAATTAGATGCATATAAGCGTATTACGTAAGACGTAAATCTTCTGCAAAATACTGCAACAGGTTTCCTGATACAAAAACAGGTATGTCAGCTGTGATTTAACATGTTATTATTAATAGAAGCGATACTGGTTGATTCGAACAAGATGCGACTTGCACGGATTAGATAGCATATTTTTAGAATTCCTTGCGTTGACATCACGTCTGGTCTAGACTAGACTGCATGTTTGATAGTCATCGTGTACCAATGACCTCGCTACCGACGCATCAGCTCTTAACGCATGTTCCAGATGTAATGCACTCAGACCACGTTATGCTACTAAAATATAAAGTACATAGATACTATGGAACAAAGAATACTTGTCCAATGAAATGCTTCTATTTCTAACTCTTAGTGGCATGAACTTAATGACTTGAACTATTGATGAAGGGAAAATCGTTGATTTTGATTTCAAAGATCAATCTCTTTAAATCAATTGTACTTGATTGGGTTAATGGAAGCCTCATAAGGAGATCGAATAACGGCAATAATTACCTACGATATAACTAGTGCGTGACTAAATGCAGAAAAATTAGAGATACCTTCTATTACAACAAAGAACAAACGTTTTATAACAACTGTGGCTATAGCTTCGCTAATGCCGTTTTGATTACGCGTATTACTGATATTTTTTACGCAATCTTACACCAAATTGTCGGCAACACCGGAGGTCACGTCATACCGTAATAAATGGACGTTTACTTAACTACCTAAGCTACAAGTTTTGTAAGTCAACAACACCTCAAGTGGCTACTTAATGTGATATAAAAAATTATTTAAAGTGTACTTAGCATCCTTCACGCATCAACGGCCAAGTTACTAAAGAACGTCAAGTAATTATAACGGCGAGAAAATTTTAGGTAGCGTGAGCTGGCTGGCAGTTGTAAGCAACTTAGTGATACCAAATCGTCCACTTCCTTCATCCACAATTGGCTTATTCATAGCAAACAGAAAAAAACTCCGTAACAATGGACCTACAATTGTCCACAATAGACGTCTGTCTGGTCTAGCGCAAGATCATAAAAGACATAACATCGACGTATCTAATCGAATTGTAACTGCAAAAAGCGCAGCGTACAATCAAAGATTGAAAAAACCTGATATGAACACTAATCTAGGCGAGCGAGACTAAATTGTATTAGATACTAATGATACAGGAGCCGGGTATGTAGGTAAATGAAAAATTTCAATCTATCCTAAACCACAATGATGTAAGATGAATGAGCAATCAGAAACGCAAGTTTGTTAACCTCAGACATCAGACGCATAAAAAGCTAGAAGTCCAGCAGTGACTAGATCGCAGATAGCAGATTGATTGGTTCTATAAATGAAGTACAATTGTGACCTGTGGCAGTTCCGTAAGCGGGTCACGTCCTACGCACTGCAATAAAACAAAATGAACCACTGCAGAACCAAGACGAATGTGTAGATTTTCAGCGAACTCTATATAATACGAGGAGAATACAAATTAAAATCACGGAACTACAATTTAGATGAACTCATAAAACCGGCCGTAAAATGTTTGACGTATTTTTTCAACAATTATAACATGACTTTCTGCTATTTTGCCGAGCCAAAACGAGAAGAAATTATTAAAATACTATGTCTAAGATCTTTGTTTCCTTTTATTACGCAATATTAACTGACTGGCCGTCAAGTGCACCAGGAATGCGAATAAAAAACCGCTAAAGCTGTGGTGCGGTTACATCCGACTGCCACAATTTCTTTTCTATTTTCACGGTTGCAACGAAGGTTCAAAGCCCGCTATTTCTCTAACCGTTGAAAACAGAGTCGTTCTATTTTAGTAAACTTATTACTCAGGAACCAATCAAGATAACGTAAGATAGGATGTAATATCCAGATGGTAATAAACGAACAGGAGGTAGTCTGCATCACATCTAAGTGTCGGTTCAGAAATAGATTCATTAAACGATAGCTTTACCGTGGTTCTCATGGAACTCATCGCTGGATCGATTGATTTAGCACTGTCAACACGAGTAACCCTACCGGGCCTCGATCGCAAAAAGCCTCTGTTTATACAAGTCCTTATGTCAATATGTAGTTTGGAAAAAATTAAGGCCAAGTAGAGGCCTCACGTGAAATTCCCTCGCGTAGGTACCAGTAGACTTTGTTGTTTCTGTAAACAAACCACTGAGCGAACACGGATGGGCACTTCTGGTGACCGGTTCAATGGCTGATGATGGCACGGGAGCCGCTTGTGCGCACCATTAGCCAGCCAACACAGACTGGTCCTTTTAGAATAATGCAAAACGTGTTTGAAAAATATAAAGACTGTTTTTTTTGCAGTTTTATAACTCTCGAATTGAGGCAGTTATTAAATTTTATTTTCTGCTGCAATTTAATCTTTAATCTAAAGGATATGATGTATATTTTTTCTCGTGGCTGCTCAACTAACAATAGCAGCAAACGAACACCGTACCTGTAATATCAAAGGCCAAACCTAGGCATAGACCGTGCATAATACACAATACCTAGCCAGGCAATAATGGCCGCATCACATTCTATTGTAATGATACATCGTTCGCGTCGTGTGATGTGTCAGTCACCGTGCTGTCGCATTTGGAAACTAAACTTGTCCCGTATCAGATAACTATTTGGACATCTGCATTATGATTAGCATGTTGTTAGTGTCAATCAGTGCTTTCGTATCGATGCTCGATGGCAAAAAAATGTATACGTAGGTGCCGGCAACAAACTCGGATTCAAGGTTAACAGTAACCATATCTATGTTCTGATCATAAAAAAAAGTTCTGATATAATTAACGAGAAATTCATATCGAGATGTCTCAGAAATTAAAAGAGCACCCACACAATGATCCCGAAACGTGACTGTGCAGCAATTCGGGAGGACAATCTAAGACATGATCTAGATTGTAACAACACTACAGCAGCCGACAGACGTGTGTCCAAAAACAACTACAAAGAAATCGATTTCATGCAGTTGAATAAAAAATTAAAAGAAAAAAATGCATTCATACAAACTGACATAGCAAAACTTACGAATCATCCCCTGGCCTGGCCATCCACCTACGTCTAGACCAAAGTTTGTATCTAATCAGACTTGTTTCTGTTGAAAAAACTTTATAATAAGCATTTGATGAGCAAATACGCAATCCCCGTGGTGTATTACTTAGAAATGTTTTTATAGCCAACCATTATAACTATTACTTTGCAAATACTAACTCTAATGTATCTGAGCGTCTTAAATAATTACTGGCGTGCAGCAATCGTGCGGTTCAACCTAATTGATTTCACATTAATTTTTATTACTAAATAATAGCGACGAGTGGATTACAAATCGAAACTTCACTTTATATGATTTTTTATTTATATTGGGTACTTCCGTGACCAAGTTCAATTTAAACTTATCGTTTAAGAAATATCGTCTTTCTTAGTTTTAAGGATGGACAAATCGATTAGTTTTCGCGTGGAGTGATAAAATTAATAGCATTTCTATTTTTTGTTCGACATGTAATAAAAAATAAGCATCGAAAGCCGGGCCTCAGCTACTTTTTGCATTGCTGCAAAAATACGTCACGACGTGTGCCTAAGCTTTGTGTGTTGATAATTTTTATCACGGACTTGTCTCAGGACATTTTGATGACGGAAAAAAGCTGTCTTGATACAATCGGATCGACGAACTCTAGTATCACACGCATCATTGAAATGCGCAAGCGCAAAATCTGTAAATTGCAAAGTGTCTAGACTTTTATCTATCTGTTCAAGGACTGGGTAACAAAAAGTATTTGAGATGTAGCCGTGAGGATTCGATTCGTCGCGCCTGAGACTGAATCATGTAACTTACATGTCAATATTGTTTAGACATTATTGCAATTGCCATTGGAGTAGGCGCTCATTATAATTACTTTTATGCCTGATGAGTCAGTATAAACAATAGCCGTCTTACCACAAAAACTTTTTAACGTCAGTTTAAGACTTGTCTAAAAAAATGTCAAATTATGACGTTGACATATGGTTCATTTTGGAGCCACATTTTTTTTAGACAAGTGTAAAACAGTGGTTAAAGTTTTTGTAGTAAGGCCACAAATCTTTTGACTTAGTTTAGCAAGAGTACCATATTTTACTAATGTATTTATACATAGTATTATTACACCTCTTATAAACCTAAATTGCGGCGGATAATGATAAAGTGGTTAGCGTGCGTCATTTGCAAAAACACTATCCTGTCAATCCCACATTATATGAAATACATTAACCTGCACAATAATGTTAAAATAACGTTGATTTTAGAAGAGCTTTTGGTCGTTTCAAAACACTCAAACTTTTATTGTGAAAACATTGCAGTAAAATAAAATGTTATTTATCATCACGATTAGAAGCAAGAACGCTTAGCTTTTCTGAAGTCGTGACTTCACGACAGGTTTAACAGTGGGCTTGAACATAATGACGAATATCATCTCCATTTTTATGAACTGGTGGATGCATCTGTGTGGGTTTATCGTTATGGAATATAAAAATAATTAATTACACATATTCCCAGATCTAAAGACAATCTAGACAGCAATGCTCACATAAAACTAATCAATTTAGGATTGGCATAGAAACAATCGATTGCCATTTTTATGGCTAAAATGTTTATTGTCTATCGTGGAAATGTATCCACCTGGGAACATGTGATGGTGGAATTAGGCGCAATAAAATTACAGACCGAAACGCAATAACGACACACTTAGATATAGACTAGAGGCTTCGGCACATTTTTGCTAAACGTAGGAATCCTAAATCGCGTGTTACGAAGCGATTCGAAAATGGCGTGTTATAGACCGCTGTGAAATTTCTAGCACCAACGAAAAATTACTTCTCAGGGAACGTGTAACAAGGCGTGCAATTTTTTTAATGTAGGTAATTCTGAATAGTAAGAGATCTCTAAATCAACTTGGGAAACGTGCAGACAGCTTGATACACGACGACGTTTTTCCTCCAGGCTCAGCTATTTTAACTAACTTCAATATACCTATAGGAAAAAACCATTGCAGAATTTCGCACATTTTTTTGTCATGACAATCAAAATTGCAAATAAGCATTAGCTAAGACAGACAAGCTTGAATTTTTAATCAGCTTACTTGTTATTCGCCGTCATTTCCAAATTCAACATGTGCAGAGCGACAAAAATTTATATGGGGACGCATTAAGAATTGAATCAAAATAACAATGCATTTTTTTACGTACGAAATTTGTATTCAGTGCATAATGCAAGGATAATACAGTGGGTGGGTACTACCAGACAGATTTAGAATTTCATGCAATGTTTTAATGTGTTTTTTCTGTGATCTATGGCCAACATGGACAATTATTTTCTTTGACTGAGTGAGCGATTAAGCTATTTCGATTTTGAGTACGTGTGGATTTTGAAGATCGCCGCACTTCACGAACAAGATGTACGTATGCACATTACCTGTCAAAGTGGCATGCTGAATATTAAACTTTGTTCAGTAAAATTCAAATAAAAAGTCGCTGATTATTTTGTCACAGTGACTAATATTACAAATATTTGTATTCATTGCTTGGTAATGTTTGACGAATGAGCTGTTGACAGCGGGGTTGCGGCTCGACACCCGGGTCGTGCATGACCTGATCACCTGACCATCATCACTCCACATGAACTGACAAGCCACTAATGCATGAGAATAAAAACTGTTTACACGATCGCGTTTTTTTTCTCTTGGATTAAGATAGCTTAATAGAAATTGTTTATTTAACATAATATACGAGCTTGTTTTTTAATGTTAGCTGGGTTTTTTGTGTCATTTGAAGACTGCACAGAATATTTTGATATCATAAAGCAAAGACTGGTTGCTTTAAATTAAGTTAATTATTACAGGATGTAAGTAGATATGGGGTTTATTATGAGCATAGGATGGGCGCATAACATGGTCAGGCCAACATTAGTAACTAAACCTATAATTTAGATTTTCGTGAAAATGTTTGCAACCATAAAAATAAGTTTGTATAAAGCAGATGTTATAATAATTTTATAAATAAATAAAAAACAAATGGCACATGGAATATTATGCAATGCTTGTCTACATAACACGGCATGATTTTTTCCGATATGTACAAAAAACCTCTCGGTAAGTTCAGCGGTAATCTGACATTAAGAACACATTAATTTTCTTTTTATGCCTCATTTATCTTAATGACACTAAAAACTAAATCGGTCTTCAAGCACCATTCTAAAAATTTGGCTGTAAAACTTCAAAATTATTATTTTAGGTCATTGTCACTGAGTGATGTCAGACAGACAGACAGACCAATGATTGGACAAAATCAAAAATAGTTGCACACACAAAAAAAAACAATGGCATTGTATCGCTAATGTAATGGCCGGAAAAAACGATGCAGAAGGATAAATATTTAAAAAAGTCACTAAATAACATTTGCATGGTAGAAAAGAGAATAAAAAATGTGCAAAAAGTTGGGTGCTGTGCTGATTAGCATATCCTCGTTGTCACTCATACGTTAAACGTTCATTCCGTGATAATTGACACACAAAGCGTTTAGACTGCGCACTTTAACTTGCTCCGGCAACATTTAGCTGTACACTTTCGCCTATCTGTTACTAAGCTGAACTACTGAAAAAAATGTGCAAAAAATAAAAATCTATTGCATTTATCAGCAACCTGTCCATCCGTCATCTTGTTTTGTTAGGCAATAGCAAAAAATCCTAACACTCGGCCAAGTATTTTATTTTTAATAAAAAAGCATTATCCATTTTAGAAGTTCTAAAACAGCATGAAAGAATTCTTAGATGTGTAGATGTATAATAAAACTAATTAATACTGCCGGTTGCAAAAAATTCGACACCACTTGTCGAGTCAAAGATTAAAGTGCAGTAGTTTTTGCACATTGTTGAAATAACAAACATTGGTGTGGCATGGTGATGTAAAATTATGATTATCATGTAACAGTGGATGAGTATTGTAAGTACACGTGACAGATACTTTACAAGAATGGCGTGGCATTCGATACGGGCGTCTTGTTACAAACGGACCGCCTCGATTCAGCGATTTTTGTCGCTTTGTTGGTGCATCGGATATTGTATAACGGTTGCTATAATATATGACAAGTGTTGATTGAAAGTTAATCGTATTGTTCGATTCATTTAAAAAATGTTACTATGATTAAATAGAAATGTTCTAAGTTTTACATAACAATTCCAAATTGCATGCAAGATCGCCATTATCTTTTGGCCCGTGTTTAAAGACGTCACGTCTATATTGAGAAGTAATTGCTTTAGAATACAGCTAATATCATAATAATTGACCCTCATAAACACTACATGACAAGCAAATAATTTCTAAACGTTTTATAACTTATTTCTTTAAAAAACCTTTAGTCATAATTTGGACACATTGTATTCAAGTGTCTGACACTCGGGGTTTTCAAGAGTCCGTCATCACGCGTCAATCAATCTTCGATCGATCAATAGTTACGAAATGATATAAGTGTACAAATTAATTCAAGTGTCGCGATCCCAAAAGTGATTTGTATAAGAGCGCAATTTGTATGTCTTTTCTTAGAAATTATTGAGACTTGGCTGAGAGCGGATAATCTCACTCAAATACATTCAAATCAAGTTACGTAGCATAAGTTAATTATTTTAGGATATATGTATTAACTGGAAACCAGCCATTAATTGCCTAGATGTTATAGACTACATCCTTAAATCTAGGCAATTGAGTAGTATCATTAATATGAACAAGGAACTCTTGACAAACGTGCTGGCCATTGGAAGCTTCAATCATAAAAACGATCCATTTAATAGTCGTAGAGGATAAGCTTGGGAAAGAGTTCTCTGGGAAATCAATATGCAAATGTCCAGTGATCCATGGATATTGTACCAAATCGTAAGATGGGGACCACATGTGCCCCATGAGGTTCAACTCCCGTAATCAAACCCCAAAATCTCTTTAACGTTAATCGCAAATCGCAACACATTAAACTGTGGTCACTAATGTGCTTGTATCTTATTGATATTATATAGAATCGAGCAAATATCGATAAAAAACCAATATAAATACGTTTCCATAAGTATCGATTCGTACATATTCGTAACATAACACGAATTCCGTTTGGGCGGCGATGGGATGCGATTCGACGTCACTTAGCCATGCAATAAAAATCGATGTCCGCCAACTTTTAATAAGTTTTATATTTAAAATGGGTACTTACGGCCGAAGATACTGTCACAACAGTGTTTGGGCCACATTAGATGGGTACTTTACGCGACATTATGCTCCGATATTGGCAAATTCAATTTGGTCCAGCCAGGGGTTAAATGTTGGGGTCAGAACAATTAGGTTTATTTTGTTAGTGCAATAATACTGGATGGGAAGAGGTATTTCAAGTTGTGCAAGCTTTACAAATACATACATATTCGATGCCTTTCAGAGAAAACATGAAGCAAGTAATGTTAAGTCTCTTTTCATTTTTTTAACAGCAACTATTGGAACCCCTTTAAGAAGATTTATTTAAAAAATACATTAAAATCGGAACTAAATAATGCCCATAAAAAGTGCAATAAACACAAAATGAAATTAAGAACTCACATTTTATTGAGTAATAAACCAAATGCATTTTGACAATTCGCCAATCGCCGTCTAAATAACTCATCGAATCACGAAATGTTCAAAATGTTCAAATACATCACTGTGACGCGTCCATAAATATTGTCAGGGCATAAAAGGCTCAATTCAGGCATACAGGCTTTTAAAATATTTCTTTTTTAACACAATAATCAAGCTAATTTTATAAAGAGAAAAGTTTTTACTCATTTTTTACACGAGCGCACAATCTCGACCCCGCAATGCGCAAGTATTGTTCATGTCTTGCTGGTTACAGTACTTAAGCTTTTTAGTCATGGATTAACTTCTGCCTGGGAAATATCTAGATGGTAGCCAGACAAACAAAGGATTACCAAAAACTGGGCAAAAAAGCAAATTACCAATTACGCTAAAATTTTTGCAAAAACGCGTTCTATCGAATAAAGATTTCTGATGCCATTAGACACAGGCGGAACATGCAGACAAATCGCAATGCGATTCATTTTACACACTGGGAGAACATATACTATGCATATTTTTTATACTGTAACGCATTTGATGTGAAACCCGGGTTTACTGCACGAGAATTTTATTGTTATTAGATTTTTATGAAGGTAATGACAAGAGTTAAACGAAACGATTTAACTGATTTGGGATGACATAAAATCACATTTTGAGATTTAATTATCCTTAAACCTGAAACACTTACGATAGTATTTTGGGCTTGAAAAACACATCTAAGATAGAAAGAAATAAGTAACCATATATTAATCTATCCATAATTTTGGTATGCAAAATCAAACAATACAAATCCTAAACATTGTTTTCCAGCAAATACTTAGATAACTGTAAAGCATGAATGTAATTAAAAACCTGAGACGTGACCGCTACGCATTCATTTCTAAAACAGTAGCGAGAGAAATTAATTCATGACCTATTTCCCACAAATGTGTTGCGCAAAAGACCATCAGAGAATTTCGTTCCCAGATTCGGGGCGAAAATAAATTGCATCTAAAAACTTTAGAAATTATCGTGACAGTGCATTTCTCTGCCCAGAGACCGTTTTTTTACGTTACGCATTAAATAAACTCACGGTTCGACGGACAATTGTACCAATCACTAATTTGATGCCGAAGCTTGAAGACGCCATGACTTAGAAGAATCGAACTTTAGAAGCTTATAGAACAATTGAAAATCAATGATGAACCTACATAAGCAAATCATGACTAATGTTACTGGAACCTCATAGAATACACGAAATTACTGAATTAAGATGTAAAAACAAAGATTTAATACAGTACAATAACCTGCGGTTTGGCTACGATCCAAATCTCTTGTCAGCCATTTATTAGAAACAATAGAATACCAACAAAGATTGATGGTACCACGGAGGGTCTTATTTCAAAATGGCATGTTTTCTATGTAAAGAAAATGGGCATTTTACAAAGTCAAATGTAAACAGCTGTTAGGCAAATTCCTTGTGCTAGAACGGGCCTACGAGCCTAGAATGTACTACAATCAGCATTAATATACGTCAACACACTGTATTTGGCACAAGGCTAGCGTTCGTACTACCATAGATAGATTTTATGTCTTACTTGTTTCCGACTGTTATCTCTATATCGTTATCGCGTTTAAAACAAACGCATTAGCATTTTAACTTAGAAAGATTGTCCTTAAATGTTTCCTAAAAGTAATGTGAGATAAATCATTTGAATAGGGTTGTGTCACGAGTCCTGGAATGGGTGACCCAATACTTAAGAATTCGAAATTGTATTGGCGTTTGGGCAGCTTGGTGGAAATTCAAAATACCTAGAAGACGAATCTGACATAATTATCTGAACTTCTTCTACAGCAAAAGTCACCAAAACCGACAATCTTAAATTACAGAACAGTTGCTATATCAAAATATCGCTCAGCCAAAAGAAAAAGGTACTCACCACAGCATTATGACTTTGCGCATTAAATCTGTAGACAGGCAGATATGCTGGCGAGGACTTTGGGGTCTGTGCGGTGCCCAAGCTGGCCTTGTTGCCCTCCGCGCAGGAGGCTGAAGGTCCTCGGACCTCCTCTATCTGGGCACCGAGGAGTTCGTTCTGAAGGAGACAGTTGTACGCGTGTTGGTCTCGAGCACCCGTGCCGTTGTCCCCGCCGCCATCGCCTCGCGCTTTCTTTGTGGGCTGGTTTTCTGTTCCTCTGTGTATCGCTGGAAATGGAAGAAGTTTGGTGTTAAATAGCAAATCTGATAATTATTTATGTATTATTTCTAATTAAATCATACGCTTCAAAAGAGCTCAGGATTATTTTCAATGTTTCCTTATAATTTACGTATAATTGGCTTTTATAGGTAAAGAAATGTTATGTTATCAACATGTACTAAACAAAAAACACAGTAGTCTACTTGAGCTATACAGTCTTTAGACTCTTCTGCATAAGATTCCTAAGCAAATAGACTATCCATTTCGTTTCAGTCTATTTGTTACGAACACATTGTACTAACACATATAAATGAATTTGAATTTCCATAATATTAAATAGGATGGCACTCTTCAAACTAATACTAACTCAAAACAAAGTCATGTCAGGTCCAAATGAGGTAATGTTTTATAGCAATAGGTGATAAGTTCTTATCTAAGTCCTAAAATAAACTAATTTATAGGTGAGGTTATAAGGAAAAATCATCACAATGACGGTAATTGTTTGTCAATAACAGCAAGGACTGCATTTACTCATTTACATTTGGCTGATCATAAAATGCAATAGGTACTCTAATTGCTGACAATAGCATGCTTGTAAAAATAATTTGCGCGACAGTTTACCATCATGCTATTAACTATTCGCAAATAATCTGGTTTCAAAACTAGCCAATAAAATATAGATTTCCCCACATGTCAATAGACAAGTTTATTTGATAGAATCTGATAATTTTTATTCACACGTGTTCGGTATCGAAAAGTTTAGAGATCGCATCAACAGCCCAGTAAATCATAGCTTGGTGCAACAGCCCCTAAATGTCCAAATCATTTAAATAAAACAAGTAATACATTTATTTTTAATTCTAGGTATAATTTGTCAACATAAATGACCAGACACGGGTCATCTTAATTTCGAGCCACAAAAACGTCGAAATATCTAGTTAGAAAAGATTAAAACTTTAATATTCAGATCTATAAAAATAATAACTAAAGCAGGTGAATATATTATGAGCGTCGGTTCGCCGTGTGTGAGTCGGTATCCTGTCTGGCCGAAGCCATATGCGCCTGCGCACGTGCCACGTGATTCACGACCATAAAAAACCTCTTCTAGCAAATATAATTGACAATATTTCTAAAACACAGCATATCTCGCAAATTAATTATAGCTCCGAACATTTTCTGATTAATTATTCAGTAACCGAAAAAGCTTGTTTTTGCTGCTTGTAAAGTTTTAAAATAATACTAATTTAGTCACGTCTAGTGTCAGAAAAATGTGAGCTTTGAACTCTAGATGCGAATATTAAGGAAAGCGGATACAGAAAGCTCTTTTTAATTAAAAAAAAAAATGGGATAAATGAAACTTAACATAAATCAATCAACGACCTTACTTCTTATCCCGTCAATATCAATCAAGCGTTCATATAAATAAAAGCGGCGAAGTTATAAATCTTTATTTATAAAATGAAACATGGGGTATTAAACGAAATACTTTTTTGTACAGCGATTAGAAGAGTGCTAATGACTGAAGCACCTTTAATTATACTATCAGAAACACATGGCGGATGTTTGATGGACAGTTTTGCGACAACCCGGGGGATATCGCCGAAAATAAAATTTGCACCCAGTACGGACAACCACTTGGAATATTTTGTTAATGATGATTCACATAACACAAATACAATGCACTTGACAACAGTGATTCATAGTGCTCCTTAGAAACACTTAATAGCCACAATTTAACGCCTGGATATATCGAACCAGTTTTAGAAATACATGATTGTTAATGTTTTTACATAAAAACTGCATAATATTAACATAAATTCTTGTATTAGCATGTAATATTTTGAAATTTTACATCGAAAGAAAATTAAATAAAATATACTACAGTTTTAACGTTTTATTGACATTCAGAATTAATAAAATCGATTTTGATATAGATTGCAATT
Source organism: Helicoverpa zea (assembly GCF_022581195.2). Taxonomy (NCBI): domain Eukaryota; kingdom Metazoa; phylum Arthropoda; class Insecta; order Lepidoptera; family Noctuidae; genus Helicoverpa; species Helicoverpa zea. Next base: position 2,661,683 of record NC_061453.1, read on the forward strand.
ATATTATTAGTACATTCACGATACGACATTAAGACACATATTACGATTTTTACCTACTGAATTTAAATTATCGATTTATATTCAACATAATAGTCGAGGGGCATTGACGTCCAAAGAACATTTGCGAAGCGTGGTCGATGCACTTCCCAAATAACAAACGCACATCGGAAGCACGTCTCCAAATTGCATTTGAATCGTAACGTAATGAATAAAAACATCAATTGTTCCCATGTAGCTGCTCACGCGCGGGTTCACTCACACCTCTTCCTTCCTGGGGCACCTCCATACAAGGTGGGAGACGTTATACATGCAACTATATTTGGTTACCTACGTGACAGACCATTGGCGCACACATAATTAATTCGGAACATCGCCAAATTTGTCAACATCCGTCCAGGACGCGAATCCGTGCTGAATTATTAAAGGTATAGAGTCTATTTTGCTGAGGTGAGAATAGAACTACCTACGTGGTGTCTGCCCACATCCAATTGCCCTGGACACGGAGTACGGCCACAAATTGGCCCCAATTTCTGGTCGTAACCAAGACTCAATAGAATTGTTCTAGTAAATATTATCTGTAAGTAAATTGCTGGGAATTCTGTGTTTAGTACACAAGATAAAGTGATAAGTTATAGCACTGGTAAATGAACCAATGGACGGACTGGCGATAACGATAGAGTTTGCTTGTTTGAAGAATTTTCAATACAGCAAAAAGCTAATAGAAGAAAACGGTGGTGCCTCACCCAGATAGTGGTTATCCATATTCATTGAAAGTGTGTCATACACTCCAGAATGTGTGTTATCGGGACCCGGTAGCAGGTTGAAAAATCCTGATACAAAATAGTCGTGCAATGTTCACTTATCTAGGTATGCGACGATGGGTTTCGACGCGCAACACTTGAGTCAGATTTATAAGAATCAATGCAGTAGGTTACATAAACAAAATATTCTTGCCTATAATAAAAAAAAAACTAGCTCACAAACGTTCAGTTTTACGTAGACCTAGAAGCAGTAGCATATTCTGAGTCAAAATTTTAATTCACGATTGAATACTGGTCTTCTAAATCGAACTTTCCAACTTAGTAACACACTAAAGATCTCCGATTACTTAAATCTCCACGTGACCACATCAACATCTTAATCGTACGTGTAGCATAAGAGGTGAGCAGCTCATTATGTTCAAAGCCAGCCTAAACCTATTTGGTTAACAAATGATTGAAATTCGTTCCAGCTCTCTGTACGACCCGTAACTAAATAGTAATTACGTCACAAGTGTTAGTAAGTTGTAGTTAGCGGCAGGTGCAGTAACAGAAGTCGATAACATGCCCTAGATTTCACGATAACCGATAGCATACGGGTACACCTACGTGCCTAGTCAGATCGTGAAGGACGCAAATACGAAAGTAGAAATGAACATTGAAATGGAAAAAGAAAAGAACTTTATACTCCTACACATGGATATGATATGGACGAAGTTAATATCAATTACATTCACCTTTAGCTACTGTTCAAATATTTGATCAGTGAATACTTTATTCGACACACAACCTGTTTGCATTGTGACAGGTTTCAGATTAGAAATACTGGTGCTCTAAATTTTAATTCCTCGACATAATGGCACGCGCCGCAAAATATGTTAACATCATTAAGTAAATCAACTTTTTCATAAATAAAAAAGTTGCGAACGTTTGACAAAAAAACTTAAAACCAAGCTAGAAGTGAAGGAAAAAACCACGTGGCACGTTTTCTATGAATAGTGTTAAAGTGTTTACGTCATTACGAGAACATTACTTAACGAGTAACACCGACAGTCATACCTGTAGAAATGCACAAATATATGGTATATAGTTTACAGTTTACTCATTCACGACCTACTATTGCCGTACTATAAACGTTTCTAGTGGAACAAATCATAACTAGCGCAATATCCTAATTCAAAGAATGCGATTGTTTTGCAAATGCAATCGGCTGCAGCTTGAGAACCCCGCTATATGTGCTGGGAGAATTCTAGACCCGTAGCGTATATAAGCAAGTACTTGGCTCTAGTACCTAGTAAAGTCAGGTCAATAACGGGATCCAACGCAGCGAGCGCATCGTAAGCAGTTCTAATGCATCTGCGTCCGCGCCGCTGCGCTTTCACAACCAGATACAGACAAGTTCCTTAACCTTAGAAACTTTATCAGCTATTAGGGCCACAAACAACGCAGTTCTATTGAAAACTTATCGTACAGTAGCGGTGTTGTACTTTCATAATGCACCGGTTATCGACTCTTTCTTCTTTATCGGGTGACCCGGCCAACAATTGTTTTACTATACTATGCCAGCCGCATAAAATGCACATTGAAATGAAAGCTTTCTGAGAAGGTAATTCACATGACATCATTACAACAACATATATCAATAGCTAAGTAAATGACAGCAGGATCTGGAATTGACTATTTGACGGATGCTTACAATTAGCATGTATCAACTTTGACTTATAGGTATTTGGTTAACAATTTCGCGGTTACATTGGCATTTAATTTACATTTTAAATGGTGTGTAATTTTACCTCAACAAATGACTTCATAGAACAAGAATATATCTGAAGTTTCCTTGAAATAAACACAAGTCGCGACTTGTGCACAGAAACGATGTCAGCGTCCATTCTCTCGCAGGTACGTCCGTGAAGCCGAGTTGATCTGCGCACGGCAGTAGCACCTGACGCAACGCGGAACGGTGGAAAACGGAAAATTAGTTGTGAACCCAAATGCGGTGCGTTGAACTGGACGCAATTGTCTGCCACAACCAATGAAATGACTCAGATATTGTAGGAGCACCCACCCACGTGTACTCTTTCAAATTGTATGTGGGATACAATATATTAATAAATAGGATCCTGCATTCGTAATGCATTAAGCTAACCATAAATTATAGAGGCAATCATTCCTAGATATTTATTTAGTCCAAGGAAATCGTGCACACGATGCAAATAATGACTTTAAATACAAATGAATTGATAATCATGGCATTTGATATTCAGTAAAATAAAGATTCGTGAGTGCATTGAACCAAAAACGTGGTTCATTACTTAACACATGGATGGGGTCGTGAGCGATTCTGCTTTTTGCATGCAAAACATTTTTTGCTAAATTTTTACCTAATACGAATAGAATATGTTGACGTTTTTGCCGAGCATTTCATTACTAACAGCGATTATAATGATCTCAAAAAATCAATATTTTTAGCAACCAAAGCTAGCAAAAAACTATACGACCGCATTGGCAGGTATTAAATTCATATACATCTTGGTATAATCTAGACATGATCGAGCTCAAACATGTCAGAGATCATCAGACTTTGGCTGCGGATGATGATGTCAGACGAACAAATCTCGAAGACGTCAATTGATCACCAAGCATTGTATGCCATCGGCCTAAATTCAACACTTTGACAACTGATTTATGCTCCAACTCAGGTGTCAAGTCTGGAGACAATACAAAAAACTGTAGCAATTACATACATAGAAACAACAATGCATGCTAATGTCTAGGACATTAATCATCCTGTTTTAAGCTTTAAATAATGCCAAGTGACAATGTTAGAAAATAGATGGACACCGAGAGGATCTATTATGATCGTCTAGGTTCGTACGTGTGTGGAATCTCGCAATAATAATTCAACATCGACGAATAAAAAGAATAAAAAACCTACCGCTGACAATATTTGTACAAAGAATCATTTGTTATTAGTTGCCATGTGTCATTAGAAACTACGGCCGATTATCCAGTCATCACACCTGAAATGTTACCTACTTATAAGAGCTTCTGTTCAATAGGTTTTTTGTGGCACGCTGATATTTCTCGGCACAATGTTAGTACGAGTGGTAGCAGGCACCTCAATGAGGCCATAACTATTGGCATAAGTGAACTAACAATGTAACAGGCAGTGTTTACTTTCGTAACTGCTCGCAGTCAGGGGAATAGCGCGGGATTTAGAATGTCGTCAGGAACAGAACCTTCATTTGAGTACCGCTAAGCAAAACACCGTGCATATTCAAGCACTATTTCAGAATTATGGTCTTTGTTGGTGAATTATAGTCTCGTGTTGGTGAATTATGGTCTTGTGTTACAATGTACTGTAACAGAAGTGCGCTGTAATACGCTTCAGTGCTTTCCCCTAGCGACAGCGTCACTTCGTTTCTCCAACCTACTTTCAAATTGAACTACCATCCAAGCAATAGCTAGCTATAGAAAACTTCCAACGAACAGTTACTCGGCACGGACGAGCAGACTTTGAAACCACTCAAATAACCAAGTAATGTAAAGACTAAAACAAGTAGGTATAAAATAATAACTCTATCCGCCAGGTCTAGTCTGTTGCTAGCCGATTATTTTATTGTATGAAATCATATAATATGAGCAATTATCATGCACAGATTAAGAATACATTACGAGAAGAAATCAAAACATGCATCAATCAACATTTTATTGAATCATCGTCTAAAAACTTGCATTTAATTTCGTGATAGGGTTAGGCACCGACGAACAAGTCTATAAAAATATGGCCCAAAAAAACTCGACTAAATCCTCGTGTTGCTGACGCGAATGATGAATGTTGAACAATGTGTATTTGTCGTCTTATTCGATCCTATGGCAGCATCACAGCTGATATCTGACAGCGGGGTGGGCATTCAACATGTCTAGACTTGTCGGAGTACACAAAAAAGGATATTTTTAAGATTGTCGTCAATACATGAAATCAGACAATAGTTATTCGAGAGAGGTGCAAACAGATGATATCATTTGCCAAGTAGTCGATAAAAGAGATGCACGAACGAAAACTCGGAATGACGACAGCCAATTTATCGATTCACATGAAATAAAATTTGTATCGAAGAAAATAAAAATAAGAATTTAACAAACAACAAAACTCATTTATTCCTTCCTACACGTGATTTCAAGTCAAAATATTGGACACTTTTGCAACTTTGTCGCCGTATTATTGTCCTTAACATGCAAAGGGAAAAAATCAAACTAAGTTGACTCAGCTGATCGTTCAATGAACTTCTGAGAACAACTAATACATTTGGAATACTGAAAGTCCAGCTACAGCGTACGATCACGATTTCTGAATCACAGTCAGCTGATTCAAATACACTCATAAAAAACCTGACGTATTTTAGTCACTAAAACAAATATAGAAGAAAATCATTACACGATTGTAGTAAAACCTCGTCAAATTGTGAATTTATGTAGCAAAACAAATATTGAATAATAGCGAATGACATCATCATTTCAGCTGATCGTGTGTTGAAGGCTGGTCGTAACTAAATTATTGGTGTAGGTGTACAAAATCCTGAGGATGTCATGCACCTTGCCTGTAGACCTGTCTTAAATGTCAATCTATAAAGAACCGACATAAAAATAAATTCTGCAGTCACAATATTTGAAAATGAACGAATTATTTTGGCAAGTTACCTCCACGACAATGCAATAAAAATGACATTTCATTAGTCTGGAATCGTCCATAAATCATTACTAAACATAAAAGATAAGCTAAAAGCACATCAATATCAAAACACGAAATGATGTATCAAGATTTATTTCATTTCAATGCAAGTGACAAAGATTTACGATTAATATGGAACCAAGTGTTACTTGATGTGGCCGAAAGTGTTAATTTGTTGGTTACAAAATTTGCAAATATGCACTCGCCCACCCAAAAGTGACAGAATCGTGTAAAGTTGACACAGGTGCAAGAATGATCTCCACCGCGTCATGTGCAATTATTTGCTATAAACTTTTTTGGATCTGGCGCTTGATTAAAGTTTGCGAGAAAACTTTTAAATTTTGCGGTATTTGCTTATCTTGATTAGATGTTTTAGAATTTCTGAGGCGGCACCTCTTTTGGAGAACATATTTTGTGAATGACAGTACGCTTTTCATACCTTTAGCAACAATGAGGTATTTGCATACGTTTTGTGGGAAATTTAAATAATCCGAATAAAATATACGTACGTGATTCATCATTGTGTGTGGTTACTGTTCAAGCAATCTAAACATTTTAAAGTTTAGCACGGAAGACGACAAGGACTGATTACAAGACTTAACATTTTTGAAATAAGAGGCAAGACTGAGTGGACCAAGGAGCGTGGAGATAACGATGCAGTGATTAATTAGGCGAATAGCAACAAAATCGACGATGCTAAATATAATCCTTCGAATGCTTAAATACGCAATTTCATGCACATAGCAGTTTTGCGATAAGGCGTCTTATCAGAAGTCAAGCAATTTGTTCCCGATGTTAGTGGGACAATTCGCTGCGTTAAGGAGTGCACACACTTGCGTTTACGGAGGTAACATGCAATGTTGTCATAATTTATTAATCAAACTATTATGTCAAGATGTCGAGTTCTATACTACATGTGATTTTTTGGGATACAAAGACAATTCCCCTATCTATTTAGGTTGTGTTAGGCCTAATAGATAGGGGAATTGTCTGATACAATTGTAGTCACTATAGGTAATTATAAGTGCATGCATTATTCGAAAACTTAGGAAAGACCCGTTAGAGATACTTGAATATAAAGAAAAGGTGCATATCATCTATGCAGTGTATGAAACAGTTCAAAGAGGCGAACCGATCGAAGGCTCATGTGCGTGCATTTTAAGCAGTCGATGTAGTATTTATCATCAGTACAGGTTGCAAAAGCTATCGCAATGCATTTTATTACTTTTCTGATAACGAGGCTGGTGATAATTTCGGGAATAATATTACACTTTTAGCGCGTAACCACACTTAGTATTTAGTAGAGGTCAGTCTTATTTTTGTGCGTTTTTATCATTGTGCAATGGCTGCAAATTGATTATAAAGTAATTATTTACTCAATAATTACCTAAAGAAGGTAGGCATCTAAAGACTTTTATTCACCTTGAATGAAAGATATGAGAAAACAATAACAAAGCGATAGAGATAGTAATACCTCATTACGTAAAACTCTCGCATTATTCAAAGAGGCTGTAGAAAAGCGCCACATTCACAATATTGTGAAAGCAACGTGAAGATGAATCATGACAACTATTTACGCTAAAATGAACCTTAAAGCTACACCTTGTAGCTAACAGAGACTCGATTAAAACGCACTTATTAAAACTCTAATATGCTTATAAATTATTGATGCAAAGCTTGAAAAACTGCTAATTACTGAGGCAGTATTCAAAACTGTCCTATAGAAACCTATAGAAAAGTTATTGGTCGCGACGAAAATTAACTGCCTATAATTGACTCCAATGGCCTTTGACCGGCGTTCCTGTGATTGGTATAATGGACCCTTAATTACCATGCTAATGGGAAACCGTTGCTACATCCGTCTGGCCAGCTAATTTCAGTTTAAAGACCTTAAATGTGATAATAAGAATGAGTAGAAGAAAAGGCTAAATATCAACCAATGACGAATATTCTGTAGGTGGGGGCTTAGACGTATTAATAGAAATTATAGGATAAAATCTACTCTGCAATGTGTAGACACCAACTTCAAAACTACTACTATGTGGAGCTAACGCTTAGACTATAGCTAAACTAAAAGAAAAAATCACGGATCATAATTTATTATCACGCCTTAAAAGGCAAGCAATTTTCGAAATTCAGCTATCAAATGATACACTATCATACGATTATTTTCCAAGCGTGACGGAGCTCGGCTCTGATTAAAAGCGCTCAAATGACCCAAACGAAGCCTTCGTTACGGTTGAGACCTCACGCTATTCGCAACAGTAGGCAAAATAAATGTGCCGACATAATCCGTTCCGGACGAGAAGTCCTCAGGAACTAGACTTATTTATAGATAAGGGCATCGTCCTTTATCATAGGTCTTGGTGCTTCATGCTTCAGCGGTGGAACGCGAAAAAATCTCTGCGGAATTATTCAAGCGAACGTTACGGTGGGTCTAAAGGGATCTAATAACTGGGGTTTTCCAAGATAATTATGAATGTATTAGGATTCATAAATTATTACATAAAAAGAGATGCAGATTACAAATGATAGATAAGCTACCATTTTGCTCATGAGGATCAAAGGACCAATTATAATAATGGTAGCCGGACAAAAAGTTAAAAGCTAAAACTGGCGTTCGTTTTTCAAACCTAAAGAATCCCAGTAGTTAATCTCGGTGATGGTTGAACAAGAATTGCGTAATGGTCTTGCCCGAGTGATTTTAATGCCCTAATTAATGCATGTTAATGAACTATCATACGCCTTAGTGTGAATGCCCTGTACCTCTCATTGCTCTGGCACGCGATAGGATTAGGGCTGCAAACTTTAGGGTTTTATAACCCTTGCACTATCATTAAAAGTCTATCTCTTTGATAGTGTTTTGAGAATCGATAGACTTATTTAAAGGGGATTTTCAAAGTGGACCCGCAGTGGCATAATACTTACTTTTATAAATACAACTATGTACTACCATCTAGTACTTATGATCAACCGGTTGGTGCAGTGTGCCGGAAAAGCAAATATCCTGCTAGCTTACAGCTCATTCGATTTTAAAATTATCATATTCTAGTACCTAAGATGACGCGCAAGATCTAAGTAAAATATTTAATATCTAATGCGTGGGCATTTAAGCTAGACACATAAATCTGTTTAAATTTTAAGTTTAAAGACCGCTGTATTGCAAAAGTGACTCATCAATGACTAGTACCGCACATCCTATTTCCCTCAATTGGGTGAAGCAAGATAGCGACGAGGCTCACCTTTGTTACCCGCAGAACAAATAGAAAACAGCTATTTTAGAATGTAGTGAAGGGAAATAAAAATAGAACAAATGTGGGAGATAAAATTGCTCGATGACGTAATGAGGAGTTACATTAGGAAAAAAACGAAGTACGTAGTATTGAAACTAACTTCCTTAAGCCTTTGAACAAGTCCTTAGAGGCAGCCCTACCTAGGACCAGTCCTTACATATAAACTTCACGGTCGATGTAACAAACCCTAGACTCATTTATTCCATAATCATATCATATAGCACGTTTGATATTAAACATGGAAAAGCAAAAACTTTTAATTGGGAAGAAAAGAAAATTACTTGAACACGAATACCTAAGAAGCTTTATTTTTTGCCGTGCAGTTGGAATTATTAAGCGTGATTTAATTAGCTATGCTTTTGAACTGCGGTTCATGTAGTGTAGATACTATGGAAAAAAATAACTTTTAAACTAAAGGTTAATGCAGTATGCATTAAAATTATGCGATTACTTAATTAAGCTATTTGAAAATCAAACACGCACCAAGCGCGCCCTTTATTTCGATGCAATCAGGTTCGATTACTTCACAGGAACTCCAATAAAAACATAAGCGATAAAAATCTACAACAATACACACCCACGTGTGTTGCGCTCGAAGTTCCGTATCCTAGCACGTGCAGGATGCGCCAGAGTGACCAAGCTCGTCCTTAGGAAGGACGAACCGAAACGAATTCTACGCTCGTATCGGTTTTACACGTCCATTACACTTGCCCGACAAAGGTTCAAGCACGTGCCTTTTCGAAGACCCTTTATTAAATTTTAAATAAAGCAGATTACTCAAAATTACATACTAATTAAAGACTCCTAAAACCCTTAATTTACATTTGTCTAGGCAAGTCAAACAATGACTTGTAAACTTTCTCTCTGTAATACAATAGCGTCCAGGTAGCCAAGCGCGAAGCATTATGAATTATAAATAAACCACAATTGTTCATGGTGCCATGATTTAGTCGCATTTTTAATTTTGCTAGGAAACAAAGAAAAAGAGTTTTAATTACGTGAGAAACACGAAGGGCCGTTAACCTTGGTAGCTAATTAGCTCACAGTAACTTGATAATAAGCCGCTACAGAAGCTACTGAGGATACGTAATAAAAAGTTTGTAGCATCACAGAAGCCAATGATTATATTCTAATTCTAAACATCATACAAAACTTAATTAATGGAAAAGTAAACTTTGGACGCGCTTGATGGCTATTTGCCGTACGTGTTAAGTTTCCATGATAACACTTAATTTTTGCTAGTATTTCAGACAACACGGGTACAGCTTAATGGATTCAAAGTGATCAGTCTAGACTGGAGTCTTATAACTGTAGTTGTATCTCTTTGTTTTATTAGCGCATTCATTAAGTGCGAGTTAGACAGCGAAGATTTTATCGTGCCTTTAGGTATTCTAGCTATCTTAATTGAATTGCAAAAAACTTCGGCGCATCACTGATACTGCGAAGATCGTGGCAAAGTTAGATGAATTTTGAGCTACACGTTACAGGGCCAAGCAAAGACAGGTGGCACCGTTAGGCCCAGTTTCAATTACTGCTGAGTAGCAGAAAATAATAAAATAAAGAGTCGGTGTCAGCTCACCAGACAACCTATCATTATGGTTAGATATGAAATTTTGAACGAATCATTGTCATTACAGTCTATTAGGCGGTAGCCAGCAAAAAGACAATAAGTTTAGGGTCAATTCCCACTGAAAGAGCAGCGGCCGGCAGCGGCCGGCAGCGGCCGTAATTGCAAGGGATTGAGCGCGAGCGCGGCGGGCCGCGCGGCGCCGCGCGGCGCCGCACCGCGCCGCGCTCTTACATTTTCCGTGCTCTTACGGCCGCTGCCGGCCGCTGCTCTTTCAGTGGGAATTGACCCTTAGAGTATTGACTTTTGATTGGTACAGCACTTAATAGCTATTTTTTGCCACTGAACATTTATTATTAGTTACACTTACGGCTTTTTAGACAAAAATGTATCTAACTTCAGACGATGCTACCGACTTCGGCTACGAATTAAATTCTATTCTTATTACAGAATCTGTCGACAGCCAAAAGCATAGTTCTGCATCGATCGGTATTATTGGATAATTGAAGAGATAAAAAAAACTCGTAATTACTTAAATGGTAGAAGCTCTTAACGCTGCAGCGCCCAGTATCTTTCACAATGGCGTGCCTTCCAAACGGATTTAATTAGCTAAGGCGATTACTATCACTAGCGTTCCTTATTTCACTAATACGGAAGAAAATTGCCTAACGACTATCATAAATTGTCATGGAGCCAGTCGTAATCTGCTGAGTAAATTGCAGAGTAGAATTTCCGTCGTGATAAGTCTTTTTTCTGACAGTAAATTAAATTATAATTTAGGAGTATTACGGCGCCTAGTTTGAAGCGAATGAGTCGAGCTCATGACAACAGCATTGCAATAATTTTATGCGGTTTTTTCTATGATTTCAGCAAATTATTACGCTTGCCAAACCGGAAAGCGCTTTATACATAAACCGCTGCAAAATGATGGTATTGCTAACACAGGATAATGTTTGGGTCAGCTTGCAGTAGGTATCTGGTAACCACAAAACATATCATAACTTTATTATCACATAACTCGCCACGGCATGCGTTCCTTGTTTTAAAATTACGGAAAAAAGGGCAATTGGAATAAATTGTGGACAATATGATGTCACTCAGCAATAATTTAGAATAAAATTGAAATACCTAATATGAGATTGTTGAAGACTGGGGCCATGTGGTTGTAACCTTATATGTCTGTCGGTGTAGTGTTCCTACCACCCACACCTTGACTTATTACGTAAGCTAATATGGGGCGTGCAAACTCCTGTAAACTGTCATTAGGGGTCTAGACAGCTGTTAACTTGGCAGTTTTTGGGCGGCTTTGACGGCAGCAAGTTAAGCGGCAATGAAACTGTGCTATAATCGACAATTCAAAATAATTCCCAAAAATTTCCTCTCACCACACAAACCACGAAAACTTGGCGCTGTATCCTAAAAATTTAGAAATGGCCTTCGTAAAGCTGCGAAGTTTGTTCACATCACAGATCCCTGAAGCGTGACCAAATTGAGCTATGAGCGATTTTTTGCCTAGACCGAAAGTAATAGGCTTTTGTTATTACTAGATGTAAGAAGACAAGCATAGTAAATCAAAATTATTACGTTATTTAATGTTTGCCACCAACACGAAGAGGTTTTTAATATCAAACTTTTTTTCTTAATTTACCGTCAAGTTATTTTGTAGTTTTTGCAATGAGAAAGTGCCGTTTTTCAGTAGGTACGCTAAGTCGATAAAGACTTCATTGAAACGAAAGAATAAATTAACTTAAACGAATCTGCGACTTATACATTAAGTTACAATAAGTAGTTATATTGACTAAGATTTTTCTAATGGCAAACAAAGGTAGGCATCATTGGGCCTCAGACGCACGAAAATGACATCAACTGTTTAGTAATTTATGTAAATTATGAAACTGTACGGGTCAATGGTGAGCAGACTATGGTAATTATGGAAAACCATAGGGCTTTAGCTTTAGACATGGAAATGAGGTTGCTCATTAATAGAAGGACTATTCTTAGATCCTTTTCAAAAACTCCAAGTAAGTACTTCAATACAAAATCAGGAACAGATAAAGGAAAAAGACTCTTACTACTAATACTGCCATATATTTATGTAAATTCCATGTTATAGAAAGAATGGAAAAACTATTGTCTGATGACACTGGAGACTCTGTATGGGGTAAAACATAGACGCTGGATGCAGGTCGCTTCCAACAGGTATCTGTGGAGATCTAAGGGGGAGGCCTATGTTCAGCAGTGGACGTCCTATGGCTAAGATGATGATGATGATGATGATAAAAACATTAAATGATACCATCAGAGTATGGAAGAAAAAAACAGGCTGCACCAATCTAAAATAAAATCAGTACTAAGAAAAAAAATAATTTTAAAGAGGTTTTGCTTGTTTTGACATGGTAAAACTATAAAATTACAGTACATTATTCATTTACTTACCTAACTCACCAAACACATTTAGTCAAAACAATACAATTTGTTTACTAAATTAGGAATTTACCTTGCGTCTGATCATACCTAGACGAATACTTATCCTTATTTTAATGCATTATTTGGTTTATTTTCCTATACACCATGAGGATGACATTTGTTATTATTAACCACTTCACTGTCCACCATGCAGACACAATAGTCAATCATATATGATTCATTGGACCGGGATGTTATTAATTTATACTAGTTAGGTAACGTTATACACCCTAAACATATAGCCTATACCCTAAATATATAGCCTATTACACCCTAAATATATAGTATAGCAAGTGCATTTATTTAAAAATTATGGTGAAGTTGTGGTGGCCTAGTGGATAAAAAACCAACCTCTCAAGTATGAGTGTGTGGGGCCGATCCCGGTCAGGCAAGAACCAATGCATCTTTTCTAAGTTTGTATATACTTCGTAAGTATATGGATCGAAGACACCAATGTCTGAATTAAGGTTAAGTAAAACCACCTGCAACCCCGCATTGAGCAAGCGTGGCAATTAACGCTTAATCCTTCTCTGTGTGAGAGGAGAAATAGAGGAATGTGCTTACCAGTGGAACAATTAAAAGCTGATGATAATTATGTAGTAGCCTACATTAAGGAAATTATAATACAATTAATGAAATTCCATGAGTATTATTTTTGGGTGATTAGCTTAATGAGTTCCCAGTACCATTTCACATAACTGTAATGATAAGAATTTACCTTGAGTTTATTATGACAATAGTTTTTTTTTTTTAATAACAGAATTTTTGTCTCTTATCAGCTATGGTTATTATCAATAGATTCTTTAGATTAGTAAATTATTGCATTTCCTTTGTTATGCATTGAAATTAGTCATACTGCAGACAAGTCTATTAATGAAAGTCTGCATAGAAATTAACACTTATTCATTTTCACAAGCTTATTGTGACTGTTAGAATAATTCGTAAAGTAGAAGATTCTTTTTCACTATTTCATGAACTAAAAATACAGTATTAGAATACTGAATTGCAAAGTACACTGCCTTACCTGTTCACCATTGAATTTATATTGGCTATTTAATTTCTACGGAATTTAGTTACAGAATTAAAATATATTTATTGTACAAAAATACATAACCAAAAAATAAATCAAGATTTTTTTTAAATTGCATAGGTATTGAGATTTTTTTCTACCCACTGCTATGAGGGTAAAAATTAAATTAAAATTCATGAGTTTGCATTTTAAATGCAAATAATAATACAAAATCATTTATAGCACACCGATGGCAATAAAAATGATAAATCAATAAACAACGAATGATTTCCCAATAATAAGGAACCATTTGTGAGAAGCGCTCAAGATAACAAAATTAAAATTAAGTTCCTCAAAGTTTACTCAATAGCTTATCAGTGCCCTAAATGATTGTGTACCCTTGTGTAATTACATTTTGAACTTAGAACATGACAACATAGCTGTTGTAACCTTAACCTTAGACATGTTCTAATTTCGAAACAACGCCTGCAGCATTTCTGATTATTTTGATATTGGACTACACACAGGAGGTTGATAACTGGAAAACTTACCTTGAAATGCTGTCTGCCAGTTGTTCCCAGCCCTGCACGGCGTAAATCTGTCTCCATTTGTGTGTTCTGCTGGGAACCTGATGCACTGCTTCTTACTCAGGGGGCTGCATTGCTGCAGCAGCCTGGTCTCGTAATGTTTACTGAACATGTTTCACGTTACCAGTCCTTTGTCAAAAGTCCCACACAATAACTGACCAAAATTCAAATAGTCTAAATCACAAAAACTTGAGGGTATATGGAAGAATGTAGACTAGAATATTTTATGAAACAGGTTTGTCCTCAATCGAGCATCGTCCGCCGATGATAAGTTCCGAACACACTGTTTACTTCAGTGTCCGGAGCCAAAACAAACAACATCAGAGGCAGGAGCGCTCTCACCGACTGCTGAGTACCATTTGACTACATTGGACATGCTCCATAGCGCAACAGAACACATCGTCCATGGCTACTGAGAGATAACGCACATAACGATATTGTCCCACAATACTTTGTATACCGATATTGTAAAGTTCCACAGACACAATTTAAGGATTCTGATCAATATTTTACGTGTTAAATTATAAGAGTTCAGTAAAAAAATGATAAAATAATTCTTTCGCGGACTGTCACACACAGCATAAATAAAAAAGATGTTGCAAGACCAAAAATTTTTTTATCTTTGAATACAACGGTCATTTGAGATTAACAAAGTATTGCTAAACAATGGCGCTAGTATTCGTTGTATTTTTTTTGTATTTCACTTAAAAAATATTATTTATAATTTTTGAGAATTCCCGTATTTTATTTCAATTTTAAATAGTTTTTAGTGTCTATTATGAAGTATTGTATATTTTTCATAAATAAATATCGAAATATTTTTCTTTCTTTACAATTGAAATGTCTTTAGTTTTTAATCTGGATTAAGTATTTTACTTCCCTCTTCAAGATTATGTATTTCAAATACATAATTAGCTAAATTATAAATTCAGCAAAAATCTCTTCAACCATATATTAATTGTGGGGCAGTGGTATTTTACGGTAACATTTTGAAGAACTTTTGGATAATTTACAACGCTTATAATATTAAATATTAAAAATCGCATTTTCTTCGCTTGCGCTGCCTACCTGCTACTAAACTCAATCTTTCGATACTTAGCTGGTACTTGAGAAATACATAATTGCACATGCCTTGGACTTCACTAGTCTAACCAAGGGGTATTGGGTTGCCCGGGTAACTGGGTTGAGGGGGTCAGATAGGCAGTCGCTTCTTGTAAAGCACTGGTACTCAGCTGAATCCGGTTAGACTGGAAGCCGACCCCAACATAGCTTGGGAAAAAGGCTCGGAGGATGATGACATGCCTTGGACTTCACCAGTAGCGTAGCGTGGGTGGGACAGGGGGGCAAATGCCCCGGGCGGCACAATTTAGGGAGCGGCAACATTAAACCATAATAATTACTGATTACTGAATTATGAAAATTGTTTTTACTATACATAGATGAGTAGATTAGCAATAAAATTTCAGAAAAAGCCGCCCTTGCTTTGGTCGTGTCCTGTCAATTTTGACGGGTTCACCCTTTGCATCCCCAAAAAAAAAAACTAAAAACATAATACCTGAATTCGAGGGCAATAAAATTTTCTCACACCCGGGGCTTTGGACAGCCAAGCTACCTCCAAGCAGGCTGCTAACTCTGCTGTAGTGATTTCACTCTGGGCGGCCAATAAAGGCAAGACAGAGGCGGGCGATCTAGCCCCCATCATCCACCTCAAATGCCCTGCCGGTTTGTTATTATTATTTTCATCAAATGACCTCTAGTGGGTACACTGTGAGGTACCGTCACTTTTCCTCTCGCAGACTCTTCCTATGTATAATAATACTAGCCGTTTTCTCGCGGTTTTACCCGCGTCCCGTGGTAACTATTGCCCGTACCGGGATAAAATATAGCCTATGTTACTCGTGGACATTGACATATATTCTAGCGATAGACAAGAACATCCATACAAATAATTTACCCGCTTATGTCGTCTGTTGACATCTTGTTGACGTATTGTGATCGTGATCCTCATTGATGTTAATTGCAGAAGTGACATAATATTTTCGCTCGTATTTTGCCTACATTTTTCATTACTCAAATTAAAAGTTTATATCTAAGTTAATTCAAAATCATGTAATATATCAAAAAGTTTATTTATATCTAAGTGAATGTAAAATCATGTAATATGTTAAAACCAGGAACTTATTTTTAGGGTTTTTTTAATATTAATTACGATGTTTTTTTTCTTAAGAGGGCTATCACAAAGGACCATGGGCAAAAATGTATGAAGCCTGGGCTCACCCACCAACAGAGATGAGACCACTTTGAATATACTTGTAAAGCACTAAATATAAAGATTTAAACTCATTTTTGCGAAGAATCCATGGGGTTATTTTGCTATAAATATTTTTCTCCGACCATAAATAAACTAATATTCTGCAAAAAGTAGTGCTGTTATGGCAGTGTAGGTTTTGTTATTGAACACCTTTAACTAGTTTTAATTCCAGGTTTAATGTATACATAAAAAATAAAACAGCTGCTAACAGTTAAAATTATTTTTTTTAACATTTCAATCAATATCAATAATAATGTCGTCTAAATATCCTGCCGGTGGATTAAATTGTGAGTGCCTGCCTAACCCCAGACACCATATTATTGAAATGATATGAGCACAACTTCCTACTGAGCGTCTACCTGTTAGACACGAGCAGTAATACTGAGCGATGGCATCTCGACCCATTTCGTTTCTGTTAACCAGAATGTATACCTACGTAATATGTAAACCTATTTAGGTGCATATCTTTTTTTTGCCATGGAATTGAAGGTAGTGCCCAAAGTAACAATTTTAGTACAAACAAAAACCTTCACAACGGCATATGCTATAACTCTGTTGGACAATGAGCCCAATTTGACTCATGGTCCTTTTCGCGAATTTAATTATTTTTTCTTGAAAGTAAGAACATACCATGACAAAGTGAAGTCTGTTTTCATCATAGACATAATATTAGTAAACAGGACTGCGCATATAAACCCAAAAAACGAGCCGAGTGAAACAGTTAGTACGGAGGCTGTCTGTCCCTTTCTAAAAGGGTGACTATGAGATTAAGCTATGTGAGACAAATCCGAATCTGCTAAGATTATTAAACACAGATTGGTATTGAAGTTTTAACTTACGCAGTTTGTGACCTTAAGATACTAATAAAGGCTTTTAATAATTAGCGGGAATTAGCAGTATAAAAGCAGGAAGATTCGAAGTGAAGACTGTTTTTTTTGTATTTCTATTTCATATATAGACTGCTGAGCCATTTATGTCGCCTTTTTTCTTTTTTTGGGAAGCTATAACAATAGTACAACAGTTTTAAAATCCATCACCCATATTTTGACTCGTTACAAGAATTCATGGGTACCCTAGTTGTTTGGTTTACGAAAATGTTATTATTAGCTTACCTGTGGAACGATATATTGCAACCACCATAGGATTCACTTTTACAAGTATAAACGCAACACTTTTTCACCATTTAAATAGTTTAAATTGATTTAATACAAAAAATATAAACAAAATTTTAAATGCTGATTACGCGCCAAGAATGTTCAGGGTTACCGCTAGAAAAAAAAAACCAAAACAAAATTTATGTTGTTTTTTGGTAAGACAAAACTTTTGATCACAACATTTTTTTATGCTGGCAAGGTGTTAGAAAGAGACAAACAGCCTCCGTTCGAACTATCCCTCTTGGCTCGGATTTGCCTCTGTGTATTATGCAACCAATTTAGTACCTTATTGCGTTAGAATAGAGTTCATTTTCGTAAATATATATTTTGAGCGTGCGCAATCTTGTTTAGTAATATTATATCTATGGTTTTCATTGATATTTTACCTACTGCCAGTTTTATGGCACATCTGTTTCTGCACGATTTTCTTAATCCATAATTTAAGATGGCGGGCGGGAACAAATTAATGCATATATGTAAAATTGAATTATAAATGAAAAGTATGATATACAAGCGTTGCAATAGCATGAACAGCGTGTAATTTTACTAACTTGACTCTCGAATAGTTTATATGTATAAGTTTATACCTTGTTATGTATTTTCTATTTTATAATTGTCGTTTCATAGACATCCATCTGACGCAGGTGTCAAAATCGCTCTGATTTGCCATTTTGGGCAATGCATAGTCTGCAGTGCATTTCAGTGTGGTAAGCTTTTTGTTCGGAACGTTCTATCTAGTACGTAGTACATATATATCGATGCTCGTGGATAATGTAGCTTCCGAATGGTGAAAGAATTTTAAAAAACGGTCCAGTAGTTTTTGAGCCTATTCATTACAACCAAACAAACAAACAAACAAAGTTTTCCTCTTTATAATATTAGTATCTGATTAAGGAACTAATAAGTCTAGTCTATGTTAAGATATTTATGATGGATATTTGTCTTTGGTTGACAACAACTTGACTTTGACAGTAATAATTTTGTCAATAATTTGTGTACAAAAACCATTGACACAAAAACTGCTGTATCTATCGCTTAAACTCCTATTTATTTCATAAACAGATCCTGATCGGCTAGGTTAATGGAATATTAAACTTTTCACTCTTGTTAAAGTTTCGCGAAATCGAATACCTACAGAAGAAAACACCGGCGAAAATGAGTAACTATGGACCTAAACGAAATGAGGAAAATTCGGAAGATTCACCTCCTCATTCGAGACTATTCATTGTTTGCGAACGGCGGTTTACAGAAGAAGATTTTAGGGAAGTTTTCTCAAAATTCGGCACTATTGAGGACATTAGAATGCCACGCAACCATCAAACCGGGCAATCGAAAGGAGTTGTATTCATAAAGTTCTCGAAAACATCTGAAGCTGCTTATGCTTTAGAAGCTATGCATATGAAATCGCTGAAGGGTTCCGGTAGAGCCCTAAAAGTGATGGTTGCGACCAATCGGTCAGACATCCATACTGATGACAATCATGACGACAAATACAAAAGACTATTCTTAACTATTCCATACGTATGCACTGAAAAAGACATACAAGCAGCCTTTGGTAAATACGGGTTTGTCGAGTCAGTTATCATTCAAAGAAACCGCGTGACAGGTGAATCGAGAGGTTTTGCATACGTCACATTCAGTAAATTTTCTGAAGCAGCTGTTGCTTTTGAAGAGTGTGACAGAAAGTATCGCGCTATTTTCGCATTGCCAAGGGGGTCTGCCAAACGCACTGAATCTGCTTTCGAGTCAAGTGTTAATGACTTGGTCAACATCCCTTCCAGTAGCAGTGGGAGTACAGATCTCATGTCCTTAATGAGAACTACTCCTAAGGGCTACACTACTGTTCACTTCATGTGTTCCCCTGCTTTATCCCAGATGCATGTTGAAACTTTATTTGACCTCATACCAGGTTTAACTGATTGCCAATATCATGTTGATATGTCGCGCCCTTGTGGTAAAGGTACCGCTTCATACTCTAACCCCATCTGTGCAGCATATGCAGTTGAAAAATTGAATGAGTTTGAGTATCCCCCTGGTATGAAAATTTATGTTAAGCCTGACAAGTCTAGGTCTGAAATGCATAATCACTATAACAAATTATCTACTGTAACTTATAACCTAAAGAATGCCATGAACTCTACTCACACATCTTCCCCTGACCTAGCTAAGTTAACAGAAGCTATTGCTGAAGCGTCTAAGCTTCTCAAAATGGCTACTAAGGCAGATGACAAAACCCCTGATGCTAGTGACTTGAACTACTGCAGTGTGAAGCTGCCTCCTCCAAAGCCCCTCGCCGACATTGATTGCCCTGTTGCCAAAAGGTGTTTCTTAGTCTGTAAGCCTCACCCGCCACCACTGACAGTTTTGCGTGACATCTTCTGTAGATTTGGGGACCTTATCAATGTGTACACTTTGCCCAATAAGACAGTAGGATATGCTCGTTATGCAACTGTAAGAGCTGCAGATGAAGCGATAAAGGTGTTGCATGGAGCGGAGGTTTGTGGTGTGCGTATTAAAGTGTTAGAAGCGGAAGATGAGTCTCGTGCTAAGAAACGCAGATTTGATTCGGAAAAGGACGAACAGGTTGACTGACTTGACAGTGTCATCCACCCAGCAGGACTAGAGGACAACTACTGACAACTTTTATTAAGACATTGTAGCTTGGACAAATAAATAATATTAACAAATTTAAGGACATTATTCTTGAGCTGAAATTAATGAAATGTTTTGCTCATTTCAAAGATTTCTGCTCTCTTCCCATATTGATTTAACAACATGGACAAGACATACCTAAATTTCCAGTGAATGTTAAATAGGTAAAAGCAAAAAGAACATGTCAGACTTAAAATTAATTTATTTAAAAAAGGCTCTAATTACGACAACTTAACCCAATTTATTGCACACACAGCCTTGTGACTTATTAAAATAATTGACAATAATTATCATTATGGTAAGGTCACTTTAATATCTAATCTGATGTTCTAGTTTTCATCTAAGTATGCTTCTTAGTTATATGGGAGCAGAGATTTAAAATTATCACAATTACATTATATTTCACCAGATAATTACAATGTCCCTAACCTCAATACATAAGTGACACAAAAAGCTAAATAATGTTTTAAAAATATTATATCAAATTCTTGTACAGTTTTATTGAAAAAGACGACATATTGCATATTTTCATGAAGTTGTAATGGTGACTCGAAAGTTCTAGGCAAAGAATTCCAATGAAAACTTAACTGTACTCCTAAAAAGATGTTCCTAACACACAGATAACTTGTGTAACTGCACTAAAATATCGCTGTAGTTTCAATGTTTCAAATTTAAACCACATTAAATACTAAAATGACCCCTATTACTACAGGCACTAAAATTCAAATTCACGATTCCATTATTGCTTGTTGTAGTAAAGGTAAAAGCTGTTGCTTATAAAGTGGATGTCTGTCTCCGTGTGTCATCTTGATTATCTTTTCAGCAGTTTTCAGCTGGGCCAGCGCTTTATCGACCTCCATCTTGAACAGCAAGATCTTCCCATATTTCAGATGCAGAAGGCCTAGTAAGGGATTTCTGTCGCCGTAGTAGAACCTGGAAAGAATAAAAGGAATATAATTAATGTTACTTTATAATTTTTGGTTTCAGGGAGAAAGGAAACATGATTCCTCCATTGTTACTCAACTTCGTCACTTTTGCTCAAGTCAATTGCATGCATACAGAAATCATTTTGACTCTTGCTCAAAAAATCCTACAAATATTGGGACTTAAGTTAAAACTACGCAACTTACCTAAAGCAAGGAATGAGCTTCTCAGCATACAAGCAAGCTTTCTCCCACAGCTGCACCTGTATGAGTGCATCAAAGGCATGGTCCAGTGTCTGCGCGTGCATCACGTTCAGAGGGTGTAACACCCCCTCTTGCCGGTCTAGGCAGTATTGGCAGACGTCCACATCTGAATGGTGGTTAAGGATATTGATGGACAGATAATGGAAATAAAAATAAATAAAAACTTGAACAGACCAATTTGAATTTGGAACAATTTCAGTTTCGTCAGCATCCTGAAGGAAAATTTTGGAAGCGAAGATGAAAAATATGAATAAATTAAATTAAATAAATTCATGCAGTCTCTGCCCAAGTTTCCTTGATAAAATCGAAAATCTTGTGGTAAACTTTCCTGGCTGTACATGTAGCTATATCTATTAAGATTTGAACAGCCTTTAAACTAGAACTGGTTACTTTCCACAATATGCTAACATGGAAGTAATGTGTAAATTGATTAAAAAGGATACACGCCACAGACGCCCTTTCCATATTCTGTAAATGCACATGTGTAAACTCCATGGTCTTCACAAAGACATCAACATGCTTCTCCGTATACTTTGTACCACACTCTTTGCAATGTAAAGCATCCTCTTTGCTATCATTGCCATTAACTGCAACTAAGGCAGAATTCTCATCAATTTTCTCCACAGTTTGATTGTCTGTGGCCAATTCTCCATTTTCTTCCGTCTTCTTCTCAGGCTTTCTGACTAATATACAGTCTTCTTTCCAAGGAATGCTGACTGGTTCATCACATTGCTTGTTTAGACAAGTTGCTCCGTGCACATACTTGATCTGATTTTCATCTGAAATGTTCTAGCTGATTATTTTGTGTAAAACAGTGTAGTATTTAATTGAGCATGCTTTGCAACGCGGAAGAGAGAAATATAGCTAATAGTTTAAATAAAAAAGTAACAAAAATATACGGGCAGGGGTACTTCAGTCAGTAAACAATGATATGAGATTTTCGAATGGAATTGTATATTTGTTTCATGAATGAGCAACGAAGCTAAACTACAAACATCACAGAAGGATGCTGTATGTTGAATTTAAAAGTCACCAGGGTTTTGTATATGTATTATAGGAAATTAAAATCATTCTTACTCAATATAAGCAATTATATTGATCCCTAACCTAACACCTTTCTCTGTTGGAATTTATAAAAATTGGGCAGTCAATTTAGTCACAAATTCACAATGCTGTGAGTTGCCTACTTTCTGAGTTAACTAATAACATAGGGAGGGACTGTTAAATGTTTAGGGTAAAACAGTTAACACCACAAAGGTTTGGGAAAATATTCTGAACTGAACTCGTCCAAAAGTGACTGATTTTGATCTTATAAATAATTATTTTAGCAGTAGTCTTCGGACGATTTAACTGCTTGTATGCCGCTAATAACAAAACAATAGAAAATCAATCGTGTCTAGCGTATATCTGTGCTTCTACATACAATGGGTAAAATGCAGTCTTGTCCCACGTTGGGCGCCAATGACACATTCCCTCTTCACCCTGGTGACTTACAATAGAGGGAGATAGAGCATGCCGAAGTATAAATTAGTAGGCACATCTAAAGCATTTACCCATGCACCTGTCACACTGGCATAAGAAGTAGTAGTTCTGTAGAAGCTCTGACTGTCGGTCGTACGGCGTCTTCATAAGGTCGATGTATGATATTCGCATCTGAAAGGAATTATTGAAGGAGATAAAATTAGAAGAAATGTACCTAAATTTCCCACGCAGCAGCATAATAGTTCATGCCGGAAAAAAATATCAGTAGCTCATTACTGGCGTTTATGATATCAGTGAAATATTATTGTACTGTTACGTAAGATACGATTTTATTAGGATGCGCAGACGCAACTTTAGGCCTTTGGAATGGCCTACTATAGAAATGGACTGCAACAGAAAGTAGTCACTTGTGACATTAAAAGAAAAACAAAAACATTGTCTTTATTCTGTCAAGATCCGTATTTTCCCCATTTATGAGGTTCCAGTGTCGTGTAAAAAAATTTAACGTCAAACACAAGATTTAAAAAAATCTAAAATTAAGTTACCTGATTCCAATCCAAGCTTGACATGTCCTTAATAGCCCTAATGTTGATAGTCTTGCCGTCAAACGTGGCGACCGCGTTCGGATCACAGCTGTGGTCCAATATAGAGGACGCCAAGTAAATGCCTGTCCCGATGGAATTCATGTCGATGTCTAGGATCATGAAGCTGTTTATTACCATCTGAAAGCAGTCGATTAATACATTAGATAGATAGAATACATTTCTAGTTCCAAGAATTTTTGAAGACAGTTTTCAAGTAATTCTAAGGTTACCCATCTACGGCCGACAATCGGTGACAGATTTTTTCTAGGAAGAAAATAGAACACACTGATAGCAATAGTGCAACGATACATCCGACAAAAAAAAAACGGTCTGAACGTCCTACAAAAAGTCTGATCGAAGGGCAAACTAAAAAAGTCCAGATACTCATAATAAAAAGACAAAAATAATGTTATTTCCTAAGACATTATCATTTTGAACGAAAACTTTTTAGTGAATGGGAATATGCCCTACAAATAAAAAAAATGATACTCACCCTACCATACAATCCCATAAGTTCAACCGTGTTGGGCAGTGATATGTCTTTTAGGAATTCGTACAGCACAACGCATAGAGAGGTGAAATGATCCATCCTTTTCGTATCGGCTTTTAAGTCTGAGTAATCTGTAAAGATAAGAAATCAAAGTCAGCAAAATTATTTTCATAAACTCATGTTCTAAGTAGGTATAAACTAAGTCAGAAAGGTTCATAACATTAGATGATAAAGTTTATTAAAAAGACGATCTAATCATCTGTATCAGAATTACTCAGAATAGCAATAAATATAAAGTTAGCACCCCACTTTTATTTCATAACTCCGTGGCCAAGTAAAAAAGGATTACATAAAAATTACAAGAACCCATCTATGAAATGTGATATATTTGATCTTAAGATCCAAACAAACATTACCTGTTGTACGCAATAAACCCTCAAAATATACAAAACAGTAGTCTGCTTTTAAGCGGATACACTATAAACATTACAAATGGATTTATATTCTTAGAATGGCAACAATCAAGAAGCTATAAATACTACAAATAAATAACAAATATTATTCGAGTCTGTTTGTTATTCCGCCCAATGACGCAGAACAGGTGAACTGAACGGTAGATAGTTGGCGCGAAACTCTATCGTAAATCATTCGTTATTTCTTAAATGATGAATTGAGTCTAAATGGGGTCGGTCAAGAGTTTTATGGTGATGCCGTTCAATAAGAACTATGTCTGGATTTTAGGTTTGCTGAACTTACTAGGTATTTGTTAGTTTTTATAACACACACTGTTGCTTTTACAAGAACATTAAATAAGAATAACCAAACCAGCTTTCTCCCAAAAGACAACTGACTAAGATGACCTGAGATGACCCCCTTTTTCATGAAAGCTGGCTCTGGCCTCCTAATTATGGATAATAATTAACATCTCAAAATATTAGCAATCAGAAATAATGTCAATTTTCGTTTCAAAAGGAGAAAAATTGATGTAAAAATGTAGTCACGGACTCACGCGACATTAAATCCTTCCACATTCGGAACGATGTCCCGGAGTAGAACGATCTGAAGGAATGGCCATCTCCTCGGTACAGGCGGTTGATGATCTTGGCCAGCATGCGGGCTCCATCGGGCAGCACTTTCGGAGCCACCCTTTTGAAGTTCGCACACTCCCACTGGAAATTAAGGTGTTAGAATTTATAGCAGCACAGACAGTTTTTCTGTAACATTACAGTTGCGTGATTCATATTTATGTATAGCTGTTTTAACGAAATTTTGGTAAAGAATATTTGTTTTCCTACAAAAAAAGTTATTACTCTGTTTGACTCTGAAATTAGCCATGGTTGACAAGAAAGGGATCTTATTCATTATTTTAAAATTTTAAAAAGTAGTTCTAAATGCACCAACCCGCATTGAGCAAGCGTGGTGATTAACGCTCAATCCTTCTCCTTGTGAAAGGAGGCCTGTGCCCAGCAGTGGGACGATAAAAAAAGGCTGTAACAGTAAGTGCTAAATGTGGGAGGTCATACACACACCTACGATTGTAGGTATAGGTATGTACATTCTTTCTTAATCTTCCGAAATATAGACGTGATGCTTTATCTTCAGCATCCTCTGAACAACCGATAAATAAAAACTGACATATTTTCGAGAAGAAGATTAAACTCGTACATTCGAATATAAACAGCATAAATAACATCACGAGTACATTCCTACAGCGTAAACTAATTTTAAAATACATCTTGAACCAGGATATGATAAAAACTCGCTGAGGAAACGTATCATTTCATTCAACATTTTTATATTCTGAGTTATGATCCATTTGCTCTTTGAATTATATTTAAAAATATCATTTGGGTGTACGTGAAATTTTAAAACATCGTTTGGTACGTAAATAGAGTAGTTGGAGCTGAAATAAAATGAAAAAGTGATGCTTCAATTGCACGAGAATGGCAGCTAGCCATGAAATGTCTGCTTCGAATCACAAGCATACGTGACTGGGACCTTTGACAGACGAAGATTGAAAGAGCGAGTACGCTTACAAATGGACTTGGGGTATAATTGAAAGTTAAGCTAGTAAGTCCACAATGCAACTTAGAGATAAATTGGTATTGCTGTCTGAAACAAAGACCATTTAACAGCAGAAAATCTAGTTTTTTTATCAAATTCCTGGAGTAGACTTGTGATGTTTGCCCAACTCTAGTTAAACTGTACCATCAACTTTCCTAAGTGATGTAGTTTTGAGTGGTGTAGTGGTGAGGAGTAAAAGTATTGTTTCCTACTTTAAATAAGAATGATCTATCATTCCTTCTGACACATAGTGCATTCAGGGCATAGTGAAACTCAACATTATAATTTTACTAGCTTCTGTCAGCGGTTTCACCCGCATCCCGTAGGAACCACGGCACGAACCCGGATAAAAAGTAGCCTGTAGCCTTCCTCGATTGAACACTGAAAGAATTTTTCAAATCGGTCCAGTAGTTCTTGAGAATAGCGCGTCCAAACAAACAAACAAACTCTTCAGCTTTATAATATTAGTATAGATTAACACCTTGTAACCTACCTATGTTCACAGAATAAAGAGCTTTGACTTAGACTTTGACATAAGATAATTTTAAACAAAATGCTTAGCGGAAAAAGCATAGGTGTGCGGTAATAATTTAATATCTACTAAGCAACAGACATTTTAAACCAGCTAAAAGTAAACCTTGGCAGTAACGCGGAAAAGGTTACTAGGTCGCGGACACGCGCCAAAACCATACCAGAACTAAGATTAATTTCCACCATGTTCTTATTTTAAGATCATCTGCATTCGACTAATCATTGATTTTTAAAAAAAGAATCCGTTACACAACGCCCTCTGACGTCAGGTGTCATTTGACGTGCGTCGGCGAAGTTATTCCGGATATCTCAGCCGCTGTTTGTATCGCACCGACAGTTATCGAGCGAACAGTACGCGAAAATAAAATACAAAACTTTAGGCGGAGCTGCCAAGAAGAATTACGTGCTAACCATGTCATAATGTTTGTGTATAGTACGGGATTACGAGGCGCGTTGTACTAATATTTATTTAACACATTCGTTTTAGAAGTAAGACTTTTGATGATGAAGTTGCAACATTTGGCTGTAATGGCCAACTGGTTTATTGCTGCATTGTTATTACTAACTTTATTTGACGCCTATGATTTACGTGCATGTTCAACATTGTATTAAAAACTAGATCTATATTTGTTAAAGTTTGCATCCAAGTTTTTGATTTGATTGTATCAAAAATAAAAGTTTAATCATTTTATTTCTACCTTGATACAAAAAAATCTACTGAATATGGAAAGAATTTGTTGGGACAGTCTGCAAAAGTGACCAGTAATGGTCACCCTAGGAGCAAGCCTAAGATTTTAAAGTTATTTCAGTTTATTTGTAAGTAATTAAATGGGATGCAGATAAACAGTAAACTATTCATATGGCAAAATAATCATAAATCAATATTGTTTTCTACTTTTAATTTATGAAAAAAATATTAAATTTTTCTCTTGTTAATTAAGTTTTCCTAAAGAAGAGCCTGTTACCAAGATGTGCTTATGCTAAGTGAAATGTAGGAACATACCTTGTGATCGGCCCACGCATCTCTCTGGCACGCTCGGCCGCAGTAGTAGACAAACTGGCATCCTGAACATTTCAGCACTTTGCCCCTGAAATGCAACATGACATGGTCATCGAGAGATCTTACTGATGCATGTTTAAAAATACAGGTGCAACACGTGTGTGTGAATTTCAATGTCAATTATAGACAATATGAGTATCATGTTTTGTAAAGTAAATCAAATTTTTATGTTACAAGTAACATTACATAATTCTGCCTATTAAACCTAATTGAGAATGTATCACAAGAAAATTATTACAAAAATCTATTCAATATCAATAAACTGCATTTACAAAACTTTAAATAGTTTTAAAAAATTATGGATGCTTATATTTAACTTTGTAACTTAAACAATAATAGCCATGCTTCCAAATTAAAAAAAAGAAAATATGCATACAATGTTTTATTTATTTCAGAGTACTTTTGAACTGTTATGAATTGAAGAGCAACAAAAAATTATGAATTAACAGATACCTATTGTACATGAAAATGTAATGTATATTTTAAAGGATTTAACTTGTTTTAAGTTACTTACTTTTCAAGACAACTATCGCACCGGCTTCCTTGTTCTTTCGACGACAAAACAAAAGCGAAAGGTTGTTCAGTGAGGATCAAATCACCAGCTTTTATTGACGAGTCCGTATTCCTGTACTTGTTCTTCATATTTATTGTTTTAAGTTATAACTTAAGACTAAAGCGTACGTATTCGATAGAGAATGTAATAGGAATGTCAACGTTCTATACTCCTCGAGTTACGAGGCGAGGTGTTACTGCGGATGCCGAAAATATGATTTGGCCCCGCTACCTGCCGGTCCAAAATTAACACTACTCAATACCGGTTACATTATTTTTAGTGAAGACGCGACTACAGCCGGCATATTAAAACGAAAAACAAACAAAAAGCGGCACTATTATTAGATCGGCATTTCGTCATGAAAAGTAAAGGAAAGCAGGCGAAGTCTTCAAGCAAGCGGTATACAGAAAACATCAAATTGCATTTCCACGAGCTATTGTTTACCTTTTTCTGACAACAGGATAGCCATATTTTAATCACTTTACACTATAGAAAGAGATGGACATAGAAAGGCAATAAATTTTAGTTCGTGTACCAAAGCGCTTTTGGCACCATTTTGGTACCACAATTTGACATTGTCTTTATTGTCAGAAAAAGGAAGATATTCTCGAAATCTCAATAAATATATTTTGTTATTGTATTTCTTCTACAGATATATGCAATAAGAACGTTGGAAAATGTTATAACTATAAGGTTATAAAAGATAGACATTCATAATGTATTGTTAAAGAAATAGCTTTATCTCCTAATATTTACTGATGGATGGAAACCAAAATACTAGAGCCCAAATGGTTGTCAAAGTTGACGTACGAAAAAAAAAAGAAAAAAAAGCAGAAAATAAACAAAAGCAACGTGCACGGCAGTGCTATTTTTATTTCTACAATAATTTAAACAAATAATTATATCACTATGTCGCTTATAATGACAAAAGCTGCGCTTGCTTTGAAAAACCCTGAGAGCAACTTTCAATTCGTTAAATTTGAAGCACATAAACCAAAAAAGAAGGCTGCTCCAGACAACAGTGAGCAAAATGAAATGAAACAAGGAAACAAACATTCTAGCAAAGATTTAGACCTTAAGAAGATAAGGCATGAAGTAGTCAAGTTTGGAATGTCTGGGTTTGACCCCACAAAGAAAGAAGAAGCAAGAATTGCGCTGGCAGTCAGTTTAGGTTAGTTTTTATTTTTGTAATAATTATTTGTTATCTAACACGATTGTGTGTGATAATACGATACTTGATTTGCGTCTTCTTTGCATTTATAGATCCCTTCAGTATAACCTATATAGTTATAAAAAGGCTATTTGCTATTGCAGGACTTATTAAAAACCCTGCCCCGGAGAGTGATGAAAAGGGAGAGATTTGTTTGTACAATTATTTCTGAAATAAAATCACAATAGACTCTTTAATAGTAATATTAGATTTCATACTTTAATCAGATGTCATTATTCACATAGTAAATAGCTATAAAATAAAGTCATAACTATACTTAATTTTTAATCAATATAGGTACCTACATTTTTGTCTATTTGCAGGTGCTAAACCTCCCAAAAAGGAGTATGTAAACTACAAAGAACTTATGCAGAAAAGAAAACAAGAGAAAATTAAAGAAAGTGAAGAGAAACAACAGATGAGGTCCAAGAGTATATTACAAACTGGTGGAAAGAAGAAAAAGAAAAATGCTAACAATGATGTTGGCCACTTACTTAGTAGTTATGGAAAGGTAATATTTGGTTTTATTCATATTTCTTGCATTTTCAAGTCACCACACTAAGCCTAATGCAGGTAATTTAGGAGTAGAAAGTCTCGCTGGCTACAAGATAATAATAACATTGATTCATTGTAGATATAACACTGGTTTTAAAAATATCTTTATTTTGGATTTCACATAATGGCTTGGATTCTCACCTTTGAGTTCACCAGCTTTGAGCATTGTATGATGTTTGGTGATTGGTCCTACTTCTGATCTTTCTCTGGCCGTGCCGGATTGCCTGTACCAATACTCATCTCCTGTACATCTCATGGTTATCGGCTGGGAAGACATCATCATATTAGGATAGCATTTTTGTATTCCACTGTGTTTGAGTGAGATATATTTACTTTGCAGATGCCTTATGAAGAATCTAATGGCAGCACAGTCTTAATGCTGTTGTGTGGAATAGTGTTCACCATTGTCACTGGATTCTGTACAGTGTCCATATTTTATGATTGTATGATGTGAAAAAAAAATAATAGAACAAATAAGATGCTCAAAGTTTTGACCACTCCAAAGTTATCTTAACGTAACTTTGTTTATTTTGGGTATAGTTTGTATTTTGTTTATCAATTCTTTAGTTTACTTTTTTTATTCTTTTTATTATTTACATTAGTAACATCAGTAACATGAAGCTTGTAAAAATAGTGGTCATGTTAGTACTAGGAAAAACAGTCCCATAACTGACATATTTTGAGTATTCACAAGATTGAGATTGTGTTGATACGTTACTGGAGATATTAATAAAATTACTTTTGCCTTGTTTCAGGTCAAGAAGAAGGACTTATTAAAGAAGGACGATAAAGGCGCAAAGAAGAAGAAGAAAACTAAAACTATATGATAAATAAATAATTTAAACGTTTATTTGTTTGTTCTTAATCTATACTAATATTATAAAGCTGAAGAGTTTGTTTGTTTGATTGTTTGTTTGTTTGAACGCGCTAATCTCAGGAACTACTGGTCCAATTTGAAAATTTCTTTCAGTGTTAGATAGCCCATTTATCGAGGAAGGCTATAGGCTACTTTTTATCCCAGTACGGGGAGTAGTTCCCACGGGATGCGGGTGAAACCGCTGGCAGAAGCTAGTTTATAATATTACAAAATCCTAAACTTGTGTCACGTTCGCGTTTAAATTTTCCGCCTTGTTATAAACCCACGTTTAAAATAATATCCTTGAAGTACTTACTTTTGATAAGTAAGGTCGCAAAGAAACAAATACATGGTTTCTTGAGTTTCGGGTTTCACAAAAGGCGCCGTACACTTTCTGTATTATTGGTGGGTGTGAGATTTGCTTATATTTTTTGTCAGGCGTATGGGAAGTTGATGGTCATGCATGTCTATTTATTTACTTGCATACATTATTTTAGCAAAGCATTTTATTACAGTGATGCGTATATGCCGCTTTTTTTTCCGACCCTCGATGCACATAGCATAAATAATTTATCATATGACATCTTAAACAATTACATTTAGTGCTTAAATACATTTTCATGAATCACCTACCTGCGAACACTATTATAAAATTAGGGCCTATTGTTAATTTTGCCTAATTAGCACCTAATTATGAATTAGGAACATCAACAAATTGATCGTGAATATCCAGGTAACTTTAATTAACACCTAATCAAAAATTAACCATTAGTGTCAAATGATTAACACCCCATTATTAATTGAACAATTGGAAGGGGTTGAAACTCGTAATAAAAGGAGCTTCAATTTCGTAGTTTCATCATTAAGCCTCCAGCTTGCAATCAGCACACATCTATTGAACATGGAGCTACATCTACATTTGAGCGTCGCTTTCCGTGCATTGGACCGCAAGTGGGGGACGCCAGTTGACCTGGACACTGCCGAGGACCTGTCGCGGTGTCTGCCTGCAGTTGTAGACATGCCCACAGCCACCTTCTCCTCCGAGGAGTTCCTGCGCTCCAGGAGAAGGCAGAAGCCGTACTCACGTCGTGAACACAGGAGGGCGAAGGAACAACATGAAGTGAACGATTCCTTCTCAAACATATCTTGTTCGAGAATACCTTCAGTGTCGGATCTTGAAGAGATCACAAGTTCTAGAGGGAGTTGTCTTTCAGTCAGGACAGAGTTATCTCTTGATTTGGACAGAAGTTTCACAGAATATTTGGGAGATTGTGAAAAGAAATATGAAGGTGGTTCCACAGTGACTCTTGACTCCGGTTTGGGAAGAGGCAAAGAGCGGAATGTGTTCAGACGGATGAAGTTCGCCGCGAAATCAATTATTACGAGGAAAAATTGTGGATGAATAAAAAGTGTTAAATAGGTTTAAGGATATTTTAGATAATTTAAGTTACTTATTTACTACCTATGTGTTTATATAGAAATTAGGACAAGTTCTATGTCCTCGTTCTTCTCTTCTCTTCTATTCATATCTTCACTTACTAATAATTTATTTAAATTATTCTATCATTAGGTAAAAGATTTTTTTTATTGATGTTTTATTTACTTTTAATTATTTATACCTACCATTGTTGGATAGTAAAATGTATTTATTTAATAACGTATTTAAGGAAATAAAAATATAATGAAACCTACACTTTAATCTTTTCATTCGACAACTTCGCTCTCGTTCACATTCAATTATTTACCCATTTATTAGAACTGAGGGTGCTAATTAAAGAGGCTTCTTTTAAATATCATTATTCGCCCCCAAAAATGTATGTTGCCTTCTAAATTACTAAGTCAGCCACAATTAACGAGCATCTAAATAATACTATGTTAGCCACTAGTTATCTTCTTAGTAAACCACTCTAAATACAACTCAGCATGATGGTTATTTTTTAGCATCTAAATTTGTAGCATGCATTCTATCAGTAAACTTCTAAAATACATTTAATTAGCTTCTAATTTTTTAACTCAGTACGTTTAAAATGTAAGCAAGCAACATGCAGCAAGCATCGCTTCTGTCACGGCTCCGGTGCTGCGGGGCTCCGGCGGTCCCATGCGAGCTTATCGTCGCAGATGGTTTTCACGCTCTCCACCGCAGCTTCGGCTTGCTGGCTGACTCGGCCGGCCAGCTTCAGCCGCGTCGGCGAGCGTTAAACCTCCGCGCCTACGCGGTTTTGAATTGCACTCTAGGGGTAGGGCAGACAAGACTACGTGGAGTCGGTTTTGCAGCGATTCGTTTTCGTCACTAACTTCCATTTTTAATACAATGTTTTTTAATTGAAGGTTATAAATGGCAATATACTAAAAACGAGGCCGAGTTAGTAAATTAGATGACAATGTATAAATAAGAAGGACTAGTCGCAATAATTGATGATCTTTACTGAAGCTTTCTATAGAATATTTAGTTGGCGTTGTAAAAAAGACGAATTAGTTTGATTATGCTATGTCATTTCCCCGTTGCTTAGTTATAAAATTAGAAGTTTAATCATATGTCCAATAAATAATTTTGTGGCTACACTTATAATTTCCCTAGAACGATTATACGTTTACCTACTCCTTTGGCTATCTATTTGGCTAACCTACATTCTTAATTAAACCTTTCTTTCTTAATTAAATTGTTACTTACCTACCTGAATCATTTGCCTGATAATATTATCATTGTCACAGAACTTTTGCCCGGATTCAGTATGCAGGTTGTGGATTAACGACCTTAGTAAGCATATAGGTAATTTAGTACCTGCTTACTTGCAGTGTAGGCTACTAGTAGGTATCACAGAGCTCTTCTACTTTTTTTTTCGAGTGATCTTGTATTAGTAGCGCATAGTTTCAACACGCTTTGCACGTAAGAAAATCTGGTAATTTTTGGACCCGGTCTTCGATCAGGATGAATTTTTTCTTTCATCAAAACTATTACGATGAATCTCTGGACAGTGAAGATTGAAAGATTGATTAAAGTAGGCGTGTGATGCATAACAGTTAGTGGAACGTTATCGCAGGCTTCGTTAACATATGAAGGGAGAAATACCTAGTACCTAATCAGGCTTTATGGTTCTGAAAGCTCGTTATAGCAAAATTCTACTTCAAAAGAAACAAAAACAGATTAGGCGCCCCGTGCTAGGGTCTCTGCACTGTTGGGCGGTGCCAAATGGGGCTCATAGCATAACTATATTCTTGCTAAATTACTAATATTTTTTATTCTTGATAAATTAAGCAAGTGACAGTGATTCTCTCCATTCACTCCTTCCTGAAACGTATAATACATAGACTGACGAACACATTACGCTTTACGGGACACAGTCTGGTAAAAATGTTTTTCTAAACAAAATTTCACAGCTTAATTACTAAGAGTAAAAATAATTTATTGTTTAGAAAATAACATACACTGCCTTGATTCTTGAAAAGATTCCCTGTGTCGTGAGTTCCACCCCTATTCGTAACGTCTGTTACTTTACTTACTACAAGTATAATACTAACAACTATCCGTAAAGCGTTTTGGTTTTTCTTCTCTCTAAGTATTTAGCTTTGCCGATGTTAGATACCTACAGGTAGAGCAATATTAGGCACATCAGCTAAACCACTTTTTTCCTTTCCTACTTATCGTTGGTGCTTTTTTTGGTGACTTCAAAATATTAATTGAGTCAAATTACTTGTTGCTACTGAAACTAAACATTTCATCGGCTTAATTGACTTGGTGCCTATTACATATTTTGGGAGTAGTCATTATTAACTGCATGTAATTATCACACCTTCTAATGTGATCCAGGTGTTGATGATTAACACTTAATCAATAATTAGGTCATAGTTGCAATCGATTAATTTATCACAGGTAGCAGTTAATTAACACATGATTAATTAATTAACACCATGATTAACACCCAATTATTAATTGGGTCCTCATTATGATCGATTAATATTGTTTTTTGGGTGGGAGGAAAAATTGGCATAAAAGGGCTACATTAAATTAATTTTAACATTAAGCCACCAGCTTGCAATCAACACACATCTGTTGAACATGGAGCTACATTTGCATTTGAGCGTCGCTTTCCGTGCATTGGATCGCAAGTGGGGGACGCCAGTTGACCTGGACACTGCTGAGGACCTGTCGCGGTGTTTGCCTGCAGTTGTAGACATGCCCACAGCCACCTTCTCCTCCGAGGAATTCCTGCGCTTCAGGAGGAGGCAGAAGCCGTACTCACGTCGTGAACACAGGAGGACGAAGGAGCAAGTTGAAGTGAACGATTCCTTCTCAAACATATCTTGTTCGAGAATACCTTCAGTGTCGGATCTTGAAGAGATCATAAGTTCTAGAGGGAGTTGTCTTTCAGTCAGGACAGAGTTCTCTGTTGATTTGGAAAGAAGTTTCACAGAATATTTGGAAGATTGTGAAAAGAAATATGAAGGTGGTTCCACAGTGACTCTTGACTCCGGTTTGGGAAGAGGCAAAGAGCGGAATGTGTTCAGACGGATAGGGGTCGCCGCTAAGTCAATTATTGCGAGGAAAAATCGTAGATGAATTAAAAGTGTTATACCTATAGGTTTAAGGATAATTTAGAAAAATATTTTTTTAGATAATAATGTTAGATTTAGGTAACTTATTTACTACCTATGTTTTTATATAGAAATTGGGACAAGTTCTATGTCATCTTTCTTCTATCTCTTCTACTCATATCTTCACTTACTAATAATTTATTTAAATCATTCTATCATTAGGTAAGAGATTTTTTATTGATGTTTTATTTAGTTTTAATTAAGTATAGTAGGTAACATTGTTGAATAGTAAAATGTATTTATTTAATAACGTATTTAAAAAAATAAAAATATAATAAAACCTACACTTTAATCTTTTCATTCGACAACATCACTCTTCTTCACATTGAATTATATACCTAATAGAACAATTTATATACCTACTTAGGACTTGACTATTTACTATCTTTTCTTAATTAAAAAGCCTTACCTGGATCATTTGCTTGGTAAATGCCAGACTAACTTTTGTCCGGATGGCGGATTCAGTATGCAGGTTGTGGATCAACGATCTTAGCAAGCATATAATTTAGTACCTACTTACTTGCAGAGTATTTTACTAGAATGTATCACAGAGTTCTCCCACTTGTCCGAGTGATCTTGTATTAGCAGCAATAGCAGCTTATATTTTTTGTCACCAAAAGTACCTGCGTTATGCTTTTGAGGAGATGGAAATGAATCTCCGGAGAGTAAAGGGAGAAAGACGCATAACATATTGTCGATAGAAACTTTAGGTACTCCCATTTCTAACATATAAAGTTATCAGTACCTAGTTATCTGACTTACTATGTAATGTTCTTTAAGGGTCCGTTCACACAGATCGGCTGGGAGAGGAGAGCTAATTCATTACACGTTGAAAACCGAGTTCTTAATATTTGGCATAAGGTTGGTTTTTGCACGTGCACTGCTTATGTCATTAAGAATGCTCCAAGGCGCTTGGAGTGAAATAATAAAGAGGAGCTGACCGGCTCCGATCGCGTACTTTTTCTCGGTCTTGCATATCTCTCCAATTGCATGCTCTCGCTCACGCAACGGATCGGTTCCAGTCTGTGTGAAAAGAAAAATGCGTGCCGATGCTCTCCGAGCAGGTCTGCATGAACGGACCCTAATGCTCACAATGTCAAAATTATACCTCAAAAGAAACAAAAGCAGATGATTTAAGAACATGCTTGGAGCTAAAAACTAAAACGTCACCGCAGGAGCTCCGCGCTAAGGGACACAGATGGGTTGTGCTTGTGCCGAATAGGGGCTACCATGCATCCATAACACATAGGGGGTTAAAACATGATTCATTAAAAAAGATTAAGAAAGATTTCTGTAAAAAAGCATGCGCAGGACCCGTTCTGACCTGAAAAGTATAAAAATGTTTTCCTAAACAAAATGTCACAGTTTGACTACTAACAACTATCCATAAAGCGTTTTGATTTTTCTTCGTTCTTTTTAAGTATTCAATTGTCTACTGCTTTGCCGAAGTTACTGATAGAGCAATATTACTTTAAATAAATCACTATTTTAATTTGCTTGCCAAACCGCCTATACTAAATACCTTCTAGAGTTTGTGGGTGGTGACTGGAAAACAATATATTGGGTTAAATTACTTGTACTGGAACTAGAGAAGCTTTTTTAACATTTCATTATCATGCTTGGCATATTACGGGAATATACATATTTCGGGAATAGTCCATTAACTGTCTGTAATTAAGACACCTAATGTGATCCAGGTGTTGATGATTAACACTTAATCAATAATTAGGTCATAGTTGCAATCGATTAATTAACCACAGGTAGCAGTTAATTAACACATGATTAATTAATTAACACCCAATTATTAATTGGGTCCTAATATAATTGAATAACATTGTTTTCTGGGTGGGAGGAAGCATTGGCATATAAAGGGCTACTTCAAATTAATTTTAACATTAAGCCACCAGCTTGCAATCAACACACATCTGTTGAACATGGAGCTACATCTGCATTTGAGCGTCGCTTTCCGTGCATTGGATCGCAAGTGGGGGACGCCAGTTGACCTGGACACTGCCGAGGACCTGTCGCGGTGTCTGCCTGCAGTAGTAGACATGCCCACAGCCACCTTCTCCTCCGAGGAGTTCCTGCGCTCCAGGAGGAGGCAGAAGCCGTACTCACGTCGTGAACACAGGAGGGCAAAGGAACAAGTTGAAGTGAACGATTCCTTCTCAAACATATCTTGTTCGAGAATACCTTCAGTGTCGGATCTTGAAGAGATCGCAAGTTCGAGAGGCAGTTGTTTTAATTTGAAGGAGTCTTTATTTAATTTGGACGTAGAAGAATACTTACACGATTATGAAGATAAATATAGAGGAGGTTCTACTGCGACTCTGGATTCAGGCTTAGGAAAAGCCAAAGAGTTGGGTGTCTTGAAGAAGTTGAAATATACTGCTAAATCGTATATTAATAAGTGCAAATGAGTGTTTCCTGCTTTTTGTAAATAGATATTGTCTTCTGTAAGAATTAATTTAATAATTTATTTAGCGTTAAGTTCCTTTGTAACTATATTATTTATTTCATAAAATATAAAATTATTATTCTGAATTAATTTAGTAATTTTCTTTAAATACAGGAATGAATTTTATCCAGTGCGCAAACTTTGTCAACTTATAGTTAAATAAGTTTTATAGATACGTATATTTTTATTTTGTCGTGTTTTAGTACAAAAAAGAAAAGTTATTGATATCGAAAGATGTTTATTTTGTAACCGATTGTACGGTCACAGTCGTCATAGTAGGCGCGGCGGCGGCGGCGCGGCGGCACTGCTTATAATTCATTCCTGTATGTGACTGATACCTCATTTAGGTCTCTAAATGAAACAATTAAATAATTGTTAAATATTTTATATTTGAAAAATAACTAGGTATAATTATTATTATATTTACATTAACATAAATACATTAGTACATAGTATTACGCCGGCAAGTTCGTTTTTTACAATAAATAGTTTTAAGCATTTCATTAAAGATAAAATACACAATTAACTAGCAATTAGTTTACACATAGGGCTCGAAATATTTAATAGCAGTCGTCATAGGTTTTTCGTTGATTTTGTTCGTTGTAATAGAATTCTTAACACGCATCTTGATGTCCCTAGGCTTCAACACACTCTTGTGATTGGCACTAGGCGGCCTCAGGCCCAGGTAGTGCTTGCTAGGAGTGAAGATAGACTTAGAACTAAGACCAGACGTCTCTAAGAAGAAGTCAAAGGTTCCTTTCGTTTTGGGAGCATTGATCTCAGGGTTGTTGTTCAGCACCATCCGTGGCTCGCACTTCACCGTGTTGTAAGAGCCGCTATTGCTCCCCGACGAGTTGCTGGACTCGATATCCGAGTTCCTCACTGATTCAGTCTCTAAATTCTCTATATTTGAAAGGAGATCAGGCTTATTAGACAGCTTAGCGTTTTTCGACAGGCCCTTGTTCAGGGTACTCTCGTTATTTTCAAGAAAATTATCGGCATTTTCATTGTCATCCTTGTTAGTATTATTATGCTTTTTATCTTTATCAGGTACATTGGTAAGATTTTCGGTTACAACATCAGACATGGAACCGTCACTGCTGCCGGAGCTGATGCGGTATTCCTCTGCAACTATGCTGCCGAGTTCATCGTCTATCTTAAATTCTTCGAAGTTCTGTGATAAGTCGAATTTGTCTATGTCTTCGAAATATTCAGCTTTATGCATTTCTGGATTGTTAGATTGATTTTTCTCAGGTCCATGATTGAACTGATTGTCCAGTTCTGTCAAATTAATCTGCTTATTGCCTCCCTTGCCACCTTTGTTAATTTCTGACAAAATAGAAGACACCGTGTTGCCCATTTGAATAGAAGCGCGAGGGTCCAATTTTGGTTGCAGAGGATGCATAGTAAAGTTAGTCAAGTAACTGTCACTAGTTTGCTGGAAGGAGCGGCTTTGTTCATCGCTCGACTTTTCATCTTCGTCCGGGATGATGATCTCAGTGACGTGAGGAAGTTTAGGAATGTCTTTGTCACTGATCTTGTTCTGGATCCTTGGCAAAGATACCACCTTAGCGACGCTGTTTCTCGGACTGCTGACGGCGTGCACCGGGTACTGCTCGTTGTGTATCTCGACCGTTGGCTGTGTGAGTAGCAACTCCCTCTTGCCATTGCTGACTACTGGAACATTTATCTCTGAAATGGAGCAGTAGTCAGGCTCTATATTATTGACAGTTGCTACTTGTCCCACTTTTCTCGTCTTAACATCTGCAACCCGTTGGTTAGCCGCAACGGCTTCAGAGTCTAACTGCTCTGTCATTTGCTTGACAATATTTTCAGCTTTCCATTTAGCCGAAAGGTTCTTTGGCTTCGGTGGCAGGGCGGGAGGAGTTCTTGGCACTTTTCTCTTATTGAATATCTTCATAGACCCAAGATCATTATCAATCTTTCTTTCAACGACATTGTTGACGTTGCGATTTTCTAAGTTAGCGGCCATGTTTTTAACTATAGAGCCTCTAATTTTAGGGACCGCTGGTTTATCGTTTGTTTGTATAGGACGTGGAACTGGCGCAGGTTTAGAATCATTGCCTTTTGTAATGATTGGCTCGTATTCATTACTGTACAAGCTTTGAATCTCATATTGAAAGCCTTGTGCTGTGTTCGGCACTTCATAGCTGTGCTCAGATGCTGTTTCTAAGCTGAACTTAACGATTTTGTTGGCTCTTTTATCTGATCTAGGCAGTGTGTTGCTGATGTTATTTGATCTTACTTTTTCATCATAGGAGATGCTGTTAAGCGTGGAGAACTGCACGCGCTTGGTAGAAGATTTAGGGCTTGGAGCTTCACTAGACTTTGAATTGTCATTGCTGCTATCATCTAAGGAGTTTTGAAGCAAAATCTGGTTAACACACTCCAGTACCGGATTGTTTTTGTAAATTTCATTAGTTGGGTTCTCATCGGCATCGCTAGTGCTGGCATACCAGTTCTCATTAGTTTCAGCTTGAGGTGCTTGTTTGTTTGTTGATTCTATGTTGTTGTTCTTATCATCAAACCTTGAACTGAATCTCTCATTATTGTTGAGAACGTTATTACATAATACTTCGTTTTTAGCAGCCACCACTACAGCATCGCTACCATAACCAACCTCTAGCAGATCGTCGGTTGATTTTGATTTATTGGTTAGTGGTCTTTGATCCAAACAATCTCCTTCTTGTTCAGGATCACTAACATTACAATACCACGGCTTCTCGTTGCCCTCTTCGGTAAGAACGTTATTCAGGAAAAGTTGTCTGTTAGCTTTAATTTCATCTGACCCCTGCCTTTTGATTCCATGTAATCTCTCCATTTTTGTGGAGTAAGTTTTCTCGGAATCGCTGGCAGTGGTTTCTTGTTCCTTTTTAGCAGCTTCTCCAATAAGCTGGTCAATTTTCATAGACGCTCTTCTGATATCATTCGCGATTTGACTCGCAGTAATTTCATCATCGTGGTTAACTTGGTAGCTCATACCAATACACTCTTCAGCACTACTGCTGTTGTTTGCTTGGTTATTGTAACCTTTCTGTATGTTGTCAACATACTTGCTGTTGTTTTTCCTTCCCGAGTATTTCCTCGACCTTCTGAAGACGTCTCTTCTTACGAAGGCTTGTTTATTTTTGATAAAAGTACCCTTGCTGCCAATACTGGCAGTGTTCCCTTCTTCGCTGGAACTCGTGTTGTTGTAGACGATCTCACTCTTCGGCAGCTGATACTGAAAGCTCTTACTTAACCTAGTATTTTTTTGGAATACCGGTGGAGAATTTCTTTCACGATAACTACAGCTCCTAACAAATGTGTTTTGGAATCGTGAATCTGTGCTTTCTAAGCTCTGAAATTCAGGATCTGTTTCAATGTTGGTCTGTTCACTGGTAAACCCGAGTAACTGTTGGCAGTTGCTGCAGTACGATTTTCGGGCTTTCAGTTTAGCTATTTCTTCTTGTTGTGTTTTGATGATCTTCTCTTTTTGGTGGAGTGCAACGTGTATCTGTTTCTGTTCTCTGGTTAGGCGGGATTCTAGGAGTACTAACGACCGTAGTACTAATGCTAGTTGGTCTTGTCTGAGGCGCCTCTCCTGTGCCGCCTTCTTGTCCCTGGCGGCGAGGGCGTTGCCTGCTTCCACCAGCTGGTGCCTCTGCTTGAGGACGGACTCGGACTGCTGCTGCAGCGCGTTGCGGACCGCGTCCAGCTCCCGCCTCAACTCCATCGCCTCGGAGCTGCTATCCATCTGGAAACAGATACAAACATTCATCAATACACAGTTGACTAACTACAAGCATTATTGCAATAACAACGACATTTAACTTCATAAAAGGTTCGTACAGTCTATTTATAAGATCATACCGATAGCGGTGAAATGTCAAGTACGATTGATACACGATTCCATACACGACTAGAAGAAATTAATGTCATCTAATGACGGTGCGTCTTTGATCGTCGCATAAACATTGGTAGAGATGGTTATCTCGATGTAGCGGTGCAACGAGCGGTCAAAGTCCACGCAATATTTAACGAGGTCACAACCAAGAAGTACCTAAGTCTTTTGAACAAAAGTGGAATATTTTATAATTAATTTAATTGCAGATGCAGATCAGTTAATTCTCAATTCTATTACGACACAATAAAGTTTGGATTGATACGCAGGTATTTGGTAGCTGGTTTTAATGTTTGATAAGGAGAAAATCAGAGCGTGGTGAGCTTATCGCTCGTGATAAGACGTACAAACGCTTGAGAATAATGTTTTTCAAACTGTTATCGTGACCGTAATCTTGCGCTTCCTTGTTTTTTTAGATTTAAAGTTCAGTTAAAACCAAAGGCCATGACTCATAACTTTATAAAAACCCGATAAGATAATTATGTCACTACCATATTTAACTGAAAAATAATAGAATCTAATCTTTTATTTATTCTACTGTTTTCATATTTAACACATGTGCATTGTTCAGGTTCTGTATGTAAAATTAATCCTTGTTCAGTGCCAGCTAGACGTGCCTACTTATCCAAAAATAACAGCATGAAACTTTAATCTGTTGGTCCTTGCGCGTGCGCTGTCAATCAGTCAGTTTAGTCACGTTACTGATTTATGTCACATACGGTAATGTTTCTCATAGGTGATACTAGTTGACCCACTTATTCCAAAGGTTTAGTTAAGTTTTCTGGCGCTGGTATAAGCAGTAACTATTAAGTAATTTGTGGTATAAGATAGTTATAGGTACCTAATAGGTAATGTTTTAAGTTAGGACTGGAATGATACTTAATTTTCAGCTAACTGACGTGACTTTTATATTAACCTAATTTCATCATCACTTCCTGAAGAGATATCAAGTCACAAAAACTTTACTTAGGTATCACATAATCTACGTGTATATATTAAGTTTATATGAAAACTTAAACATATGAACAGGTATATTATACATAGAGTCCTCATTAATTCACTTGGCCGTCTTTTCTCCAACACCATTCACATTGAAAGTCAAGAATGCAGTATTATAATACTCTAATCTCGTTAGTGGCTAAGCCCGAGTCGTGTCAATGACGTCTGACAATGTCCAAGCATACTTACCCTCTATGAAAGTATGTTATACATAGCATTGATGAAAGTTTGAGGCCTAGCCCCCGGGTTTTATAAGACTAGAGATTGACCCTGCTACACTTGAATTTATTGAAGAATAAATAATCACCATTTATTTTTCAGTAAATTGCAATTCAGTGCAGGTAAAAACGTAACAGGAGAAAAGACTTTTACTTTAAAAATTCTCGTTGTAAATCACATTATTGTTTTAATTCACTAAAGCGCTTTATTATAGACAAAAGTTTTAGTTTTCATTTGAACTTGCCGTGCCATTTGAAATTGTTTATGTTCCTATTCATAACGGAGCCTAGCCACAGATAGACGTTTCACTATAGAATACCTACAGAAAATAAAACAAAAACGCACTTAAATTCACGATACTACTATAACATTTCACAAACACCATCCCCAAATAATTCTCACAAAAAGAACTTACATGCGTTCCATGCATATTTCTGCCTACATTAACCAACTTAACTCAAAAGACACCGAGCTCTAGTACTAAGAGCTGTTCTCGCGTCAAAATCTTGTTCAAACTGAGTCCTAATGCATTTCTACAATAAACATTATTAATAAAACAATGTAGAATTTCACCTAGATATCAAAGGTTGACGAGAAAATCTCCTGGACTTTAACCCTTGCATTTGTTGTTGTTTTCAATTAATTGATTTGTAATCGTAATTATAAACTGTAAAGTCAACAAACTGTTTCTGTGATAATCAGCGGTAATTATGTTGACTCGTAGTTTTAGGCCTAGGAATAGTGGCGTCGGTCGTATTGTAACGTGACTGCGATTAAACTGTAAATCTATACTGATATTATAGAGTTTAAGTTTGTGTGTTCATTTGAACGCTCCAATATCGGGAAATACTGAAAAATGAGTCAGTAGGTAAGTCAGATGGCCCATTTATCGAGGAAAGCAAGATTACTTGCGGTGGAGTTCCCAAATGACGCAGGTCAAAACCACTGTCGGAAGCTAGTGATAGATAAGTGGCAAATGGCTAAGTGGTGTATAATTTCTCTTTGTGGTCAAAATATTTTGTGATATTGCTCTTCCAAAAAAAATGCGATCAGGTGTGAGAGCAACCATGACCTACGATTAGTTTAAAATTCATTTTTATTAAAAATAGCGAAGTTGTAAATAAAAGTACTAACTAACTACTTGTACCATTAAACTATAACCAGTTAACTAGTTAGGTACTATTAGTAAACCTAAAATGTCCCATTTATAACAAGTAAAACCTCTTAATTAGCATTGTCAAGGTCGACACCACTAATTACATCATTTATTATCATTAATGAATACAAATGAATTCTGTTTAAACAAAGATTTCAGTACATTTGACGCGTAATTCTTTTTCATTGTTGTAGTTAACATAG
The DNA here is from genome assembly GCF_022581195.2 of Helicoverpa zea. Lineage (NCBI taxonomy): Eukaryota > Metazoa > Arthropoda > Insecta > Lepidoptera > Noctuidae > Helicoverpa > Helicoverpa zea. Next base: position 2,706,316 of record NC_061453.1, read on the forward strand.
ATAAGCAGTAAATTAATGCATTTGTCATTCATGAAAGATATACGAGGCGTATTGAATTGCAGTTGGTGTATAGATAGTTCAACTCAGATTTGCGCGCGGCCCTATGTGTGCGTCGGCTTGTAAATATACAACTTTCATTTGTGTGACAATAACGTCGTCCGAGCATGACGTGTTCTTATCGCTTTTTCTTATGGGTACAGTCGTTTACGAAAATACTAGCTATTCGCGGAGAAATTATTAAGGAGTCAGGTAAAGCGTTTCAAAAAATGAAACAACATTCAAAGCTTTTTATTATTAAATATACTTAGTTTTTCATTATTTTCTCATACCTACGTCTTTTCAAATTGACATTGACAGTATCTAAGAATTAAATACTCCTTACATACCTATTTTCTGACTCGGGGGTACGCGGACAATAAATAAAAGTGTGGACTAAGAATGTAAAAAGAGGTATAATCTAGTATAATAATGTAGGTAAACAAAATGTGTGGGGAATTTTTAAAAAAATATATTGCTTCTCATAATGTCGACCAAAATAAGACGGAAATAATGAAACTCATAAATGAACGTTTAAGTCAAATTGATGAAGGGATGTGGGGTAATACTTATCGACATGTACATAAGAAAAAAGTAGAATACTATAGACATTTTGACATGGAGTCAGAATATATAATTCACCTTGGAGAGTAGCGAATCCGAAAATTCATCATTTGATTTTTTAAGTAGCGATTCATAATCATTATAAATAAATAAACATTAAATTACGTAATAACTGTTTTTTTTTAAACACCTGTATACAACCCCTAAATAACTGTATTGTACCCGACTGTACCTCTTGTCACGCACACAAAGTCATTGTATATGTACAAGGGTTACCCACACATAAGGCCGCGCGCACGACTGAGTTGAACTTACTATACGCATTTCATTTCATTGATGATTCAGTGAGAAAGGTTCATTCCAGTAGCTATTTAGGTACCTTTATGTGTTTTTAAAGACAGGCTTATATAAATTAAAATAGAATACCTCATACACATAAATATAGATGGTCCTTTAATGAAGCTATCCGTATCGTAGTAAAAGATGTTACTCGAGAAGAGTGTAGAAAACCAACAGTGAAAAGATTTTTTAAATCGGATCAATAGTTTAGCCTTTAGGGTATAAACAAACAACAAAAAAACCTCTTTATTTCAATAGTATAGTGTAAGCACTATAAAGTACAAACATGTTTTGCAAAGGAAATGCAAGCATCCATTAACAAATATTATGAATGTAACCGAACTCCCGTCCGCTGACATAAGCGACCGTCACTGCCGAGCGCAGTCCTAGGAAATGACTTGTTTCGCGCACTACTGGTGCAAATGCATAGCTTGATAACCTATGGGTTGTTGCCACAGGAAATTCTAAGGATACCGTGGTGTAACGGTGTAGGTTTATAATCTAATTTCTATGGTATGCTATAACCCTTGATAATAATGTTTGTAATACCGTAAACAGGGTCCATTGATTCTTAGGTCGGGCCAAAATCACTTTAAAGGTTTTAGAAATATTCATAAAGAAGCCCAGAGTTTTTAAATTGACAGTGTTTCACCCCCGAGTCTGGGTGGGCACGTGAAGTCAGGTGGATAGAGAAAACTCTGACATTAGGGCGTGATAGGTTATCATACCTGTAAAAGTCTCGATAAGAAGGAGCAGGGGCGATGCAATGTAGATAATTTAAACTTCTAAGCAATGGCTGGATGAAACCATGACGCAAAACTAGTTAACACACATAAATCTTAATTTGAACTACGCAGGTGCGAACCGTCGAAGTGCATAGGAAGTGATCACGTTATTATTATGTTTATCAGTGCATACCTCACGATAGATTAGATAATCATGATGTATCACGTTTACGTAAATACCCTGCGTTTGTTGGAGATTTCACTTCTTAATTACGACTAGCAATTTCTGAACGAATCAGTTATATTACGCGAGTTCTTTGTTTCTTACCAAAAACGTAAAGAAATTGTCTCAACTTTTAGGGAGTGATTAATGATTGGGTAAGATATATATAAAGAATATGACGTCCTAAGTTACAAAATATTTAAACTATCATGCCTACAGACTTAATTTGTATCTAATTCGTTAAGCAATATTGCCTAACAATTAATAAAGGGATTGTGAAACAAAAACGCACGTCCTCCGATTGTAGGTCACGCGACATTTTAACAAAAAGGACTTTGTCAATATTTGTTGTTAAAATATTGTTATTATAAAGAAAAGATATGGAATACAAGGTGTACGGTAGACCGCACATCAGTGGTAACTGTCATGCACCTTAACTCAATAGTAATAAGTACGATTTTCCTATAAAACTGTTACCACTGACCTGAAGTTGACTGTACAAACCTGGGATATTTTCAATAGTTTGCACACGTGTTGATGATAATACAAGTTGTTGATAACTACTGTTTGTTGACTGGTAGTCGATATGGCCTTTATTGGAATAACTCGGTTATCAAGGGCTTGTAAAACATAATGTTGTTATCTATGGTAAACACTTGTTCGTCGGTGTAGTGCTACTAGTCCTTGAGAATTTATAAGTTTATGTTCTGAAGATTTGTTACGGTTTAGAAATTTTCAGGGAACAAAGGTTTTTAGTCGGTAGAAGTCTGCAACCTCATTATTTGATGATATCCCACAAAAAAGGTCAAATAATTTTTAAGCTAACTCCAAAGTAGATATTTTTTAAGTAAACAACTTATGTAATCCTTGAAAATTACAATTTTCCCTCACCAAAACAATCCTTGAATTTTTATTTCGTAAAAATGTTACCAAGGTTAAAAATCTCCATCCACAACTACTTTGCATCAACAAAATCTTTCAAAGTTAATCCTTTCCTAAAGAATACGCAACTATGTATTGCAATATATTTAAATACATAACTAACGACAGCTAATTAGTAATTAAATATGTAACGTCCGCCTTGACGTCCAGAGGAAGTCACGGCCATTGACTCGCGATACGACTGAACATTCGCAAGTTCTATGATATAGCACTGCTATATGTTCTACTTATTTTATTATAAATAAGGTTACGTTACTAAATAAACTGCATAATCAATATTTGTTATATGTTTTAAAAACATAGTTTGGTTTCAGTGCAGTGGCGATTTTTATGGCTCGCAGATAAGGGGCTCTTACTACTGAAGTTCTGAGTTTTTTAAGTTCTGTATACCATAAAAACCATAATTAATCTTAATTAGTGTAATTGGCTTGCGGCCGTTCTAGTTAAGTAAATAAATAAATAAATAGTCCCAATTAAATCATAACTACGATAACTTCAAAATGAATTGCCTTTTTGATAAAAATAGTGATTTTGAATTAAAATTTTAATAAAATAATAAACCATTCAAGGTTTATTATTCTATTATTGAGGAAAGCATCGTATTGAAAGACGACCATAAAAATAATAAATGAACACGCAATGGATGACCTGGCGTGATGACCACCATGATGATAAATTCCCTAGAAGAAAGAGCATTTGTTCTGGAATAGGATAATATTAATTATGGTCCAGTTGTTCTATTATATGGTACAGCTATTATCGTTCTTGATCACAAAAACACGGATATACCTAAGACTGAAAATACTTATGACATTCTCTAAGCACTAACAATACTAATATTATCGAGAGGTTCTCTTTTTGCTTGTAGGTACCCTAGGAGTACCTATCACACTGCAAACTTCTAGTCAGCAGATAGTTTGATTGGGTTCATAAATCAGTATGAAGATGAGACATTAGCTGTATCAGACCGACTAAAAACTTCGATCGGAATCAAGCCTATCTTTAAAAAAAAAATTGCCTTCCATCGGGTCAACTATCGAGCGACTGTTTAGTCTGCATTGTGCGGCTACTCCAAAGACTTCAAATTCAATACTACTACAATAATAATAATTCCTTCATTATCTTAGGTCCGTTTACGTACAAATATGTAGAACATACAACCAATTCCGTTCCGCAAGCGGATTCGATCAAGTATCGAAAGGACAGTTGATTGTAATCTGATATTAATAAGACTTATCGTGACTGTCAAGCTGTTTATGTAACAAACATTATACGAGAAAGTTCCTATCCTTAGTTTCCTGTAATACACATACATAATATACATGTACTTATTTATAAAGATTTAAATAAGTTTGTGTATGACGAATTGACGACTACTTGATCCGATTAAATAGAAATTCTTTCATCAATAGTCAATTTGAAAGATACCGCGGTCCTGGAACACCAAGGGCTTCAGAAGGAATTAAGGCTCACGTTTGCTTCCACTAAACTCAGTAGGAGAGGTCGTTGGATTAATTGCCGCCTACCAAAAAAAAAATATCCCCACTTTTAACAAAGGTACCATTTTATAAGTAACTTAGCTAAGCAACTCTCAAATCATTTACAACACCACACAACGTAAAACCTTCACGCTGACTCGACCCAGTCAGAAACATTCTAAAAAGCAATCAAATGCGCCTACGCATGAACCGTGGAACTTCGGAAAATCGAAAGTGGCCGACAACGAGCCATTGTCTGTTTTGATAAGTTCAAAGAATTTATTAGCACCGAGGAAACTGGTTGGTGTAGTGGAAACGGGTTACCTTACCTACTCACCTACTAAGGTTATTCAGAGATGAGTTTTATTGACGGGAAAATTCTGATGAAAAGAAAACAAAAGAAGGTTATATGTACGACGGTTTGCAGTGCTATGCCTCATTTTAGTGATAGTTTAAGAATTATATTACGTGTATGAGTTAGTTGAAGTAAAACAAAGAAAAGGTAAGTATGTATTTAGAAACCTCATTTGATCAACATTGCCAAACTTGCTGCAAAAATACAGTCACAAAAGTACCTTTGGTAGGTTAGACAGCCATTGCAAGAAACAACATTCTATTAAGTTTGTTTATAGACCTAAATCCAGGCGAAACTACGTCGTTAGACCTAGAATAGCGAGCGGCGTCTAGTTTTTCATAAATCTCATATAAAATACAGTTCCGCGTTGACTGGCACTGGGTTAAAAGTGTCATATCAACTAACGGTACTATAGGGCTTAGCAAACACGATATCTTATAAAATATATAAGATTAAAACCCACCTTACCGCGGTATAATTAGGGTCGAATTTTGAATAATTGTTATTCATAAATGGAATATTATATTCAGCCTTTATTTATATCTACATATACACAGAAGCTGTTGGTAAACCCTGTAATAAATAAATATCTAAACTGTTTGATACCTTATCGCGTATTTTATAAGGTTTATTTTCAAGTGTCAAGTTTATGGCGCAGTAGCCGTTTAGTAAGCATTTCACACCGTTAACATTTTTAATATAAGTGTTATGGCATTAATTTAGTTTGTAAAAGCACGACAATCTCACGCCCAGGCAGATTCTGACCGAGATTCTGTTAAAAAGGGTAATAAGAGCAAAAAATATTGAGCGTTAATTTAAAGTCACGTCGGTTTTTACCGGTGGTGGTTTGTTAGGGTTAAAGTATAAAAATGTGCATGAGAATTACGTGTAGTTACTCAAAATAACTTTGCAGTGTATTTTTTTTATAACTGCATACATTATAAAACGAATGTTCATGCAAACATTATTTTTTAAATAAGCTAACTTTTCACGGCAGTATCGCCCCAAAATATTGAATAATTTTCGATTCTTCAGGTCTAAAATATATATTCAAGAAAGTCGAGCAGTTTCTTCTTGAGATAGGTAATTGTCGTCATACATACACATACAAACGTCACAATTTTATAAGAAATCTAAGTGCAAATAATTTCCGTGAAATCGTACACTGCATGTGCATGTCATAGTACCTAAGTTATATAATATAGTGAACCTCTGACGGCCTTTCGTGGTTAGGTTTCCATTTACATCAGTACTCTGTGTTCAGTTTCCGAGATAAAGGAAAACTTGCCATTTCTTCAATTGCACAATCTATTTGTTTTATTACGAAACCTTTTGTAATTGTAAGATAGTGACATCATTACGATTATATCTAAGTAAACTGATGAGATTATGACTATCTATTCAATAGTGTAAACGACAACATAGTTGGGAAAGGCTCAGCAGATGATGTAGAAGCCTAAATTATCTTGAACCTCGACAAAGGAATGTATAATCATTATTGGAAAAAACTTAACCAACAAATAAATAGGTTAGTGTGCTTACAGAACTAGGTAAGAATGAATCTAACTAAGCTAACGTTTGGAAAAGCCATGTAAAACTAAGAAACATTAATGTACACTCATAAACTCAAGCAAGACCACGTCAAGAATGCTATTGTTCTTGAGGAGTTTAAATGTTGACCTAATGCTGAATCCGGTTCAAGTTTTCCTTTAGCATAGGCCAGTGTTGAAGACGTAAAGTTAAAGACAAGAGAAATTACTACACCATTTGAGAAAGACCCAAATATATATTTTTACAAAGCCACATTCCAGGGAAGCCAATATTGAAAGATGGACGATCGGAGTTGAAAGATGTAACTTTGCCTAATTTTCGACAATAAGACAGGACCAAATTAACTTAAAGTAAAATATTAAGACGAGGAATGTGAAGCTACACCAATCCAGCAAAGAGAAATTCCTCAAACAAGTCCAGACGCTAAACCTAAGTGGGATCTGACATTTAGCTGAAGAAATGTGAATGTTCATTGAGTACTAAACACCAATAAAACGTAAACACTTTCTACGGCAAACCTTAAGTTCAAAACATTACTTGTATTAAGCTCACTGATGTTGAACAAGTGAGATCGGTCAATAAGTAAATTAATGTCGAACACTAATCTATAACATATGTTTCTCTTTATGGAAACTCGATCATCCGAGTTTCTTGCAGTGTTGCAATTAAAATATTTATTGCGTTTATGCGTCGGTAAGATATTTTTGATGGGCTTTGATTGGCGGATCTGTTTTCTCTTTAATTTGTAAAATATCATTTCTGATGATGAGCTACAATGCCTGTTAACCACACTCTCTTTGCTAGTTCGTTATTAAGTAGCTAAAATACGAGCAAGTATGTCCTTACTTTCAACAGATGGAATAACACCAAAGGCCACAAATCAGACTGTGTAGGGCAATCAAAAACTTGAGCGATATGAATTAAAACGCCCAGTTTCTTAGCTTCCAAGGTGAACCAGTTTCGTAAAACAATACACTGGACTTACACTATAAAACAACCCATAACTCTTCATGTAGAATGGTTATGACGTCATGCATTTGTTTGTAGAAAAAGAAAAGATTAAATTAAATTCAGCCAGTGTTCTGTTGTGGTATAGAGGTTCGTCTTCTGTGATGTAATTATGTAAGAAGCCTGTTGGGTAGACACTGATTTAGAAACCATAGGACTATCCTTAGCAAAAATAAAAGTTTTATAAACCTTCAACGTGCCTGCAAATTATTTTCACATTCACAATGCCGATAATAAGGATGTTTACACACAATCCAATACCGTTGTTATGGCAAACACAATAAAAAATACCACAGCTAACGAAGCTGGTACCTAACGGTTTTGCGGGTGCTGCCTGGTCAAAAGCAATGAACTTAATTGGCTGGCCAGCTAGTCACTAGTGGATCAATAAAGGGCTATTGTGTCGACTGACGTAGGACCGACATTTTTAGGTCGTTTAAAAAGCGTAGGACAGACAGATAAAAACGTGTGAGATAAGATAGGAATTGTTGCCGACTTTCCAATTGAGGAAGTTAGAGAAAAAGTAAGATTTTGACTAAATTTTGGTGATGATTTCAAATTAGGCAATCTGCTTGTCCGGTAGTTTGATAATGCTTAATTGTGATTCGACCATATAATGTAGTATCTTCCTAAATCCTTGGAAATGTTAACGGTGTGAAACCTTTGTTATTTGTTCCATCAAATTGCTTTTATGCGAGAACAATTTGTCCAAACAGTTTTCTTTCTTTCCAACCGAATGTCGTGACTTCTGACCAATCTTATTGTTTTCACTGACCGACGAAATTATTAATAGTTTTACAAACTTTCACTGGGCCTGAGAGATTTTTTATCGGCGCCATTTTTGTTCGCTCTTATGTCACAATGGCCGAAAATTTTTGACAGAAATTAACAGTCAAACTTTAATTTTTGTAGCGTTTTAAAGTGCACGCAATGTAGACATTAGAGTTAAGTGATTTTAACCATTGTTTAGTTTAAAGTAGGGAAGTACTTTTGAGAAACTTTCTCATGTTACGTTTGGTACTTGTTTCTTGTTTTTACGCCTCCCTTATTATTTTCAAGCTTTAGATTTTCGTTCAATTTTAAACATTAAATAGCAAGGTTAAACTATAAATGTACGATGCAGATTTCAACCAACTATGGCTAACTATAATTCAGAAAATGGATCATAGACCAACCAAACTGTGGCTTGTTGTTATTATTTTAATATCGGCTGTTTTGCTGTCTTTGCTATAATGTTGGCGCCAAGCCAAGTATTTCATAATGTGCTATCTAATTTCCGCTTCAGTAGAATTCTTAAAACAATATTACGTAACTTGTAATTAATTAGTAGTTACAAAATCATCCGCAACTATTATAACTTATTTATTTTTAGATTACCTACTTCCTAAACGGAACTGCAAACATAGCAACAATATTATTTCGCGAATTTAAAATCTTTTTAATTTTATATCGGAAGTTTTATCATCATTAATCTTCCAGTCAAAGTGTAAGGACGTAGCTTTCATACAATGTAACTTAATGTAATCAGTAGTCAGTCAATCACATCAGTGTTGACTCATCACCATGGCAACGTGGTCAGGGTCACTGTCATCACGTCATCACTCATCGAAGGTCACATGTTCGGACTATCAGGAAGATACTTTTGCGATAAGGAAAATAAATAACCATATTTGGACTAAAGGAAGTACGTTAAGGCGACGAATTGGTAAACAATAATTCCATAACCGGCACGTGCACCTAAGGCGCCAAAAGGGGTCGGAGCGTCTGAGCGGGGCGAGGATAACAATACGCGCGCTAGCTTATAACTAAAAGTCGTAAGCGACAAAATGGTTTAGTAATTTTATTATTTTGAAATGATAATTTGCTAAAAATTCCTTCCACAATTTTAAAGATTATGTATATACTCAACTACTAAAAAAGTTAAGAGGCTTAAATCGGTCCCGTATGCCCATAATATGTGAATCTCTTTTTAAAAAGAGGTATGTTTGATATATTTTTCTCTGTTATAAAAGTTACCTAATCATGTTTTGAAGTCTAACAAAATAAGATTTTTATCATGAACTTTCAGGTAACCAAGTTGTATTTTGATCCGTTTTGTATTTACTGAGAAAAATTGAGATCCTTGGCGCCAAAATTTTCAATTCGTCATCTTAACGGCCTAGCTTGATAGGAGCGTACATTGTTTACAAATCGCCAATGTCCAATTGTAAATTTATTCTGTACCTTTCAATGTGAAGACGTGAAGGAAGCATGTGGACAGAACACTGTATATTGTTATAGATATTATTATACTAAAGAAAGCTCCAATCAACCTTGAACGTAGCTTTCGCAACTTCTACTGGAAGACCGGTTCAAATAAGGAACTTAAAAAGCGACGCGTGCGCACTGTCCGAACGCGCAACCAACATTCTGTACTACTTATAGTAAAAGTAAATCGAAATCGAATAATTCTGGAAGCTAATTGGGTATTTCATCGAAGCTTCCACAGCCCGGCTAGCTCAGTCGGTAGAGCATGAGACTCTTAATCTCAGGGTCGTGGGTTCGAGCCCCACGTTGGGCGCAACTTTTTGCGATTCCTTTTTATTGATAAGACAACATGTCATCGAGTTTTCAGCATTTTTTAAAAAAAACATGCATTTATTTGAAAACAGAGACTTAAGAAACAATTAATGTATCTTTATTATTTATCGATCTTCCGCGAACAGGTCAAGTTTAATAAGATGAGGAAAATAAATGTTGTAAATACATATATGTATGTGAATTTGAGTGGCATTGAAGTCATTATTTACATATTCTGATAATTTCGTCCCAAAGCTAACAACATTGGCCTAGATTTCGTACTTTTTAAACTTTCTTTCATGAGCATATTATTATCATAAAATATGTAGCAATTTTTAATAATGACTCACGAATCGGGCAATGATGGAAAGTGCTCGATAATCGACTAATGATATCGACCTGGTTCTACTCGATATTAATGAATAAGATTACCTACTAGCAAATGTGACGTGAGCTTTATCGATATTGTCGAAAGAATTCACTTTCTTTAGAAGACGAAGTTAGTTAGCAAACATTTCCGTAATAGATGTGTCGTAGGTTTTTCAACAAAGTAACAAGGACTTTTTTTTTAAATAGGTAAATGCTGTCTAATGCTGACACTTAGGCCTGGGCACTCTATAAAACTACAATTCACAATATTGCTAAAAATAAATAGGATGAAGTTTTATCGACAAACGTTCAATTGTTCGCTCTGATTTACTACACAAGAACATCACTAAAGTACCAGTACCTTTATATTCCTAAACCCAATTTCCTATCAACGATAACACATAAAACTAAATGGCTCATTGTATAACATCTTTCATAATAGTACATAATAATACAACTGATGTAGTACGTAGTTGACATTTCGTAAAATCACCACAGCGGGAAGCAAGACGATGCAGAATAGCTGTATCACTGTTTAAAACGTCCATTTAGTTTTTATGTAACAGTTCAGAGCTTTATGTTTCTTTTATTGCCAAGTAATGGTGTAATTTTTCATTATTAAGCTCTGTTTTGGTTATTAGATAATGTTTGAGACAGAAACAACAGATGATGAATGGTAAGCGCTCGTATTATCAGCAATTTAGGTTTCATCTGGTAGAATTGTTCATTGAAATAGGATTTGTAGTAATCTCTAATACCGTAGACAATACCAATGTGTGATATTATTTCTGTAAGAGACCTTCCTGCATTAAACAATGTAATTTCAGCTGTGTACGTGATTTATTGCTTCAGAACAACAGATAAGTAGGTACGTAATATTGCAACCTCTGTTCATTGTCTACAAAGAACAATTTATTTTTGTGTTAGGTAATTAAATCCTCAATGGTTAAAAATATTAAGATTTTTTTTAACCCAGTGTTGATACCTCATCCTTCACAAATCCTGAACCCAATCAAAATATTTATGAATCTAAAAACGACAATAGTCACTAGCACCATCTTGCTTTTAACGCGGGAATGATAGAAAATGGCTGCTGGTAGTTCTTGCGACGAACACGCCTGCAGTATTCCGTTTGACGCCGTTGGGTTCATCGGAATTTTAATTAAATCTACCGTGTTTGCTGTATTGATGCAAAAAATAAAAGGTCGTGGAGGCACGCGCAACGGACGAACTAGTCGAAGGGTTAAGTTTTTCTAGACGTGAAAAACAGTACAACTGGTTTTACAGATTGTGCTATGTAACGAGCGAGTTGGTCGACCGTGACTATATCGGTTGGGATGGCGGGAAAAGCTTCGATTGTAAGCATTTTGTTTGGGCTTTAGTGTTTCGTTCCGTAATTAAGGTATTTACATTGACAACTATTTAATTATTACTATCCCATAAATAAATACTTTGGTTTAATGAGCAGACCGTATGCTTGTTATTCCTCGTGTCGTAATTATTAGCAAGATTTTTCAACGAAAATTGCGATCTTACAGATATTACTTATGTTTGGTCATCTTCATCACTCACGTGTTTATTAATGACTGCAAATTAAAACAGTAGCCGCTTCTGGATATAAATGTCAGTCGTTACATAATAGAAACATTAAGTTTAATGTCACTCAATTAATCACAATCAAATTCAGATGACTTCTGGTTTTGCATCTGCAAATATTTGCGTACATTTTCGGTGTTAATAATAAATCGGCCATACAAGACCTCATGGCTAACAAGAATAACATACGGCCCATATATCAAAATAAGCAAAAGAGGAATATCCAAGATATGCTGGCTTAATGCCGTTAAGGATAACATGAGCTTACTAGGTACCAAGGCACCAAGTCTACCGAAGACCTAGTAAAATGGAGAAGTCGAAAAGCGGATTCCAGGGTTGCAAAGTCCTCAAGATGAGGATACAACCAGAAACACGCTCAGATAAGAGAGAGCGAGAGAACGCCATTCATCACAATTTTCAATAACCAACTATGCTATGCAGATGCAATTGTTAATATAAAATCGTCCAGCAGTTAGAATATTTACATACACAAGATAATCACAAACTTTATCATAATAACATTAGTCTAGATTTCCACATGAACATTACTGGCGCATCTCACTTTTGTGCCACTTCTAACACTTGAGAGTTCGGAGAAAGTGTTCGTATCGATAATCGGTAATTCATTAAAACCATTCATAATGCCAACGAGGCTATTGACAGTTAATTAACTGAATAAGGTTAAGTAGTGCGGGTCAAACTGTCGAATTGTTTTGATAACTGATTCATTGTTATTTATTTATTCATACAATCGAGGATTGTGGCTTATTTTTGCTAAACGAAATTTTTGAAGAGAAGAACTGACAAGATTACACCTACCAAAAATAAAGCATGCGTTCAATATTAGGTCCCATAATAGAAAGGACTAAAAGCAAAAATATCGCATTTCAAAGTCTATAGTAGCGATAAGACATGTTAAGCTATTTAAATCATAATTTAGTAAATAAATCTTAAAGAAACGTGAATATTTTACCATAATTAAAAGGTACCCCATTTTTCCACAAAAGCCCTAAATTTCCTGAGCCTGACAAAACGCAATAAATTAAAACAAATAAACAAAACAAAGGGCTCATGACGATAGTTGCCTAGCTACCGGCGCGGCAACACAGACGGACGTTAGTTGCCAACCGTGAATCGTGCAGTTTATGTTTACAATTATAAGTGACGTCACGGTGCATTCGCTGCAATTGTAGGTTAGGTTTGCAGTAATTAGTAGAATTGATATCCTGTGATATAATACATAGTGTGGTTTATTGTATTGTAGTGTTTCTGGGCTTTGGTTTAAAAAGAAGGTTACTGATAGCATTGTGAAAAATTTTCATCCTTTTTTGTGAAAATATATGGTTAATGAAAGATGACGATAGAGGTTTACAGTCTTTAAAAAAAAACTGCAACACTGCTTGTAACTCCGTTGCATACGTAGTAGACAAAAGTCCAAATACTTTTTTACCAAATGGGTAACTAACTAAGTCCTAATCTGCACATAGCAGTTAAGTAATTCAGGTCAAAATACCTACAAACCATTTAACACAGATTGCAGTCCAAACAGGAACCTAGTTGAGTTGATACACATCGTTCTTACCACAGAGAAGGCAGCGCGATATTCACGGTGTTGAACACTTTGCGCAAACGCATACACACAGACATACAGGTGCAGGAAACCACAACGACAACACGCGAGCGAAATGATAATCAAGCGAATTGATTAGAAAATGGTTACTTTAGACATTTAGTAATGGTCACTGAATATTGAATAAAATATCCGCTGTTAAAAACAATTCAGATGTTAATAGAGACGAAAGAGTCGTTGAGATAGAAAATACTGTTAGTGCTATTAATAAAAGTTTTATCTTAGCTTTCGTGTGACCAGGTGTTCCAGATTTATTGAAAGCTGACGTACAAGGCTTAATGTTGACACTGTAGATTAGGGTCATGAATGAAATTGAATAATATCTTTGAGATTAAATTGAGAAAAAACATAACAAGGATGATGATGAAATGAGATGAGAAAGTCAATAACCCAAACTATGCTTATTCATTGTGACAATAACAACGAACGAAATACTAAAGACAACAAAAATGCATAACCAGAGGTTAAACTTAACTGCAATGATGAATGGTAAATATAACCATTACACTTTAGTAGAGAACGTGCAATTAGTGGATGACAGTAAAGATTAACCAGACGTATCTTATGTAAGCGAAGCGGGAAGATTTATGCGAACATGCGATTATAATATTCAGTATTACCGTAAGGCTAATATATTGTAGGAATTAACTGGACGTTGGGAAGAAAAAATAAGAGCCATTTTTATTATGAAATGCTCGTGAAATCTTGGATTTATCATTGTCATATTACAATGGGATATTTACTGAACGAGAGCTTGGTAGGTAATCCAGAGTGTGTGCAATTCTGGTTTCGCAATAGTTACTGGACTGGAAATTGACGAATTTCGGAAACCCTTGGTTCTTTGTTTCATAAAAAGCTATATATCACATTTCAAAGTCTATAGTTAGTCTATGTTACAGCTTTCTCCTTCTAGTAAATAAATAAATAAATAGCAATTGCTAGACTAATATCACTCATTTGTTCTTATTAGATAGCATTCAAAATATCAACATGTCTAGTAACTACTATAAGACAGCTGAACACTATTAAACTTACAATGACGTCTAACAAACGTCTGCTTACATCAAGCCCTCAATAAATCAACGTTATCACTGTCATGAGGAAGTCGAAGTTATATTGCCCTCTATGATAAAACCTAACAAAGGAACAACACCCATTGAAAATACAGATACATACCCTAATACAGACGATAGGTAGCAGCAACTATACCTTCAAAGTTCTTGGCCGATAACTTAATTGAAAACGTGTTAAAAAAAGTGTTGTTCGAAAGAGTTTCCTCGGCCCTGGAAGGTAAACGTTCCAGAAAGAACATTTTTGTTGCACTATCATGTCTTTAGGTATCCAAATAAAATAATCTTCAAAATAAGTCCTAATTTCTAATCCTTTTACAACAGTGCCAGTTTTAACTAAGACGCGTCATAAGCACAATTTAAATGTCAAACAAGATGAACTGTTGAACGGATAAGTCATGGAGAGAAAACAAAATGCATGTGACAATGACAATAATCCTAACAAAGTGAAATATAAATCTTAGGATCAAATCAGCGAGCTGTCACTGTGACATTTCAATACTTCATTAATCTCGTTGGAGAATCTGTAGTTATTAAGAGGATCAACTGGAAATGAAGTTAGGATTTAGTGAGTGTTAATTTAATCATTGCAGGTATTACTGACCGGTACTTTATCTTCTAGAAAATTATAAGTTTTGATAGCTACCTATAGGCTAAACAAATCTTTTGATACCTACTCTAGTAGCTACTAAATCTTTTCAGTGTTTTTTCTTCAGTATTTTTTAAGTTACGCTATATGTAGCATTTATTTACTTGATAAAGTCTGTTTTTGATTTCAATGTTGATATTGAGACGTGTTTTAATTCAAACCAGCATGATAAATTAGTTTCAATGTTAGTTCAAGTTCTCCATTCCCAGGTGTTCATTGAGTATTAAAGTTATTATTCAATAACATGTAACGGAATTATGAAAGCGATTCCGGTTATCAGTTATTAAAAGATAGGTAATAATTAAGAAGAAGGTCTATACATATTAATGAAAAGGTGATGAATTCCCAAACTAGATTGGCATAAAGAAATTAGCCAATCTCATCAATTCTAGTGTCAAACATGGAGAAATTTTGGAAGTCTGGATCCATAAATCTATCAATCGGTGCGATATTAATTATCTTGTGCAGGATGTAACAGATGACGTTGATGTTGATAACGTTCAGATTATATCACGAATTTGACATGCAAATAAAAAAGAAATTATGAAAGCAGTTGATGTTTTTGACGCAAGTTACGCAACGCTTCAAAGGAACAAATACTTGGGAGTTGTTACGCGTCAATACTTTATCTATTGGAATCTTAAAACCAGTAGGACCGTTGCTACACATGTTTTCAAGTGGTTCCAGCCATGTTTGGCTTTTGGGTTCATTTTAAGTAAGTCGTAAAAGGAAAAAATATTTCAAGTCTCTCTGTGAAATAAGTGGTTTCACTTAAGAGATATTTGAAAGCTCTTGATTGAAGTTTTTTTTGGTTAATTGTGAACCTGTTCGAAGACATTTTTTTTTCTCATTCACTGAAACGAAAACCATATTGCAATTGGTTGTTCGTTAAAAAAATTTGCCAATCAACAGTTGGTTGAAAATGTAAATTATGGCATCAATGTCAGTAAAGAAAACGCCAAAAGCGCATTAACTCTGCATTACAAAATATTATGCATGGGTAACATTAGATTGGCCTACATATTTATATGAAGAAAATTCCATATTGTTCCGTTTCGCGGCCGCTATATAAAGCATAACTTTCTCGAAAACTAAGTGTGTTACCAAGAAAGGTGTCATACATACTTTGACATCACCGTCGCATCTAATATCAGCATTATCATATTTTAAAGTTGATATATCATCATCATCATCTTCAAACGCAATAAATATATTAAAATCTTTACAAATTTTATACATAACTATTGTAAAAGTGATAATTTTGTATGTTTTATTGCCGGATCAGTATGGTTGGCCTTGATTTTCTATAGCTCCGAGCCTGTTTTCTCTTGCTAGACGAGGTTGTTTCAACATTGTATAAATTTATCCCACTATCCCCATTTTATTAATGGACACAAGGCCTGCGGCAAAAAGGTTTGATTTTTAATGAGGAGAGATAGGAAATAGAATAGTGGTTCATTCTATATGGCATATATTAACAAACAAAGACGACTATCAGAATGGCCGAAACAGACTGAACTGAAAGAAAGATGGATAAGACATGGATTACCTAGTTTTTATGTAGTAGTTTTACCTGCTGCTAGGAACTCTTGGATTTAGCGTATCTACTGCGTAGGCTAGTTTAAAACTTCATACCCTAAATGAATCCTGCAAAGTAAAAGAGTGAATTGCTCAAATACTGCTTATCCACAGTCTTATGTGTGTCGGTTGTGTTACCAAAGATAAAATGATGTTAATCGACGCTTAACAATTGCATGTTTTACACAAACACCAAGATTGCACCATAGTTAAACCATAAAGCAACAATTTATTTTTACTCCATAAGTAACAGTTAAAAACGTTCATTGACATTATTGTACTACATTACTAGTTTCGTTTCGCAAAATATAGCTTTCGGGTCTTTTGTTGCTTTATTTGTAACGAAGTAAACTTGAATGTTAATTAGAGTAAAGATAACTCATTAACTAAATCTACAGAAATTGTTTTCAGTTTTGCTATTTGACACACGAACTACAATTGATGATGCATTATAATCAGCAAAGTGTTTAAGTACCCTTGTTTTTTTTGGCTTTGCTTCTCTAGATTCATTTTCCTTTCTAACGTTTATTCAAGATTTATATTCTTTCCATTTAACTCAGCCGATTAACATCACGTGGTATTTTATGATTTAGCAGATGGCACTATATTCAACCCCAAAAAAATGCGACACGCAAGTGTGACTGGGGGAATACCATCATGGTGCCTTTAAAATTTACAGTAACACATAAATATGGAGTTTCTATTATTCTTTGTAATTTAAACTGTCTTTGACTTTGGTTATCATTGTCTTTTCTAATTGTCCTTTTAAAATCCTTTTGTGTTTGAATGGAATTAATTATTGTATTATTTACATCAGTTTTATCGTTAAAATTATTATTACTTTGATACAATACTTTCATTGGGTCTAATTATTTATTTTAATAACAAGTTCATCCATAAATCCTTAATAGTGTCAATAAAATCAACAAGTACTTTTCCATTGATTAAATTATAATCGCTTCACTTGTTCTTTAGAAATGAATTCTACGAAAAAATGTAACCGGTATTATTGTTTAGCATAAAAAAGCTTGTACAATATGTAAGTGGGGCTGCCTGGTCACTTGTAAGACTTCCAAGTGAGCGGATCCGTTCAAAACTATCGATTCGTTTCAGTGTGGACTGCTTTCTTATGTAACTTTAAATTTTTATTACTTTCTTCACCCTTTAATTTAGAGTTTGTTACTTTATTTTCTTCTCTACTGTTAACTGAGTCTGTAATTGGGATCCTTTCTTTTGAATTCTGATTTGCATTGAATTTAGAATTGCAGTCTAGATGCTTATCTGTAATTATCTTGTTTATAAACTCATGTACATCACGTTTCTGTATATCATAAAAACTACATTACCGAAATGCTTAATTTTACATTTTCTTAAAGTTTATTACATACGTTTAGTCTTGTTCTGTTAAACACTGTCCGCAAACCAGAATGAGCAATTTGTAAGTCTAATTTATTAAAGTGTTTAAAACATGTTTGTGTCTCACCCCGACTCAGACGTGTAACATGGAGCAGTTAGTAATTGGAATATGCACGACAAATTGAAGGAAATATACTATTGATAGGGCACGAGCTGCCATGTCTTCCTATTAGACTATTTAATGAGAAACATGCAAATGAGTCCTCTATTTCCGACCGCATCGCGGTAAGTTTCTCGCGTGGAAAATTAGATGAGCATACAGACGATACAATTTATTTTATTAGGTCACACGACGATCTGTTCGTATGCAAATCTCCGTGAAATTGCAATGAATCGAGAACGAACGTTCAACTAGAGTGATTGAGAAATGCGCTGTCATTTCATGTATAGCTTCGTCCTACATTCAATGGTTTGTACAGGGTTTGTGAAATTATTGGCTAGTATTCAGTCCCCATTTGCTTAATCTGTGACTATAAAACTTAATAGAATATTATACTGTACCTATATGTTTAATATGGAGAAAGGTGAATAAAATTAGTTTGCATTTCTCTTCATAAAGTTCTGGTTTCATTTTGATGTTTATTTCTGTCCTAATCTATACGGCTACTATTTTTGAGTATTATGTTTTTGTTTTTTCGTCTAGCGTTAAGTAGAGTAATCTTGAGCCATCTATTTCTTCACTAAGCCATTGTGAAGTGAGCGCGCCAGCTTGTGAAATGTACCAGAAGAAAATGTTGAAAGATTGAACAGTCTCTCGAGCCGAGTGCGTAAAGATGCTAGATATCATCTCAGATAGCCAGATTTAAGTCAAGCGTGTTATTGCATGGTTTATAGCCGAAGATATTATGGGGAATGAGAATGAAATTATATCGTGCAAACAATTATTACGAAACAGAATTTGAAAGTGAAACGCTACGCAGCAACAATAATATTTTGATAATCAAAACAGCAATAACAATATTACTATTTGTTATTAGTACGGCAAAGTATAAACAGAAGGAACTGTGTCAGCCGAATTACAATAGTTTGTAAACAAAACATAGGCAGTGCAGCCGAAATATTATTGTGTAAACAAGTTTAACATAGCATATACAAAAAATATTGTAAATTCAACACAATATGATCTTTTGCAAAAGTAGATTACTACAGACGAAAACAAAAAAAAAAAAATAACAAAGGTAACAACATCAAAACATTAAACCCGTCTCTAATACATTTAGTAGGTGTAAGAAAGAAACATGAAACGCAACACCGAATGTACGTCTGTTTGCATTTCAATACATTTCCGTGAACATCTGCGGTGTAGCGGAAAGCCAGACATTTGCGTACGAATACTTCACAATAGGGGTTCTAGCGTAACGAAACACCGTAATGTACGATTCTAAGCAACATGTGATTAGGAACTACGGAGATGTATTGCAGGAATCGAGGGTTACATTGCTCGAAGATTTGTTACACGAGAAGATAGTGTTAGAAGATAATGTAACATGTGAAAGGGTTTCCGAACAATAGGATTTAAATCAACATACAAGGCGGAGTTTTTGTAGAATGGCACTTTATCTCTAGTATGCATTTCTAGACTGTTTGCAAGCCTTAAAACGCACCGATTGATATTGTGTTTCAAGTCTTGCAAAGAAAATTTTGTGATAAATAAATAAAACTGCAAGAACTTGAAATTCACTTGTATCTCGATAAAACACTGCTAAAACATCTGTATTTATTGTACGCTAACAGAATTACAGAGATGTTGACATCGAACATAGCGTGAGTATTGCACATGAGTATAATTTTACATTCCTGTTAAAAGATATTCACTCACATACTGAGCGGTCACACTTGACTGGTTCAACATCTAATCATCTGCTTGATAAGTGTTATGATCAAGATAGAAAACTTCATCAGTAAGGATAAAATAATCAGTAACAAACTATTAGAAATGATCAAGCCAACGTATTTCCTTAGTATATATTATTTCAGTGAAGTACCTTCTCGTTTCATTAGAAAACATTTCTAAATTGTCTGCGATCGAGATCCTAATTTCTTTATCGCCTTTTAACTATCTCTTTTCTTTGTCAATAAGCTCCAAATGATCTAGATTATTTACAGCAGCGATTAAATCTTTTTTTCTCTTACACAAATTAACCAATTAAATTATTAGATCGTGTCATAATGTAACATTATTTATTTCAGTAATAATTGAACGTGTGCAAAATTTAAACAGCAATCGTGAAATTACTATAACTGTGAAAGGTTTGTTTTGTCATTACACTAATGTTAATAGTCACGATACACGTATCATTAGGTGGAAAATTACTATTATTAAATTAGCAGAAAGTTTTATCAAGCAAAAGTGTTCTACTTCAGTTGAATTGTGCGAGAATTGATCAATCGAATCTAGTGGTCAGAACTACAGGGCAACAAACTGTGTGCTACTGGGATTTGTTCTGAAATGGGTAAAACAGTAACATACTGTGCATGATGTCACGCATCAAGGCAGCATCAATTAACACGCCTGACACTGAAAACCCTGCAAATAAGAATAGTGTCAACGAACAGGTATAAAATTTTCAATTAAATATAAATGGTAATTATAATTTTAAATACGATGTTATGGATAAGAAGAGAGGTAGGCGTCTAGTGAAATCAAACATGCAAACTACATTCTAGACTTAATGAATGTAGAGCAGCCGATAGGAGGACTTGCATACGGAATACTTTCAGACGTTTATTCAAATACAATTTCTTTTCCAGAGAAAGCATGAACACATGTAAATGTTGACGACACACAACATATAATCGTGCTGAGATAAACTCATAACATGCGCGATGAACAACAGAACAAGGCAAACACTATAATGAGCTCTCGTGAGGTCACACTAGATGAAAGTAATGATAGTAAAGTTTAACAAGCCGTGAAAATAGCAAACATATCACAATAGACAGTAAACAAACAAGTCATGTTCCTCGAAACAAACGATGCTATAGAACCTGTCGATCTAGAAACTGGACACAGGCAAAAAAGCTACACGTGCTAAATAGATTAATTTTGCTAGTATCTTAGTTCTAAGAAACGAAACGAAACTGTAGTTTTTAGCCATAGTACGTTTCCCACGTGATACAATGACAGTAAAATTCTTTTGCCAGATGAATTTCTCGGTATTTCCAATACGCTATGGTAACGATCTCACAAGTTGATGTAACTAGCGACTGTTAGAAAAAGAATCGTGCGATTGTGCACGCTTCACTCAAGGACTATCACGCGACGCCACGCCACTGTTATTACAGCACTGAAAAGCTTATTAAAATAATGGCCCGATAGCTATGGAATTAGAGATTACAATGAGGAATGCGAACATTCCTGTTCTTGTTGCCAGGTGCGAGCGGATTCCTATGCCAATGGGAGTCGATCGTTTAAGGAAATTATGTGCTCCTGTGAGAGAAAAATGCCTGGTTATCCTCACGCTAGGCCCGCAGGAATGCAAGCGATATTTACTGCTGATGAATTACAAAAGAATCTATAAAGCGTGAATGCATTTTATTTTCATTAAATTACGACTGCATTTTTGTGTTATCGGATGTAATGACAAAAGATAAGAAAGCCGATATCAGTAGGAATCGATAGGTATTCTTTAACGAGGCGAAGTGTGTGAGGTACCGACAATAGTGAACAGTATTGTGCACAATGAGGTAGACCCGACTGCGGTAAACGAATTCGTATCAGATTACTATGAAATAAAAGGAGCGTAAATATACAGTCCGATAAACAAGCAGAACGGAGCTAAGGTCGCAAGATGAAAGCTGTTGGAAATACTTGTAAATTGGGGTTTTCGTTCCAAGTAATGACAAGTTAAGCCAGTTAATTTCACAGTTGCTTTCGTTCGTGGAATGAGAAGAATTCTGGGCAGTAGATAAATTAATAAAGATAGAGACGACTCGACGTCAATCCGGAGTCGGAATAAGCAAGAAAGATTTATTTGTTTCAAGATGGTGGCACGTAACATGCAGCATAACTTCTTGGGTTCAATGAACACGATAGTGTAATGACAGGTTGCTAGGCTCTGGTCTATGAGTACAATAATAAAGCCAAGTTTATTATAGTCTATAAGAAACGCCTTGAAACTGAGACTAGACTTATTCAATAGTCTTTGTCTAATGGAATAAGTAAATTGAAACTGGCTCAGAAGAAGCTAACTATGAAGGTCAACTGCCAAATAAGCAGGTGAAAAAAAAGATTTAGGTATATACATCATTATTGTACGGCAATCACCAACACTTGAAAAAAAAAACACGTCTTCTAAATATAAATGAAGAGATTATAGTATTAGTCATCGCGTTTGGCCAACGGGTTAGTGACCGTAAGCCCTTTCGCAGCTAGTCTCAATACGCTTACGTCATCTTAGGCTCAGTAATCATATACTGAATTCATATTTAACAGCTGTTATTGCAATTCGCTACACGACAAGTTTCATGCACTTATATTATTCGAAGGCCGAGATAACGTTACGGTTAAACAAGCCTTTGTTGATTAAGAGAAGAAAGGTAAAAAACCTACATTACCTCTAGGTCAGACGAGAACAGTAGTGAATAGAAGAGTATCTAAAAATACTGATTGTTTATGCGTATGCAAAGAATTGACAACAAGTTCAAGGATGTTACAGCTGCAAAATATAGAAATTTACATTGAGCCAGGTCAAGATTGTAACCCTTGGATATTTTAACACCTGAACCTTAAAAGCAGTTGCGTAACACTGAAGGCGATTTCACCAACGATCACAAAAACGTCACGACGTCTCGCGAGCATGCAACCGAGCTATAAACAATACGAGCAGACCATCAATAAACATCAAGTCGATGACAACGATAACGTCCATTACAAGCGATCACTTCTCTAAACTCACTCATTAAAAGATACTTTCATTTCATAGAGTAAAAGTTCATTAGCCGCTGAGAGAACAATAGGCGATGAATAAATACCAGATAATAGTTCTGATACGATGATTGAACACCCACACGCTGACGGCGAAAGTGATGGCCTGGTGTCGTATGAGGTAATTGAAATCTCGACCACTGTATTACGTACAAGATAATCTGTTTATTAAGAAAAAACTATGCAGCGTAACATTGAATTGTTCAGTATTATCGGCGTAACAGAAATAAATTACGTTGAAGTTACACTTGATATAAGTTTAGATTAGTCAGACGTGCGAGCTAGACTTAATAATAATTTCGAAAGTTGATTGAACGACTATTTTTATGCACGAAAGCGTTCTGTAGATTGTGAAGTCAATCGACCTGATAGAGGCGTGGAAACTTAGTGTAGTAAGATTTCGTATGTGATATTTAAAACAATAGAGACCTTGAGACTGCCATGAATATGTTTCAATCGTCCGGACGCGAATAACGAAATAAACTATAACAATAACAAGATATTAGCCAATATACATCCATTTTGAGATGAGTCAGTCATTAATCAAAGATATGTAGAACCTCTTTATGTCAAATTTCAAGATCAGAATGCAATACTTGTTGGTCAAGTGGTGATTCATCTCGGAATTAGTCTCAGAAAAATTCAAGGTTGTGAAGTAAATAAATACATTCATAGTTCAATATCGATTGAACAATTGTCGCGCAAAAACTGAACATTGTTAACATTCATGTAATTTTTGTAAGCGATATTAATGTAATGATCGTTTAAGTTTACACCTTTAGAAATTGCAAAAAGCGGAATTAACTATCAGTAATTAAGTCTTCGCGAGTTAATTATGTAGAAAAAGTTGTAAGGGCAGCATTTAAATGACTAAATGAGAATTTATCGGTGCGTGGCCATAAAAGATGCGGACACACCGTGTAGGGCTGGACGGACAATGAGACAAGATAAATATTCAAGGTGTTGCAAAATATCGTTGGAGCCAGTGGCCAGGTGGGTCGCGAGTCGCCTCGGTGCCAGAGATGACATGCTACTTTCTCTCGGGTGGACCAAACGCACCGAACTCTCCAACCCGGACGCGCGGCTTTTTGCATTGTTTTTGTTAATGCGATATTATTATTATCGTGGTTCGAAATTGAAAGTTTTAATGTACTATACTTGGTTGTGAAAAATCGAAAGCAAATTGCCCAGATGCTTGGGTCTCCCATAATATTAAGGTTACATTACCTTTATCGTCGACCACTTTAATTTTTTTGGCCTTATAGCCGATTAAATCTACAATTTAAGTGCCTAGTATTGGATGCGTCTCCATTTTACGGTGCCCCCTACTGCGGCGGATTATTAATTTTTCATATAATGACGTCGTGGAGTGGAGAGTACTCACCCTTTCGCAAGGCGGCGGCATAGCGGGTGCATCGACTTCTGTGTAGATGCATAGAGTTGACTTCCTCGACAGCGAGTCGCTGGCAAGACTGCTCGAGCTGGAGCCAGTTGAGAACTTCATGGTTCCGCCTCATCCAGGAGTGGTGGGGAATCAGGTGACGTCTACCTGCACAGCAATGTGATGTTGCCGGCACATCACACGGGTGCGGGTGCCACCGTCCTCGTGGGTTCTCAGTCAGGCTCGACTTTCGTATCGGGTCGGAGGTGAGCCGCTTGCGCAAGTGACAGCGGTGTCGTGCGTTCAAAGTCAGCTGCGGACTATCAAGGTCTTTCCGTTGTCAATATGCGGACGGAATTTTCGATGACTGTTAGCCTGCAAACAAGAAAACGTGAATCAGTCGTGCTAAATAAGGCAATACCACTTTTATTAATAGTATATACGTCTAAAAGTGCTAAAATGCTTAGGTGGCACCAACGCCAAAAGTTTGTTTGTTGGACAATAAAATAGTAAAAATGTTGATGTAAGATTTTCTACAGATCATTATCTCTATCATTAGAGAGCAATAAAATCTATAATGTCGGTGAAGATGGTAGGATCGATCACGTTATATCAATTTGGAATCGATATCTACGCAAATTGTTCAATTTTATTGCTTTAAAATTTAGAAACGGATGTTACGTAAGTTTGCACTAAGTTTTTGTATCACATTGACGCTCATTGCCTTTTTTGCATTGCTCCACTTTTAAACGATGTTTTGAAACTATACCTACAAGGACTCGGGTAATTTAGATAAGCTGGATCGATACATCGATGGACAGATCGAATCAATTAAGTGTAGATCGTATGATCGATATCGGTGGCATTGTGTGCAATTGTTGCAGCGATTGTAAAGGTGAAGTGTGTAGATGATTTCATTGTGTTGTGTATTTTAATATAGTTCGATTGAATCAAGATAAAGTTTATTATTAAAGTCGGCCGTTCTATTTACAGGTCGTCCTTGCCATGCCTATTAGTTAAACGGTATTAAGCAAGCCGTTAAGTTATATTAAGCTATTACTTATTCCTGGGCGCAATAGTGATCTGATGAAGGATCGATTTTCATCTCAGTTATCTTAAACATCGATATAAAAGTTATTGATGTCAGAAAGATCTTTGATGCTCTGATATACACTTTAGTGGTTTCGAAATACTACAAAAATACGCGACGTTTTTATCTATCAATGCTTCAAGTGAATACCGATAACTTCAAAATTGATACGCAAGATTCCTCTAGATATTTTTATCAAAAATCGCGTTTGACGTTCTGTTTCGTCATAGATTTGAAACGCACAAAACAAGAATGATATGATCAATTTATTTATTCAGATCATAACAGAAACATGAAAATGTTGACTTGAATCCACACAAATATTATTGTAACTTGCCGGTTTCTAAATTTAGTGACATCAATAAAAATTTCTACATTACAAAAGAAAAGAAAAATCAAGCTTAAAGTGATGACTCAGGGAGTCAAAGGCTTTAGTTAAATCGATTGAGCAAAGGCAATATCGATCACAAATTAAGTCGGGATGATCCAAACCTTATTAGGAAAACTAATACGGATTACAAAGTAGATCATAATACAATAGAAATACATATTTTCTGCCATGTCATTGTGTGAGATCACTCAGTTGAACTATTACACAGTTATGTTAAACGTTTCAAGACCGCAATGGAGTCATTTTCATAAGAATTGTCTCTGTATTTGGTAGCGAAACTATTGTTGTTTTAATTAATGACGCGACTGTGTGAATGATGATTGTACTGGTAAGTATTAGGTTTTGACCGTTTCTATGTAAAGGTAAGTTAAATTTCTAGCTAATCTTAGTCATGTCAACATAGACCTTGACCGATGTAATTTACAATAGTCCAAAAACTTCCAAATATAACCATGCCTTTTTTTTTTTTTTTTTTTTTTTGTTTCAGCTGAGGAAAATGCCTGACGCATACACACACCGCCCGGGGAGACGGTGAGGTTATGTGGGGCTTGCACCCACTAAAAACCTCAGCGTTTGTGCCGTCTTCTGCCTTTTAGAGAGGGGCCACGAGGACCAAAGACGACTTTCGTGACCTCTCGGCAGTGGCTGGTCGCCTCCATCTACTGGCGATCCATCTCAGCAGCAGCTCGTGCAATGCAGGTAGCAGGAGTTCCCCGGTCTGCTACCCACTGGCTGCTGCTAGGGCGGCATCTGGGCGGCGTAACGCGTCCGACGCCTGCCCACCCTCCGGCGACGAATTGGGTCCGCATGAGCGTCTGCCTCACGGACCCGCTCCGCCGCCTCCTTCTGCGATATTACTTGTTCGCAGAAGGTATCTATGGCTTTCCAGCCGGCCTCGCTGCCGATCATCACCCTCACCAAATTCGGCAGCGAGAAGTCCTGTCCGGTATTTGCCGCCAACGCATTGCACTGCTCGTCCCAGGCGGGACACAGCTCAATGGTGTGCTGCGCTGTATCTGGGCTACTACCGCACTGGTGGCACACGGGGGTAGGTTCCCGTCTAGCCACCTTATGCAGGTAGTAGCCGAAGCAACCATGGTCAGTCAAAATTTGGGTGATACGGAAGGACAGCACTCCGTGCCTTCTTCCCACCCACTCTTCGAGAATTGGCCCTATTGCCGCCGCAGTCCAATGACCAGCAGTAGGCGCCGCCAGTCTATCCTTCCACTGGGACAGGACATCCTCCTGCGCCTGCTCGCGCCATCTTCTCACAAGCTCGGGCGGAGGACGGTCGCCGCTCGAGCGAGCATTAGCTCTCCGGGAATAAATCTCCGCGAGCACTTGTGCCTCTAGATCCCACGGGGGGGTTCCAGCCAGGGCGCATGCGGCCTCCGCAGAAACGGTCTTATATCCACGGATGACCCTGTTCGCCATGATCCTCTGTGGCTTACGCAGTAAAGCCCTATTTGAGGGGCTCCTCAAACAATCTGCCCACACCGGTGCTCCATAGAGCGCCATCGACCTAACCACCCCCGTGTATAGCCGCCGACATATCGCGCTTGGTCCGCCCGAGTTCGGCAACAATCGACCAAGGGAGGACGCAGCATTGATTAGCTTTGGCTGAAGCTGCAAGAAGTGCTCGCGGAAGTTCCACAATCGATCTATTACCAGGCCCAAGTATTTCATCTTGGTTTGAACTCTTACCCTTGTAGTCCCAAGGGCAAGGTGGGCCCCGGCAGGTGGACGACGCCGGGGTCCATGAAATACTAGGGCCTCCGTCTTCTCCAGAGCAACGCGCAGTCCGAGCGCTTCAATACGGCTGATGACCAGGGACACGCACTGGATTGCCGATTGAGCTGCTTCGTCAAAAGTCTCACCCCGAGCGGTAACGAGGGTGTCATCTGCATAGCAAATTGCACCCTGCCCGGCGGTAAAGCCGCCACGCAGGGCCCAATCGTATCCGATGTTCCACAGGAGTGGTCCCAGGACTGACCCCTGCGGAACACCGCACGTAACAGAGCACCGTACCATGCGCCCGTCGCGTCTCTGGTAGCAGACGCTCCGTCCTCTCAGGTAGTCTGCCACTAGCTGCCTCAGGTATGTAGGCACTCCGTGGAATTGGAGCGCTTCACCTATGCAGCTGAATGGCAGACTGTTAAATGCATTGGCGATGTCCAGTGACACCGCCAACAGCACGTTCCCTCCGGCGACCGCTTCCCTCGCCTCTGCTTTCAAGCGCAATATGGCATCCACAGTCGATCGTTCGGCCCGAAAGCCATACTGGGCATCCGACAGGTTGGGGCCGGTCGTATTAAGGTGTCGAGTTATGCGGCTGGCCAGAATCCCCTCCAGCATCTTACCCGCTTCGTCTAACAGGACAATGGGTCTGTAAGCCGAAGGTGAATCTGGCGGCCGACCCGGCTTTTGCAGAAGCACTAAGCGTCCTTCCTTCCAAGGCTCAGGGAACTGTTTCGACGTTAAACACGCGTCGAACAGTTCCTTCAGCTGATCCTTCATCGCATCGCTTAGTGCCATGGCTAGTACCTTGGAGGGTACGCCATCCGGGCCGGGAGCTTTATTCTTGGAGCGCGCCTTCAAAATCACAGTATTCATCTCCGCCTCAGTGATTGGCAGGATCTCCTCTTCATCGTGCTGTTCCTCCTCAGGCGGAGCCATAACTGGAGGTACATGTTCTGCCCGATTGGGAAATAGGGCTTCCACTATAATATAACCATGCCTACCCGTATGTGATTAAGAGACATAGTACTATGTGAGGTCCTCTTCCTTTTTTTGAAGATGGAAGGTTAAAAACAAAAGCGTGTATGTGCCCGCGCACGAATGCCATATAAAACAGCCTTTACCGTAAATACGCCAGTTTCGAATTTCGAACGGTTTAAGGAATTTTAAATAGTGCTTACGAGTGCATGGCATGATTCACATTTCGATGGCACAAAATTGAACAAAGGATTTTCAACCTTACGTCTTTTGACATAAGGTAATTTGATGTTTTATGGGATTACGAATAAAACAGTTATGTAATAGGCTTAATTCCAGTCTGATGAATCAAAGCTACCGGGCAATGACCATGGTTATCCAATGGATAGTGAATAAAAAGTAGTGAAGTAAGTATACGTTAAGCAGATGGTTCAGTACAAAGGACATTCAAAGTTATAAAAGTAAACATCCCATCCTTAATATGAATTGATGATATGGAGTTAAAAAAAAAAAACAAGTTTGTTGTACATATTTATAAGTTCGGCAAGTAGCCTACGATAGTCCACACTTCAAACATACGATGAAAATCGTTCAGTCTCAGAGGTTTCAACATTTAGTAACAGCTAGGTCGTAATCTCAAAAGGAACTTCAAAAATGCTCATTGTTATGATGAGAATTTTATTCATTAGGCAGCGAATCGCGTTTACTATCACTCAGCAAAACTTGTTGTAAATCTCAATCGTGTTATACCTTTCTAATTTGAATTCTTTGATTGCTTTCCTTCCAGTCAGACAGCATATCTTTGCATAATAAACTTATCTTCAAGACTTACTCACTTGCATGTAAAACAACTTGTTAATGATGTGGAAATTAGAAGAAAAACTGAAAACTGGTAATCTATTGCAAGTCATAAAAATCATATGAATGGAACGGAATGTTTGTGTGACAGATTTGTGATATACAGCATTTCACTTTCAATATAATTTTCGATTACACACCGAAGACAGTTATTACTTAATTATGAAGTTATTTCGCAATATAGTCAGAAAATTGATGAAAAGAAGACTACAGAGAGTTTGCATGATTATTAAGAATAGTCTGATCTACCAGTTACACTGCCACCAGAAAAAGAAGCATTTTCGACAAAAGACGACGAATAAACCAGTGATCTACTAAAAACACCAAATACAGAATGAATAGCAGCAAAAGAAATAGCTGCAACAAAACTATAAAACTTAACTGCAGTAACAGCTAACCTGAACGACCTTCAGGCATTAAAAAAAAACCTGCAACAAACAATGCCTTACGTATCGTATGAGAATGCTGCGTTTGTGCCGACAATTAAACGAACGAACAAACGAACTATATTGACGGTATATTGTGCGCCGTGGGATTTCTAGGCAAATGGGTTAGCATGGCCATTTGTGCTCTTGTATGGTGGCTTAAGAAATCATAGTTTTACACGCATGTTGTTAAAGAAATAAGTATTAAAAGTGTGTCAGCAAAAAGACTTCCATTGACCAGTGGAAGTTAATACGAAGTTAAAAGATACTATAATTTTAGCAGCAAAATCGCATCTTAATCAATATTTTTGCATTAAAAGATTACTTTTTCTGGCAGGCACGGTCTTATACATTGGAATGTCATTGTTTCAAAGATGGCAAGTTTACTAGAAACAACTATAAAGGCTAGTTGATATACGACTGTCGATAAATCGATACGTTATCGCAGAGCAACTGTAAGTAGTTCTACATAGCTCGCGTTAGTACCGTTTAAACGGATTATACAATAAGGTAAGAAAGGCTTGACAACTCACAATAAACCTACTTACAGATGGAAGCAATTAAACCTTTCAACGTAATACTGATTTGGTTTAATCTGTTTTTACTGCAAAGAAACTACAAGTTAAGAATATTAACGAGGATATTTACAAGAGTATAAATAATGATGACAATGAAATACACAATTGAAGACAGTTTACACATATTTAAATGACTGATGACACTAGCAGAAGATGGAGAAGAACAAGAATACACAGATCTTGAACATGTCTATCCAGACACACAAGATAATAGTACACCACCCACCAAAACTCACACGAACTTAATTAAAACAATGCATATATAGTTCGGCCATTCAGAGAATGCGTTCCTGACACGTCGCGATTGAACTGACGACGTAATAACATTCATTGATTATTGATATAATAATGTTGTTTTAATGCTCCTCAATTGTTAAAACGGTAAACAACCAGCAAAAATATTTTTATCGTAACTGCAACGCCATTGCAAAGTTACGTCGTCAGTTCAATCGCGACGTGTCAGGAACGCATTCTCTGAATGGCCGAACTATAATTACACTAGCACTTCCGAATCTTCAATTCCACATTTCCCTTTTGCTGAATACGGAAACTTCATGGGCACGGTCGCAAACCGAACTGCTTCATTACAGCCATACACTTTATATAAATATGATAATGTCCCACTTTTCAGGAAACTGAAGCGCACACGCAAACTTACAAACAGCATATTGATTCTATCATTAGTGATTAGTAAGGCGAAGCGACAGGAAATATGGGTAGCGATTTCTTTGCTTTTTGTACAGAGGATGTTGATTTGCATACCACTCTCTAAGAGTTTAGAGGAAATGATCCTATTAAAGTAAATGAGGTTCTATAAAATCATTTTGCTGTAACACCTGACCTATAACATAACACGGAAGCAGACTATAAACATATCCGACTAATAAAAACAAATAAAAATAAGGAACCATTGTGACAAAATAAAAATATTTACAAAAGAAATGAAAACAACAATACGGTAGCTGATTCGGTAGCAACTGAGCTGACAAAAGAAAGTCCAAACATCCCAAATAGCGACGCACCTACCGTAAACATTAACTAACTGGATATGCAGATGAGCGTAGGTATTTCCTTCTGAGGCTGCAGGTCCTCTCGAAGCAGCCGAGCGGCGAGCGCGACCGATCGCCCGGAACGGCACGCAACGACAACAAATTAATGCTAGCGAAACACGCAATACACGCAACAAAATCAAAATTTGTAGCTTAACGGTGTCTTAAATAAAAAGCCTTTAACACTTCAAAAATACTAAAGACTCAAGCACGGACCGTTCGATTTAACAACCATCTCGAATTGAGAAGAATTTACGAAGAGAAATATAATATTATATCTACTTCAGGTATTACGGTCTTGTGAGGACAAATATTAGCATGTGGGAAATAAAGCCACGTCAGTACTGATAAGCACATACCGCGCACTTTAAAAGCCATACCGTCTGCGTTACATAAAGAAAAATATGCAGTCATGGTGGATGTTAAACTTGAAACGAGTGCAGCTGCAAAATATACAGTAGCTGATGAGAAAGAAGTTTTGATGAGGCCCTTCAATATTAACAAGATTGTTTCTGATCACGCAACGTCGGGTTAAGAGATTGAGAGCAATTTTCTGGTTTGCTTATTTCTGTCTCCAATATTGTAAAGTGATTGACTGGTCATTTCTTTTAGAGCAAGCGGCGACGCGTGACTTAGCGCCGTTCAGTCTACGTGATATTTTCGTCAAGCCTAAAGCTTCAAGTTCAATGACCACGGAGGTCAGGTGCGAGATAAAAAAAATATCAGCAGTTTCCGCAATATCTAATTTTCGGTCGTAAACATTAATTGCGCTTATTAAAGTGTTCGCGTTCAGCTCCGTTTGCGGACTGGATATAGTGCTTATGATATTTTCGTACACGGAATTTAAATGGCGGTTGAAATTAAAAGGAATCGGGTCGGATTCCTTACGTAATGTTGCATGTACAGGTCTTATCTGATCATCTGTTTCCGATGTGATGTTTGACTTGTCAACACGGCATCTCATTATCTTTGCTCTCATAACAACGTTACATACAGTTCCGCAATGAGATCCGTCTTGACGAACAACTTGGCGGCATAACTTGACGAGCAAAAAACCTCTCCCACGTATTTTGATCCGCATGAATGCCTCCAGTAATCTCAAAGGGACTGCATTCCTCTGTTGTTGTATTTCAAATTTTACACCCACATTCATTTTAGCAAGGTCCACTGGTAACCACACCCGGTCCGTTATCACAAAGTGCACCTTTATCATATTCTACCCGTATAGCTTTAACTTAACTAAGTTTTATTAATGTGGCCCGTATCTTTCTATGGGCACGGGTACATTACGCATAATAATGTTCCTTTCCCTGCTTCGTGTGCGGTCTCCCGTCTATGTAGATAAAGATCTAGCAAAAAAGCCGTGACATAAAAGATAGGCCACTTTTTAACAGTGATTTATCTTGTCTGAGCAAAAACTTGGCCTGGCGACAGATATATTTGACCTGTCGGATCAGATTGATGCCATTCGTGTCTGCATTACTTGCGATTGAAAATCAAATGCCTAGGTCACGTTGTGCACGGCTGAAAGAAACTTTACTGCATATGTGGTTACCCTTGGAGTTTTTAAGTCCAGGACGTTGTCAAAAACGGCTGTCCATTCGATTTTGTTGGTTACACCTTGAACGCAAATAGGCCAGTCACGACTTTTGCCTTATTAAGATTTATCGGGCACTTTGTTACTTGATTTGTTGTTTTATTGTGGTAACAACCATACATACATAATCCGGCTCAGATTTTGAATTAAATGGCCACCTACTCAATAGGACCATTTGATTTTGAAAAGTGGTTCATTGCAAAACAAGTTTGATACAAGTTTATAAACTAAACATACATTTGACAAACCAAATCAAAAATGCTAAATCAAGACTGAGGAGAGACAAACAATGAAATTGCACAATTATCTTATTATACCTTGGTGTTGTTAGCACCTCATAAAAGATTTCACTAGCCAAAACAAACCCCTTTAGCATAGTCGCAATAAAAAACAACGCGTGCCACAAAGACGATGAACCCATAATTTACCCTGAACACGATAATAACGTCACACATGTTGACAATTCTACCCCTAATTAAACGCCAAGACAGCTATTAATACCCGCCATAACTTTAATGGCAGTTTAACTAATAAATTAGGCGGAGATTCTGTTGAAAAAAGGTTTGGAGGCGAAACCTGTTTCGTGGTGTGGTCTTCCCGGTTACCTGTACCATGACTCGGGCATTCCACGCATATTTCCAATGCCCCTTTATACGACATAACTTCACTATACAATATTGCGTTTTGCAGAGCAGAATTTGAAGTAAAAAGCGATGTAAAAAGTGAGGAGACACTTAATTTAGGAGATGAACAAATATTGCTACCTGTTAAACTGATGTATACATTACATTTGGTAAGACCCTTTTATCATGACATTGTGGAAGGACACAATACTATTTAAAAGTGCAGAGAAAAAAAATGGGAAACGGGGTCTTCTCACTTTGTAAGATAAAATAAACAATTTAACAGGTAAACAATAGATTTTGGACACGTCAAATAAAGGAACATTAAATATGGCAGTTAGGAATAAAACATCGATTTTACCTTTTAGTGGTCAGTAAAACTGAGAATGTGTAAAAAACCTTGACGTTGAAACTGTCTCAAACGAAATGGTGTTATTTACAATCTGTTTATTATATTTAACACTTTTCTGTGTATTCTATCTTCTTGACATTTTAATATCCATTCCAGTGGAATATTTTCCAAGGAACGAAATCCTTCTCATTTTTTAGAATGTTAAATTGCTTTTTGTTCTTATCGGCCACGATCAGAATATTAGCAAAATTAATATTTAGCATAACAATAAAAGAGATAAAGAGCTTGTCATTTCCGATGCTAATACAGAAACAGGATTTGCTATTATGTTAATTGGATAACGGTGTTTTTTAAAAAGCAATAAAGCAGCGAAGTTCGATAAATTGAAAAGTTTGACGTAGACCTACAAATAATGACAGATATAAAATCGAGGATAGTAAAATAGAAACTGTTCTTGGCTACTTTTATCACACCACAAAAATCGTTTGGGAAGTAAAAAGTAAGGTAAAAGACACTCTGAAGTTGAAAACCAAAAATATCAATCCTGTATCGGGTCAAAATCATAACTCAGCTCGCCAAACCAAAAGGGACAAGTTTCCAAAGATGGCGTGTGGTCTCTATGATAACATCTCAATGGGTTATTAACAGGTTATAAATCCACAATGTCACTTTCAATTCATTCCGAGACCATTCAATGTATTTTTAGTTTGCATTTAAAGTCTAAAATTATTTTACAAACAATAGTTCAATAAAGGCTTCATAACTTGCGTCAACTTTTTAATATACACAAACATATTGTTGATCGTAAAAGCTGTCGTTATAGTTTGTTCTACAATAAACCTTAAATCGAAATCCAGAAAGTTATGACTCTTTACTTTCTAAGAAATAATACTTGTATACTTTTATTTGTTACAATTCCGGACCGGCCATTTTGACTGTTGCATGTTTCTTCATTTCTTAGATCATTGTCTGGTAACAAAAGAATGTGTTCAATACTCATTATTCTTGGCCATAAGCTAACCGGATATCCATACATGTGAAAACAGGTCATGCGTTGTAGCCTTTATGGTGGGCTATACTGGCATTCGACTCTCGAACACCATTACGGATTCTATGAGCATTGAACATCGCCTAGTTTCCAAAGTACGATTAGTTAGCAGTACTTCTACGATCAGAAAAGGGCTTCGGCCATTTCTCTTTAGGTAAAGAATCATTATGGCGTTCAAGTAATGTTAATTTGAAATACGTAATTTAATCGTTTCTTGGATTTGGTTTTTGCTCTCTAGTCTGCAGTATCGCCCGCGTCAGTCATGCCCGCGTTTTCTTTGTGCTATATGTTAATTTGAATGCGCATGAGGCCATGAAGTGCAAATGCGAAGCATTAATCTTTTCAGGTTTTATTTTAAAGCTTTTTTGTCAAAACAAAAAATACTGGTCAATGTTAATAAAGTCATAAAAGTAAATGATTTCGTTTGAAACACCTACATTTGCCTCCATGCAGTAGACTATACCTGCGCAAAACTACAGTTTGCACAGCTGTGGTGACGTCACCAACCAGAAAAATGGACTGGCCTTTATGACTTCAACTCTGCCATAATGTCTTGAATAAATAAACGTTTACCATGATGCTCGTTGCAAGGGTGACGCAAAATAATCGGCCAATTAGGCAAATATTTTGAAGTTACGTCAAGCAATATTATCATTTAAACGTTTTATTTAAATAAGTCTGTCTATGTAGTTACGATAGTCCAATTATCTGAATTCTTCATTTTGTTTTGTGTTTACGTAAACTCTGTTTTTGTGAAGTTATTTCAAAATTCCAACAATGCATTTGCAAAGCTTCACGGGGCGGACGCAAATTAGATTTGTGTTCCAGTTACTCGGGTAGTCCAAGGCCTCTTTAACTCAAGCTTATTTTGTAAGCTGAAGCCAACAAAGATGGAAAGTGGCCGCGTTTATGACAATATTATACTTTGAGCAAAAGAATAGGTGATTCCGATTCCTCCATATTCGGTGCATCATGAATTTGTGACTCATTTCTTTGTCTACACTTGCGCCGATAAAATCTGAATTTTAATATGGTTTTAATCTTCTAAATCGTTTTAAACGATCAGAACTAACAAGTAAGCTCTATTAGCGCTTATCTTAATTGTGGGTAGATTAATACTGGGTATAAACATTTTCGATCTGTAGCCGTAATTGCCGTAGAATTCTTGTTAGCGTGAAACTCAGTTAGTATTTTGTTTATTAGTTAGTAAATTGGTGTAACAGGCAATTACTACGATCGACTGCTGTTTGGTAATCTTTTCATGTAAGCTCTCGATTGATAATAATTTGTTAGGCAACAGTTACAAAAACACACGAAAGGAGAAAATTCACGAACTGTACATGGTAGCGTTAAATAAGTCTAATACGTTTGATGCTATTTTAAGTCAATCATCTTCGAATAGATACGTTATTTCTTTTTATTAATTCAAAGATGGTTAGCGAGACTTTATTGCATTATCCAAAACGTTTATTAAGTTCACAGGTGTACGCAGATGCTCGCCTGATAATAGCTGTCATAATTATACGGTTTTATCTCGAGAATCCCGTGGGAAATACGGCCATTATTATTTCAACTTTCGCAGAATCACCTGCAGGTGGAATTAGGACGGTTTCTGGACTTATTACTGACTAGCTGGTGCCCGCGACTTCGTCTGCGCAGGTTTAGTATTTCGAACAATATGTTTACAAATTGTAGCCTATGTGTTATTCTGATGTATAAGCTATATTATTGTAAAGTTTCATTAAAATCCATTCAGTAGTTTTTGCGTGAAAGAGTAACAAACATCCATACATCCATACATACAAACTTTCGCGTTTATAATATTAGTAGGATTTACTTAGACAACAACAAAAGGGTGTGACGCAAATTGCCAGACGCATCGAGATTAACGTGTAGGTACCAGGAAAACGAGATCATTTAAAATTCTTAGAATATCTAAATTTGGAGACCAGTTCCCACAAGTTTGTGGTCAGCGACCTTCGTAGCCAAACAAATAGTTTTATCGATCATAACGATCGAGATTGATTTAGTTTTGATGTCTTCATATCTGAGATAGTGATTGAACAATCAGAAGACGTTGTTTGATCGCCAGATAGTCTTAATAGTAAAATCAATCAACACGGTAATAGAACAAACGTTAATTGAAACGCAAACAATAATATAATGGCTGACTAGCAACTGGACATTTCGTTTTAAGGTACCGTTGACCCTATTAGTGGTAACTAATGTTTAATATTAATTATGATAGGTAAACTGGTATTTGTGAGGCAGTTAGTTTTAATGGTAACCAAGCAACTAGAAGTATGAATGATTATACCCAATGGGGGATAGCTAAAAAAACTTTTGAGGTGACTTCAGAGAGAGATAGAGACGAAAATGCAAGAAATTAGGATACGGAAGATGATGAAGCTCTATAGATGACGATAACTTTGAAATAAAATAAAAAAAACTATTCTGTAGCATAAGAGATTATCATGCTATTACATGCAACAGAATGACTTTTTTATTTGAAATATTACAACAACGACTGTTATGCGACCAAATCTATTGCAAAAGCAAGATTCTTCACGTCTGTCGGTTTGTTCGCTTTTACAACAAAAGCATTATTAGCTTAACTGTGTGCACTGCATAGATAACGAGATGTAAGGAGTGATAGCTCTGTTTAAATTATAATTTCAGCTTGTCATGTCTGTTGCAATAACTCTTTATTATTCAGTGGCGTTTTCAAGTACGCTCGTAATTATAAAAGTATGAAAATTGAATGTAAAAAGACTGAAAATTACATTCCTATTAAGTCTGCTGCATTATGTTATCGTTGTTTTTTGTTTTGAGATAAGATATAATGATCCTTATTTATAACTTCGAATGTGACTAACCCTTGGACTTCAGGTGCATCCGAATTATTTCTAGAATATTTGTTATTCAAAACTGTAATAATACCTATTCGCTTGCACAAAGACTTATAATTACATCTCCGTACTAGTCATGAGCTCGATCAAACAAACAGCCAACTACAAGTTCGCAATGTGGGGCTCTCTAGAACAATCTCAAGCAAAGTTTTTGTCTTGAATCTTATGTCATGCATTCTGTTACTTATCAAGGAGGTTCTAATGCAGTTTTTAAAATTCAAAACATGACCTCAAGTATCAAGAAAGTTCAGTTTGAAAGATCAGAACAGGCTAAACACAAATAATGCGTGGTTTACAAATACGATCGCTATTTCGCAAGACACGTCGTGATCTATCAGGCCATGAGCGTTACTTACACACATAACTTTGGCATTCTTATGTATCAAAACTT
Organism: Helicoverpa zea; assembly: GCF_022581195.2. Taxonomy (NCBI): domain Eukaryota; kingdom Metazoa; phylum Arthropoda; class Insecta; order Lepidoptera; family Noctuidae; genus Helicoverpa; species Helicoverpa zea. The sequence continues at coordinate 2,744,738 of NC_061453.1, forward strand.
ATGTAGGGTTAACAACAAAGAACTGGAATATACTCATTCCCAAACTTCTGTTGTAAGCACTTTTATCGTCATCTTGCAGGCCCCTAAGTTTGCAGATTAATGTTTAAGTAATCCAAAAGAGAATCATCTTTTCAATTTCACATAATTGTTATTCGTCAAAATATAAGTGGTGCAACCGACGAAATACTCGGTAGTCCCTACTTACAAACGGAAGGCGTTGGACCGGGAATGGTGTCGCAACTTACCGAGGTCTATGACCATCAGCAACCTGTCATAGGCCGACTTGATTGATTGAACATGAAAAACTCAAGTGCCACTATAATGACGCAAGACTTTTTGATCATAGTACATTCAAAATAACCGTTACAAATGCATTATAACCTGCATTGTTACGCAACAGCTCCAATGTAATCGATACTTAGACAGATCGTTAAAATACTATAAAACTCTGGAATTCCTTAAAGTATCTCAAACTTATCGATTTACTTGTGGATTCTTTTACATAACAGTTTGATTTCTGTCTCAAATTCCATGGTTATGTCGATGTTTTTGTATGTCGATAACCCTGTCCGTAAGTTTAGTATGTGAACAAAGTTCTTCGCATAAATTCCGATGTAACAGAACACCGAGCGGCCTTGCTTTTGTTATTATTGATAGTTTGGTTGCACAATACGTGTTATGGATAGAATCTGGCGTATTTGTGCTGAGTGCGCTTAGAACCGTGACGCGGAATGCGTAGGAGCGTTGCGTATGGCTATCTGACGGCTCGTGCGTGAGTTGAAAACTGCTTTGTTTTTGTTGTATGAGGAATTTTAGAGATAAGAACATTCTTGATGTCAGCACAAGTGAAGTTCTTGTGTAATTCTATCTTAGTGTGTCTTTTTTATTATTTAAACTATCGTCAGTGACACTCATCCCAAAGTTTGTAAGCATCGTCTCAGCATGCCTTTTCTCCTTTGTGTCCAAATCCATTTGTCAGCCATGTTGTGTTTACAGTTCATCATTCCTTAATCTAAGTCTTCTTTCTTGTTTTTCTCAAGACCATCATCTCTGATGTCGATATAAAAATCCAAAGCATTTAAACGCACATTTGGTAACAATAAAACAGCGAAATAGTAATGTAAATTGCCATAATGTTCACTATAGTTACAACACTCTCGTCCCTAATTGCAACAGCGTAATTATACAGAGACCACCTCGTATAATGATAAGAAACTTCGCTATGAATGAAGCACTTTGAAATGTTGCTTCATAAATACTGCTTGTACATCAACGAAAGAAAATAAGACGTAAACTGAATGTATCAGTTGTTTTTGGTAAGCAGCTAATTGAAAATCTTCAGAAAAATTACGAAGCTCAATGGACACGATACATTTTGAACATTTACACGTCACAATTTCATCATTCCTTCTGTCATTATCTGCTGTTTTCAAGGTCTCCCAAATCTTTTTTCTCCATATTTCTCATGATTTCAATACCGTTGGTAACTAAACAACCGGATGTATTTAAGGATGCTTTACTTGCACTATCTAAACGAGCATTCTCATTATCATCAGCAGATAAGAAGCCGAAAATTTTTACACGTAATCAATAGCCTTTTATGAAATTCCAAGAAAGGTCTTCAGATACTACTCCTATTGTAAGGGCAAGATGCAACATGTTCCTAAAAACAATAGACGGTGTATCTTTGATATAGAGCTAATGAGAAGTTCCCATTGATAAGGTTTTGTTTAGCTTATAAATTTGACACCTTCAGGAGTTGCACCATTTCTTAGAACTGTTGCTGTTTTACTGTCGTCATAAGTTCTGGCATTTACCAGACATGTTTTGGCTTGTCTCTTAAGAATTGGCAATGGTTTATGAACGCGAAACCATAATTATATTTTGCAGGTTAGTTCTAGCATGGTAGGCAATTGTAAGAACATGTTATTGAACTTGTTTTAATGGTAATTCCACGACTGAAAGATATGAGCCGTGACCAAAGGAAATCTACATAATAATAATTACCTGACTCATAGCTCGAAACAACTTTACGCAGCTGGCCAATCCATCTGATGTTCACCACAAAATGATTGAGAGCTGAGGTAACTGTTATTGTTATTTTTTTGAATTCCACTAATGTTTCTTTTGGTTATTTCCTAAAGTGATGTCAGAAACTCGTCACCATGTCGATAATTGTTTGTTAACGAGTCGTAACAAATTTAAATAACGATTTCTATTGGATTCTTCATAATTGATTGACCAAATCGCTTTTCGAATATTTTGCAGTTATTGCCTTTCGTGTTAACTCATAGTTTTAGTATCGAAAGTACGAATAAATGGTTACGTAGCCAATTGTTCATCGCTCACTGGACTAGTTTTTATAAGATTCTCACCATTAACGCCTCTAATGATAGCAGGATGTCTAAAAACTGAAGGCAGCACGTGTTTTATTTTTGCATCATTATTGTAATACCTTTCTGCGAAGTGGAATGTCGGAATCGGAGATTTAGGGGTCAATGATATTGAAAATTTGTCATCTTTTAATTGTCTCCAGTCGCGTCTGTGGTCTAGAATGTTGGTCTCAAAACCTACTTTTAATACGAGGTACAGGCTGTCTCTTTCATCTCAGACAAACGCTGACACCGGTGACTTATTTGGTGTCAACTTTGTTTCCAAATATATCGTTTGAGCGTGACTTTTACAACGGTATGGTAATTAGTAGCAAGTTTTATTCGGACATTTAGCGCTCTGTATTATTGGGTGAAAGTGTAACTTTAACGAATCATTAAATAAATCGCAAATCATAAATTCGCATGTTTGCCATTGAGTGGTACACCTGCAGACTGTCTTTAGTGAAATGTCTGGTTGGGCGCGTCACGCACGGGAGAAAGTGTACTACAAAAGCGTACCTGCGACTGGTCCCCAATTGGGTTGCGACCTCGAATATCAGTCGACACGGGGCTTCTTTAACAGTTCCGTACACGTCGTTTTGTGTTATTGACATTTGTGGTCATTAACCAACATTTTGAAAAAGTCCCAATAACCGAAATGCATATTGCAACTTGATCTGTCACCGTTTTTAGCCGGTTATAAGCTCCATCACACATCCTTGAATCACTCTCCGTCACAGTTTCGTTAAGAACACAAAGACCATAAAAGGCACAAATTCGAACTTAGCCAGTTTTTTATACCATCGCAAACCGCCGTTCGAGTCTTCCTCTAAACCGGTCTCCGAAACTTGCTGGACGCGGAAAACTATTTCTGAACGATTATGTGCTCTATGCTTTAGAGAAAAAAGTGATCTACGTAAATTTGAATATCAACATCAGCATAATTGAGTTTCGTTATAAACAGTCAATTTGAATTAAACGAACTTGAATACTTTCCGTTTTTATCATAAAGCGATCTGTTTGCCAGATAAAGCTTGGAACTGACCTTTTAAATGCCCTCACTTGATAGCTTGAAAGCGGTTCGGACAACCATTCAGTAGTTATTTACAGCGTATAGAAGTCTCTTACAAAAACAAAGAAGCGTTTAGTTTCTACAATGAGATTTGCAGGAATGTGATTCTATTGGGTGTAATACAAGTTGTACTTTATGTCTAAGGCTGTAAGGTCGGGATATGTTCGTTGGTGGCTGTCACCCATGTTTGCACTACGTCGCCACGATGTCGTCGCGAGGTTTTGTTTCTCCCGGCCACCAAACAGGATTCCTTTGAAACATTTTACTTGAGACTGAATGGGTGCCTGTTTCATTGTTCGGTAACGTGTTATCTCTTATTGGGAGGGTAACGGCGATTTTATGTAGATGACTTAAGACCTTTAGCTTTTATATCCGAGAAATTGCTTACGTCAAAGGGCGGCCTTAGCTTGGGACTAGTTGGCTGTTTCATTATTTCTTTATTTCCTGCATATGTTAATCTCAAGCCTCGAATCGATATAATCAGCTATTCTCTAAACGTAATTGGCAGAACGATTCACTAAATTCATTAACAATTTTGCACTTAAATCTGTAGTTAAATAGATTTAGTGTTTTAAAATGACATTTATGGCCCAATGTCACGTTACTTGTCGTTAGTGAGGATATAGGGGCATTGTGGTCTCGTTTTATAAACATATTTGCATTTGCCCTTGATGTTAAGGCGACTTTTATATGTATGAAAGATGATGAAAATAATCATGGAAATATTTGATTCGGCTTTATGAAAGTTAATTGGACCTACGAACGTAGTCAGATAGGGAAGAAGCGTTTTAAGAAGTTGAGCCCTTACACTGATGAAACACAAATTGAACAAGTCTTAAGAAGAAGGAAGATGCAGTAAATTTTCAGATAAAGAAGAACATGTAAACAACAAGAGTTTGATACTGTTTTGGACATTTTGCCTTGACACCAACAGTACAAAACTTATGGGGCAAACTATTATTATGATAAAATGTCGTCACGACCACGCTCGCCATGGAAATTGGCCATCATCTGTGGTTTCGAAACTGAGAGGCGATAATGTAAGCCAGATAACGTGGATTTTAAAGTGGTTTGCAATATCTTTATCTTTGAAAACATTTGAGATCTACAATCGCGTATATTCCGCAGTTTTTGGCCATGCCAGTTTTGGTTTACCTTTGTGGTACTTGTAGCTATCCATCATTGAATATCTTATTCCATGTTATGTGTAATTATGATCGTATTTAGCGCTTAGACGTCCCATACTTCTATATCTCTGACCTCTTTTCTCAAGGTAAAATTGTGTATCTTCTTATTCTTTATCCTAAATCTGCCATTTTTGTCTGCCTTCCGAACAACAGTGTTATCATTTTGGACTATTAAAAATTTCCCTCTTACTTTCGATAGATCGCGAGTTTGATTTATTGCATTATTATTGCTTGCAGCGCACAATATATCTTTTAATATTCCGTGTAGATGTGTAATTTTGTGTGCGGGTTTTTACAGATGCACATAAATTGACAATATATATACTTTAGTTATTGATTCTGAGCTTCTTAAAGTCGTCTTCTGTTTAAGAAGTTATGCATTTTACCTTTCTCTAAACAGTTATTCTGGCCACTAAATCTCCACGCAGGTATACTAAGGTACTTAGTGGAAGAAAATCTCAAAATAAGAGATTGCAATCAAGCTGTTTTGAAAGATAATTGAGGTTCTAAGGTGACCAGTATAAACAGGCAGTGATAAAGATGTATAAGTAAGGTTTTGTGGTTTCGTATATCGATAATTAAAATTACCTGACGAAAAGCCCATACGTGTCTAAAAGAGCAAGGTATCTGAGTAAGTAAACACATAGGTAAAGAGAAAATATTAAGTAAAGTGGGTCAATGGGGTCGAAACACCATTCTCTCGGAGATTAAAATTAAATTAACGAGTTTGCTTCTTTCGCGGTAATGATGAAGACATTGCAATTGTAGAATAGGTAGGTGCGAAGATTTTCTCTTCATTATGGTTTTCGCGCTTAAAACTGTTTTAAGTATATGAAAATTGAAAGTTAAAATTAGTTTAATTAATTATGAGTGCATTGTCTTGTTGACCTTACCTTGAATATTTCGGCAATTCCTAATCTGCTTTATTACCAACTCTGATAACACAGTCTAATCAACACTTAACACTATAAATATATAATTTTTACTATATAATGTCTTTATACGTTAATAACCATAGTTCACGGTGGATGACTTACAAAAAAATACTTGATAAGAATCAAAATGTACACCGAACGAAAAAAAAATAAAAGTTCAACAGTCTCGGTGGAATGCATGCATTTCAAGTCGCTGGATCAGTTATAAATAACGAAACTATATTGTATATGGGTAAATATGTAAGAACACTTCACAGTTTATTGTAATTGTTGTGATAAAGGGAGCACTGCTTAGCACAAAGTTTTTGAAAGTTATGAATTCATCGTTATCTGGCTGTCACTGCGCGGCGCGCCACCGAACACACCCGACCGCTGCGGCGGTTACATTCAATATGGCGGCCGAGTAATTGAACGAAAGAACGAAGTCCGAGCGAATGACTTGCGAAAGAGCACGAACGATGACCGAGGGAGCTCGAAGGCTCGAAGCCTGCGCAGGCATCGTTCAAGACTTGTTTTGTTTTGAATTTATCTGTTCCTTGCTGGTACAATTAGACACAGTTTAGACTCTGTAAGTAAACTTATCTATGTTTTGGGATTATTATTTATAAACAATTCCCTAAATAATGGATGACCTGTAATTATCGTCCACTAATGTCAATTATTATTAATTTTTAGAATAACCCATTTGCCTAACTACCGAAATTATACTAAATTTTAGCACCACATAATTTATCTGCTCAATTACCTATCTGCTGTAAAAACACGTTTTTGACAAGTTTTCAGGTAGATATACAACCTTTGCGGTGAACCCCCAATTCCAAACGATGCACATAGGGGTATTGGACCAAAAAAAGCGGACAATATTATTTTATGCTCTTATCCTGTTTATTGGTCAAAAATCACTGTGTAGAATGTATTATTACTTATTTTATGATATTATTTTAGTTAAAAAAAAAGTCGTGAGAAAAAAAATTAAACATAATAATTATTAGCAAATTTTGTGACATGAATGAATCAATCAATTAATCCTAACTGAAAAAATCACTAGGTACTTGCTTCAGTTTCATCGCCAGAATCCATCGAACTTTCGTCTTCAGTTGAGACTTCAACTTTACTTGGCATTAGCTTTTCCCTAGCCCCGGTACTAAAGGGTTTCGACTTCTTTGGGCGTTTTGGCCTAATACTGCTTATAAACGGGTCAGATGTAAGAAGTAACCTATTCAGAACGTCTTGGTTGCACTGAATTGTAATATTGTATTTCCTCGTTTGTAATATCAAATGTTTCATGAACAAATCTTATTCTCATGGGGCGGCAAAAGCGAGGTGAGGATGGTGTCGCATTTTGCCAAATAACCCTTTTGCTATTGGTACAAATAATTTGAAGGGGCACCACAGATGATTGAAAGATGAAAGCATCGGAATCGGCCGTATTTTCAAATCTTTGTTTGTACTCTGTCTGGTTCGATCCATCACAGCCCCACTTACAAATTAACTCCAATAAAGCTATTTCTTCTGTTGGTAGACTTTTTAGTACATCATCCAAGTATAACAGTAGTCGTTGAGACGTGTGATTCAATAAATTTTGAAGTTTTACTTCGGCGCAGATGGCAGTTACCAAAACTGATTCTTTATCTGGGTAACAGTCTTTTTTTGCTCTTTCTTTGCACTATAACATGGATATAATTTTTTATCACTAGTCCTAATAATTTCATACTGATTCCTCGTTAAAGACGCTTCCACAAAGATTGATAATGCTTGATTGGGTGTTAATTGTGATCTTAATGATGAACCGCTGCTTTTGTAGTTTTTTAAGTACGTTGATCCTCGGGTTGGACTTTTACTGATATCTTTGACCACTTTTGCAGCCTGTGGATAACCACATTCTCGGAGCTTCGTTTGACTCGCATATAAGAGTTGTTGAGAGTCACCCTCATCTTTAAGGCTCTCAACTCTTCGCCTTTTACTGCGATCACATAAATCACTAAATGCTTTCGATGGACGACCTGAATTTCTACTTGATCCCGTAGGTATTTCTACAGTACCTTGAAGCCAACTGTGATTTTTTTTCAAGAAAACCTTTTCTGTCCTACTCGCAGCAACCCATCTGGTCTTCATTTCTGACTTAATGGCAGAAAATTTGTGCAGAAACTGTTGTTTTTGTTCCTCGGGGAAAGTCGGCTCACTTACAATATCTTACTCCACAGAGTCCAACTTCTTTACAAATTCTCTTTCTGTACTTTTTTTCATCAATTTAAATAAGTATTCCCGCGTAATAACATTGTTTCCAGAACTACCTGCTAAAGAAAAACTCCTGTATTGTCAAGTTTTCAATATCAAGTGAATAATATAAGTTTGTTTTGTAAAAATTGTATTAACAAAATAATACGAAAAAAATATGATAGGCAGATTTAGGCACCTAAATTTCTATGTTTTCAATAGTAGAGTAGTTAATCTTGTTATAAAAAAAACAAAAATTGCCCTGAAACGTCCTGAGACATAACAAAAACACTATTATGTATATGTTTGTTGTAAAATCTTACTACGTTTTTATGCAGTCTAAAGAATTGTTCATATCTATAAGCTAACTAATACTACATCAAAACAAATAAAATAAAACGAATAATGAATAAACCTGCTTCATTATTATCCATCATGAATATCACTTCACAAGACTTTGTTTAGTTAATAACAACCAAAATTGCGCGATAAAAAATCGTTAACTCAATGATTGTTACGTGACCGTTTGCAACCGTTCAATTGATAGGCGAAATAATGATACACAACATTTTTGTAAGTTTTTAATGTGGGTAGTTTTAGGTTCTTAATTTATCTAGGTACCCTCAAGTACATCCAATTTGCGAAGATACTGTACTTTGATCTTGTCGAATATTGTCCGCTTTTTTTAGTCAAATACCCCTATGTGCGATGCATGGCCACTACGATTACGACGTCAACTCAGACAATTACTTAAAAATAAAACTACAATGTCAACCATTGTCAAAATTTCACGTCATTCATAATCAAAATCAACAAATGTGGTGTTAATTAAATTCAGGAATCAGTAATTATTATCCGTTTTTTATATGTAAATTATGAGTTGATCATTTCCCGGCTTATCAAGGAATAAATCAATATGGCTTTGGACTTAGTCAGTATAGCCCAGCCTCATTACATACCAGGGTTAGTTGTTTATCAGTATAGTCATATTTATATGGGCTTCTACAAACAATTTATGACTTTCTGGTCTTCCACCAGCGGTTCCACCAGAGCGTCGCGTGGAAATTGCTCTGCGCTCGCGGACAAAAAGTAGCTTACGGGCTATCATCTATGCTGAACGTATTTTCAAATTGGACAAGTAGTTCCAGAGATTAACGCTTTTAAACCCTCTAGACTGAATTCTACCCTTACTTACCCTAACTTACCTCTCCATAAGACTATTTATCCTTACTTGTATGCCAAACGGAGGCTAGGAGCATTTTGAAATCAAATGCTTGAAATTCAACTTCAGTCGTGATGTCTGTCTCAGAACTTGATGAATGATTGGGAATGCAGCTGCTAAGCTTTAGATATGAAATCTTAATACATACAGAGGCACGATTCTCCTAATTTTACTTCAGCAACATACGATTCACGTTCGACTGCGATCCAATCCCGACTCGATTACGATTGAAACGTATGTGGCATTCCGCTATTTTTTCTTCGAAATAAACGTTTTAACGTTACGTAAAAGTTTTTATCCTTTTCTGTCATTCAATAATTAATCATTTTGTCTGCAAATGATTAACTATTGCAATATGATTGTAGAGCAAACTACCGTATAGACCAAAATCACCAAATTAGCAGACCAATCGCACACCAATCGAATGTCGTTGGAATACGATTGGTCATATATTAGTAGCAGAACGCCCGATATGGTTAAAACTGCTATTGCGATTCGATTTCTATTCGATTTTGGCATTATTAACTTAGGAGAATCGGGCCCCAGATGTATCCAATATTCATAATATATTATCTGGAAACATTCCATTAATATTGCATAGCAAATACACAGCCAAAGGTGTGTAACGTTGTACGTTATATTTTGAATATTTAAAAATACTAGACTTGCTATATCTCAACCGCGCGCCGCGAGCCGTGCGCCGTTGACGGGTGACGGAAACCGGTTCGGCGAACTATCCCTCCTATGAGGCGACGCGAGCAGAGCCGGCGGTCAATCGCGAGACGGTCACTAGCACGACACCGCGAGCCGATACAGTACTGGTCTATGTTGGTTTTTAACTCGCTGGTATATCGCATTTAATTTTATCCTAAATTAACTATTGTGCTTTTAAAATCACTATTAGAATCAGTGTATACCCCAGATCGGGTGAGTGTTGCAAAATATTACTTATTATGTGCATCTAGAAAAGTTATACGTGAGTACGTGACGTGTCGTAGGATGACTTGCTGATTTCATTGTGCGCTCATTCTTTTATTTCATGCTACGATCACGCCTTTGTTGCTGTTCTTATGGAATATTATAGACTATGTATTGCCATAACGCTTTTAAAAAATATCAGGTGGTATTTGACCTTACATGACCGGTGCACTTAGACCGTGTCATGAGGGCCACGCCCTACAATTATTTTCTCACATTCTTTCCTTTTTAAATAATTTCTTATAGTGTCTACCTACTTATAACTTCTTCATTAACTTTTTCATTTAAACTAGTGCTTTGCTTTTTAAATCATTCACATACTTTCACCCTCATCACTTGCATTCAGATTACATTTTGGTTAGCTGTATTATAATTTGTCACGCTGCCTAGGCTGCCTCATCTCGATGCTATTTAGTGCTTGATCACTGCTTTCCATTTAGTTAGGTAGTGAGTAAGTGGACATCGGGATGTTGCAGTCGTGGCTGGAATATAACCGGACCGTAACTAAGACGGAACATAACGGACATTCCAGGGTTCAAGTACCTGACTACCTCCAGTGCACCTACCGTAGTGCACCTACCCTCAGTGCACCTACCTACGCGCTTGTCTACCTACGTGCCTGTGTCTACCTACGTGCCTGTGCCTACCTACGTGCCTGTGCCTACCTGCGTGCCGCGCCTATCTACGTGTCCTGCATCTACCTACGCGTCCGGCATCTACTAGCGCGCTGCACACCTACCCCGCCTGACCGCTGCCGAGCTGCCTGACTATACAGGATAGTGGTGTTTCTATAGCGGGCCAGAACTTAACGCGTGCTCGATATTTCTAAACTCACTTCCGGCTCTGCCGATATCTTTTTATAGAATATAGACTTATACTAAATTACTAAATTTCTTTTTTTATTTTCTACCTACTAGTCTACCTACTACTAACCTAAACGTTACAGTGGCGCCCAATAATGGTAGAATATATCGAGCTGTGTTTAGTTCTTGTTTGCTAAGCATTTTGTAGTTGTCCTGGTGTTGGTTGTCTGTCAGTTGTGTTGAATTTAATCACAGCCTACCAAATGTGAATCTACCCACATCTGTTTAATAATTATTTTTTTTCTAATATTTAAATTCAACCGTCCATTTTTTTGTTTGACCTACCGTCAATATTTTTCTACCCCCAAATTTTATTTTTTTCTTCACATTTAAATTCAAAGTTTACATACCTTAAATATATTTTCACATATGGTTAGACTGACCACAAACGTGCTGATTTGCATCCGAATTGTTTTGTCTTTATTATTTTTGTCTTTATTTTGCAACACACTCCTAACTGCGGTTTAATTTTCAATTATGTCATACACTATTAAATTCTTATCGCTTCAAAAAGCTGAATTAGAGTATGAGGTCGCTGTGCGTGGAGGGGTAGCTGCTGATTCAGTTAACGAACTCAGGAGACAAATAGTAAAATTATCTTTAGCCTTGCCTTCAGAAGACATTCTAGAATCTCACCTAGAGCCTTTTGATGACCTGAAAGCAGTGAGGGAATCTTTAATAAAGTCCCACAATAATATAATTTCTCTTAAAACTAAATTAGATAAAAACCTATTTACACGCACGGAAACCTTACTCCATCACATCTATCATCGCTTGAATAGAATAGACTATTCATCGGCTGACGTTGCTGAAGCTTATAAAAGTTGCCGTTCACATTTCAATTCTCAATATAAAGATTTGACGTCATTTAAGATGCAGTCTTCACAAGTGCCTCAAGTCGCGGATAGTTCGCCAGACCCTATTAAAGAGCTTGTCAACGTGTCGGTCAGTTGCGAGCGAAAGCTTTTCTCGGAAATAGGAAAACTTAAATACTCGGGCAAGACTTGTGTTAGGGCATTCATTCAGAAAGTTAATGAGTTTATTCAGAGCAGATCTATACCTCAGGAGAAAATTCTTGCTTTCGCCTTTGAGATCTTCACGGATGACGCCTTACACTGGTATCGGTGCATCAAGGACAGAGTTGAGACTTGGGATGAGGTAGTCGTTTTGTTAAAGCAGGACTTCAGTGAAAACGATTATGACTATAGGTTACTCGCAGAGATACGTGCGCGTACACAGGGTGAACTAGAAAATATTACTATATATATAGCTATTATGCGTGGTATGTTTTCAAGGTTGGGGAAGCCCTTACCAGAGGAGGATCAGTTGGAAATATTACTGCATAATATTAGGCCTTGTTATGCAAGCACTCTAGCATCTTCAGCAAACATAACCGATATTGACAGCCTCCAGAATATATGTAGGAATTATGAAAATATACAATCTAGACTCAAGCGGTTTCGTGAGCCACCTAAAGTTAGTGCTGATACTGTAGCCCCAGAGTTTGCATATACGAAGCAAGCTACTACAAGTAATTCTAATAATAACTATAAAAACTACAAACAACTAAGTCATAATTTTAATACTAACTATTCTAAAAACTATTCTAATAATTATAATAATCACTACAATAAATATAAAACTACTTCTAATCCAGCACAGCAGGAAAATCACAATTTACACGTAAATGAGATGGCACCTGCCAACGATGATAACAATAAAAAAAACGTATACTGCCCTAGATGTAGATCTCAAACACATTCTTTGGGTTCATGTCAAAAGCCTCGTTTTCTTATCTGTTTTAAATGCGGAAGGAAGGGTGTGAAGTTTCCTGACTGCCCTAATTGTAATGCAGGGTTAGCAAAAAACTAAATCGCGCGGGTTGCAGAGGCAGTACTATCTCCAATTTTGATAAAAGTGATTGGGAAAATTGGCTTAGTACCGTTACTAAATTCTTTTCTTGCTATACTGTTTCTTCAATCCGTGATACTCAAACAGATTACACTCGACCGTATGTTTCTGTTAGGGTTAATGGTAAAACTATTACTGGGTTACTAGATACAGGTTCTGCCGTTACTATAATGGGGAATAATTTTGATAAGAATTTCAGTTCCCTTACCCAATGGAACATCTGTCAACCTTTGACTTTTGTTGCTGCAGGGGGACAAAGACTTTCATCTATGGGTTCTGTCTCCTTAACTTTTGAATTTGAAAATCAATCGCACAATTTAAACGTGCATATTATACCAGAAATCAAAAATAATTTAATTCTAGGCATGGACTTTTGGCGCAAATTTGGGTTGTTTCCTAGCCATTTAAATTCTATAAAGTTTTTAAATTCATCGGACGCTCAGTTAGCTGAATTAGGGTCAGATTGTTCTGAACATCTACAGTCGTATGATCATCTAACGTTAAGTCAGAAGACTACAGCTGACAATATCATATCTCAGTTCCGAGAGATATCATACGAAGAGCGAGGTCTGGGTCGTACTTCTTTGATAACTCATTCCATTGACACTGGGAATGCTGCTCCCATTCGTCAAAGGTACTACAGAATGTCTCCAGAGAAGCAACGAATTTTAGTAGAACAGCTGGATGAGATGCTGAAAGATGATGTGGTTGAGCCTGCTGAGAGTCCGTGGTCATCTCCAGTACTACTTACACCTAAAAAAAATGGTGAGCTTAGATTTTGTCTAGATAGCCGTAAATTAAATGCCGTCACAAAAAAAGACGCGTACAATCTACCTTACATCTCGGAAATACTGGATAATTTACGGGACGCCAAATATTTAACAAGTTTAGATTTATCTAAGAGCTTTTGGCAGATTTTGATAAATGAAGAGGATAGATGTAAAACCGCGTTTTATATTCCGACCCGTGGAACTTATCAATTTAAGGCTATGCCTTTTGGTCTTACTAATGCTCCAGCTACTCAACAACGTCTCGTAGATATTCTGTTTTATGGACCTGAATTTGAGCATAGAGTTTTTGTTTTCGTAGATGATATTATTATAGTATCGTCAACTTTCGAGCAACATATATCCTTACTTTTACTAGTCTTAGATAAATTAAAGTTAGCTAATTTAACAATAAATCTAAAAAAGAGTCAATTTTTCAGAGAAAAACTAAAATATTTAGGCTATGTAGTTGATGCTAACGGTTTACATGCTGATCCTGAAAAAGTAGACGCTATTAAAAACTACCCTACCCCCACAAATAGAAAAGAAGTTCGGCGGTTCTTGGGCGCAGCTTCTTGGTATCGCAGATTTATTCCCAACTTTAGTTCTTTGGCTTCTCCATTAAATAAATTAACTTCTCAAAGTAAAAAGGCACCACCATTTGAATGGTCGAAGGAGGCTGATACTGCTTTTACTCAATTGAAAGAGTGCTTAGTGTCTGCGTCTGTACTTTCGTGTCCGGATTATACTCAACCTTTCCAAATTCATACTGACGCGAGTAACTACGGAATCGGTGCTGTTTTGACACAAGACATAAATGGCGAGGAGCGTGTCATTGCCTACATGAGCAAGTCCTTGTCTAATCAAGAACGCAATTACAGTGCGACCGAGCGCGAAGCACTTGCTGTCTTACTAGCGGTTGAACATTGGCGATGCTATGTAGAAAATGGCCAGAAGTTTATAGTTTATACCGATCATTCTGCCCTAAAATGGTTTTTAAATTTGAATAATCCTACCGGTCGTTTAGCTCGCTGGGGAGTACGACTATCGGCATATAACTTTGAAATTAGACATCGTCGCGGTGTAGAAAATGTTGTGCCTGATTTTCTATCTCGTTCAACTCCCGTATCTGCTATCGATAGTACCTTGACTAATCGCACTACGGATAATATTGTGGCCAAGACATCGGATCCTTGGTATCTAAATATATACAATGGCTGTTTAAATTCCCCAACTTCTTTTCTCGATTTTCAAATTTCTAACAATAAACTTTTTCGTTACAAAAAATGTCTAAATCCACTTGCTAGAGAATTTGAATGGAAAGAAGTGGTACCACTTGAATATAGGACTGATATTATCATTCAAAACCATGCTGAACCTATTAGTGGTCATCTAGGTATATTTAAAACTTTTAAACGCATTGCACTAAAATACTATTGGCCTGGTATGTATTCCGATGTAGTTAAAGTAGTGAACTCTTGCGACGCGTGTATTGCACATAAACATCAGAACCACGCAACGCTGGGTCACATGGGTAGACCTAAATCTTGTCATAGACCCTTTCAAATGCTTAGCATTGATCTTGTTGGACCACTGCCGCCGACCAGAAAACAAAATTGTTATATATTTGTTGTAACCTGCTGTTTTTCCAAATATTGTTTACTTTTCCCTATTAGACGGGCTACCGCTGACATTATTGCTAAAATCTTAGAAGAAAACGTATTTTTGGTACATGGTATTCCATCTACTATTATCCTCGACAACGGTAAACAATTTATTAGCGCTACACTAAAAAACTTAATAGACAAATATAAAATACCGAATTTACATTTCACACCTAAATATTCACCGCATATTAATACCGTTGAAAGGTATAATAAAACCGTAATGACTGCAGTATCAACTTTTATAAACAATGATCACCGGGTTTGGGATTTACTTATTCCTAAAATTCAATTTGCTATTAACAGCTCTGTAAATGAGGTGACTGGTTTCACGCCTGCATTTCTTGTCTTTGGTCGTGAACTAGTCAGTTGTGGCACTCATTACATTAATGCTGACTTTGATGATAACATTATTTTTGAACCTCGTGATGCATACGTAGAAAATTTAGGTTACCTATCTACAGTGTTCAATAAAGTACAAGCTGCGCTTCTACAAGCTCATTCTAGGAATTCGCAATCTTATAATCTACGCAGAAAGGCTGCTGAATTCAATATAGGTGATATCGTCTGGAAAAGAACTTTCTACCAGAGCGATAAAGATAAATATTTTAACAAAAAATTAGCGCCTAAGTTTATAAAATGTCAAGTAATTGGGAAAAAATCGCCCTTGGTTTATGAATTAGCTGACATGTCTGGAAAGTCTATAGGAGATTGGCATATTAAGGACTTAAAACTAATAAACTACAAAGAATAAATTCTTAGTTCAACTTAAATTCTATAACTGTAATTAAAATTATATAACAAATTTTAAAAAATCAACTAAAACTAAATGCACTAAATATAACTAAAACATATACATAATATAAACTAAAAAACTAAATTAAATAATATAAACTAAAAAACTAAACTAAATAACGTAAACTACACCCACTTACTACTACTACCCATAACTATTCCTTTTCTATTTTTCACCTATTGGTCTACCCCAATAGTTTATATGATGATGGTCTACCCCATACATCGTATTCCTACCATATTAAATATATTATGACTATCGGCCCTACACCGATGGTTATAAACGAAGCTTGATCGTGGTTCTACCCCATGGATCCCTTCTGTATGCTAAAGGCCCTACACCTTTGGTATTCTTCGGAGCGGTGCAACTCCTTAAATAAGCCTTTGCAAGAGCGGTTGATTACTCTATAAGTAAGCCTTAATCACAAATATAACTTATGTATTTATCTTTTCTAATATTCAATCTATCAATTAATAGTTATGTGTAGTTAGTAATCGCTCGATTTCAGCCTTATCCTCTTCCAGCCATGACTGAACTGGGTGAGTGTTCTGTGCACTATAGGCAGAATACTCAGGTCGAAAGGACGCTGACGCACAGATGTCTAGTGTGATGTCGGCTATTTAATGTAAGGAAGAATGAAAGGTGAGGGATGTTTACATTATGAATGAAGACGAATGAAAGAGAAACTCAGATCAGTTGTTAGCAAGAGCGAAAGCAGCGGATTTTTCCTAGGAAAAATCCTACGCTAAAAAGGGGGGTACTGTAACGTTGTACGTTATATTTTGAATATTTAAAAATACTAGACTTGCTATATCTCAACCGCGCGCCGCGAGCCGTGCGCCGTTGACGGGTGACGGAAACCGGTTCGGCGAACTATCCCTCCTATGAGGCGACGCGAGCAGAGCCGGCGGTCAATCGCGAGACGGTCACTAGCACGACACCGCGAGCCGATACAGTACTGGTCTATGTTGGTTTTTAACTCGCTGGTATATCGCATTTAATTTTATCCTAAATTAACTATTGTGCTTTTAAAATCACTATTAGAATCAGTGTATACCCCAGATCGGGTGAGTGTTGCAAAATATTACTTATTATGTGCATCTAGAAAAGTTATACGTGAGTACGTGACGTGTCGTAGGATGACTTGCTGATTTCATTGTGCGCTCATTCTTTTATTTCATGCTACGATCACGCCTTTGTTGCTGTTCTTATGGAATATTATAGACTATGTATTGCCATAACGCTTTTAAAAAATATCAGGTGGTATTTGACCTTACATGACCGGTGCACTTAGACCGTGTCATGAGGGCCACGCCCTACAATTATTTTCTCACATTCTTTCCTTTTTAAATAATTTCTTATAGTGTCTACCTACTTATAACTTCTTCATTAACTTTTTCATTTAAACTAGTGCTTTGCTTTTTAAATCATTCACATACTTTCACCCTCATCACTTGCATTCAGATTACATTTTGGTTAGCTGTATTATAATTTGTCACGCTGCCTAGGCTGCCTCATCTCGATGCTATTTAGTGCTTGATCACTGCTTTCCATTTAGTTAGGTAGTGAGTAAGTGGACATCGGGATGTTGCAGTCGTGGCTGGAATATAACCGGACCGTAACTAAGACGGAACATAACGGACATTCCAGGGTTCAAGTACCTGACTACCTCCAGTGCACCTACCGTAGTGCACCTACCCTCAGTGCACCTACCTACGCGCTTGTCTACCTACGTGCCTGTGTCTACCTCCGTGCCTGTGTCTACCTTCGTGCCTGTGCCTACCTACGTGCCGCGCCTATCTACGTGTCCTGCATCTACCTGCGCGTCCGGCATCTACTAGCGCGCTGCACACTTACCCCGCCTGACCGCTGCCGAGCTGCCTGACTATACAGGGTAGTAGTGTTCTATAGCGGGCCAGAACTTAACGCGAGCTCGATTATTCTAAACCCACTCCCGGCTCTGCCGATCTTTTTCTAGAATATAGACTTTTATACCATTTACTAATTTTTTTTATTTTTCTACCTACTAGACTACCTACCACTAAACCTAAACGTTACAGGTGGTAATTTCAACCCTGCTTGCAAACTCCTTTTAGTCGCCAAGAAACAAGAATTCTCAATGTCTTATGTCCATATAAACATATTTTAATTTAAGATTGCACTTTGTACCTACATTCCATTTATAAGATTAAAAGGTCCAAAAAAGGGCTTCGTCGCCAAGAATAATCAGCGTTGCATTTGTAATGTGACGAAATTGAACTAAGTGATGCTGTCTGACCGTTTTTCATAAGAAAAGTTACGATTGTTGCCAAATTGGCGCCAGATGATGTAATGAACACTGGTACACTTTTGAAGGTACATTATTCAATTTGTCAAGAGTGCGTTACAAATATATTTTATTGATGAACCGAGTCCGTTTGTACGTATTTACTAATAAGGATTGTTAGGTAATTCGTGTTGTGTTGTTGACAATGTATTTAGGGCGTTGCGTTGGCCGTGTCCCGTGTCCAAAATATGATGAATGATGTCGTTTTATTATTTATTTCTGGCGCGTGTTTGAAGCTTTCGTAAACGATCGTTTTCTTAATTTAAAGCACATTTTTCAATGTAGGGACGCAAGTGAAGGTAATGTTTCATTCGGCCTTTTAATTTTGTTTAACCGTGTTATGTGGCATGAAATCGATAAGGGGAACCTATAAACCTAGTTGGGACTCGTCAAAGACAGGGTCAATTTGTTAAATTTCTTTAAAATATTATAATTAAACATTTGCATAATTTTACCGTTCATCCTCTTTCTTACGAAACATCCATAATTAATTTTCTATCTTCACGTGGAATTAACTAGTGATGTTTTTCGTTGTCTACAGCTACACAGGCCATTGTCCCGAGTACAAATACCGGATAGGCGATACTTATGGGTCGACCACACACAAGATACTCCTGGACCCAAGCGTCCAGCACTCCGAGAGACTGGTGCTGTCTGATCGGACGGCTGATGATTTTCAGGTCAGTAAAGAAGCTTGACAATGGAGGAAATCGATAGAAAAGGGGGAAGGGTATCGTTTTCAAGTATAGACAATATTCTTCATCCTTCCAAAATTTATCTAGTCATAAACTCTCGGTCGGTTATATAAACATTTCTAGAATTTGTCTCCCAAAGGCTCCAATCAGTCTGCCGTTGATGAATAAACATCGGGACAAAATTGCTCTGCGAACCCAGCCATTATTGATAACAGAACTTTATTATCATCGAGGCCTCAGAAATGGCGACTAATTCATAGTTTTTTGGGGGCAATAAAATTGCTGTAGGTGCCTTTAATATGTAGTTTGAGCTAACCGAAGATACGAGTGCCAAGAAAAGTGTTTGTACCTACCTACTTATACATCGTATGAAGGAAGATATTATTCTTTAGATTGCAATTCGCGCACTTTACTCAGAAACACTATAACTTAACCATTTTCCTGAAAGCTATCAGACAATTCCTGTTATTTCGCCGCACAGTTATCTTCCAGTTAAATTGTTCCCTCACATGTATTACCGTGTTCATTCAATTAACCTTACTTAATCCTTTGCCATTATCATTTGCATTTGCTACTAAACGTGGGTGTACTTAATCTGTTTATTGACTAGCCAGATAAGGCCATATTGATTATTTTTCCAGTAGGTATGTCCCTTATCTAATGGAAAACTTGCCAAAATCAATAGCTAAAAGATAATGTGCATTGTGCTGCTAATGGTTTGATTGATTTTATTAGATAAAAAAATATTGAAATAAACATTTAATCACATTGTTTCTTATTTCGACTTAAGTCGCCTCAGAGGGTTCAATCTAGACTTCTTTTAAAGTATTTGATCCCTAGGTATGAACTGACTCCCGCTGAGATGGCTAGATTAGCTGTTGTCAATTCAAAATTTCTTAAGGGTTGGGAAAGTACCTCTATTCGTTAGTAGGGGTTATTTTTATCAGGTTTTTTAATATTTTCTTATCCATTTGTATGATGTTTTCAAATTGCACAGATCTATCGGCCACCGCAAACAGACATCGACATCGTGAACGCGAGGTTTCGGAATGGCGACCCAGTGTACAAGCATCCTATGATACCGGGATATGAGGGTAAGATGCATTGTTTCTTTATATTTCAAAGGTAAGAAGTAATTAGGGCGTGCCAGGACCTCTAGTGCGTTTCTGTCTTCTTGAAGTGGTAAGAAAACGCAGGGACGCGACTTAAACATTTTTCACAATGATGTTTAATTAAACTATGCACTGCAAAAGCTAAATACATACCCGAATACCTTTAATATGAAAGACGTTTTATCCATTTATGCAAGTACAGGAAAATAATTCTTAGGTACCTTATTTCCCAATATTGAATTCTTAAACTATTTTAGTCCTAGTTTATTTTTCTCACATAAATAAAGTGAAATCTCAAGGATTTGTCTAGAAGTTAATCTCGGTGAATCAGTTTGTATGAGTCATAGCGGACCGGTCCGAGACTCCAAGGCATGCCGCCATTTCCTCACAGCCTTTGGCTCCCAGATACTTAAATATCCCATTACTGTTACACGTACATTTTAAATTAAAGTGTGAAAAAAATTACTTACATTATAACGCAATTGAAGGGAAATCTATTAATGTGCTGTTGTTTGTGGGGATCAACAAAAAAGTTTGTAATTTCGCACGTCCAGTTTGCGGTTGTCTTTTTTTTGTTTTTGGTGAAAACGGCGCGTTTGTTTTAGACGCGAGTTCGTGACTGTTAGCTAAACGTAGCTTAGTCAGTTTGTATGACCTTTCAGCCAGTGCGGTTTTGGACATGAGACATAGGTAGCTTTTCAATCTCAAATACTAGATTACATAGGTAAGCACCACAGTCGCCGCTGTAGCTTGGCCAAAAACTGCATTAAAAACCCCTTTTTTCTGAAGATCTTATTTAACGAAGTACCTACCTACGTAATTATTGCCTACCTTCACTATGACCATGAAATCGTGTATGTTATGGTTTCAATTATTTGAGAAAAACTCCTCCTTATTCGAGCTTGTTTTTAGGATAACTTATAAACAGACGATATTTATTAAACCATCGATAGACTTATGTGATGTCATTTACTTATTTTGGTGTTGTTGTTATTATCATATCCTCAAAATATTTAGTATTTTGATCCTTCATTTTCCGCAGCGCTATAGTCCCTCTGTTTTGTTATCCCGTGAAATTCAAATAAAAATAGACGAGTTTTTTTTCAAGCCTAATCAAAGACAAGTGGAATAAAGATCTTTTCAATAGACCTGGTTACAGACAAGGGACAAAATAAGGAACCTATCACAAACGCAGTGACTATCAGGATTAAAACAAGTCATTCATGATTAACGTGGTGTTTCTAAAGCTCTTCGTTTATTTGCGTTATTCCAGCCGCAATGACCGAGTTGACCACAGCACGTAGGTGTGAGTAATTGTCTAAAGCCCACACTTCAGCGGCTGCACTATTTACGTAGGCAGTTGGTTAGGCTGTTAATTCGCAAGGATTTGCATACACATTGTCAGACAAGCTGGATTTATTGCTGCATCGGGTGTTTGATTGTTTGAGTGCCGATAAGATTGTTCTAGAGGGCTGGAAGTTTTGGTAGACTTTTTTTGACTATTGAACTCGTTGTGGGAAATAGGAATATAGGAGAGCGAGCTTTTAAAACAGTACATCAAAACCCCTTTCTGCCACTATAAGTATGACCTAGCAAGATCTATGCTATTAAATGTTTCTACCTCTACAATTCTACAAATATGGATCAAATTTTCGCAAGGAAGACATTTATAGAGCAGAAATACGCCTAGAAATACATGAGTCAATAACAATATTTTCCAAACTTCCTCAATAGTTCAGTGCCGATCTAGATGTGGTACATTTATGTAAACTGCCATGGCGGCCCTCAGACTACTTCCAGGAGACAACAGCCTTGTTTATCGCAATGAATGGACCAAACAGATGTTCGTTGACCTCGAATTACACGAAGATATTTTAGTATTTAAACTAGTTTATCCACTAGACTAGAAACTACGTAGTTCTGTGGCTGAGACATTTTTCTATCGCCGTTTATTGAGGTGAGGGTCGAGGCTATTATTTCTTGCATACATGAGCCCATGCACACATGTAAAGCTTTTATATAGCTACATAAAGTTCCACACAGATATGGAGTAGAATTACGCACACACGCAAATATTTCCCATAGCATATAAGTGAACATGATCAGCGATTTTCTTCAAACGGAAAACGTTGACAGTGCTGCTTCCCTGCGTCAGATTATAAAGTCTAAGGCCTACAAAATATGTGCATAATCTTCGAATAAAACGGTACACGTTCTTTATCAATCGTTGCTCTAGTTATGTCACGGTATCAGATGGCGACCACTTGTTTTGTGACTAGCGTTCGCGAAAATAACGGTCAGTGTTTTATTTAGTGTTTGTTAGGTACCTAGGTACCCTGCATCGGGCCGTGGTCACAGTAATCTAGTATCTAAATACATCTTGGTTTAGCATAGAATCACATTTTCGTGTAGATGGAGAATCGAGCGAGTTTAGGTACATTTTATCGAGGATACTATTCGTACCTTGCACGTTGTTTAAATAACTTTCATCAACTATTCATTTTTCATTCAACAATTCGCCATTTTTGATCAATGGTTTTCGTATCTGAGCGACTTTTTAAAGTGATTGGTAAAATATAGGATTCCTACCGAGATTAAACAACCACTTCGGTCAGCGATACACTGTTGCTGCTACCGAAGCCCTGTCAGAGTTCCAAAGGGTGCAACTAAACCAGAGAGCAGCAAGGAACCAGTTGGAAAGAGTGGTGGACTTACAAGCCGGGAAAGGACAACCTTGGGATTTGGTCGACAGATTCGTAAGTCTCACGGAATATTTTGAAATCGAATGCAGATTTTATTCGTATTTATTTTTGGAATGGAATGCAAGAATACTTCCTGCAATGTTAATCTTATAATTCACCAAGAATAGAATCAGAAAGAATGGAGATGGATGAAGAAAGAAGAATGTACGGAGATGGAGAACGCCTTGTTGAAGAGGAAAGTAGCTACAATTATAAAGCCAGATCTTAAACTTCACAGTCCGCGACAGCCGAGTTCAAGCTACCCCTAGTCACAGTGCGACCAGAATGCGCAGGAATATTACGAGACGTGCCAATGGATGAACCCCAGCTATCACCCGCATCGCATTCTGTCAGTCCATTTTTCATGGAAAATGGTCACCCCGACAAATATATCAAGAAAGGTGAGATCAAGATTAATGAAGAGATACACAGTTGCAAAAACTCTTTTTAAAAACCTCCTTCGTTATAGCCATTGCCAACGGGTTCTTTTTTTATTGAGTTGACTTTTTGATAAATGTCATCGCGTTTGCGTTTATTTCGATGTTTCTAAAGCTCTATAAATATTGTTTTATATAAATGTCCTATGCAAAATTACACGCCTCCTTTGTGCGAAATCAAATATGGGGATTTAATCCGTCGCAATCAGTGCGTGAGTTCAAAACATTGATTTTTCATTGAACAGGTAGGTACGTAAATTACGTTCTCAGTATCAGAGGTAACTTGATATGTTTGTTTAAAGGTTTCTCGGGCCATGTTCCGTACGGTTTCCAAAGATTCGGAGAGTCATCCAAGAAGCTCACGAACTCTGCGCTCTGTGACTTTTCATCTAACTACAGACGAAGACAGAGCACTGAATGGGCACCAGTGAATGTAGTCAAGTAAGTTTAATACAATTAAGTTAGTTGCATACTTGTTTTTATATAATAAGCGTAACTAATAAGAGTTATGTATACTTAATTAAATGATTAATAGATAAAACATTATTGATTTTATTGTTTCTGAACGATTACGTAGGTTGACGTTATTAAAGTCATATATGTCAACGTCAATTATCTGTCAAATTGGGAAGTAAATAGGTTGGAGTTGTACACGCGCAATTTATTTATTTTTCTCTAATATTTATTGTGAAAGTTTAAAATGGCTAAGAAGAAACCGATGCCGAACCTCTCGAAAGAGGAGAAAATGGTGATGGTGATATCAGAGATTATTCAAGAGTTATTAGTGGCACATCGACAAGGCAAAGATGTTAACCTCAACAAGATGAAAACGAGGATTTCTTCAAAGTACGGTTTAGGGACATCACCTAGACTGGTGGATATCATAGCGGCTGTGCCCGCTGACGCTAAAAAGATCTTACTTCCAAAATTAAAGGCTAAGCCTATTCGTACAGCTTCTGGTATAGCTGTGGTCGCTGTCATGTGTAAACCTCACAGATGTCCGCATATAAACTTTACCGGCAACATTTGTGTGTACTGCCCTGGCGGGCCGGACTCGGACTTTGAGTACTCCACACAGAGCTACACAGGCTACGAGCCTACTTCGATGAGGGCGATCAGAGCGAGGTACAATCCTTACCTACAGACGCGCCATAGAGTCGAACAGTTGAAGCAACTCGGTCATAGTGTCGATAAAGTCGAGTTTATTGTCATGGGCGGCACTTTCATGAGTCTCCCTGAAGATTATAGAGACTATTTTATAAGGTAAGCTGTTTGATGTTATTTATCATTATTTGTTTTGGTAGCAACGATATTGCAGCGTAGTAATATGGCATCATCATTAAAGACTTGAGATTGAATAAGTTCAACACATGTTCTAGTACTACTTACAACTTGAAAACTTTCATACATTCTGACTTATTCACTAATACATATTCAACCTCATTCCAGGAATCTCCATGATGCCCTATCAGGCCACACGTCAAGCTCAGTGGCTGAGGCTGTGAAGTACTCGGAGAAGGCTAAGACAAAGTGCATTGGTATCACAATAGAGACACGACCAGACTACTGTCTGCAGAGACACATGAGTGATATGCTTAATTATGGCTGTACCAGGTCAGTATCATCAATTTATGAGGTAAAATGTCTGCTGATCAGTTCTCTACTCCACACAGAAGTGAACTATGGGATATGCATTCCTAAGTTTTATTCTGCTATTTAATAATCAAAACATAATATTGCTTCATAATTAATTACAGTGTTATATTCAATTAATAAATTAAATTAATATAATATTTCAGGCTTGAAATAGGTGTTCAGTCAGTATATGAAGACATTGCAAGAGACACTAACAGAGGTCACACAGTGAAGGCTGTCTGTGAGAACTTTAATCTGGCCAAGGATGCTGGCTACAAGGTAATTAATTTATGATGTAATTAATGGCTTTGACTGCATATTGCTTAGAAAAAAGAGAATAAAAATAATAACTTTTTACAAAAATCAAACAAATGAACTGCTGCTTATAATAAAATTGAATTGAATAAGAAATTGTTATTATGGTATTTATGTTGATTTTTGGCAGCATTTTATTTTTAGACTGAGTTTTCAACAAAAATCCTGACACAATTGTTTACGTTTAGTTAAGTGGCTACTCCAGTGGGGTATCATTAAACTCATATAATGAATATAATGAAATTTTTCATATAATAATGTAAAGTAATATATGTATTTACTTTGTAGGTGCTTATTTCTAAATTACTTTATGTACAGAGATGGTCTCTTTTAAAATTCCTATTTAATGGTTCCCAGATAGTTGCTCACATGATGCCAGACCTACCAAATGTAGACTTCGAGAGAGACGTAGAACAGTTCATAGAATTCTTTGAGAACCCCGCATTCCGGGCTGATGGGCTCAAGATATACCCTACACTGGTGATCAGAGGCACCGGGTTATATGAGTTGTGGAAGACAGGGAGGTATAGGAGTTATCCTCCGTCTACGTTAGTGGATCTGATCGCTAAGATATTGGCTTTAATACCACCATGGACTAGGGTGTACAGGTAATATGATAGTATTTTTTTATGAAAATAATCAGAGTGGGACTACCTTACAATCATTTACATAATAAGAAACTTGTGGTTCCATGTGCTTCTTCGCATGTACAGAGGGAACTAATTCCTGCATCTGGATAAAAAGCCTGTGCTTTCTCAGGTTATAATCAACTGTCTATCTGTGCACCATTCATTTAAATCAGTTCTGTATTTTTTACGTGACACACACTAACAAGACAAACAGGCAGACAGAAGAGTGCTAAAAATAAGTCTGAAACAAAAAGTATACTAATATTTACATATTTGGTTTCCTATCTTTTTATTTTTATGACAATATTTTTAATTTATGATTAAATTGCCCTTTCCAGAGTACAGCGTGACATCCCAATGCCGCTAGTCTCATCAGGAGTGGAACACGGTAACTTGAGGGAGTTGGCCCTTGCTCGCATGGCAGACCTGGGCACAGACTGCAGAGATGTCAGGACCAGGGAGGTTGGCATACAGGAGATACACAATAGGGTCAGGCCTTATGAGGTGAGTGCAGTTTTTCTGTGTATCTATACTAATATTAAGAAATTGAAGAGACTTGCTTGAACACGCCAATATCAGAAACAATTGCTAAATTCCTTTTGTTTAGTTTTTGATTTCTTAGAAATAATTTTTGAAGAATAATGCAAAAGCATTATTCTGTCATACATTGTGACTGCTGAAATTAAGCGACACTAAAATACATATTGTTTTGCATTATTACCAGCAAGAATTCTTTTTCGGTAAAAGAAGTATTGCATTTCATTTGAGAAGTGCTCTTTCTCCTGATTGGTCTCTTATTAACTACGAAATAGACAAAAATTTCGTTTATTTCGTAAAAATATAATTTTGTTATTTTTATTTCACTCATCACCATTTCCAAATTCCAGGTAGAACTAATAAGACGCGACTACACAGCCAACGGTGGTTGGGAAACATTCCTAGCTTACGAAGACCCAGACCAGGACATACTGGTCGGTCTACTGCGGCTGAGGAAGTGTGCCTCCGATACTTATAGACCGGAGCTAAAGCCTGGGCCCAATGATAACTTCAAACAGTGCAGTATTGTGAGGGAACTGCACGTTTATGGGTCTGTTGTGCCGGTGAGTTATGCAAGATTTTTGCTTACTATTTTATGCTTGACTGCGATTCAGGAAGAATGTCTAAATAGAGCTTATATAAAAATCGTATAAAACCTTAAATATCAGATCCTCAGTCACTTGCAGTCACAGTGCTTATTTTGTGGCGAGTTAAATAGCATGATTCATGATCATAAAAATGCCACATGCTTATATGTGCCCCGTAAAATGAATTAGTAACAAAAAAATAAGGTCGAATATTAGTGATGTAATTTTTGTTGCCACTGTTTAGAACCTCGCATACTTGCCTCTATAATACAATAACGGTGTGTATTATTGGGTCACCTGCTGCTTCTCAAGTGCCTATAAAAATATGTACGCATAATCACTTATTGTAATTTTTATAACCTACTCATTTTTCTTTCAGGTGAACGCTCGTGACCCAACAAAATTCCAGCACCAAGGGTTTGGCATGTTACTGATGGAGGAAGCTGAAAGGATTGCCAAGGAAGAGCATGGGTCAGACAAGATTGCCGTCATATCTGGTGTGGGCACCAGGAATTATTACGCCAAGATCGGATACCATCTCGAAGGGCCTTACATGGTCAAAATGCTTGTATGACAATAAAGTGGATTCAATGATGTTTTGGTTTTTATTTTTAACTGATTTTGAGTTTGTTTTGCAGTGAAAGGTTTGTTCTGTTTTGGAAATTATTCTCAGCCTTACTTATAAACGTGAATTAAATAATAAGTAATACTTAAAGGCTGTTTAAGAAAATTCTTACTTATAAACGTTGCTTAAGCATGTCTTAACTAACATTTAATCACTACTTAAGACTAAGTAGTGATTAGTTAAAACCTTGCTTAGAAGGTGATTAGAGATTTTTATAAGGGGGTAAATTTTTACAGTATTCTGAAGTATGTTACTATTCTGAAGTATGTTACTTAGGAATCCAATCACACCGTTTTGTGAGAGCAAAATATTCCCCAATTGCCGTAGAGCCCAGTTAAACAAATGTTAAACTCGATAGACTTTTTAGCAAAACCTATGCGTTTATAATCCTTATGGCCGATTTTTCAACAGTTACCTATGTATAGAAAATATGTTATAACCGCTATATTTATTTATTCCTTAGCAGTTAACTGATTAATATTTCAAATTATTATAACAAACTTTTTACGTAAATGTATAGGTTTTTTCTGTCCCTCCGCCTGAAACCCTTTCCTTGTTTTCCTTTGACAGGCCTGATCCGCCGCTGTCGATCAACCCGACGGAGATCTATCACAAGCACGTCGGCATGCTGCCCAACTACGCCGGACACGTTCCTGGATGCATGTTCAGGTAAGAATGTAGCCATTGATTCTTTAGGGCAAAGCAGTATGTAAGGTGCATTTGGAGTTTGACATCTATCAATCTTGGCAAGTCTGAAATTTGTATTTCATAGTTGGCATTTCCGTCCCTAAAATTGTGGTGCGCAGTCATTTTATAACTTTTATTTGTTGGCATAATCTCATATCCAGTCAGTCTGTATCTTTAAACACATTAAAATCGTATCATTGGTTAATTTACGCAACCCTATGATTTACTTATTACCTATTTTTTGAGAATTTAACTTTAGGAATAGTAGGGCTGTAGCAAAAGAAACAAGTAATAATATCTCGATTAAGTAGGTAGGTTTAGAAGTTTTTTCTTATTTTTTCATACTTTTTTTCATTTACTCCCTCCAGATTTGGAAAAACTTACGGCAATGACACGAGAGACGCCAAGCGCTGGCTTCGCGGAGATTTCACCTCATAACGACATAAAGTGTAACAGACAAGCGATAGTGAAGCTTATTGTAACAGCAATATGGTCTAAATTCAAAGTGCACCTACTTTGACACGATCAAATTATACTCCTTGGTATCGTTTTTAAATAAAACGCTGAATCACGAATTGCATTTTCTTTAATATACCTATAACATACAAATAAGTAAAATAATTAACAAAGAAAATAATTGCAATCCTAAAAGTCTTTGTTCCAACATAAATTATAGAAAAGAAACAACGTTTTATACTTGTGTCTTAACTCTTAAAGTTTTGAGTTGACAATATTATGTAATAACGTTAACAATGTATAAAAATATAACAATATATATCACAATAGGCTTGGTTAAAAAAGTGATTTTAAATAATCCCCCTTTTTGGTCCCAAAATATTTGTATAACTTTTGGGACTCGCATGCAACTTCCGACCATAGTAATATTTTTCCAAAATAGGAAACATGCTTATTGACTAAGACTTAAGACATTAAAAAGTAGTCACACCATGGTTATACAGAATTTATACAGTCAGCGTCATAAAAATGGAAACACAACTAAAGACGAGTGGTAGACGCAAACAAAAAGTTAATAATATCGGTATAAACAAAATTACCTTAGATATATTTAAAAAAATTAAGTGCTCAAAACATACTTGTATAGTCGAGTAGTCTTAAATATGGTAGCAGTCATTCCACTATTTTGGTATCCAAGCATTTTGTAAATTTTGAAATATGGAACTCATCGGAACTACATTTTATTTACTGTTTGATTTTAGTTACTCATTTGCTCTGTTTGAGGAGATTAAAATAATAATAGATTGTAAATTTTTCAAATGTGTTCCATATTTTTTTTTACACTTTCAATGCTTGGATACATTTAATGACTGTCTGTCCATGTCTGTATGAAGTTTTGAACGTCTCAACTTTTTATTATATTTTGTGTTTATTATAACGTCACCATAAATGTATATTTGAGTAGCCTGAGTGTTACCTTCTTTATGAAGCTGACTGTACCTCATGTGACGTAACACAAAAAGATGGACTCATTTCTTTTTTTTTGTCGTGATGCCTAAACACAAGCTTTCTTATTCTTAGCATTCCATTCTTTGATTAATTTGCCGGCCAGCTGCAAGTTTTCGTCTTTCTGCAAAAAATGGAAATCATAAAATGTAGGTACAGAATCTCTTTAATACCTAAAAAAACTCACAATATAAGTGGTAATAAATAAAAAGGTAAAAAAATAAAATGGATACATTTTGAAATGCCCATTTGCCAAAACAAAGCTTTTACTAAAAAATGAAAACCAACTTCAATAGGACACTATGCAGAAAACCGCATCAAAGTTGGTTCAAACGTGAGATAAGCGCAGACGAACATACCTACATACGTCATACTGATACAGGTCAATATGAGAACCTCCCTTTTTTTAAACCTCCCTTTTCAGAATAAAAAGCCAGTATAAAAAGCAGTTTGGGGAGGAAATGGGCCACAAGAGCGTACTTAAAGAGCATGATAAATCCGACATACCTTAATAAAACAGAACCTAGCGAAGTTCTCCCCTAAATGCTTGTGTTCCTGCGAGTAGAAGGCCGTGGGAGGGATGGCGAGTACTCCCGTCTCTTTGGCAAACTTCTTCGTGAATTGGTAGTCTTTGTACTTGTCTGGTTCTGATGATAGGTCGATTTTATCCGCTGGAAGATAAAGGTTTGATTATGATGAGACAATAATGTGGATGTAATTGTTATTTAGATAATACCAGGGATACAAATCTACGAATATTTTAATGCTGGACTCTACGAATAATAAGCAATAGAGTTTTTTTTCTGGCTATAAAAATTATGTTAGGTAAGCTTTACAGCAACAGCATCCTACAGGTTATTGCGGAAAAGCAAGACTCAAACGTCCTGAAAGCATTTATACGTGCTCAAATTTTGTAAACTGGTTTCTGTATGTTTTTATGTATGGACATTGGTCTGAAATAAAGATTATATTATAGTCATTTATTTATTTAGAACATATAATTTACATTTTTAAATATTAAATATAAAAATAAAAAACATTTAAAAATATAAAAAATAGGTTGCCACCGATATCGGGCACAGGGTCCAAGGTACCGGTGGTTAGGGTCCCAGAGACAGAAACCTCCTCACAATACGTGCCGTATCAAGGAGTACTGCCTTCTGAATCAGTCCCTTGATCCAGCCGCCCAACGAGAGCCTCCTGAGGTGTTCGTCGAGGCTCTTGGCTATTAAACCATTGGCCGTAACGACAATCGGCACAACAACAGCCGTGTCGACACTCCACATGGCGACAACCTCGTGCGCTAAGTCGAGATATTTTATTTGTTTCTCTTTCTCAGCTTTCACAAGGTTCTCGTCATGCGGAACGGCGACATCGACTATCATCGCGCGGCGCGCTAATCGATCTATCACCACAATATCAGGCTTATTGGCTACAATAGTCCTGTCAGTGATGATAGATCGATCCAACCAGTACAAAGTGATATGGTCCTTTTCGAGAACTGGGTCGGGTGCATACTTGTAGTACGGTACCTCAAGGTCTACAAGGTTGTATTGCAGAGCAAGCTGCTGGTGGATGATCTTGGCCACTTGATTATGTCTGTGCAAATATTCACCATTAGCCAAACGAGAACAACCAGATATAATATGTCTGATAGACTCACCCGGATGGTGACATGCCCGACATATGTCAACCGTCCCGTCTTTCACGATATATCTCCGGTAGTTATTCGTAAGGATAACTTCGTCCATAATTGCACATACAAACCCTTCGGTTTCTCCAAACAAGTCACCGAAGCGTAGCCAAGATACGGACGCTTTGAAGTCTACATCGGGGCCATGAAGAGCCCCGAAGAAGCGTCCGTGTAGCTGTTTGCTCTGCCATACCTCCCTGCGATCGTGGGTAGTTAGTACGACAGGTTTGCGCCAGTTCTCATTTGCCAACGACAGCGGGGTGAGTCCTCTGTCCACTGCCACCATATCACGGTGCATACCCACGTCGCTTTTGAGAAAATATTCTCTGAGACTGCACACCTCGCGGTTGTGGAGCGTCTTTGCATTTAAAAAGCCTCGGCCTCCACATTTCCGTGGGATGTACAGTCTCATCACTGACGATCGTGGGTGATGCATTCGTTCTGCGGTCAGCAGTGTGCGGACTTTCCTATCCAGGGCGTCCAATTCAGTTTGAGTCCATTTGAGTATGCCGAAAGAGTACATCAGGACTGGCATGACCCAACCATTAAAGGCGCGAACCTTGTTGCCTCCCGATAAGGAACTTTTCAGGACCTTATTCAGGCGGCCAAAGAAACGCTCCCGTAATGACTGTTTCATGACAGCAACATTGATGCCTAACCCCTCCGCCATACCCAAGTATTTATATGTATCGTTTGCGGAGAGTGATCTCAGGTTTATAGAATCTGAGAGTTGTACTCCCTCAGATTCCACAATTCCCCCTCGCTTTACATGCATGACTGCACATTTGTCCACACCAAATTCCATCCTGATGCAACTACTGAAAGTTTCAGTGACCTTCAGTAGCTTCATCAGCTGCAATTCTGTGGTGGCAAACAGTTTCAGATCGTCCATGTAAAGCAAATGGGATATAACCTGACCCCCTCTCCGCAAAGGATAGCCCAACCCCGAGCCCTCTAGCAATGTGCTCAGAGGGTTCAAGGCCAGGCAAAACCAAAGTGGACTCAAACTGTCACCCTGGAAAATTCCCCGCTCGATCTTAATAGGATCGCCGGTCCCTTCAATTTCTCGACATCCTGTATAGTGAAGAACCGTTCTCCATTGCTCCATACATGACGCAAGAAAGGCGCGTAGAGTTGAGTTTATTTTATACAACTCCAATACCCTCTTAAGCCATGTATGGGGGACCGAGTCGTAGGCCTTCTTATAGTCTATCCAACATGTCGACAAATTCTTTCGGGATCGCCGAACCTGTTGGCTGATGACCATATCAGTGAGGAGCAGCTCCTTAGTAGCACGGGACCCCTTCTTACATCCATTTTGAGAAGTTGACATAATTGAATATTTTTCAATATGTTGATTTATTTTTAATCTCAAAATAGATGTAAGAAGTTTATAGACCGTCGGTAAACAAGTGATCGGTCTATAATTTTTGGGTTCCGCGGTACTACCTGATTTATGGAGCAGGTGGGTAATCCCTGTTGTTAGAAACTGTGGGAGCGACCCGGCTTCTAAGGATGACTGAAACTGTGATGCTAAACAGGGGTGCGAACTTTGCAGCCACTTTAACCAGAAATTGCGCAGTCCGTCCGGCCCTGGTGATTTCTAATTCTGCATCGGACGGACTGCATAGGCTACGTCGGAGGAGGTAATATTAACCTCTTCCATTTCTGGTATTTTTTCACACTCTCGCTCAACATCACGTGTCCAGTCACCCTCCTCGTGACAGACGGGCGTCGACCAGAGGTTGCGCCAAAACATGTTTTATATTATTATTATTATCTTGTATGTCTCTAAGTCTGTAAGGCTGATAAAAAGGTGAAGGAAAACATCTTGAGGAAACCTGAACTATAGACTGAAATCACCAACCCGCATTGAGCAAGCGTGGTGATTAATGCTCAATCCTTCTCCATGTGAGAGGAGGCCTGTGCCCAGCAGTGGGACGATAAAAAAAAAGGCAGTAACAGTAACAGTATGTCTCTAACCAACCACGGGACTACAGAGTCCCGGATTTTTGGAAGGCGAACGTGGGGCCGAAGCGAACACGCTGAAGCCCTTTTGAGACAACTTTAATGAAATGGCGACACAAAACCGACGATTATCCCTGTATACACTATAGAAACGTACCCAAGGACAATCCCCGGTTCTGTGCTAAACTATTGCTAAATATGGAATAAAACTACTAGGGCTATTGGGATGGGATGCTAATGGACTGGGAATGGGGATAACTATGGGAACTATGGCACCTGCCGATAACAATGTTTGCACACGTAAAAATGGCAGGTGGAGACTCGCCAGCTCACTTACTGGGCCCCCGGGAATCAGTCACTGAATAGCAACAAGAGGGCAACAGGTACATGAGCGGCTGAAGGGTGAGGATACCTCGGCGGACTTTAAACGCAGATCACGCGCTCCCTGTGGGTCCAGCATCACCGGCCCACTCGCCACTTACCACGAGGCACCTACCCTCCGAGCGGGCTGCTAGCCCTACTCTAGCGACTCCACTCTGACCGGCCGGTGAAGGCAAGCCAAGAGGCGGGAGACCTATCCCCCGTCATGCTTCACTCCGGCAAGCCGGAGATGGGGGACAGTATACTCTCCCTGGAGCACTCGGATATATAGCCCCGCGGGGTCACTACTCCCCGTCATCCGCCTCAGATGCCCTGCGGGGCTTATTATTATTTACAACGCGAATTTTTTTTTTTAATAACATTTTTTATATTATTTTTTTACGGGTACTTGAGAAATGGTATCCCATCTTTCAAAATTATATTTTAAAAATATTTACTCTACTAAGTTTATCATAAAAAATCCGACGAATTGAGAACCCCTTTTGGGAAGTGGGCAAAAAAATAAACCTTAAATGGTGAACTCACCTAAATTAGTCCAGTCGGCGATGATGAAGTACCCGGCTTCGGGCACGGTGGGGTTGAAGCCGTTCTCTCTGAGCGACTTTATGACGAAGTCTCTCTTGGGCCTCAGCTCGCAAGCCAAAGCTGTGAGGTAGCACTCAGGGGAGTCACGGCGAGCTAGCTCGTAGTCAAACGAACGGGATATCGCTTCCTGTGGGAGATTGTTCAAGTTATATAGGTAATAGTTCACAAATAAAAAAAAAACTAAATTCCAACCTTGTTAATTAAAAAATATATTTTGGAGCTTTTTCTTTCGTCTCTTCGATATAGGAGGGAATATAATATTTTCAAGAGTCACTCGAACAATTCTAAAAATATTTTTATACTACTTTCACAAGCAGCTATTTACAAAATCACTCATTGCACAAAATCTCAAACAACCCAAACGATTTTTAATTCTAAGAGACACAAAGTAAAAAAAATGTTTATTAGGTAAGGTTTATTACTATGAGGTTATTGGGGGTATATAATAGACTGACCTGCACAAGAGTACAGCGTTTCGAAAACGTCTTGCCGGCTGAACCCACTGGGTAGGTGCTAGGGGACCATAGATCTATTTCGAAGCACATGGTACTGACCTGCACCGGAGTACAGCAGGTGTAGACGCAGTTCTGGTGCACGACGTGCAGGTTGCGCATGAGCGCGGCGGGCGCGTACGCCCAGCCCGTCTTCCAGCCCGTCACCGAGAACGTCTTGCCGGCTGAACCGATCGTTATCGTACGCTCCCACATGCCAGGGAATGATGCTGGGAGATAAATATACAGACACATTATATAACAGTCAAGAAATTAACATAATAGACAGTAATATTCAGTAACCTTTCACATAATCTTAAGGCGTCTAAGGCCGATTTGGCCCCGGTGCTTGTTCTGATGCACTAACATTTGCGCAGACACAGGTGCACTCACTATTCCTTCACTCTCATAGCCCGATGGGATGGCAATCCGACACGACACGACCAACATTAACGTGCTCTCCATTGTACGGGTGTATGAATTACCAACTTCCATAGTCTGGACTGCTTAGTTAAAGTTTCGAAAACCCACAAATAGAGTTCCGAATCCACAAATAGTGGTACCGGGAATGGAAGACCTCTTGCACAGCAGTTGCGCGTGCGACTACTAGAGGCAGTCAAACTTTTAAATATGTGTCGGAGACTGTCATTAGTACGGACACTAAACGTCACGCAAGCGCGCCCTCTGGTGGCGTTTCCGGTGAAACAACATTTTGGCGCGCTTAGCAGAGTCGTGGCGGTCAGCGTGGCGTCCGCGGAGCTCAGTCTTGGTCGAGTCGTCGTGCTGCGCACATCTTGAAACTGCCTTTCGTTACGTGTAGTGTACCTAGTGTTATTGTAAAGAGTCTTTTGATTTTTGTATTGTAATGGTTCTTCTAACCTAACAGACAGACATGTGTTGCTGGAGAGTTTGTTCCGCCACTTCTTCTCCCCAGCCAAAACACATAGGAAGTGGCGAAGGGCGGTCGTTTTGGGGGCTGTCTTTTGTTCTGACTAATTTAAATAAACGTTTGAGTTTTGAGTTTCTTTAAGTTATCTCTTTGTACGATTACCCTAACTGATGTCGGACAATAGTGCCATCCTGATGTTTCGCCCCTATCCGACATATGCATATCTACAAAGATAGCTAGACTGAGCGATCTACATAAATACTTTCAGTAACTTCCGCCACTAGCGAAGAATATTTCCAAAAAAACTCACCTATCCTAATATGCTTGACCGGCTCATAGGCCATCCACTCATACACTTCATCGGACAAGCACAGCACATTGTGCTTCTTGCACAGATTGGCTATTAACTCCAACTCCTGTTGAGTGAATACTTTGCCCAAAGGATTGTGAGGGGTGTTGACTATGATCATCTTGGTGCGAGGGTTGAAGAGAGATTCCAACTCCTTCTCATCAAGCACCCAGTCTGCTGATGTTATTTCTCCTGATGTTTTTGTCTGCGGAATTCATTACAAGTATGTAGAATGCATGATTAATATAATTTTTAGCTTAATTCAGCAGTAAATAATATCTAGATACAGCGTAATATTATGTAAGTTTTTTTTTTCTTGATTTTTTTTTATGTAATATTAATACAGTAGGTATATATTTTGCGCAAAACCTTATATCTGCCGTTGCGCTTAGAGTTGCGCAAAATAGTTTATAAACGCGTTCTTTTAGTCTAAGTAAACAGGCAATATTGCAAAATTGATATTACAAAATTAAGATTCAAGAAGCTATACTTACAGGACACAAAGCAATAAATCTAGGTTTTCCACCAGCAGACTTGATCATAAAGTCATAGCAATCAAAGAAAGGCTCGATTACGATCACCTCATCGCCTTCATCCACGTGACCTGGAATCACAAATTACGTAATTATTATTACTGAAAATAAAAACATTAATTATAGCCGGTTAGTTATTAAATAATGTTAGACACGCAACTTTGAAAAGCGAAGATCGTGCGCTCGCGCTGGTTAAAAACAAACATCGATTATATTGTGTATTTTGTCATTAATTGATATTGTAGCTAAAATACTATAAAATAGCATTTAAGGTGTTACCTCAACCCTATTGAAACTAGTGAAAAATTGTTGAAAAAAATATTTCACTGTTGTGGATAGCTACACTGTTCCAGAGTAATATAAGCTACATTGTAGTAGCAGTAGTTCCCACGGATCGCGTGTGAAACCACGGCAAAACGGTTAGTAAAGAATTTTGAATTAAAAGTGTAAATTGAATAGTAATTAAACTCATTGATTGGCTTCTGGACATACTTGATTTACTTTAATAATTGTTTAATTGGAAGCCGACCCCAACATAGTTGGAAAAAGACTAGAGAGATGATGAAATCAATCTAATTTGATGACCCATTAAAACGAATGCAAATTGCACAATCATTTTATAAATCATATTCATAAAAACCTAGGGGGTCAATGTTATCTTTTTTTAACTTTGTACAAAGGAAGGGGGTGACTTATCTTATGTAGCTGGGTCAGAGAGCATATGACGCATGTAGTGACTTTTATAGATAATGACATTCATGGTGTTATGGTTATCATAAAATAATTGCGTAGTCATTGAATTATGGTAAGAAATCACCTATTATAATAAAAGTTCAATATTGCATCATAGATACATATCATTGAGAAAATATATTATAATTTACAGTTTTTTGTTTATCTCACATTGTACTTGAATTAGACATGGGCAAAATGTGTCATTGAAAAGAAAAGATAGATATGCATCTTTCAATCACTGGGATATGAATCACTCTTTCATATCTTTATATCAGTAGCTCAGTATAACTCAGTAGCTCGTTTAAACTCGCAACTCGTGTGCGGCTCACTCATTCAAATAGATCATTCAGATATAGTGATAGGTTGGTTGTTGTTTGCATCTTTCTGATATATTGAGCGGTTGCGATTGAACAACTTTATTCTAATTAAATAAAATACTATTCTTATGACTGTAGGTACAACCTACTTCTTTTATGTTAATTAGTTCAATGAATAGTCAATCGCAATCTAGTATTGAGTATAAGCATTAGTTTAGTAAGTATTAGAAAATAAAAATAGAAATAGCCTTCTGATTTCCTTTCATACTTTACACAGGCTTAGGACTGTCTACCTACGAAATTATTTACGTGAAAATTAAATTTTAGTTCAAAATGTGTATTTCGAGGCAAAACATGTTTGTTCGGTAGGCGGTAAGTTTTCAATACATTTGACAAGATTATAATACCGAAATATTCACTAAGGACAAACAATTATAAGCCTTATGCGTGAGCAATAGAGTTAACAACTTATTATTGGGTGTCAACTTATTGTGGTCAAAGTAACGACATTCGTAATCGTATGGGTGCGAGCGAGACGGCTCGCTTGACGTTCAACCAATGGCGCGCGACGAAGCTATCCGACGCCACAGATTAGTTAGTACCCGACGCGATGACCGACGCACTAACGTAGATTTGAGCAATTTAGCTGGCCAAAAGTCTTTTTTTTTTAAATAAAGGTTATCATCAAATTGTGGGTAAAATGCAAAGAGGAATACCCCAGCAATAAGAATTTACCACATCTACCTACCAAACATGCGATATGCGCTTGCACCAGGAGTTGGAACTTGACCTTAGTGCAAATTTTACGTTATACGTTTTTAGAGATCTCGGTAGACGGTATTAAAGAAAAATTATTTTTGTGCTATCTAATTGATATTAAGCAACTTTTATGATGGATTCGAGTTGTGTAGGTAACAGTTATTATATTTTAATATATTTTAAGTGTGATCACTTAATTTTTTATAGTATTATTTCAATTTTAAAAGAGGGTGTGTAAGCAAAATATTTTTTTAGTAATTTTCTTGTTTAAACACAATTTTGTTATATTATCGCGTTCGACCGCGTAACATTTTTTTTAGTTTTAGATATTTGACATATTAAACTAGCTTACGACATATTTTTTGGCTGCGGATAGCTGCGGATGTCCGACTTACAGGCTTTTTAAGATTTGAAGCTCATACAAAAATAAAATACTTTTTTCTTTAAAATGTCACAAAGTGCATTTTTTTTTGTTTTGAGTACCTCTGGCGTAAAAATAGTGACCCTACGTTATATTTACAATAAAATACAATAGCAAGATCTGACTAATTTGGAAGAAAAACTAAATTACCTAGGAAACTAACTTTTGACCTATTAGGGTGACACACCTGATAATATAAGCAGTTTTAAACAAAGATTTGCATATTTTAAAATAGCTACGAAAGTAAGAAACTGAAACTGTAAAAAAAATCCTTAAAACTAATGAGAATTGGTTAAGCAGAACATTTGAACGCCCGACAAGTGTTGGAAATCGACCGGGGCGGCCATCTAAATCACTTAAAGATTGTAGTGAGAGGACTAAACGAAGGAAAACTAAAGAAATACGAAACTGAAGAAATGTGACCAACAAAAAAAAAACATCAAAACAAGATTATTTTGCCCTGAAACAATAAAATATGCTACTACCAGCTGAATCAAACACAGAGTCTGATATATCAGAGGCAGAAAGTGAGGAATAAAAAAATATTATTTTTTTTTACTACATTACATATTATTTTGAAATAGATATAATAAAAAATATCATAACTACTTTTAAAATGAAAATATATGATACTCTACATTAAAAAAAAAAATATTTACGGTTTTTTTCAATAAAACATGCTTATTATCAAAATACAATGCTTAAATAAAATAAATAATAAAATAATGATAAAATAAAGATAGAAAAAACGAAATACATTGTAAAATATTTTTGGCCGCCTAAATTGGTCAAATCTACGTATGTGCGACGAGTGAGTGAGGTGTAAAGAAAGATATACTGAACTACTGACACATTCGGATATGTAAAGATATGAAGAGTGATTGATTCAAATGGAATGATTCATATCATTTGTATCTATCACTCCTGAGTTACCCATCTCTAACTTGAATAAGTTCAAAGAAATACAGTTATGTTAATATAACAACAAAAATAATTTCACAATAAATCAGTGGAGAAGGTAACATGTAACTTTAAAAATTTGAACCTAAAATCAACATTGCATTAAAATAAATCTTTTACAATGTAATACTTATTTTAATGAGATAGTTAAATCCTATCTTAAATCATAAATGTCTTTAACCTCTCATAAAAACGGTTGAAAATAAACATACATTACTTTGAAAC
The DNA here is from genome assembly GCF_022581195.2 of Helicoverpa zea. Classification (NCBI taxonomy): domain Eukaryota; kingdom Metazoa; phylum Arthropoda; class Insecta; order Lepidoptera; family Noctuidae; genus Helicoverpa; species Helicoverpa zea. The sequence continues at coordinate 2,784,815 of NC_061453.1, forward strand.
ATTATTTTCATCTAACACTCTATTTATTATTCTATCTTATGCCAACACTTGAAATAACAATATAATTGTAGCATATATTACATACAATAAACCAGGATATATTAGCTGTAGATAAGAGTATATAAACAATATATTTGCTCACCCAAGATAGCGGAGTACAGAGCCTCGTAAGCACCAAATGTGACTAGGATCTCATTCTGAGGGTTAATTTCTCTTCCTATTAATGGAGAGTATAATTTTGATAAGTTCTGAATTAGTGGTGGATGGCCCTGTAATTAAAAAAAAATCTATTTTAGTAGGAAGCTAAAAAAATCATTTTTTTTAGTAAGTATGTACAAAAAACAAATTTTAATAGTCGTAGTAGTCTAGTAGTAAGTAGGCACATTTTGCAATCATCATTAGATTAGAAGGTATTTTAATTAAGTGGTTTCTGAAGCAAATCACACTGGGAGAAAATGGTTAATGCATGAACAGTTATGTAGCATGAACTAAAGATTAAGATGATAATGCTACTTGAAGTACCTATGCGTGAGTCTTTTAGCCTTGGCAATAATAAAATTATTTAAGATATTCCTGCACTATAGAAGGACACTCTAGAGAGCTTGGAAATATAACACCCTCATCTAATATTTTTATAAATATAAAAATAAATAATACAAGAAGATTATAGGTACTTACAAATCCCCTAGTATATTGGTTAAGGAGTGGGTTTGGACCAGTGGCAATGTCTCCCAGTGCCTTGGTGACATGTTTGGGAGCATGATAGTCCGGGAAGCCCTGTCCGAGGTTCACTGCCGGCTTGATTTCCGCTGCCAGTTGGATGTATTCCACCCTGAAAATGAGGTGGAAGATAATTAAGAAATTCTTTTATTTATAAATACTTAATTAAAATAAGCTCTAAGAAACGGGCTATTCTTTCGGTTTAATATTTACCAGATAAAAACTCAAGTATGTAATATTAAAGTGCATTAATTCCGATCATAATAACTAAGCTCATCATTCATTTATGAAAATTAACAATAGCCTTCATTTATAATTGCCAATTACTCTCTCAAGCTGCTTATGTAACAGCAATAAAACACAACAATTATGATAACTTATTAACAAGGCCTTTGCTAACAACTGGGTAATAAGTTAAAAAATAAATATTCCAAATTCAACTTACCAGACACTTTTTTCTCCTGCTCCATATCGCGCAGGTAACTTGAATTTGTCTGCCATCAAAGAAGTTGTACAACTCAGATTTCTTACTACTTTTTTAATGTTCTCTGGTCTCACAACACCGTTCAGGCCTCGCACAGCCACGTACAATGATCTCCCCAACCTAAACATCATATATATACGAGATATATAAACGAGATAAACGAGAAGCAATCAACATAACCTATTGTGACAGAAAAATAGACCGGAATGTCAAGTCATGAAGTCAATTAAAATGATAAGAAAGTCTTACTTCAATTCTAATTGGTTTGAAGGAAGCTAATCAGTATTCATCCGAAATTAGTAAACAGTATCAATCACATGTTTGATCACAGAGTCACAGAACATAAAATCCGTTTGATTATGTTGCCGTGATTAGAAGTTTATGTAATCTTTGTAGTTGTTCAGACGTCACAGTCAACATAAATAAACCGGCAAAAAAATGTTGCTTGTGCCTACACTGTAGACTGTGATTAGATTTTGTAGTTTAGTTATATTTGGTTTTGTTTTATTTTAATGTGTTCTGTTCTGAGGGTGGGATACGATACGAATGAATGTTTATTAGATGATTAGTTCCAGTTACCTGCGAAAACTAACCAACAGAAACTCCTGTCCTCTGGAAGTTTTTAATTTGAAGTAGGAAGAGCTGCATCTTGATAGGCAGCGATTTCGGTTTCAGAACGATTTGATTTATTTCAAAATGACAGTATTTTGTTGAGTGTTGCTAGACTCTGTTGTTTTGTTGCACCCATAGACATAATATTAGTAAACAGGACTGCGCACGTAAACCCAAAAAACGAGCCGAGTGAAATAGTTAGTACGGAGGCTGTCTGTCCCTTTCTAATAGGGTGACTATGAGATTAAGCTATGTGAGACAAATCCGAATTTGCTAAGATTATTAAACGCAGATTGGTATTGAAGTTTTAACTTACGCAGTTTGTGACCTTAAGATACTTATAAAGGCTTTTAATAATTAGCGGGAATTAGCAGTATAAAAGCAGGAAGATTCGAAGTGAAGACTGTTTTTTTTGTATTTCTACTTCATTTATAGACTGCTGAGCCATTTATATCGCCTTTCTTCATTTTTTGGGAAGCTATAACAATAGTACAACAGTTTTAAAATCCATCACCCATATTTTCACTCATTACAAGAATTCATGGGCACCCTAGTTGTTTGGTTTACGAAAATGTTATTATTAGCTAATCTGTGGAACGATATATTGCAACCACCATAGGATTCTCTTTTACAAGTATAAACGCAACACTTTTTCACCATTTAAATAGTTTAAATTGATTTAATACAAACAATATAAACAAAATTATTTTAAATGCTGATTACGCACCAAGAATGGTCAGGGTTACCGCTAGAAAAAAAAAAAACAGAATAAAAAATTATGTTGTTTATGTTTTAAGAATAATAATTTATATAAATAATTTATTCGTATAATAAATTAATGCGATTTTTATTAATTTGTTGACTTACAATTGTTAAAATAGGATAAAAAATATGTGATTCAATTGTTTTTTTGGGAAGACAAAACTGTTGATCACAACATTTTTTTATGCTGGCAGGGTGTTAGAAAGAGACAAATGGCCTCCGTTCTAACTATCCCTCTCGGCTCGGATTTGCCTCTGTGTATTATGCAACAAATTTAGCACCTTATTGCGTTGGAATAGAGTTCATTTTCGTAAATATATATTTTGAGCGTGCGCAATCTTGTTTATTTTATTACATCTATGGTTGCACCATCGAGCTTAGAATTATAAGGAGACGCCGTGTTGTTTTAGACGTATCTATAGTTATATAAATATGAAACAAACTATGCAACATAGTTCTGTCTCACTCTTTCTAAGCAGATAAGTGTATTTGAAAACAGGGACAACAATATTTTTGTGATTGCGTAAAATGGTGACATTTTACTTTTGAAATCCTCCGGTTTGTAGGTGCGTGCCATATCTGGCCATATATGTCATGGTAGTTGTGCTGTCAAATAGGTGCTCTTCGTGACTTATTTTTGCTATTTTATAGAAAATCACTCGTGTTTACTTTTAAGACTTTACTATTTCAATAGTGAAATAATCAACGAATATGCCTATGTGTTGTATTGTGAAGTGTGGTGCTAGGAAGCACCAAAATCAAGCTGGATTGTCGTTACACAGGTTAGGAACCTATTTTTGCTAGAAACTACATAAAATAATTCACATTGGATAAAAAATATGTATGGGAACATGAATTGATGGTGAAAGTACTTATATTTTGGTTTATTTCTGTACAAAAACCTATATTTAGAAATAAATGTTGTTTACAATAACATGTCATATTGGCATAGTGCTGTGCAGTTGTCATAATAGTATCGATATATTATCCACTTAATAAGTGTGCTTTTACAAATTTTAACCTAAGACACTGAGCCCTCAGAGTTGTGTATTATTTTCAATAAAACATCTTTATTTTGTTCTTTAGTTAAATACTAGCTTTTCCTCGCGGTTTTAGTTGCGTTCCGAATATATGTGTATATTTTTAGGGAATAGTTTATGTTTTTATATATATATCCTTCATTTTACAGATAAAAAGTTTTAAAATGCAGTTAAAAACATTTTGATTAAAAAGGCGTATTATAAAATTCAGGATTTTAAAGACATATTTTATTGAAAATAATATGTTTTGCCTTTTTATCTTCACATGATGCTTCTACGGCGATCACGGGCACGGCAGTGCTTCCGCACAGACGAGCAAATCGGAATGCAAGTTGCAATATTTGCTTCAGAACTTAGTTACCGAATATAGGTTTCGAATTGTATAAATATTTTTTTCTTAGCACTAAATTGTTTTGTACAATCGATTAATACATAATTAGCTCCATTTGCATTATATAACTTTCTCATGAATAGCTTGAAAACGATTTTAAATTATTGTATTTTTTTTAAGAGAGTATCTACTTATGGCGTTTCTTGCGGATTCTTCTTCATAAGACCGAATCTTTGGCACCCTGCAACTAGTCTGTCGTGAAAGAACTTTCATAGGGCTATTTGAAATAATAAATAATTACTTTGCCTGTGCTTTTTTTTTAAAGGTATCACCCTACTGAAATGACTCCTCCCATTTGGTTGATGTTGTTGAGGTTATTAGTATCAGTGAAGTTAATGTGATAGTTAGTTCTATGACGAAGAAATTATTTATACTCGGTTATGTTTATGCACCCAGTAAGACTCGTACGTACTTCTAACTAGAATACAATATCGATATTTGTTGAATCCGGTAGCGGTACAACCCTAGTAATGGCAGCCATTTTAGTTTCTGCAGTATGCACGTTTTTTTCATAGACATTTCCTGTCCCTATAGTTATATGTCAATGTGTTGCACGCATCGAGCTTAGAATTATAAGGAGACGCCGTGTTGTTATTGACGTATCTATAGTTATATAAATATGGACGAAATATGAAACAAACTATGCAACATAGTTCTCTCTCACTCTTTCTAAGCAGATAATTATATTTGAAAACAGGGACAACAATATTTTTGTGGTTGCGTGAAATGGTGACATTTACTTTTGATATCCTCCTGTTTGTAGGTGCCATATCTGGTACATATGTCATGGTAGTTGTGCTGTCAAATAGGTAGTCAAACTCCCAATACGGATTTGCCCGGCAACCGCTGCTCTCAGAGACAATGGGACGGGCCGCTCTGTAGCACTATACGGAATAATCTATTAAATACGTGTAATAGTGCTGCTGAGCGTGCCCGTTTGTTGGCTGTGGGAGAGTGGGAGTCGGGCCTCTGGTTACAGGCGATCCCGTCATCTAGCATAGGCACTATGCTGGATGACACAACGTTCCGCATCGCTACATGCTTACGGTTAGGCGCTCCCTGTGTTGCTCCGCATCGCTGCCATTGCGGTGAAGCCGTCGACAGCCTCGGGCACCATGGTCTGTCGTGCTGCAGAAGTGCTGGTCGTATTGCACGGCATGCCAGCATTAACGACATTATCCGTCGTGCTCTTTCCACCGCCGGCGTGCCAGCCGTGTTAGAGCCTAATGGACTGGTACGTGACGATGGAAAGAGGCCAGATGGTATGACGTTGTTGCCATGGAAGTTGGGTAGGCCCTTGGTGTGGGATGCAACGTGCGTCGACACCCTGGCGCCATCGCATCTTCCCTGCACGGCAGGTCATGCTGGTGCGGCTGCTGCTTCTGCAGAGACCACCAAGCGGCGCAAGTATAGTAACCTTATTGGGAACTATACTTTTGAGCCATTTGGGGTCGAAACGCTCGGACCATGGGGCCCGAGTACGCGGTTACTTTATAAGGACATCGCGAAAAGGCTTGTCGACGCTTCGCGTGACCAGAGGGCTGGCTTATTCTTCGGACAAAGAATTAGCATTGCCATTCAACGTGGCAATGCAGCCAGTCTTCTGGGCACGTTTCCGGAGGACAGTGATGCGGAGGAATACTTCGACGCCTGATCGATGCTCTTTTATATTTTATGTTTATATAATATATATTTTGTATATAGTATTTTATTTTTAGTTTTGTTTAAAGATAAGTATTAAAATTTAAAATTAAAATTAATTATTATAACATTGTAGAAATAGATTATAAAAATAAACTTGTAAAAATAAATAGGTGCTCTTCGTGACTTATTTTTGCTATTTTATAGAAAATCACTCGTGTTTACTTTTAAGACTTTACTATTTCAATAGTGAATTTATCAACGAGTATGTCTACGTGTTGTATCGTGAAGTGTGGTGCAAGTAAGCACAAAAATCAAGCTGGATTGTCTTTACACAGGTTAGTAACCAGTTTTTGCTAGATTCTACATAAACTAATTCACATTGGATAAAAAATATGTTACGGAAACATGAATTGATGGTGAAAGTACTAATATTTAAGTTTATTTCTGTATAAAAAGCTATATTTAGAAATAAATGTTGTTTACAATAACATGTCATATTGGCATAGTGCTGTACAGTTGTCATAACTGTATCGATATAATATTCACTTTTATAATTCAGCTTTTACTAATTTTAACAACAGAAGTTACTGTTCCTAAGACACTGAGCCCTCAGAGTTGTGTATTATGTTGAATAGAACATCTCTATTTTGTTATTTACTTAAGTACTATCTTTTCATCGCGGTATTACTCGCGTTCCGATGGATCTAATTCCGTACCCGAACAGTAATAGCCTATGCCCACCGGGTAAAGTGTAGCTTTCAAATCGGTCAACTTGTTTCAGAGCCTATGCAATCCAAACAAATAATCAAAGTATAGATAAGTTCAAGTTTTGATGTTCTTTAATTAAAAAAACATTTTTTGCAGGTTTCCTATACGAAATGATTTAAGGACAAAATGGTTAGAAGCTATTGGTGAGGAAAATATTAATCCCAGACATAAATATTGGTTTGTCTGTTCGCTTCACTTTGAAGATAGTTGTTTTAATAGAACACTGGATATCGTAAGATTACGTGACAACTCTGTTCCCACATTATTTTTGGTAAGTCTTAAGATAGTTATTTTTTTTTTTTTTTTGTTAGACAAATCCTATGTAATTACATTATTAGTACAGTATATCTCTCCGTTCAATCGTTATTAAAGAAATATTCTTTTTTTCAGACACCCAAAGAAGGTCCCCAAAAGTCGTTGAATAGCTTGAAAACGATTGTAAATTATTGTATTTTTTTAAGACAGTATCTACTTATGGCGTTTCTTGCGGATTCTTCTTCATAAGACCGAATCTTTGGCACCCTGCAACTAGTCTGACGTGAAAGAACTTTCATAGGGCTATTTGAAATAATAAATAATTACTTTGCCTGTGTTTTTTTTTTTTTTCAAAGGTATCACCCTACTGAAATGACTCCTCCCATTTGGTTGATGTTGTTGAGGTTATTAGTATCAGTGAAGTTAATGTGATAGTTAGTTCTATGACGAAGAAATTATTTATACTCGGTTATTTTTATGCACCCAGTAAGACTCGTACGTACTTCTAACTAGAATACAATATCGATATTTGTTGAATCCGGTAGTGGTACAACCCTAGTAATGGCAGCCATTTTAGTTACTACTGCAGACTGTAGGTGTGCAGGTTTTTTTCGTGACATTTCCTGTCCCTATAGTTATATGTCAATGGTTGCACGGCACGGTTTTTTGTTGAAAGTAAATAATTTATGCGAAGTTGCCGCTGAAAACTCGAGATGAATAGTTATTTTTAATTTGGCGATTAGTTTTATTATAATTCAATAGCTACCTCTTGTATTAAGAGCCACAATGATATTAAGAGCTTATGTTATGAAAATGTATTTTATGGATCCGAACGAAAATTAGTTTGTTTATTATGTTTTCACTGTAAAAGGGCTGAACCGATTCTAATGAAAATTGGTGCAAAGATAGATTCCACCTATTTTGAAGATTGTTAAGATCATTTCAATAATTACGTATCTAGGTTTAAATGTGGTTTTAAAGAATTTCCATGAAAACCACAAAATCTCCAAGGTTGTAAACCCATTTTCAATAAAAGGCTAAGTTAGATTATACAATAAATTGCAAGATTTTCCCGCGCTTCTAAGATGTCAGTGTGTATCAGAGACAAGGGCGAAAACCTCCTTTCCAACTCAATGAAGGTTTGGTAAATAAAATTAGGGGCTTAGGACTTAGGCCTCCTCTGGTTGGGTACGACACGATCTTGTGTTGAGTAAAACTTTATTTATTGGGATTTTGATGTTGTAAGAGGCTTATGTTACATAGCAACAAGATTTTTAGAGATATAAATAAGTTATTTACTGTGTTTGTTCCGTTCACTATCTTTAAGAAGTTATTCATCTTAATACCTACTAGCAGCCCCGGATCTTCAATTTTTTTTAGGCGGGGCAAAAACTGAAAAATGCCGCCCCGCCTACCTACCTACTTATGTTTATTTTCACCAACGAAAGTCATTTTTTTGGTAGGTAAATGACTTAAAAAAAAGTGTCCAAATAATTGTAGGCTCAAACTGTTGGCCAGGTTTAAGTTATAAAAGTCGAGACAGAATAATGCAATTATTGTAAAAATTTGTGCGAGCGAAAGAAGCGCGCAAATTTTTTAATTTTGGGACAAAAAAGTTAATAAATTTTAAAAAGCGCTGTAAAGTAACAAGCAGTCGGAAGCGCAAACTTTTTTGTTTTTGAGGACTCCATAAAAAATATTTTTTGCTACATTTGACTTATAAAATGTAATATAGCGTGGATTTGAGTCATGAAGTTATGAAAGTAACATATGTATAATATTGCGCGAGCGAGCGCGAAATTTTTGAGCCTACGACACAATATTAAGTGACTAAGTACATTGTAAAGCCACGAACTTTTTTAAATTATTTGTTTGAAGACTCACAAATTAAACTGGGAATTATGTACAAATAAAACGAAACCGTAATAAGAGCGAGTGCCATTTGTGTTCGTAATTCGGTGCGTCAATAAAAATAATAAACAATCAGAAAAATAGTACATACTTTGTCATTTAGCCGCGAGCGTAGCGAGCGAGAATTTTTTCACTTATTTGGAGGATGTTAAAAGTGAAAAATAATCAAAATGATCGATTAATCAAACAAAGCGAAGGCGACTTTTTTGTCTGTATCATATGATACAATGTGGAAATTCCTTATCAAACAGGGGCGTCCCGCGGCGCCCCTGAGACCGAGGCGCCCGGGTTATTCGCACACCTTGCACCATAGCTTAAGACGGCCCTGAAGACTCACAAATGAAACTGGGAATTATGTACAAATAAAAAGAAACCGTGATTAGAGCGAGTGCCATTTGTATTCGTTGATTCGGTGCGTCAATAAAAATGATAAAGAAAAACAATACATACGTTGTCATTTAGTCGCGAGCGTAGCGAGCGAGAATTTTTTCACTTATTTGGAGGATGTTAAAAGTGAAAAATAATCAAAATGATCAATTAAACAAAGCGAAGGCGACTTTTTTACTTTGCTTGTCAGTATCATGATACAATGGAACTTCCTTATCAAACGGGTGTAATTTTTTCGAAATTTCCTGGTGGTGGGGCGCCCCTGAGACATACAAACACCCTGCACCATAGGTTAAGACGGCCCTGTAGGTAACAATTATGGTATTCTGTGATGTAGGATTTAAAATCAGGCAGCCGCCTGATTTTGCCGCCCCCTGAATTTGCCGCCCGGGGCATGGGCCCCGGCTTGCCCCCCCTAGATCCGGGGCTGCCTACTAGTAAATTACCTACATGTTTTGGCTACCATAGTAAAATATCCGTATGCCTCGTATGTATCGTATCGTATGTATCGTCAATTTTCTACACAAATACAGGCAAAGGTATCAAATCTATCACTATGCCAACTATTCGCGCCGCCAACAAAGGAGATTCAATATGAAGATTTATGGTTCACAATTAATTCGGCTTACCTATTCTACATGAAGCGTGTTGAGAGAAATGAGGTCACAGCATTTATAACCGAGTTTTGGTAATAAATCGAATTTGTGTGGAATATAGGAAATTGAAAATGTAAGGTGGTTTTGTTAAATGTATGTATTTCTTTTGATGTATCGAAGGTTTTTTTAACACGGCTGCGCGCCGCAAAGGAGGTTAATGTGTTCATTACATATGGAGACAATGGAGACATGTTAGGTGGTTTATGTCTAAAGTTTAGTTAGTTCGATATAATTTTGTGTAAGCCACTATAATCATTCACTGACATAAGACACAGTATTTACCTATATTGTGTCTAGCTCAGAATTTTATCCAATACAGCCTATAAGTAATTCTGGTGCCTGCAGAATCTAAATACACGAAGACTCAAAGCGTAGGTATACCTACCTGTTTGTCGTTCACTTAGTAGCTCTCATAGTTTACGAGCGACCAGGGATCGCCCTACTTACCTATCTGTCTAGCAACACATACATAATATGGAACCACCACTCCGAAATTCTTGTACATTATCAACTAGCCAGACTTTATTCCCTATGAGACATGTCTGGTCTAGTTTGACGTCATTAAAGACACATCATGCGTAGGCTTGAGTAGTCAGACTGCCTACTCGTTAGTATTCCTTTCAGAAGTAAAAGAGGACGGCTTGGAGGTCAAAAAGTGTGTATCTCGTAAATGAGTCTGGAACCCTGAAGTGTAAGGAATAGTTATGGATATTGACCAAGCGAAATGATCTGTGTAAACCTTTTCCATAATAAAGGTTTTAAACCAAATGCACGTATGCTCATTCTTCCGAAATAAATTAATTTAGAGAGACCTACCGACTTATAGTAGGTAGGTAGGTATAAGTAGCTAGACATCTCTCCTAAGTTTGCCAAATACTTTGCTGAAACCGCATCAAAATCAGTTTAGCCAAACGTGAGATAATGTCGCACAGACATACATAGAAGGTAGGTCAAACTGAGTACCTCCTTTTTTAAATTCGGTTAAAAATCACGTGAGACCTATTTTTATACTGTGTGAAAAAAACCCCTTTGTACATGAGAGGAATATCGAACATTGCATTTATTGCGCGAATATTAAATTTCAGCTCTATTGTGTTACCAGTTTACCAGGCTTCCACGTGGAGTGTGCATCTATTTATAGATAGACTGGAATTTTATTGGTTAAACCACTGATAAATTGATATGATATAACTGGATTGTTCATCAAATGCTATTGTAATGCAAAGTCACCATAGGATTTTAGAGGGGTTTCAAGCTCAGGTTGGAAAATAATGGGGAAAAAGGGGGAAATCAGTTTATATTTTAAGTTTACTGACATTAATTGATGTTTTCTTGATATCGTTTTTGTCCGAGGGTAATATTTTTGCATCAAAATTGAAAGTTAACCTACATAGGTACATCCGTCTCCTTATTTCAATATCCCACCAAAATACATAAAATTAGATGCTCATTTAGTAGGCAATGTTGTTTGATTTTAGTTGGTTTTATACATAAGCAGGCAGGTAAATATAGGTATCGACTTATATACAAGGTGTTGGTTTGCATTTGTGCCATAGTTCAGGAGGAGGACATATACAATACGTAAATAATCGATTGGAATTACAGCAGATGGGAAATAACTAATATGCACTGCTTTTTTTGTCATTGTAATGTCGTGGTATTTTCGAAGTAATCCAATTTTATGCATGAAATTTATGAGTGATCGTTGCGTATGTGTGAGGGTGCAGCACGGTTTAAACGCCAGTAACATACGCGACAAGTTTAAATAAGGCTAGATGACATTTACGGAATTCCGAAAAAAAATTAAAGAAAAAAAATTACGTACCAATTCTTTCATTGATTTGGGTCGAGAATCATTAGCATAATTACCACCTTAAATATGGCACGGGTGCAAATCAACAGCTTGTATTTGACTTTCCTACATCTTCACCTAACTTAGAATATAGAATTAACATTTACGTATGTCAACGTAACAGACTTCGTATTCAATGTCCCTACTCGTACCCCTTGACACAGGCACGAGTGGATTTTGTACTATAGTAGGTACAGGTAATATTTGCTCCGGTACATCGAGCATTGCAATTTCCGTGTCAATGCGATTCCTGGCACGTGCAATGTTCCGCCTATTTATAGTTGTGTGCAATGTGGCTTTACTGTCCAAGTAGAAACTAAAATTAGGGAGTAGGGACTACATCATCGATGGTCCCTGTCTTTCGACGGTGGAAATACTGGTTTGTCTATTTCAATTTTATTTGATCTCATAGATTGAGTATTTATTTTGTCAAGGAATGTATTTTGTATTGCAGATATTGCTTAGGTACGTCGAGCATTGCAATTTCCGTGTCAATGCCGTTTCTGAGCCTGGCCGCAGCACGTGCAATGTCATGCCTATTTATAGAAGCAGTGGTGATCTAGTCTTCAGGTGGAAATTAGGGACTTAATAATTGGTAGGTGTCCTTCAACGGTGTGTGGAGATACCGGTTTACCTAAAGGAGTTTTTGATTTTTAGTTCTCTTTGATCTCATAGATTTTTTTAAATCATTATTCGTATCTCACAAGAAGGGACTTTACAACTCGTTCAGCCGCTGATTGTTATCACTGATTAAAAGGATATTTTTTCAGTAGCCATAACTATAATAATGTAATACTTAACCTAATGGTCCACAGTATTGCTTAGCAATATTTCTATTGACAGACAAAAAGTATCATAACCATCACCTACCTGTTTCTATTTCGTCCTCAACATCCCAAGACACAAAATACTCACACGACGTGAGTTCCTTGAAGAAAGGTACCTACATATATGAATATCAGAATTTAAATAAAACATAATATTTTGCACGGTTTCGTCTTCTACCGTGTAACAAGACCGTGTTCATTCCAGTCACGTTTTCCATTTCCGTTTAATATCTTATTTTGCAATGAAAATGAAAACTACTCTTTACTTTTATTTTTAATAAAATATATAAAAGTCAAACAGGCGTTGAAAAATATCGTATGAAGTACCTGAATGGAAATAATAATATCTATTTATTTGTATTTTCAATTGCTTAAAGGGATTTGGTTGAATTCAGTGAGCATTTTCTATGCTGTTTTAAACTGACTTTGCAAAAGGAGGTTCTCAGTTTGGCCTCTATATCTGCGCGATTATCTGCCGTTTTGCTGAATCGATTTTGACGCGGTTTTCAGCGTTTGTCAAACCTACCTATATAATTGAAGTCACTTTTTATTTTGTTCAATGTTTTCATAATTCAGCATCTAGGTATAAATTCGGAATATACCTGCGTAGGTTTTAAGTTAAAATACATAATGAAGTTTATTACCTGACTGGCGGTTTACAGAGCCCTTATACAGCCTACGCAAATGTGTAATAGGGGCAATGGATTCTCGAAATAAGTTTGTCATGCTACCAAAGTTATTTGACGTGGAAAGAAACAAAATTCTAGCTTGGACATTGGACATTAAAATTGTAAATATTTACATTTTTTCAAGAAATAAAGACCCGATGTGTTGCTGGGGAGTTTGTTGCGCCACTTTTTCTCCACAGTAATAACGTATAGGAAGTGGTGAAGGGTGGGCGTTTTTGGGGCTGTCTCATGTAATGCTGACGTTCGAAAAGTGCTGTTTTTCAGCCGACTTGGTGGATACTTTTGGTGGATATTAAAATTATAGTAACAGATAATGTCTGATTTATTATCGCTTTGTTTCGTAACGTCAGTATTTTAGTGCTTACCTAAGTTTTTATTTTATTTGAATATAACTATGCTTTCTGTTTTTTACCCACGACGTATATGCGTTTAGGGTGAGAGATGTGCGTTTGTGCAAAGTAATGTTCCCACCTATCTTCTAAACTAATGATCTGATTTTGATGCGATTTTCAATAACGGGTTTTTTTATAGGTGTATTTTACGTGTGTAAGGCTGTTGGTGTGCCAATAATGATACCTAAATAAATAAATGAAAGTTCCCTAGGAAGCAGAAATTTTATTTTTACCACATATTGTCCAATATTTAACCGTATTCGACAAAAGGTCATAAGTACATTTCGCTTTTATTAACACCACCCTGCTACGCCGTAGCACGCGTAGCGACACACGTCATGCTACGCGGTTTTCGTAGCCGTAAGCTTGGATCTACGTCATACTCATACGCATAACCATTGCGTGGTCGTTATGGCAGAATTATATTCTTAATTTCAAATTTTGCGACGGTCAAAGTAACCGACGGGGTAGGGGTCGGTAAAATTTTAACGTTAGTAAAATTTGAAGTTGACGCTCATACGTTTTTCGTTGTAATATTCTAATGTAATATTAATTATAAGACAATAGAAAATCAACTGTGTCTTGCGCATATTTACTCTTAGGCATATAATGAGTTTATGCCACAATAAAAAAGCGTTGATTATTTACCTATCATAAAAATTCATAAAGCAAGCACAGAGAACAAAATTAAAACTCATCTATAAAAGCCTTTTTAAGTTCAATTACCTTTTCGGAACAGTGTTGCCAGCCTAGAGGGAGCAAGTTTACATCACATGATCGCTAAATTAGATTTTCGCGCGAAACTATACGAAGCTAACTACAAACTAACTACTAATTTATCATGGCTGTATATACGGTATTATATGAAACGACTCCGATACGATTGCGACGTTGTGATTGGTAGATAGGATGCAGTCGTAAATTATCCACCAATCACCACTGCTGATTATTCCGAAAGCATATTTTATAAAGATAATTTTCAATAAATTGTTTCATTCTTATTCATTTTTACTGACCAGGTGTATGATGTCTCCTAGAGTTATTGTTATTTCTCAAACCTCAACTAAGCCTATCAAATACTATGGAGTTTAAGTTTATATGAATTTTGTCCCAGCCGGTAGCACTGTTAGGTTTTAAGCTCCTAATTACAGCTGCAACTTCCTCAGGGTCTGAGTTGAGTAGCACAAAAGACGAAACAGGTGAATCCGTATTTCCTGTAGGTACGTTGGGGTCGAAAACGGCCTGTCTTACTGGGGTACTTAGGATATTGTCAGCAAGGCACTTCCCTATTGTTGAAAAGTATTTGTTTACATTATTAACTGCCTTAAAAGGAGTATAGCGGCTGATTCTAGTAGTTCTGCGGAGTCAGTTTTGGGTGGTTTTCGTCGGGTGATTGCTTTGATTGTTTGCCATAACTTTTTTGGGTTTTTGTGTGTTTTGTATAGTTGGTCGCGGTCGTAATTACGTTTTTGTTTTCTAATTATGCAGTTGTAATAATTCCGATATCTCTTATAAGTGATTTTTAGAATTTCATTGTGTGGGTTGGATTTGAGCTTTTTTTTTTGAATATAGTTACGATTATGTATGCAACGCAACAGGCCAATGGTCATCCATGGTTTTATCATTCTACATTTCACTGAGATTCTTTTAGAAAGAGTACTGTCAATGAGACATTTTTGTAATAAGCTTATGAGGCTATCTGTTAGGATATTGGGGTTAGTTAGGTTCATTAGGTCTTGAATGTTGTTAGTTTTTAAAATTTCGAGTGCGTTTTCCATGTTTCTGGTTGTTTTGATTTTAGTTGTGGTTGTGTCCTGACTGTTTGTTAATTCAGAAAGTTTGAGAAATACCATTGAGTGATCGGAGATGGTGGTATCGACAATTCCAATGAAAGCAGTTTTTTTATTTGGCTTAAGCTTAAGAATGAAGTGATCCAAACAACTATTTCCTCTTGTAGGAAGTGAGTGTCCAGGGAGTAGGCCGTGCATTGCTAACATATTTAAATAATTGAGTCTGTTTGAGCGTTTGTGTGATTGCTCTTCTGGTTTGTGTATTAAATTTATAGGTATATTGATGTCACCAGTGATTATTATGTTTTTACTAGAGGAAATAGTAGTTTAATGGAGAGCTAACGAGTTTATAAAGTCATCGGCATTTGTTTTAGACGGGGAACGATATATACCTAGTATAATAAGATCTGGCTTTATGATTACTTGTAAACAAGATGCGTGAGTTAATTCTATTTCCTTTATTTGAAATTTGTGTTTATTGTTAACAAAGAGGACCACCCCGTCTGCTTTGTTTAAATGTTTAGTAGTGTAACCTGACGAGTAGTTACTTAATAGAGGAATATTTTTATTGGGATTCAGTCTACATTCGTTTAGGATGATGACGTCAATGTTGAAATGTAACTTTGCTAGGTTTAGTTGTAGGTCGTTAAAATTTGTATAGACACTTCTAATATTCTGCGAGATAATCGTGAAATCGGAGTTATTTATCTTCATTGTTGTGTTTAAATCATTAAGTGAGCAATTTAATACTTGGGCTAATTCTATGTTGTCTATTTCAGTTTTTATATTAATAAAATATAAAATTACTATTTATATTCCTTAAAAGTTAGCATAGGTACATAGTTCTTTCAAGAAACGTAAACCGTTAATACAACTTAATTTTCATTCAACATTTACCCTTTTTCTAAGATGTTTGAATTGTTAATAACCTAAAAGCTATTTACACGTGGCCAAAAAAGAATAAACCGAACTCGTGTCGCCTTCACTAAACACCCTCCTCAGCCTGACTGACGTCTCACGGGCCCTCTTTGAACGGGAGGTCCACCCTCCTATTTATAATTAATATTCATGCAAACGTAATCACGAATCCGAAACCCTTTTTACTTAATTGACCTCCTAATTACAAATATACACGAAAGGTCAGTTTTTAGAAGGGACCGTTCCTTGTGAGCTAATGTTTGCACATAGCTAATATTGGTGTATTATATGTATGAAGAATTCGCTTATTTATAGAATTTTACATAAAATATGAACATTTTAAGAGATAACAGGTCGGCTAAGGTCGACTTCCAGTCTAACCAGATGCACCTGAGTACCAACGTTTTGCCAAGGAGCGACCCGGGCAAAAATAGATAAAATGTTAATTGGATAAATATTATGACGTGGACCAAATTTGGTTTTAGCCGGCTCGGTAGCTTTGGTGTAAACGCCAGAAAAACAGACTTTCGCTTTAATATAATAGGATTTTCCATTCTTGAATTGGCTCATGTGAAATAAAGGTACCAAAAACTTAAACAAAGGGGAGAATGCATATGTAATGTTGGTGAAATTGTTGTACTTTGTAAATAAAACTTGGGTAGTTTCACAGTCTTGTGAAGAAAACTGGCCATAGAATTTTGACACAGGAAGATTTTATTTGATCACAAAACCGACTTATTTAAAAAGTTCTTCTAAGTCTCACAAACACTATGAATAGGCGGTTTTCACCGCATCAAAACCGGTTCAGTCAATCGTGAGATAGCCGCGCACAAACAAACCTACATACATACACGTCAAACTGAGAACCTCCTTTTTTCAAGTCAGTTAAAAAAATAGAATTTAATTCGGTACTTAATATCTATTTCTCGTCCCAAATTTGCCTGAATGGAGTCTAAAAATGTCTTCGGGGATATTATTGTATATTGTTACTTCAAATTGTATTTAATGAAATTCTGGGAAATCTGTTCCAAATGAGGAAGAATTACAAGAATCCATTTAATCTGTTTCAGGAATGCGATAATCAGATTATTGAATGATATTGAATCCTTTGACCTTTTCACGCCTTCGATTGTTTGTTATTTAGGTATTTTGTATTTTAATGTGAAAGGACACTCTCGTTAGATTATTTTTAATTTTTGTTCTAAGTTGTTGTTCATTTGTTGCTACATAGGATAGGGAGATGGCTACAGTACGTAGCATGAAAGTAAATACAAATTAAGTGTCTATACCCAAAATCATTTTTAAGGCCGGCTTTATAATAAGGTTGACATAGACCTTGTACTCAAATAATTTTAAGACCGGCCATACATATAATAAGAATGACTTATAGACCTATGCATATCAGAACAATTGTTATTCTTGTACATAGGCAGTTACCTACACAGACATGTTTTTTCGAGACTGTCAGAAATATGTAGCATATTTGACTGTTTAAAACTGGTATCGAAATATTGAATGACATAGTGAAAACATACAATTTTTTCAACCACCAGATTCGCGGTATTCTGAATAGTTGTGCAAATATCCGGTGAAAAACCGCTGTATGTTTTCGCATCCCTATATTTATCTGGCTTTGTTGTATCAATGTCACGCACGAACGGACGAAAAACATATTTGTGTGTACGAATATTTACACATTACCTTTACTCGGAGTTGTTGTTTGTTTGTACCCTGAAGGCTCCGAAACTAGTGAACTGATTTAAAAAATTATTTCACTGTTGGAAAGGTAAACTCTTCCCGAGTAACATAATGCTATATTTTATCCCGGTAAAAAGCTGTAGTTCCCACGGGATGGCTAGTGTATAATTACATAGTTTTATATGGTGGTCACCTAAACTTTTATATGAGTAGGTAGCAATTTGCTGGATTTATAAAGTCCCTTCCATCTGTCCTCGGTAGATTTGACGTTTTAGTACTTCATGAACCTGGGCAAAGGTGTGCTACAGACGAATAGACGGACAGCGAAGTCTCAGTAAAAGAGTCGGGACTTTAGGTGCGGAACCATGAACAGAAAATAATTTATACCCATTCTGGTCACGATAGTTTCTCTCATTAGGGATTATACCTACATTTCACAATATAAACTACTAGCATAATAGTACTTCCATACGCCCACATCGTAACAACAACAGCCACAAATAATTTCCACACGTAATTACGTAAACTACCACTAGAGGTCGCTAGTATATACGTAATTTCTATAAATAGCCGTTTGAACGTTACGTATAATTTGCGTGCCTGAAATAAATTATAATACCTTGTTCCATGTTTTGTTTGATTAAATCAAACGTTTGTGATTGTTTTCGTTTTGATGCGGGTGTGGAAACCTTATAAAAATTAACGCGATATTTATTGTGGGCGGCTGACAAAACGCTGGACCTACTGTTCTAATTACAAAAATAAATATTGTTTTGAAGATTACCGATATTTGTGACAGAGTGTTTAGAGGTATAAATACATTTTACCACTAAAAACAATGACCAATGGTGACGAAAATACTCTTAATAAATTGTTTGCTCTCTAGATAAGGCATCTCACATTGGCCTGTTTAAGGTCCAAATGCACCAACAACTTAGACTCAGATATCTTCAACAACTACCTATTTACTATGAACTTTTACGTTCAATTTTCAAAGTAAACAGTTGTTTCAAGAAAAAATGCTTTAGTTTATTTTGTCGGTAAACCTGGTCTATTCAAGAACTAATTTTCTTTACTTTTAATGCCTATATCTTCAAGTAAGAAATAATTATAAGTAGTGAAGGGTATTTGTAGAGCCAGATGGATAAGAAAGTACGTTAGACAGCTATTATAAAAACATAGATATCTAACAGGTAATACAGGCCAGTGGTTATGATTCTACGCATCAAGAGTTTGAAGCGCAATAACAGTGTAAATATCGGTAAGGCTGCAGCTATGTGATAAGCGGAGCGACAGCGGGAGCGAGTGTGCAATGCAAAACAATATATGTCTTAGTATACCTTATATCTTAGTAGTATATCTTAGTAGTAGGTATAGATATTATCTTTATAAATACAGATATAATATGTATAACACCCAAACTACAGAAAACAAACATGCTCCTCATACAATTTTTTACCAAACTGGGAATCAAACCAGTGACTCTGTATTTAGCAGCCCGGTATGGTGATCATTGCACCCGTCATTGCATTGGTCGTGGTATTTTTTAAACATATAGTTTAGTCAATATGATATAGATGTAGAAAACTTAAGCTTACTTACCATAGTAAAAAATATACGTTAACTCACTTTTAAATTTTGGCATATGTAATATCATTGGCCGCTGTTCTCTCGCTATGTGCCCTCACCCTTACGCGTGGGTTTAGCAAATTAACACTACATGTAAATAACGTGAAACCTGCAGCTTGAAAGTGCAGGTTTATGAATATTTACATTACAATTTTATTTATAGTGTAAAGTATAATCTATGGGGTATTTATACAGGTTAATATGAATATCTACGAGTACCTTCCTACTTTTCTCATTAAGAATTGAACGCACGAGAATCTTTTTGCATCATGATCTATTTTTAACCGTCTTTAAATAGGAGATTTTCATTTAAATTATTCATATTTTGCGACTCTCTGCAATCTGTTTCATGCGAATAAACAGTATTGTACTTTTTTATTAAAAACTCGATAAACCTTCAGTTTTTTACACGGAATTTCATCAATTTATAAACATACTAGCCGTTTACCCGCGTCCCGTGGGAGCTACTGCCCGCACCGGGATAAAATATAGCCTATGTTATTCGCAGATAATATAGCTTTCTAATGGTGAAAGAATATTTAAAATCGGTCTAGTAGTTTTTGAGTTTATCCATTACAACCAAACAAACAAACAAAGTTTTCCTCTTTATAATATTAGTATAGATTATATGTACCACTACAGGACTATACACTAGGTGAGTAATATGTTACATAATCTGCTCCTGTAAATTACAATTCAAAGTCCACCCACATCTCCATTAATGAAACGTCACAACAAACTATGACCCACTCACTCGTGACGTCATATCACAGTGTTACGTTATTATGACAGCAAGTACCTAAGTATTATAGTTTGTACCATGAAGAATAAAATGACTAGCGGAGGTGCTATAACGGAAAATCGCCTAAGAAAGTAGCGCGCCAAAATGTGGGTGATCGGGGACGAGTATTTTCTTTCCTCCCTTATAAGCCTTCTTTGAGCCCGACCATTTTTTGTAATACAAAAAATCGTTGGCAGATGTCTCAAAGAATCCGAAAGCCTCGTTAGTTCACTCGTAACTGCTCGTTTTGGTTATGCCCACCGTACGAATTTGACCAAAAAGAAGGCGCCTGACCTACATGCAGTATAGCATCTCCGCTCATCTCTCCTGACTCCATGTTTTGTACAAAGTATTTTCCTTACCCTTGGGGATCTCACCACTCCTCTGTACCCTTTTATATTTCTGTTATAATCTTTACTAATAACAAAAACTGGTTATATATAATGTTGGTTTGTTTCGCTTTCGTTGTAAAATAACTTCACACCGGCAGTCCCCAGTAAAACCCAGGAGATTGTAGAGAGCTTACTGGGAATATTAAGTCTGTAAGCTTGAAAGAACTTACCATAGGAATTACTACTCTGATTTGATCTTGAAATCTTTATATATAGCTACAGGAAAGTTAACGTTTGCCATAGCATTTGACGGTTATTAATGAACTTTTTATTATATACTAGTAAGACAACCGTCTGTAAGCAAAACAAATCATTCCGTTTTATAGGAACTCGGCAAAACGTCAAAAAGTTGTGAAAGAGAGATGTTCTGCGACGCAAAAGAACATGGGTGAAGCCACAGGGCACAGCTAGTAGACATTGTAGGCCGGCACGTGGATCCGTGTTTGTTTGTTTTAGTATTTAATAAAAGCTTTGTCTGAGAGTTTTTCCCTTTGGTTTGTAGGAACTACGGGCTCTCAAAGATTCATAGAAAAATAAACTGGTTGTTTGTACATTTCCGCGTATAGCCAATCACGTGTTTCGTCAAGCTTGTTGTTTTGAGAAAAAAGGAAATTCTAATGTTTAACTATTTCAGGGAAAATTAATAAAAATGAAAAAAAAAATGTTCTGGGAATTGTCAACCAATATTCTAGGCATGTTTCCGGAAGATAGTAATGAGGAGGAATACTTCGACTCCTTATTGATGTCTTTTTATACATATATATGTTTTATTTTAGTATTTTTGATATAGTAAGTTTGTATATAGTGTGCATATACATATTAATTTTTCAAATAAATTATGAATTATTGAATGTTGGTCCAAGTTTCCCGTTTTTTTATTACCTACGGGCTCATTTCTGACTTTAAATGGCATGTAACTTAACTTGCTTATGCAAACAGAATACCAGGTAAAAGCTAGTCACAACAGCACTCATCAAGCAACAATAATTCAGCATCATGTTCCGTTCAGGTCAGTTCCTGGAAGCGATTAATAAATGATAAGTTATGCATCATCTGGCGGTACATCGCTTGGTTTGATTAAACTGCATAAATAAGGGACTGTATACATTAAGGTAAAGGTAATGTTGGTAACATTAGAATAATTTGTGACCAATTTGTGTTGGTTCTTTTCTGGACAAAATCCTTTCTGATGGCACGTTAGTGATCTTGATCTTCAACTCGTTGTCATTGTCACGTCCACTGCTGGAGTGCTGCCTCGCAAAAGCTTAGGGGATTTGTCCATACTCACCGCGTTGGTCATGAGTGTTGGTGAGCGCAGTGAGGAATATTTTTAACTTCGGAGGTGATGCTGATCCGATCTTCGACCGTGTTCCTTCAATATCTAAATGCTAGCTGGCACTCTACTTAAAACAAACGATGTAATAACTAAGGTCACATCTCTGAATATTCTGAAGCTTCACCAATCTTACCAAACATTACGAAAAAATTAAGTTTCAGTATCAAAACCAAATTTAAAAAAGTAAAGTATCTAGTAATAAAATTAGGCTTCACACCACCACATTTTCAACATAAAAAATAATTGAATTACTAAAAGCTGCCCAAACGAGCCACATATTTTCATCTCTCCACGTAGACTTACCCTTACGTATTAAATGTAGTTTTAAAAGGCTTCATATTAACAGCGATGCAAACTATTGAACACACACTTCCATCTTCCAATTGCACTTGTAAACTTGCTCGTGAATACAAGAATAGAACTTTCTAGCATCCCAGCTAGATGTTAAAGTTTCCCTAGATATCTTTTAGATAGCTCATACTTCTTACCTGTCTGGATAAACTTAGAATAGATTTGATTTGCCTGTTCCTCTTTGCAGTTTCACAATTAAAATGCATTTTTTGTTCCAAGTTTTCTTTGAGATGTTTCTCAATTGAAGCTAGTTGTTTCGTTGTCTTATTTTTCAACTTTTCAACTATCTTATTATAAAGACTTGAAAATGTAAAATAATGAGAACAATTATTTGCAATGGTGCTTGAGTTACTTTTCAAGTGACAATTAATTGTTTCTTACTTTATTTGTTAATCATATTTTTTTTTGTATTCACTTGCGAAGGCAGAAAGTCTGACGGTCAGTTTTATCAAGGGGTCGCTCGGGTTTATGGGGTTAGATAGGTAGTCTCTATCAGTGGATATACTCATTCAGCAGCATCAGGTTAGACTGTAAACCGACCCAAAAAAAAAGCTACGCAGATGATGACTTTTATGTATTCTACTTACTCGTACTTTTTGCTTCCAAGAACTTTTATTTCAAGAATTTTTCAAAGCAATTTCTCCACAAACATATCCCACAAATTACCACGTCACTTTATCTTCCAATTTCTTTTTAATTTAATCCCTTAACCCCATAAAGTCCCAAAAACGTATTAGCAAGGAGGATCTACACTTTCTTGATGTCAACGCAGGTACAATGTACGAGACGTGAGGCACTCAAGTTAAAATTAAATTCCCTGATCGAGCTCCTCCATTAGACAAGAGACTGAGGTACCTACTTAATTTGATACCTATTTGTAGCTGTAGTATGTCAGTCGGGGGTTTGAAGATATAGGAACGTATTTAAGAATTATGTGATAGTGAGATTCCTGTAAAATTGTCTACTTCAAAATTGAGCCTCTTTTGATAGCGATCAAAAATATATTTGCAAGACTTTTGCAAGTATGTGTTCACGCGCGAAGGTTGCAGTTTCGCGGACATTTTAGAAATGTTCACACACAATTTGGCCATGGTGGCCTATCTCTATACCATAGGCCATAGAGGGCCATAGGGGGGTTTATCCGGGTGCCTGAAATAGTTCTGTGGAATGAACTGTGGAATGCCATTTTCTTTTTATAACACGTGCGTAATGTTTCAACGTAGGTGTGAATTGGGCTTTTGTGCCGATGTACTTTTGTTTTATGTCCCGAGCACTTGTTTTTGCTGTGTAGGTGGTTATTAATAATACCAGCTAATTAATTGATGGCTTAAACGGAGGTTCTCAGTGACAGTGAAAAGGATACTTTTTATATAAACAATTGTTTTGTGTTACAAAATTTCTATGTCGTTATCGGACGCATCTTTTTTGTACTAAAATATTTTAATTTTCGCTTTTTGTAGCTTCTCCGTAAATGCTTTCAGAATTTCTCTCATACCTACTGCATTTGAAAATATAATAAAATAAATAAATATAAATATAAATTTTAGTCCCCTATTCATTATCTCGTGCGAAATTCGTCACATAAATAAATAATTGCATGCTTAGAAAATTGCTTTTCAAGTTATTTCAATTTATAATAGTCGTATGAATGTTATTATTAAGACAAAGACATTATTACTGCTAAATTCCATACATTATGAATAATGTGGATTTTGAAACAGCTACATTCAAATAACCGCTGGGTGAAGACCCTAGTTGCGTGGGAAGGAACGTTATTGTAGATATATTAATGTAGATTTTTTGCAATTTAAGACGCAAATAATATGAAATATTTAGAATACTATTAAATAAAATAAACAAGATTTTATCAAATTATATTTGCTTATTGAAAATGGTTGAAATTAAACGTCGAAGAATGAAAAATCTGATGCGTAAATTGCCATATTTTATTTTTAACTGAAAAGAGGTGGCGTGTTATAAAAATATCCCTTTAATCGGCAAAACATAAAAGCAACCTTTTCATTAATCTTTTCCTCGAATCGACTTTGTTTTTCACCTTTCTTTGAAAACCTTAAGCTTCACTCAAACACCTACGCTTGGCCCAAATATAAACTGGACCGATCACGCACTTACAAATAAGTATATGGCCGTCCAATACTTCCTTTTTATTTAATTAATTGGTGAAACCACTCACTAAGAAGTTTCGTTCCCCAAAGAGGCGAGTAATAGCAATATTGTGACCAAAATTGCTTAGAATTTTGGTAAAGTCAGGTAACGTCCCAAGGGCTTCGTTGATTTAATGTCTTTTTATTAGGATACTTCAAGATATTGGACCCTAGGGACCTGTTCTGATACTTACCCTAATTTGTTTCAAGGGTCATCTATTTTTATGTCAAATTATTCGTGTACCTAACGTTTTATATGCGAAAATAAAAGTTTTTGTTACCTAGATGAAGACGTTGAGCTAGTTTGTGTAATTTTGGTAGAAACATTTAGAGGCAATTTTTCTTCGTGAGTCTAATTTTCATCAGGGAGTTTATGTTGTAAGATATTGTAGGGACAGCCTTTTTTAGTATGATAGATTAATATTACGCTATAAGAAAAATATACTGATTCACGAAAACAAAAATACTTACTTGAAGTAGCTGTTTACAAAACATTTTAATCGGTTCAGTTTTTCGAGGAAGCCAGGCGATAGACAGACAGCTTCACATTTAAAACATTATATTGTTGAATCGATATTTAACATTACGATTCTAATAATAACAAGACCAGCACTGCATCTTCCAATTTACAGCGGTTTCAAAGCGCAGGACTACACAAAGCAAGTCACCGCAAATTGTCTGGGAGTGGTATCTGAGAGCCGGCTGCTAGTGGCTTTAGTGCCTTATCTATAGCTAATAATATCTACAGAGGTAAGGTATCGGCTTACACTACAGCTGTAAGGAAAATTTGTCAAAGACTAAAAGATTTTATCAACATAATTTGCCTATTTGGGACACGTCGTGTACCTATATATTTTTTAATAGGTCTCATCACTAGGTTAGCGCAGACTGAAATTTTGTGTACAGTAAGCTAGGCCATTTCTAAGTGTTGGCTGAAGCATGATTAAGTGGGAAACTGTAATATAGCTTAAACAATAAAATAAAAAAACAAAAGACAGGCATCTTCTGCTAATACCATCATCTGATATACTTATCTATTACGTAAAGTTGTTTTTGACAGCCTTCTTATAGTGTAGTAAATGTTTTAATTATAAACAACATTATTCCTTTGTTATTTTAGGCGTACATTTAACTCCAAATCCAGGCAGCTTTTTGTACCTAATTATGAAAACAACACCAACCAATTAAGACAATTAAGCCTGTAGACGTTTAATGAATTCTAAACTCTTTGATAGGAAAAGAATCAAATTACTAAGTAACTGCAGTGGCGGATCATTTATGCCTACCCACGGAGTAAGGAAAAATTAGTGGAGATGATATACCTAATGCAGGTAGGTCAGGCATCTTCTTCTGGGTCAAAATTGAACGGTGTGCATTACTTAAAAACGATCATTTATGAATGAACTAACGAGGCGTTCGGGTTCCTTGAGATATCTATCAACGATTTTTGGTAGGTCGGTTCCAAAGAAGGCGTAAAGGGGTGAAAACAATTTTTCTCGTACTCCACTCACCCGTATTTCAGCGCGTTACTTTCTTAAGAGATTTTTCGTTATGGCACCTCCGCTAGTCAGTTTGTTCTCCATGTCTATCTTACCTTTCACACCCGATACCCACCAATCGTCTCTTGCCTCTCTGATGACTTATGTAATTAGGCACTTTCTCCGCGCAGTATTGTTCTCTTGTATTTAGCAACGATTAATCTTTGTAGTTGTTCGGGAAGTTTATTAACAATAGTTGTTCATGTAACATGAAGTTGTTACAATGTTACAATAGGCCTTCTTTTGTTTCGGTGCTTGACAAATGACACGAATAAGATTATCTATTGGTCATCAATCCTTGCAAATACTGTTATTAATTTGTCTGTCTGTCGCGCTTTCACGCCAAAACTACTGAATCGTTTTAAAGGACATAAGCTAGTTTTTTTATGGGTGCAGAAAGTAGCTCTATTTTAAAATTAAACAAAAGGAACTTTATTAAATTTAATTTTATTGACTATTATTAAGAACAATATGAACTTACAAGTATAAATATTGACTAAGTATAAGAACTTATTACAGCCGTGTTAGACCATCGTGACATTAAGGTATCTATGAATTTATGGAAATGCATAGAAATATTGAGTTTTCAGCATAGACAAGCAGGTACTAGTGACTGAAGTTAAAAAGTAATCTTACACCAATAATAAAAACGCAAAGAAACTATAAATTTTAAATAGACATAACAGTAAATAAAAAGTAAATCTTTTGAAACTGATAGCTGATTTAATGCTCTTCCTTTAAACAAGACAATTCATACGGACGATTTGGCTCATGAACACTGAAAGTTAAAGCAATAATTGCTCGTAACTTAATCAGTAAGCCTCCGCAGTTTAATGAAGTATTCAAAGGATTTGGGCGCCATTTTGAAATAACACCTCTTTTATGAACATAAGACTCTAACGTCACAATACTGGCTTGAAATAAACCACAAACAATTTTGAAAATGGAACTATAAAATTCGAACTGCATTTAAAATTTTAAAGATGGCCGCATCATGCCACGGTGATCCAACCCGATTTGAAATTGCGCCAGATTCACTTACTGAGTATTATTTTAGTTTCACGGCAGTATTTTACACTTATAATTAATCACTAAATTAATTACATGACTAATGTAAAACGATGAAGTATAAATTACTTCTAATGGAGAAGAGTACAATGGTGGGAGAAGCTTTCGAGGCGAAAGAAGAAGAATTTGGAATGAGGAAAGGTTCTAGAAGATTCTAGATGATGGAGACTTAATTTCTAGATTGTTGTCTTTGGCGGCCCTGGTCCTGGTATTCGCCGTTTGGCCGCTTGTGTTGTTGGCCCTGTAACAGAAACAAAAACCATTAAAACATAATTATCCCATTTTTCTCTTTTCTAACCCTTAAAATTTAATGTAGGTAACTAAAGCTCGTAAAATAATCTCGTAACAATTAATGCGATGTTCTCCAAGTCAAATCAAGACATTTCCAATGAGCAAATGTTTCCCTAACTTTAGTGACCCAAATCGTAGTGTACCGCTGAAGTACAAATGGCTCAATGTATTGAATCAATCGAGCAAGACGTTGTATTCGACAGTTAAATCAAGAAGCCCAATTTAAAATCAAATAAATGACATGGCTATGACAATATGTAGTCATGTAGACAGTATAACTACATTAATGAGTATATTAAATATATCGTATGAAAAGTCTTTCACCCCTCTCATGATTTCAATAGTTTGTCCATCGAAAAGTTTAATTAGAAGGTACTTAATCGTGAATCCCATCAAACTTTTAAGCCGGCCGCTATCTGATCATTGCAATGTACGCAGTACGTATGTTTCCATTAAACTTAAAATCGATTGAAACCCCTAGCCACATTGTCGGTCATTTGAAAGTCAGCATTTTGACGATTCTTAATAATGTACCATTTATATAATTTCTTAGATTTGTTCCTTCTGCAAATTATCTGTACAATGTAAAGCTCAAGCCAAAACCCACAAACTTCTAGTGTGAATCAATAAGCAATTCGATTTGCCAGTCCATTTCATTAAGATCAGCATTCTAGACTCCAGCCTCTATAGGTCGCTTTCAATTGGTGTCGAGTGTTCATTTGCGTAGCTTAAATAATTATTGACAATGTTTACAAGCGAATGGTTTAGTGTACTAAGGATTTTTGGCTTATCTGGGTCGCTTCGTACAGTCATTTGTTTTTGCTTTGCATTTGTTTCAGAGTTTTTCTTTTGCTTTTTCTCGACCTCTGCCTTGTACAGCGGGATGGTAAAAGCATAATCCTTCCCCGAGAAATGGTTTAAAGAATGCATACTTTTTTAAATTTGACTGGTATTTCTAAAGACTGTACAGTTGCATTAAAAAGCTGTCTTTATTTTAGTTTTTTGAAAAAAGCTTTAAAAAATGTAAAGTCTGCAATTGGCATGAGTTACTGATAAATTAGCACTGTTCGGCTATGCATTAATGGCAAACTGAATGACTTGATGGTACTGATATAGGTGTTTAGTTTCTATCGAATTATTTTGTATCTTTGGATCAGGTTTGGTACATTTTGTCAGGTTTTAAGTCAAATTAAGAATTATCTTACGTTTCATTTATCAGTAACTACAAAACCTACAAATAGATGGTAAACCAGGTCGATCGGTAACAAACAAGTAACTACACAAAATACCAATATTGCTTGTCACGTTCAATTTTCCGGAGCGTTCTGTGGCTGACAGACAACTAAGCGGCTACAATCGGTTTAGCCCAACTGTGGGCTGTCGACTCACGGAGTTAGGTGATGTGGACGTCATTCAAATTACGGTATTGGGGACGGTCGCTACAGTTTTAAATTGTACTGTCGACAGTGACGATGATTGGGGGATAGAGTAGAATGTTTGCATGTTAATTGACCATCGATAGTCGAATATTTGGAGGCTTATTGCTTCCTCTGGAAGACATCTTAGTAGCCCAAAGCTGAAAAAATATCAAGAGGAAGAATATTTTTCTACAGTAACGTAGTAAGTACTAGAAACCTGTAAAATAGTATGAGTAATTCGAATGTAAAATCATTGTTAGTAAAATGCCATCAAATAAAATCTAATTCGAACTAATGGCTTTCCATTTCCATTACGAATAACTGAAAAACTATTTCATCAATTTCCATTATAATTATTTTCAAGCAACACGTCCCCTAAAAGTTCAACTGTGAAATCCGAATAAAAAACTGTGCTGAAAAACACAGAGAAGTCAAGGGCACGATGTATTTTTTTATTGCTAGGTTTTACAGTTAACAACCACAGAGGTCTGACGTGTTTTCGAGGGGACTGTCGAATTTCAGCCGCTGGCTACACGAATTGGAACAATACGATATCCTGTTTCAGGCCTGAAGCGTTTAATCCACCGAGTAAGGAATGATGAGCAGAGATGTCATAGATGGCAGGTAGGTCAGATCTTCTTCTAGGTCAAATAAGTACGGTGGGTGTGATCAAAACAATTAGTTACGAGTGAACTAAAGAGGTGATCAGGCTTATTTGAGACAACGATTTTTGGTGTTACAAAATACAAAAGGTTCCAAATAAGACGCCTAAAGGCGGAGACAGTAACGTTCCTCGTCCCCCGAATATCCACATTTTTGAGCGCTTCTTTCTTAGGAGATTTTCCGTTATGACATCTCCGTTCGTCATTTTGTTCTCCATGGTTTACTCCATATAGAACCTTCGCACTTCGATCTATACATTGGTAACTTGATCCGCGTATGTAACTGAATATTTATTGAGAAACATTTCGTTTATTTGTCGGAAAGATCAGAAAGTGGGGCATGGGTTAATGGGTCGGTGGGGAGGTAAATAAATTGTGTAATACTAGCTTCTGTCTGTAATGTGTAGATAAAGGTACCTTACGACTTACTCCTCCAGGCTATGTACGAATTCCTTAAGTGATGGACACATTTAAATAATGGATAAACAAAACATGTTTTTTTTTACTAGGATAGTTTTTTATATGTATTGTAAATATGAATATCTATGTAAATAAACATTTCTACGTAAACTTTGATATACAACTATTTCATTACCTACTAGCTTTTGCCCGCGGCTTCGCTCCCGTCAACTGACTTCTCTACTTTACCCTATTTTTTTTCATAAGAACCTTCTCCTGACAATAACAAACACAACAAAAAAAGAATTAGCCAAATTGGTCCAGGCGTTGTTGAGTTATGCGCTTACCAAAACATTTTGCGATTCATTTTTAAACGGTTTTATTTAGCTTACCCCGTTTGTTTTATTTATTCATTCTTGGGTCAAATTTAGTAATTCAAATTTCACCCTCTTCCTGTCAACCGATTAATCTGAAATTTTGTATACACCTTTAATTCCGATGACAATACAATATAGTAATATCAATAACATTGTAAATCCAATATGGCCGCCGGCACAAAATGGCGGA
Organism: Helicoverpa zea; assembly: GCF_022581195.2. Classification (NCBI taxonomy): domain Eukaryota; kingdom Metazoa; phylum Arthropoda; class Insecta; order Lepidoptera; family Noctuidae; genus Helicoverpa; species Helicoverpa zea. The sequence continues at coordinate 2,815,208 of NC_061453.1, forward strand.
TAACGTAGATTTTATCAATCCCATCAATATGGGTATCAAATGAAAGGGCTCAACAAGCAGAATACAATATACTATAAAAAATTGAAATCCAAGATGGCGGCCGCTACAAAATGGCGGATAACGTAGGTTTTATCAATCCCATCAATATGGTATCAAATGAAAGTTCTCAACCAGTAGAATACAATGTACTATATAAAATTAAAATCCAAGATGGCGGCCTCTACAAAATGGCGGATAACTTAGGTTTTATAAATCCCATCAACATGGGTATCAAATGAAAGGACTCAACAAGTAGAATACAATTTACTATAAAAAATGAAATCCAAGATGGCGGCCGCTACAAAATGGCGGATAACGTAGGTTTTATCAATCCCATCAATATGGGTATCAAATGAAAGTTCTCAACCAGTAGAATACAATGTACTATATAAAATTAAAATCCAAGATGGCGGCCTCTACAAAATGGCGGATAACTTAAGTTTTATAAATCCCATCAACATGGGTATCAAATGAAAGGTCTCAACAAGTAGAATACAATTTACTATGCAAAATTGAAATCTAAGATGGCGGATAACGTAGGTTTTATCAATCCCATCAATATGGGTATCAAATGAAAGGGCTCAACAAACAGAATACAATATACTATAAAAAAATAAATCCAAGATGGCGGCCGCTATAAAATGGCGGATAACGTAGGTTTTATCAATCTCATCAACATGGGTATCAAATGAAAGGTCTCAACTAGTAGAATACAATTTACTATGCAAAATTGAAATCTAAGATGGCCGCCGCTACCAAATGGCTGATAACAATTTTTTATCAATCCCACCAATACGGGTATCAAATGAAAGGGCTTCACAAGTAGAAAACTGTCAGTAACTCCAGCGGGGCCCAACAGGGCCAAGGCCTGCCTGGGCTGCGAGATTGTTCGAAAGAGTTACCGCGGCCCTGGTACATAAAAGGCCTACGACGGAACAAAACGGTTTCTAGTCAAGAGTCTGACACTCCCTCACCGCTGCTGACCCACAGCAGGAGAGGTCATGTGATGATTTTTGGGGTTGTTAAAAAAAAAGTATCTGGAAGGGCTATGTATTGAGGAATTAGATTGTAATAAATTGTCAGGTAAGAGACCATGTAATAATGATACACTAAATGAATTAGATAGAATGAGGAATATTCGGTACGCATTTTCATTAAATACTAAAAACTAGAAAATAAAAAATCGGTAAAAAAACTTTTAAGTTAAACGGTTTTATCTTATGTGCACTGAAAACTAGAAAATAAAAAAATAGTTACTTACCTGTCAACCTACGTAGGTGGTCCCGGTCATATTAAACTAAAATAAAAACGTGGGGCCCCTGTGAAATCCTACCTATGGCAAAGCATATCTTTATACTTTGGTAGATCATGAGCTCGGCGTTCGCTGGTGAAGCCGCTACGGCTGATTATTGATTGTCAAAATCTCCAGTTACGATTATAGTAAGTCGATGCAATCCACACCTATTATACCTCTAGAAGAAAGTACTACAGCAATAGTTAATGGGCCCCACGTTTTTATTTTAGTTTAATATGACCGGGACCACCTACGTAGGTTGACAGGTAAGTAACTATTTTTTTATTTTCTAGTTTTCAGTGCACATAAGATAAAACCGTTTAACTTAAAAGTTTTTTTACCGATTTTTTATTATATTATAGATTAAACAATGTAAAACAATTGACGCGAGCGAACACTTGAGTGCAGAAGCTATTGACACCTTATTATAAAACGTGATTTTAAAAAAGTACCAGCTTTTGTACAGCCTTTAAACCACCACCGTTCTGAATAAAATTAGTGGACTATATCTATTACTAAAGCGGGTACTTCTTAAAACCACGTTTTATAATAAGGTTTAAAGAGTTTAATAAAAACTAGTTCTCGGAATGAACCTCACTATTCAAACCAAAGCGTACCCAAAAAAACCTCTGCAATAAAAAAAAAAACAACCAAAAATCCACCAAACAAATACCTGTCTTAAATCCTGCTGATTCTCTTCCTCCGGTGGTGGAGCCGTGGTTGTGGGGACATCACACTCCTCAGTGGGAGGCACCACACACCTCAGGGACCTTCTGTCGAAGACCAGCATGGCGGGGCAGCGTTGAAGACGAGGGTATCCACCCTGGCACTGCCAGTAGCGGTTGCAGGACTTGCCTAGAGGCACGTTGCCGTTCGGGTCGTCGTTGCAGAGAGCTGGAAAGAAAATTGGTAAAGTGAGTATTTATTATAGCTAGCTAGCATATTCTTATTATACAGTCCATGAGAGTGATGGAGTAGAGAGTGCATCTGTGTCTGTGTGTATGCTTGTGCACTATAATTGTCCTATGCAGCTGGCATACGTTATGGACACAGGGGATAAGCTAAAAATGGCTCTGCATGATATTATTGTTTTTCTTAAGATGTTCAGCCTATTGGTAATTTAGCTACGTGAACTTAATAAGGGTGTTTGATATCATGTACCAAAGCATGAAGAACAAAAACATGAAATTCTCAAAGCCCAAAATACTATCTTGCATGAATAACAAGAAATTACCCATCGAAACTTGTTCATCCAATTGTTTTAACTTCCAGCTAAGCAACAATAAGCTCTACAAATATAAGTCGAAGAAAACTTTGTTATTTTCTTTATTAAGTCCCACCAAGTAGGTTGGAACAATAAGGTATAAATGAGTTTCATTTCAGGCTATATCCGGAGTTCTATGGAACTTTCACGTCTTATTATTTTTCTCCACAAGTCTGCAGGCTTTCGTCAGGTTTTACGATTCTTGGAGGTAAAAGTTTGTTTGTTCAATTGTCTTCATTTTGTGGCCACTTTCAGTAAGCTTTTCATACGTTAGTGTAAGTGCTTTCTCTCTGATATACGTTTAAGAAAGTTTTATATGTATCTTTGTAGTGAGAACAGTGAAAGAAATGTGAAAAGGTTTGTAATAAAAATCAAAACAATATCGTTAGACTGTTCATAAATTGCTTCCACGAAACGAACATACTTACCACAACTATGACGAGTGTGTCTGTTCATACTTAACTCCCACATTTATCAAAGTTACAAGGAAAAACGTGTACTCAGAAAACTTAACCCTAACGTTAAAAGCTTCTACAAAGTTCATACGCGGTTCCGAGAATCGGACACAACAATCGATATTCGTGTCCGGCTATGAGCATTGAATCGATACATCGTGTTGAATTAGTTATAAACACTAAGATAGCTCAGGTCCGCTCGTGATGGAAAAACGTGAAATGTTTATTTTATAAACCTCTTAGGATTACTTAGGTATTATTGTCTGTTTTATTTGTATTTATGAGCGGTGTTTTTAAAGCTGCAGGGTATTGTTTTATTGTTCTGGAAGTTTCTTATTTTATGGAATAATTGTGTAGCTTTTAACTATGGTACGATAGACATACAACATGGTGACTACATAGAGACAGGCTGATCTGGTATAAGGCGATTATCACACTGCCCCGCATGATGCAGCGTAGTGCGTGGATGCGTTTTTTTTCGTTGTATGGAAATATCTCCGTTTGTATGGAAAACACGCATAGTCCAACACACTGAAAATGCATCCACGCGCGTTCATGCGGGTCACGTACATACATGCGGAGAAACACGCACCCCCGCGCGTAGGTGCGGGGCGAGACGCAAGGTATGACACACTGAATCCCGCAATGCCGCGCGTGATTTTGAATGGGCGTGACGTGTATATTTGAAAATGGAACTCGCTGTGCGTGAATTTACAAAACGCACCTACGCGCGTGAGTGCGTGAAAAACCCGCACGATGATGCAGATCTGCACTCCCGCAGGAACGCGCGTAGGTGCGTCGACACGCAAGATGCAGCGTGATGCGGGGCAGTGTGAAGATCACCTAATGCTTTAATTGGTTCCCATTTTGCGGTTCCTTCATGAATTGAAAAGTCGATACCAAAAGTTTTAAATTCAATAGACTGTAACCATTGACGTTTGTAGCTTCTCACAGTTACAGAGAATTGGTTTCTTTTCTATATAAGTAAAAAATTCTCATACTGCGACACCAGATCGATAAGGAGCAGGGCAGAAAAATATGAAGTATTATTGGATTGTAAACAACAAAATTATGTAAGTATGTACCTACAATTGGTGAGAGGGCTGAAGATTATTTCATTGTAAAATAACAAAATTGTTTTCAAATAAAAATAACTTTCTTTAGGGACTTTTCAGCTGAACTTGAGTATTGAAAGGAAAAGGTTCGTTAATCGTTTTGGAAATAAAAACTCCAAAAGTATCGAGGCTTGTTTCTTCCGCTTATTTATACAATGCGCTCACAATCTTAAGAAAAGCCTCTTATTGTTTGACCTTATTTTTCAAGGTAAAAGGTTGCAAAAAATATGCCTTTTAATATTTTTGGAATTCGCAATTCGTTGGCAAGACTTGTGTAGGATTTTTTTCTCATATTTATGTAGAAAATATCCCACGATTGTTGTCTGTGATATATGCATATTTATGTCTGTAGGTTATGCTTATTTTCTTTATAAGTCATTTTCGAAAATAATCGATATGTTATTTTGAGACATTAACAATTACACACATCATTTTTATGTCTTTAATTATTATTGGGATCATAGTCATCAAGAGCCATAGATTCATTTGTATTTTTTTTTCTTATTAGAAGTTCTAGATCATTCCATTCTCGTCTCACGGCTCCATTCCTATTCGGTCCACGATCGTGAACGCTCTACCGGCATATGATACTTTTAATTATCAGATAGCCTGAGAACTTAGATCCGTTTATAGGCCACTGCTGTCCCACGCCTAGTTCACGACTTCACCAATGTCAGGCGACCATTATTTTGTTATGTTCCCACAGATGGACGAAGAAATATGAAGTTTTGTTGGCTGTTTGTGTGCAATGTCATTTGTCAATGTCGGGGGGTGACGGTGGAAAGAATTGGTGGACTGTGAGTAGCCAACTCATAAGTGAGCTGTTACTGCAATATGTAGTATAGGTACGAAGTTCGTGTACACACACATGAACAGTGAGCGTCCTTTGATTCGTGGCAAAAATTGACGCGACTGACAGTTCACCGTAACCGCGACGTGAGTCCCTCGTATCTCGCAAACCACAGTACATACTACATACAATATAACTGGTAACAATACCTTTTTTTTTTTTTTTTTTTTTTTTTTTTAGCGACGTAAAATCATCAAATGACCCCTCCCGCTGTGGGTTAGCAGCGGTGAGGGAGTGTCAGACTCTTACTGACTAAAATCGTCGTGTTCCGTCATAGACCTTTTATGTACCAGGGCCGCGGTATCTCTTTCGAACAACCCGCAGCCCACTGGTAACAATACCTTCCTACAAGTAATGGTAATGGCTAGTGTTCGATGGTCAGTACCCGGCTTTGAAGGACATTTAAAAATGTTCTTTGATTCACGGAAAATGCATCCTAAAGGAACTTAGGAGTAATTGGAGATAGGTACCTAATTTCTAATAAAAATCTAAGGTACTCAGTATTATTATAATGGTCCATTACTTATTAATTGCTGGGTCTTTATCCAGCTTAGTTCTAGTTTAATCTTTGACTGTTGGTGTTCGGTGGTACCCATTTCATTATTCATTTTCTCTTAACATAACATAACATTTTTAACTTTTTATTTCATTGCATTGACATCAGACAGATCAGTTTTATACAAAAGCCTTAGTAGGTACCTTGTTTTTATAAATCAAAACATTCTGCAGATACCGTGGGTTGACAAGACCGTTATGCTTCGATAAATGATTAAATTATCATTTTGATTGGCACGGAAATGAATACCAAGCCTCAAGGTACTGCAAATCATGTAAATTAAGGAGATATATCTACAGTCTACAGATATATAAACAGTTGAATTGGAATGTAAGGCGACAAATATTATTAGACGACGGAATTGGACTGCTTGATCGCAAACTGTTTTGATTGTCAAGATTATTATTTAAAGATGTAGACTGTATAACCTAGAGGGCCTTTGAATGTTCAGTTAATAATAAGAAAAAGCTCGTTTGTATGTTTTTTCATTTGATCATTATGCACTTGAGACTTGAGGATATTTTTCCTAGAACCAATCTGTAGTACCTAGCACTCAAAATTTAGTACGTAAAAACATTATGGCTATATAAGGCGCTTTTGAATGTCCGTTATATGTTGAGAGTTTTGATTACGCAATCTGTACTTAAATTAAATGATTGTACGACTATTAAAAAAGATTCCCACATACACTGTTGCTTTTGTTTCAACCCAGGGTTCAAACCAATGACCTCAGGCTACATATCTGTCATTTCTCCATCGATAGAACATCGTTCACTTTCGATTTCATTCGAGTAGATCCGATAACTACGATTAATGTCCAGTCAAACGATTACTGTATTACATAAGGAAGCTAACGCACCTATTATGCTATTATACGCTTTATTAATCAAGCAATTAGTGTGAAAGTTGCGTGATTGATCGGTGAAACGAATGCTGTGAATGAACTAGTGTTTGCTGTGTAATTGGTCACAAAAGTTTTAGTTGATATTTATTTTACTGCCGCATTTTCTTCCCGCATTTCCATCTGTGGTTCAGGGGAAACTTCTTCCCGCAACAGAATAAAAAGTATACCTATGTCATTGCTCAGGTTCTAGAATATCAGTGCATTAAACATAATTTAAATTGGTTCAGAACTTTTGATGTGCCAATCAGGCAAATAGAGTCCCTTCTGCATTGATAAATTAGTAAGGTCTTTATATTTATGGCTCCTAAGATATACTTCTAGGTAGAAGTTATAGGTTATAGAAGTAGTGTTGTGAGAATAAATGAAAGGTAAATATAGATGTAAACCGAAACTTCGAAGTCGGGAAAGGACGCTTTGAAGGGCACCCACTGATCTCACTAAGGTTTACTTCAAAAAGGTCAGGTGGGCACTGTTTTTGTATACGTTATCTATTCGGACACGAGCAAATCTATAAATCGGGAAACCCTCTCTAGCAAACCAACCCGTTTCAAATAGCCTTAGGGAAAAGGGTATTTTAAGCACAAATCTATCCACCTACAATAGTGTTTTTAACATTTTACAGCTGTAAATATATTGCTGCATAGCAATCTACGACCTATGTATGAATTTACTGTGTGCCGACAGGAACAAAAGTTTGGATGTAGGCTATTTTCAGCCGCCTAAACGACAGCTTTACTCTCGGCACCTTTCCTTAAGCTTTTATTTTCACTACTTTTGAGATACCAAACAGGATGTTTTTTTTATTATTTATAATCGTAAATACATTGCTTCTTAGTAATCTATTTATGGCGTGCCTAGCTTCATTAAAAGAGGTTTAGATGAAGACTATTTTACAGCCACCTAAATGACGGTTTCACGCTTAGCTCCAATTTTCCCGCCACGTCAACGCTGTGCCGAAATGCAAAATGGCGCCGAAAGCCCCTCTCCTCATGCTTTTATTTTCACTACTTTTGAAGTATCAAACAAAAGAAGTCGACGGTCATTTGAGCCCCAAATATCTTTTGTATTTTTGCAAAGTTTTCCTCAAAGAGATATGAAGTCATTTTGCAGGTTATCATCAAAGAAAATGTAATGAATGTGTTTTGTAGCTTCTTGATGGAGATACGAAAGTTTATTACAAAATTCTGCAGTGAAAATTTTAATGAGCTTTAATTAACTGTTTCTGAAGTTATTAAACATTTGCAACACGTTTTCGATGTTTATGAAAATATATTTAGGTTTTGAAAGCTTATTTTGTGTTCTACAGAGTAGATTTTAAGTTTTTTTCGAGTAGTATGTTATTTATTTTCAATATTTTGTAACCGCATAAAGATTTTCCAAAAAACTACATAGAATACAAATATTTTTATTTTTAAATGACAGTATTGCAGTTGCCACTACCAGGTAAGGCCAAAAAAAGAAACATTTTTCTACTACATAGGTTTGCACTCTATTCTCAGTTACTAACGCTTGTGTGAGCGACTGTACACCATTGAGTATGTAACTTATGAATAGCACACATTATTTGTATGGGCTTTTCATGTCGCCGTTGTAAGTCGTTTTATTAAACCATTATTGTATGTACGACTACAATATGTGGGGAATGATAAATTACTGGTTTTAAGTATGTGCTTAGTGTGTGAAGTACTAAATACTGCTTTATTATAAATTGTATTGGGTGTGTGTTTGTTACGCTTTCACACTAAAACTTATTAAAATAACATTTTGGATGAGTTGAAAATTTGTTGAAAAATTATATGAAACTAGTTCTACGCGGTTCTACCCACGTCCGGAGTTAGCTACTTTTCGCATCCGGATAAAATGTGGCCTATAGCCTCGATATACGGGCTTTCTAACATTGAAGATTTTTTTCAAATCAGACCAGAAGTACTTGACAAGAGGTAGAATGCTCAAGCTATTAAACACACTCTTCAGCCTTGTAATAAAATATTAAATACAGATTTGAGACACAAACATACTTTTTGATACAAGTTTATGTAATTTGCTTACAGAAAGTTACATACTTACCTGTAAGATCACAATAAATTACACAACATGACATGTAAAGTAAACGTGAGAAACACTACATTGCCGACTTCACTTAACTTTATGTTACCTTTGACTAATCAACGTGAAAACTTGAGGAGTTAGATTAAATTAATTAATTTCTCTCTGTAATGTACTGAAATCGTTTCTCATTAGGATTGTTTCACGTATGTTTGTTGTTTGTGCGGAAATAAGGCTAATCTTTGAAGTGGGATTGAATTTTGTTGGAGCAATTTGAAATGGATTGGGAGGTCGTTAACCTTGTGCCCGTGCCTTATACATATTTCTTCAGAAATTTACGGGTACTTCAGAAAGTGCAAATACGTATGTACAGTGGTTTCCGTCAACTGGAAAATTATTGAGGGTCAATGGCTGACCAACAGTTTTACTAGAATACGCTAGGGTTTTAGAGAGTGCATTAAGGTACACAACTATTTATTTACCTATACTCTGACACACAGTACCTATTTAAGTAAGTTTCCGGAGGACAGTGATGCGGAGGAATGATCGATGTTCTTTTATATATGTGTTAGCTGCCAGTAGTTACAAAGAGGGCAGCAGAGACGAGCGACCATAGACACCTTACCATTCAGCCGTGTATATGCTCCGTATCTATGCTTGGAGGATTCTTTTTTCAAACGTCATTGTGACAAGACATGTTATAGTTTGACAGAACACGATTTTGCCGCGTGCTCGACTAATCTTAGTTGATTTTCATGTTAAAACTACTTCTTGTTATTTCCAAGTTAAACAAACCTTCTTCTGGTTTTTAAGATATGTGTAAATAATGAAAAATTAAGTTGTGTTTGTAATTGTGATTTTCTGATGTTCTTAAAAAAATAATTTTCTATTTAAGTAACGAGTGTACCTTTGTAAGTAAAAACTAAGCAGGCTCCATTTATATCTCCCATCCCTTTGTGAATATAGATTTGTTATGATAGGCGTAAGTATTTGCTCAAAACTATGCATCGTCTCCCACATTCCGAGCTTAGCACTCCAGTGATATACCTACTGAACTATGACCCGATATTTCAAAAGAACAATACAAAAAAAAAAAGAACTCACGATGTTTCTGACAGCCATCAACATTTTCGGGCCAATCACAGGAGTGGGCGTTCTCATTGTACAGCAGGCCTCCGATGCACAGCTGTTCCGTAGCAGTGCCGTTCCAACAAGTCCAGTACCTAGTGCATGAGGTCTCGTGGCCGAAGATGCCGTACAGCCAGTCGCAGTGTTCGGTGCCGATTGGGGGGTCTGGAGACAGAAATTGTAATGTAAGTTATGGGGTGAAAATGGTTGATAAGGATTCTGGATGTCGTGGTCACTGGTTGCAGTAACTGACTTTTAAGTATCAGTGGGATTGATGCCCGGTCAGGCGGTACCAGTGTAAGTTATGTGTATCTTAAATCTATAAGCTTTTTGAGGAAGACTGGACTATAAAAATTCTGGAATCACTAATCCTCGTGCAAGCGTAATCACTAACTAATTCCTACTCCGTATGAGAAGAGGCTTCTGCCCTACAGTGGGATAGTAAAAAGGCTGATGGTGATTACCACTTTACCACTGGAACTACGGAATCTTCCCCACCTTGTTAGTAAAACATAGAAACTACATAAAAGTAAACAACTTACTAATCTGAACTTTAGGATATTCGCAGTAGTTCGACCTCCAAGGATAGTCACAACCCTCCGTCACTCCTCGATGCTTGCCAGCGAAGACCAGCCCGTTAGGACAGTCATACTGGATCGACTGGCCGTTGTCACACTCCCAGTATTTGTCACAGTACTTGTCATCAGCCACTACTCGGGACTTCGTCTTGCAAGGGTCTTCGACTTGGGCACATGTTGCGAAGGTTACTGCCAACAGCACTGCAAGGAGAGAAATGGGTTTTAGAAGGTTGTTGAAAAGAGTTTGGTGGGTTGGTAAAGTTTTTGGCTATGTGATGTGCTTTAACTTAAATCTGATGGGTTATTATTATATTACGATTGTGGTCGTTGGTCGTCAACTATTTTTGTAGGTCAGTTTGATTGTAAATAAGCTTTGAATAGTCAAACCGACCGCAAAACATTGGGAGGTCTATCGTAAATACAGCCCAGCAAGTTAAATGAATGATTGGTAAATCATAAACACAATAGTCATTACAAACTTATACAATAAATATTGAGGTTTTACAGTAAAGCAGTAAAATTAGTTATTATTTACAAAGGTAATGGGCACTAAACGGCTAAATAGCCCAGCTATAAAATTTGAACACAGTCATTAAGATTTTCAATAACTTTGTTGCGGCTTCGTATTCTTTAAAACATTTTGCCGAAGTATTTTATTGACCTTGTCTTTATAACTTTTGAGCCGAGTCCATCAAGAAAGGTCAACGACCCTTGAAAAGGATCCCGTTTTGCTGTTTCAGCACAATTTGACTACCCCAGGAAGCCTTTGGGCCACAGCCACGTTTCATACCAAGTCATTATCTGAGTCTCTAATTGGTAACTTCTGTTACATTGGTATAAGGTCTAAAATTGCTCAGCAATTTGGTTACTGTCGCTGTCTACGTCGAAGGATCATTTTTTATTTTAATATATTCTTAGATTTCCTTGATTTTACTTATAAAATGGTAATTCATGAAATATTTTCACAGGATTTAAATCGTATTTAAAATCCAAGCTTTTCTGGAATTTGAAATACTTACCCAACTACTAATCATAGATTGATGTATGATATATCGGGTTTGTCGTTCATAATCACATTAAATCCTATGGCATATACTTTATAATATTCTGTGGCGAATTGTAAAAAAAATAACCTAATCCATTCAGTGGTTTAACCACAGGAGTCATTTTTCGTTTTTATAATTTACGACATCATGTGCAAAGCAGAGATAAAGTTAGGAATATCGAATGTTTTGATCGGTTGACAGATGTCAGTTTTCAAGGGAGAATTTCAGTTGTTTGTAATGACTGACTTTTATATGGTGTTCTAATTTTCGCACATTTTGTTTCTATTTACTTTGTTAGAAAAATTCATTTTTTTATTTTTACGTATTTTTCTTTTTTCTTTGTGTTAATCGACATATATTAACCAGTATATTAACGCATTTCATTTAATGTGATTGTGAACGACACACCCGATATAACGCTTAGCCATTACCTACATTTGAAAGTGTATTTTCAATCATTTGGAGCTATAGAGAAAAAATCTAAATTGCCTGAACCTGGGCATTTACCTAATACATTACAAAATACAATTTACCTAATAATATCAACTATATCAAGATTAGTCATTTTATTACACATGTATGTTCTATGTTTATTTATGTGTAATGACGTCAAAGGCATACAATTCTCGGAACTGTGCTGAGTTCTAATTAAAATTAAGGGTTGTTTGAATCATAGTAGATATTGAAGCTTTATTTCAGATGGAATTCATTATTATTTATTACTAACTTCTGCTCGCGGCTTCGCCCGCGTGATGTGTTGATAAAAAGTAGCCAATGTAGTACCGTGTAGTTTGTGTTAATCCAGAGTATCACCTATCTTCACACCAAATTCCAATCAAATCGGTTCAGCCGTTTTTGCATGAAAGAATAACAAACATACATCCATACATTCTCACAAACTTTCACATTTATAATGTGTCGGTAATTCATTATAACGCTGGTTAATAAGAATAATAGTCGGCCACAGATCGCTGGAGATTAATTTGTTTTTCGGAACCATTTTGACATTTATTTATTTTCAAACATATTATTTACATTTTTAAATATTAAATATAAAAATAAAAAACATTTAAAAATATAAAAAATAGGTTGCCACCGATATCGGGCACAGGGTCCAAGGTACCGGTGGTTAGGGTCCCAGAGACAGAAACCTCCTCACAATACGTGCCGTATCAAGGAGTACTGCCTTCTGAATCAGTCCCTTGATCCAGCCGCCCAACGAGAGCCTCCTGAGGTGTTCGTCGAGGCTCTTGGCTATTAGACCATTGGCCGTAATGACAATCGGCACAATAACAGCCGTGTCGACATCCCACATGGCGACAACCTCGTGCGCTAAGTCAAGATATTTTATTTGTTTCTCTTTCTCAGCTTTCACGAGGTTTCGGAACCATTATTATTATCCTTATAATATTAGTAGGAAGTAGGATTTATAATAGAATAGTAGGATTTCATTTCAGTAACGTTCTTCGTCCCTCGAAAACCCGCGTTTTGGCGCGCTATACTTTCTTAGAACATATTGCGTTATGACATCTCCGCTAGTCATTTGTTCTTTATAGTTAAAACCTATAACTTTCTGTTTTTCTTTTGTTTGTAACCAACTCATTTGCTATTAAATAGTTGAAAGCAGGCACATCAATGGCGACGCACGTATCAATCGATGACAATAGCCATGTTGGCGTGTCGGCGCATAACTTACGTCTTTATTAAGTTTATTTGGCAATATTGTTGTTATAGTTCGGCCATTCAGAGAATGCGTTCCTGACACGTCGCGATTGAACTGACGACGTAATAACATTCATTGATTATTGATATAATAATGTTGTTTTAATGCTCCTCAATTGTTAAAACGGTAAACAACCAGCAAAAATATTTTTATCGTAACTGCAACGCCATTGCAAAGTTACGTCGTCAGTTCAATCGCGACGTGTCAGGAACGCATTCTCTGAATGGCCGAACTATAAATTGAGTGGGGGTGTACAGGAAATTAAAGTGCAGAAGGTTTAGACAGTTATTATTCTAGAATGTTGTGTAAGGGTTAAAAAGATAAATAATGGTGTCGCTGCTACGATAAACCTTTTTATTTGCTGAAATCAGCCGTGGACGCCATTAAACCTTTCGATTATAATTGCAAAAATAAACCTCTCAATGATGATAAAAATGCTTAAAAATCTGTCTCATTGACCCAGTAACGCATTTTCTTTGGAATGTAATAATAACCATAACAGGGACAAAATCCTTCATATCACGGCAATGAAGACCATTTTAGATAAATTCAGTAGGCCTACAAATATAAGTATGAAACTTCAAAACAGGATGATAAGGTAACAAAAGTATTGCACATTTTAAGATCCCACATTAATTGTATTCTTTACCTTCACATTCTATCCATTCATAAAATATTAAAACAATTAAATATCCATTCAAAATGTAAATTCATTGTTCTCTACAAAGTGGTACTTCTGAAAATCTCCTGTCAAATACAACAATTGTTATGTCCCAGTAATTGTTCTGCGTTTGTACATACATTGCGGTCTTGTGTGTGTCTGCGCATGTTTGTACCTTAAAGATAAGTCATTTATAGCTTTTATGTTTGTTGAAAGACTTGAGTTATTCAGGAAAAGTTTTATATCATTCTTTGATAGATATAGATACACGACTCGTTCATTAATAAAATTGTTTATTAACCCGTTGTATGTCGAAGCCCAAACGTAGCGAGAGGCAATTGATTTTCTATTGTTTTAGGATTAGCGATATGTAAGAGGTTAATTCCCTTTTTGTTGTATGTATAAAATAAATAATTAAATGATAAAACAGCAATAGTAATTGACTTTTTTTTGCAATAACATAGATTGAGTTTTAAAAATCTGACATTGATATATTAACCAATCAAACTATTGCATAGCTTTTGACGCGAAGTTATTGAATACCTAATACAATGTACCTACGCAATCAAAATATGGTAATTTTGAAGGATTATTCAAATGTATTCCAATGTCACATACAAGTCTTCGCGACTCTTGCGCAAGGAGCGCTTTCTCCACGCATGCGCACCCGTGCGCGGTTGACGTAACTCGCGTAATCGGGTAAGGCTGGTTACAGACTAGTGTTTGTTTCTGCGCGTTTGATGTACACGACGTTTATATGAAGAGGAATCACGTACACGAGCATGTTCCGTCATTTGTTTGAAGAAGTAAAGATGAGGAGCAAATAGCTAGCCGATTTCATGCGTTCATCCGTGTACCGTGGGAACTACTGGCCGTGCCGGAATAAAGTATGGTCTATGTTACTCGGGAAGGGTGTAGCTTTAAAACAATGATACATTTTTCAAATCAGTTGTGTAGTTTCTGAGCTTTCAGGGTACAAAACTACAAGGAATCAAAAAATGTTTCCTATTTATAATATTAATTAGACAGATAAGCGCGTTATTTTTTTTTTTTTTTTTTTTTTGCCCATAGGGCAGGCTAAAGTCTTTCGACCATACTGCCTAGTCTTTCGTAGGTATTTATTTCTTTCGTAATATTTTTTTAAAATTTTGTCATACGTGTTTAATTCATGTCAAATCAATAATTTTTTGTCAAGTCATTGTCTTCTTTTATTATCCAGGTTTTTTTTTCCTAATCCAGCCGTTAAAGGCATAATTTCATGTCAAGTCATATCAATTTTTTTTTTTTTTTTTTTTTTAAAGACAGTGTCAACGTATTTTTTACGTCAAGTTAATGTTATTTAAAGGTTTCACCTTTTTCCCCTATTCATATGCTATTATTTATTTATATACACCATAAATTAGACAAATATAATAGAATATTTTAAAAACTATATATAAATTATATATACAAAGGTAATGCTAACTTTTATGAACATTTAAATGTCATTAACTGTTTCCAATATGAATCTGTACAAATATATATAAGTTGAAGCATTCATAAGCAACTCCTGTAAGCTAAGCGGGACCATTTCAGGATTTTTGTAAATTTTTAGAAGCTCATCCGACAACACAAGGCGCTGAATGTTGAAAGACGAACACTCAAAAAAGATGTGATGTAGTGTTTGAACCTTTTGCAATTGACAATAATCACAATATGCTGAGCTGACCATTTTGAGACGATGAAGATGATAATTTAATCTGCAATGACCAAAACGCATACGACAAATAATTGAATAAAATTTCCTATTTAAAAAAATGTTATTTTTACAGAACCAAGGTACAGTATTAACTTGGACATCGAGAGTATTAAACCATGAACCCACATTTTCATTGTGCACACAATTATATGAATGTCTCCCCCACGCTTCACACATGCGTTGCCTTAAGAGACTAACTACATCTGTGTAAGGTATGGAAACACTTTTATCGCTGCTGGGAATTGAATCCTCTAGTTCGACAATTTTTTTGGCAAGATAGTCTGCTTTTTCATTTCCTTTAACGCCAATATGAGATGGTACCCATACAAATTGAACTTCAATATTTGACTCAATCAATTGTACCCACATTTCCTTAATCAGATGAATAATGTAGTTAGTGTTAGCATGGAATTTATTATTTGCTATATTTTGTAGGACACTCATGCTATCACTTATTATGACCCATTTACTAGACTCTAAATTGGATTTTTTTATATGTTTCAGTGCACTCAAGATTGCAACAGCTTCAGCTGTAAAAATACTGGCATTTTTGTCAACTTTCATGCCTATACCGATATTTGAAGTAGGCTCATAAATAGCAAAAGAAGCCGCTCTATCATTCTTGGAACCATCAGTATATACAAATTTGTGATCTGACCACTCTGACAACATATTATACACATCCTCTTTAGAAGACAATTCTTTTCTCTTCTTTATAATGACAGTTATAGCTGGAAATTTACTACTAAATGAACCTTCATAACAAGGCAGGATATGTTTTGATTGATGAATGTTAATATTTTCAATAAAAGCTCTAAATTTTTTAAGACTTTGTAATATATAAAAAGGTTTTAAAGTAGTATGTGTAGCTAAATGTACAAGATTGTTTAAAAGACTATTACCAGAAACACTATAAAGCTTCAGAAAGAATCTTTCCAATAAGAAATCAAAACGAATAGCTAGAGGTGCAACATTACATTCAATCTGCAAAGCGTTCACAGGAGTACTTCTGAATGCCCCAGTAATAACCCGCAAACATTTGTTTTGCAAAATATTTAAACTATTTACATGTTTTGAATCTGCAGCAAAGCAATAAAAACCATATTCAAAGTGACTACGTACTAAAGATTTATATAACAATAATAATATTTTTGGGTCTGCTCCCCAGTAAGTTCCACTCAAGGATTTTAAAACATTAAAACCTCTATTTGCTTTGGCAACAATATTCCTAATATAATTACTCCAGGACAAATTGTGTGTAAATATAACTCCCAAAAATCTAACTTCAAGAGAGCTGGGTAATGCACAATTATGATACAACACAGCGGGTAAATTATGATTCCGCTTACCGAAAACGACTACTTTGGACTTTAATGGATTGATAGTGAGATCAAGGTAAGAGAAGTAATTGTGCAAATGTGTTAATGCAACATTGACTGTCTCAACTACTTGCGAAATGTTCTTCCCAGATGAATAAACCACAAGATCATCTGCAAACTGTAGATTTTTAACTTGAGCCCCTAAAATTAAATTTAATCTATGTATATACAATATAAATATTAAAGGTGACAATATTCCACCTTGACAAACTCCCTTAGCCGATAGTCTAGGACCATAAAGGTGCCTATTAAATTTTACGAATACTTCCCTATTATTAAGGAAATTTGATAGCCAATTAATGATTTTTCCCGGAATCCCTATCTGTGATAACTCATCACATAGAATATCTATATTTACACTATTAAATGCACCTGCAACATCAAAGAACACTCCAACCAAATTTTCATTTGCTGTTATGGATTTATAAATATCAAGCTGCAGTTGACAAATACTTTCACGAGCGGAACGATTCCTACGAAAACCAAATTGATTTGATGGTAAGATACTATTTTTTTCTATATAAAATTCTAAGCGTTGTTTTAACAGTTGTTCAAACAATTTACCAACACAAGAAGTAAGAGCTATAGGACGATAAGAATCAGGACACATTTTAGTTTTATCAGGTTTTAGAATGGGTACTAGGCAATCAACCTTCCAATTATGGGGTATAATATCATTTTCCCATAACAAATTCAAAATTTGTAGAAATAATTTTAAACCTGAAATATTAAGTTTTTTGAAAAGTATATACGGCATTCCGTCAAGACCACATGTGGTATCTCTCCTGGAAGTTATAGCCGCCATCAACTCTTGCAATGTAAAGGGATCAAGCATGTAGCAATTACTAGAATTACAACCAGAAGTGAAAATTTTTTCACTTGATGGGACAAAATCTGGTGTATATTTTTTAAGAAAATCTAAAATCCATGTATCGTCTTCATGACCACTGACATTGTATGTTTTATTATATTTGCGCATAAATTTCCATATTATTGATATCGGTGTAGATCTATTAAAAGTTTCACAAAGGGAAAACCAACTTTTTTGCCTTTCTGTTTTTAAAACCAGTTTTTTAACTGCCCGTAACCTTTTAAATTGCAAATAAGTTTCTTCGGATGGATTATTTTTAAATTCCACATATGCGTTTCTGAAGTTTATTACAGCTTCCGCGCACTTTTGATTCCACCAAGGAAGCGAAGGTCGCTTATTACTTCTAATGCAACAAGATCTATTGGAAGAATGTGCAGAACTGACTATAGAATTGGCGGCTGCTGTGCGCAAAATGCTACAAAATCTAAGATATGTGTCAGTAATACATAAACTGTCGATTTCAAAATCATATAGCAATTCATCAACACTACTGGTATATCTCTTCCAATCTACCAATTTGTAATTTGGATAAACAGGCAAATGCTCAACATTAGAAGAATAATGACTGTTGTTAATGTAACTATTATTGCTAATCACTGCTTTTATGATTACAGGGATGTGATAACTGCTACCAAGAGGACAATCATGTACGTTCCATTCACAATTCAGCGCTAAAGATGATGAAACTAATGTCAAATCCAACGCATTAGGACGCCAAGTCAAGGACCCAACAGTAGTTGGTTGACCATCATTGAGCAGAACCAAATTATTATCATCAATAACCTGTAGAATACTGCGCCCACGCACAGAGTCCGAGCCACAGCCCCAAGATGTGTGATGAGCATTAAAATCACCAGCCAATATGAAAGGTTCAGGAATAGATTTTATTAATAGATCCAATTTTTCCTTTGAGAATTGCGGATTACAATTCAAAGGACTATAAAGACTGACTATACATAACTCTTTGTTATTTACTTTTATTTTAACACAAATATTTTGTAATGAGTTATCACAGAAGGTTTTAATTTGAGTATAATTAATACTTTTATGAATGATTATTGCAACACCATTATGTTTGTTACCAATATCATTTCTTTCAATATTATAATGTTTAATTTTAAAATCGTGTTGCGGTTTTAACCACGTTTCACTAATGATTGCCAGATGAATATTGTGTCTATAAAGAAAGTCAATAAATATATGTTTGTTACTATTTAAGCTTTGTGCATTCCATTGGACAATATTTAATTCCGAAATATCCATTAACAGGCAGAAGAAAATTTATCACATAAAGTTGATTTGAGAGCTTCTTTAATCGACATTGAATTAATGGGTGTTTGTTTATTGCTTAATATTTTCGTAAGTGTTTCCACTAATGTATTTATAAATTTGTCTGATTTCATAAGATTATTTATTTGCGTGTCAATATTGCGTGCCGTTAGAGCTGGGAATGAATTCACATTAAAAAGGTCTGAATAAGTGGCGTTTCGAGATTTTATTTTATTTTCCTCTACCTGCTGTTTTTTAATTGGACAAGCTGAAGATATTGCAATGTGATTGCCCTTGCAATTTGCACATTTGGCATCCTGCGGAGCAACGTTACATTTTTTAAAATTGTGTTGCTCAGAACAGATCGAGCAGACTTCCGAGTTTTTACAAAATTTGGCGATATGCCCATATCGCATGCATTTAAGGCATTGCTTAACAGGAGGGATATATTTATTTACCTCATGCCGCCAAGAATCCAAATATATGTACTGCGGTAAGATGGTTGAAGCAAAAGTAACCGCTACTGCCTGTGTAGGAACGAAAGAGAACTTACCTCCATCACCTCTTACCCTGCGCATGAAACGCCTTACCTGGATGACATTTTTTGAACTACCAATCAACGAAAAAATTTCTTTATTTGCCATATCAACTGGTACTGAAGTGAGTACCCCAGTGACCTCAGTATCACCAGCAGGAATAGACGCTCTGAGCGATAATTGCTCCAGCAGTTTTTTGTTCTTCAGGAACATATTTGCGTTGTTCGGTAAGTCGAAAGTGACGCCAACCTTGTATCTATTAATGCTTCGCAAGTGCATCACCCCAGACACACCATGCTCCCGTATGCCCTTAGATAGAGCCATACGATCTCTGTCAGTAAAAGTCCTGCCTTCGTCAATATGGTTAAGGAAGACAACCAACTCCTCCTTCTTACAGTCCTCCGGATACTTCCGTGCGTAGCCTTTGACTTTGTAAATGGCATATTTATCTTTAGACTCCTCAACTTTGGAGTTGGAGCATGCCGACACCACCGAAAGTTCGGAGTCCGAATCTACGGACTCAGGCCGATTCACGTCTGGAGGGACATCTATGAGATCATCTTTCCGCCGCCTCTTCTTCCCCATATTTACAACTATTTATTTACAACTATTTATTTACACTGTATTCACACTATTATTTACAAATATAGTCCCGAGAAAACCTAATATTTTAATTTTAATTTGCTTCAAAATTAAAAAGCGCGCCTTTCCACTTCAATGGTTCCCGCCTTTTTCCCTCATAAGCGCGTTATTACTTCAAGTGACACGTAAAACAAAAACAAAAGACGAGCTCATCTGCGTCTATTTTTTTTTTTTTTTTTTTTATTTTATGTATCTGGTTCACCAACAATTGTTTATACAAGAAACAAGAACTTACGAGCTAGTACAGTAGAATAGCAGTTGTACAACAATTACTTATAGGTAAACTCAACATTTCTGATAGACATGCACGTAATTACTAATTTACAAGTACAGTGAAATTAAATAAGCCAAACAGTAGGTATATATAAAAGTGATAATGTACATAAATACAAAAGGAAGAAAGCGATAAAAGTTAACAAATTTAAAACAACACTAATTGACATTACAATAAATTATCATCAATAAAAAATAATAAGTACGAACAGAAATAATAAACAGAGAAACTAATCCAGAAAAACTAAAAACTGTCAGAATTCAGTCAGGCCCGAGTGAATAGACTTTTTACTTTTGTCTATAACATTTAAACACACATAATCAACCTACAAAATGCGCACGTAAAAACCGCCAGTCTAAAACCGCGCTAACTTTGTGAAACAATACAACACAGTCGGGCCAGTTTATTCAATAAATATTGTTTTACGTTGGGTCACTGTTTACACATGTATTTTTAATGCATTTGCTAAATAGTGTTGACAAGGCGTAAGGAGGGTAAGTTTGTGCGTGCGTGAAATGTTGCGAAATATTGTTGCATACGATGTTTGTTTTGTGTATTTAAATACTTGATTGTTACGAATGGTTGAGACTGGTTTTTTTTTTTGGAAGATATTCGTGTTTATTTTATTTTGCCATACGATATTTTTGTAGTTCTACCTACTTATTAATAAATTAATTTTATATAGGCATGCTACATAATTTAAACAAAATAGACGAAAGAGACTCTTATAAAAAAAATTATCGTATTTATCCGACTAAGGAAACCAATGTAAGCACCTAAACTGTTTGAAAGTCACACAACCCATAAAACAAAAGAATATCGTATAGTCGCGAAAGTATTATTTTTTAAACCAGTTTAAACCAGATCTCGTCTTTCCTTATTTTGCTACCAAGCGCATATCGAATAATCTAAACTGCTACTCCCGATTAGATTTGACCTTTGACCTTGAAACTTGGCATTCAGCTCGAGCGTAGGTTCGAGCAAGCTACATCAATATCCGATAGTCGGTAATCGAGATTGTTAGACTAATATTATCCTGTGTTGTTCTGTATGTTATATTCTCTTTTCATACATTAAGGAACTATACTATATTTACCGAAGTATACTAAATCATTTTAGTTTTATACGGACAACACTACCTCTACTGTGAGGACAACACTAAAAAGAGATTTTGACAGTTAGAGCGCGCGCTTCCCTGGTTTCCTTCGTGGACTGATAAACTATATTTTCTTACGATTGATATTAAATTGTGTTTTAAAAGTGAATACAAGAAGTTATTGTGATACGAATTGACGTTTTATTTCTGATTAAGGCTAGGAGATCATACCCTAGCTTATATCAGAAGCGGGAAGAACAGAAAACGCCTAATTACCAATGGGGCGCGAATGCTCCGAATACAATAAAATTAATGATCACGCCACACTATGCGAAACACTTAAACGAAGACGAGATGACCACAGCACTGATTGCTCAACCGCAATAATGTATCAAGGACTTATCTACTCAAGGAAAACAAAGCGACATGGTCAACAACTTGTGGAGCCTATAATGACGACGACCAGACAAGATTCTTGTGTGTAGATTACTGCTTGACACACACTACGCCTGATGGCGATTAGACACCTTCTCCGCCGCGATGCAACAGGTACCTGAGACATTGGACAATCAGGTATAAGCATTAATATTTTTTTTTCTCATTCCAATTAATCCATGGAATAGAAAACAATCATTTAATTGCCCAAACATGTGTATACATGCATACACACGCAGGTGCATGCATGTAGGATAATACAATTATTAAAGGTATGTGCTTAAAACATGTTTGCCACTTGTCATGGCATACAAATATAAAACCAGAAACATTTAGCTCTATATACTAAAAACTATTTGAGCTGACATTTCAGAGCTTCGGTACTGAGTTTCCTCTAGGTTATAGATATTTTGTTGTACATAATGGGTGCCATTCAAAATATAATTTAGCACATAAGTGCAGTTTTACATGGATGTGAACAGAGTTTGCTATTGATCCATTTGATGCATACATTTTTAAGGTGAGTAAATGTACAACAATATATTTCATTAGACATCCATAAACCAGCTGGGAACATGACAGATACTCTGAGGTAAACATTTATATCCTGAGTAATTATGTATGGTGTTATTTTTGCTACACATTGAATACATAAAATATTCATGAGAAAAGAGTAAATAAAGCAAGTAAAGCTAATTGCATAGTTCATGGGGATGATGGCCAAACGATTTGGTGTTAATGCATTATTTACATACATTACTGAAATAGACAAAGGAAGTACCTATAAAAATAAGTAAATAGGATATAACAATAGGATATTCATGATATAAAGCCAATATTACAATAATTAAAATTGAAATAATCATAATCACTTACAAATAGAGGTAGAAAATAAAGTGGTTAATTGACAACCAACAAAAACCGTGCGACACAGCTCTTGACTATTCTATGTACATCCAAAGCGGTGATAACAGGTATTAATAATGGATAATCAAATACTTTAAAGTACTATAAACACTAAACTGGTTTTTATTAATAAAGTAACTATGAAACTAAATGCTTCAAGCCAGTATGTTTCAGACAGTAAGTATGTTTTACCAATATCTTGGTACTGCCAATAGCATACATCATTGTTAAGTAAAACTTCATTCCAAGCAAATATCATTGCTTGTTATTATTTTAAAGAGTATCTAAAGTGAAAATTATAAAAATGGTAATCTTTTTAAATGATCTTTTCCATATTATTAACTGTAAATTGCCTCACCTAGAAAAAGTTAAACTGCTTATTCTATCTGAATGTTGGATGATATTACAGCTAACAGGTACATTATAGGACTGTAACACATTAAGGATAGTTTAATCACAGTAAAGATGCAGCAATTGTAGTAAATATTATTTACTTAAAGGATTTTACAGACTGAAGCATAATAAATAAATATAAATCAGTAGTGTCAATTAATCAGAAGAAAATATAACTCAGTAGTGTCAGTAATCTGAGTAGCCAGATCAGATATGTTCTTTTTGAAAGATTTCATTTTAATTTGGAATCCACCACTTGATGCTGAGACCAGTTTTCTCAACCATTAAAAATAACCCGAAGTGCTTAAAGATATGTATACTAGAATCAAATAAATACAAAATAAAGAAATTTCGGCTTTGAAATCTGAATCGAAAGCAGTCTATATATTATTAACTTAATAAATGAATATGGCAATTGGGTCAATAAGAGATAGGTTTGAGTTGGAACAAAACAACATTAGTTATACATAAAATTGTCTGATACTACACAGGAGCTATACCATCAGAATACATTATACCATACTGAAAAAGAAGTATGTGAGACAGTTAAAGAATAAAAGACTAGGCAATTAATAAGTAATTTGTCCTAGCCCATTAAAAAGTTGAATGCATACCAGGGCACTCAGTAAAACATATAGATTATTATAAATAAACTGAACCTGAACCTTTATGGATGGTAACGATACGAGTTAACATTTCTCTCTATACTCTCTTTATGACAGGAAATCTTGTAATTTCCTGGGAGGTAAGACATTTTATTCTGAGACTAAATTTCAGCACATATTGTATGTTAGACCTTCTCTCACAGAAAATTACATGTACAGTTTATGATGATTTTCTTGATTGATGTTGTGAGTCTATTCTGACCACTTATAAAATAGGAACCAAGATTGTGGAGGATCAGAGGAGTGAATTCAGTGGGGTGTCAACAACATCTTTAACAAGTCAGTAAGTACAACCACAAGTGTTTTACAGTCAACAACTAAGAAAGAGCATTGCTTAGTATCTATTAGTTTGAACCATTAATTGAAAAAAAAACTGACTAATAAAGAACAATTTATATGGTGATTGGAACTTATATTTAAAGATGATGACATCTGGTTATGTTTATATTCATATATATTTATTTGCATTCCATAATGTTACAATAGATGTTGAAGAGGCTTAAAACTAAGTAGGTACCATTATAGGCCCTGTTAGGGCACAGCTAAAGAAGGCAATACTTTAAGGCACCATAAATAAAGAACCATGAGTTAAACTAGGCTCAGGGGTACTTTGTTGTCACTTTGTTTGTATTAAAATTGTTTCTACGGCACCACCTTCAATTCTGCTTTCGTATCCCTCATCAGGGATATAGTTCCGAAGGAGCAGAAAGCTTTTCCACTCACGCTTTACAACTTGTAGAGTTATAATTTGATTAAATGGTATTAACTAAAAAGAAAAGCTTAAATTGAGAAGTGTAGTGATTTTAATGAATTGTTAATTAATAAAACAATACCAGACGAAGAAAATTGAATGAATAAATTAAAGATTTGTACAATTTTTACCTTGATTATCTGTTATTAATTCTTACGCGCCTCTGTATTGAGATGTGAAATGAATTGAAAGATTCATACTAATTCAGTTTGGTTGTATTGTTGAATTATTGAAATAAGACTACATAAATAAACTTTTGATAAGTTCATAGGTTGGAAGGTATGCACTATGTACTGTTTTAGCTGGTTCTATTGTTTGTTGCTGAAAACAAACGACTCGAGGAAGAAAATGGATATTATGTATTTATATATTTTAACCACTACAATAAGGGATTAACAGAAACAATTGTAATGTTGTAACAATTGTATGGTCTGATTGAGTTTGATTGTGTTGTTAAATAATAATAATAGAAGACATGCATTGATTTAGTTCAACCATAGGCATTGCTCTAATACAAATAAGAGATGGACAGAGAAAAATGTAATTACTTGTACATTTCTCATTTTATTATGTTGTTAATTATTAAAAACTAGCGACTGGAATGCTAATAAAGAATTGAGTATTGAATAGACAAGATATATTGTACTAGTTGTGAGATAACGAATATAAATAAGAGATGGGCAGAGAAACTGACTAAAGAATTTGTATTAGCTACTTTGATCATATTGATGATTAATGGATACTAAACGAGATAAAATATGTATACATATATATTGTAGTCAGAGATAGAAGATGTAATAAATTGAGAGATTTGTATATTGTCCAGTTTGAGGATATTGACAATTACGAGTCATTTATGATTCTGAATTTAATACACGAAGGAATTGTGTAAGGACGGTTTTGTGTAAGGAGCCGCTTGTAATAATATTATTAATCAATATTTATAGAGATCTTCATTGACACATACCTACTTAAAAAGCTGTGTATATTTATCATAGCTCTCAATTCTTCGAAACTAAGTCCTTAAAAAATAAATTGTATATATTGTGCCAATAAAGTGTAATTGTGAAGTATATAAAATAAGACAGGATATTAAGCAATTGTATATTGTATTGAAGATCAATACAAGTGTAGTGACGCAGTTTATGAATCTAAGGCTGGATATTAAGAAATTGTATATTGTATTGTTAATGTACAGTAGTCCAGGTACTGGATAGAAAGAAGTTGTTTACTGTAATGAGAATTATATAAGCAGAAGCAATGTGTAAATACTGATTTGCACTTTGAATTATGATAGTGATAAATTTTAATGTGTTAATAAGGAACATAAGTTCAGAGACTTTGTATAATAGAAGTTTTCTATTGAAATGAGAAATGATATAAGTATTTTGATGCCAATATGGTGATGTTGACTTGTACTGCTTGAATTTGAATGAGGTACACAAATCCAGAGACTGGATACATAGGATTCTTTATTTAATGATTGATGATATAAGTATGTTGTCGTCGATATGTTCATATTGACTTGTAATATTGAAATTTGAATGTATTGATAAAGTATGTGTAAGATAAGAACCGAGACTGGATATAAGGAATTGTTTATTTGATGGGGAACTATATAAATGAATTCATGTCAATATGTTGATTTTGACTTGTATTGCTTGAATTTGAATGTATTGGTAAGGTACCTACACAAGTCCGGAGACTGGATATAGAGAATTGTTTATTTAATGGGGAATGATAAAAGTATATTGATGTCAAAATGTTGATGTTGACTTGTAATCGTTGAATTTGAATGTATTTATAAAGAAATAAATCCAGAGACTGGATATAAAACATGTCGATTATTGAAATAGGAAATGACATAAGTATATAGATGCCAATATGTTGATGTTGACTTGAAATGGTTGAATTTGAATGTATTTATAAAGAATATAGATCCAGAGACTGGATATAAATAAAGTTGATTATTGAAATAGGATATGATATAAGTATATAGATGCCAATATGTTGATGTTTACTTGTAATGGTTGAATTTGAATGTATTTATAAAGAAATAAATCCAAAGACTGGATATAAAACAAGTCGATTATTGAAATAGGAAATTATATAAGTATATAGATATCAATATGTTGATGTTGGCTTGAAATGGTTGAATTGGAATGTATTTATAAAGAATATAAATCCAGAGACTGGATATAAAACAAGTCGATTATTTAAATAGGAAAATATATAAGTATATAGATGCCAATTTATGTTGATGTTGACTTGTCATGGTTAAATTTGAATGTATTGATAAGGTACATAAGTCGAGAGACTTGATAGAAGGATCTTGATGTCAATTTGTTAACATGACTAGAAGGCGTAGATAGCTCCAAATAGGAGTGAATTCCTCGTTGCAGTCACAGTGATAGTAAGATTAACTTACTCTGTTAAACTTGAATGTTTTGATAAAGTATACAAGTCCAAATACTAGACGTGAAGTTGTTTACCGTAGTAAGAATTTGTACAAGTATATGGTTGCCAATTTGTTAAAATGGCAATGTACACAAGTCACAGTTTGGATTCAAAATGAAATGAAATGAAAATATTCGCAGAAATTGTTTATCGTAGTGAGAGTTTATGCAATTATATTGTTGACGATTTGTTAGCATGGCTGGAAGGCGTGGATGGCTCCAGTTGGAGTGAAGGCCACGATGCAGTCATAGTTAGAGATGGCTGGAAGGCGTGGATGGCTCCAGTTGGAGTGAAGGCCACGATGCAGTCCTAGTTAAAGATACGACTCTGGAAGGTTGGCACGATCGTGAAGCCTTGTTGGTGGACATCCTCTTGGCTTTGCGGTGAGGGGTCAAATGCTGATGTCGTGAGTTGAGATTGGCTGGAAGGCGTGGATGGCTCCAGTTGGAGTGAAGGCCACGATGCAGTCCGTCCTAGTTAAAGATACGACTCTGGAAGGTTGGCACGATCGTGAAGCCTTGTTGGTGGACATCCTCTTGGCTTTGCGGTGAGGGGTCAAATGCAGATGTCGTGAGTTGAGATTGGCTGGAAGGCGTGGATGGCTCCAGTTGGAGTGAAGGCCACGATGCAGTCCGTCCTAGTTAAAGATACGACTCTGGAAGGTTGGCACGATCGTGAAGCCTTGTTGGTGGACATCCTCTTGGCTTTGCGGTGAGGGGTCAAATGCAGATGTCGTGAGTTGAGATTGGCTGGAAGGCGTGGATGGCTCCAGTTGGAGTGAAGGCCACGATGCAGTCCGTCCTAGTTAAAGATACGACTCTGGAAGGTTGGCACGATCGTGAAGCCTTGTTGGTGGACATCCTCTTGGCTTTGCGGTGAGGGGTCAAATGCAGATGTCGTGAGTTGAGATTGGCTGGAAGGCGTGGATGGCTCCAGTTGGAGTGAAGGCCACGATGCAGTCCGTCCTAGTTAAAGATACGACTCTGGAAGGTTGGCACGATCGTGAAGCCTTGTTGGTGGACATCCTCTTGGCTTTGCGGTGAGGGGTCAAATGCAGATGTCGTGAGTTGAGATTGGCTGGAAGGCGTGGATGGCTCCAGTTGGAGTGAAGGCCACGATGCAGTCCGTCCTAGTTAAAGATACGACTCTGGAAGGTTGGCACGATCGTGAAGCCTTGTTGGTGGACATCCTCTTGGCTTTGCGGTGAGGGGTCAAATGCAGATGTCGTGAGTTGAGATTGGCTGGAAGGCGTGGATGGCTCTAGTTGGAGTGAAGGCCACGATGCAGTCCGTCCTAGTTAAAGATACGACTCTGGAAGGTTGGCACGATCGTGAAGCCTTGTTGGTGGACATCCTCTTGGCTTTGCGGTGAGGGGTCAAATGCAGATGTCGTGAGTTGAGATTGGCTGGAAGGCGTGGATGGCTCCAGTTGGAGTGAAGGCCACGATGCAGTCCGTCCTAGTTAAAGATACGACTCTGGAAGGTTGGCACGATCGTGAAGCCTTGTTGGTGGACATCCTCTTGGCTTTGCGGTGAGGGGTCAAATGCAGATGTCGTGAGTTTAGATTGGCTGGAAGGCGTGGATGGCTCCAGTAAGAGTGAAGGCCTCGAGGCAGTCCTAGGAACGCAGCTCTGTAAAGGTGGCACAGTCATGACTTCTTGCTGGCGAATAACCTCTTGACTTTGACCTTTAACTTTGTACCAAAATATAAACCAATTTGTAAATGTGAACACCATGTAGCATTTTGATTGTCACTTTACTCTCATTTGTCTTTGCGATTCTACATGATCTTCGCATGCTTTTACTGTATGTATCAATACATACAAATTGTAATACTATATTATTTTTAAAAAGAGTAACCATGGAGTTTCTTGCCCGTTCTTCTCCATAGGAAGCTACTTTTGGAATGGGCAACTAGAATCAAACTTAGTTATAATTTTGACGTCCATAAGTGCTTGTAAAGGCCTAAATGAAATAAATGATTTGACTTTGACTTTGAGAAGTTTGAGGACAAACTTAGTGGTCAGAATGGCCGAATGTTAGACTAATATTATCCTGTGTTGTTCTGTATGTTATATTCTCTTTTCATACATTAAGGAACTATACTATATTTACCGAAGTATACTAAATCATTTTAGTTTTATACGGACAACACTACCTCTACTGTGAGGACAACACTAAAAAGAGATTTTGACAGTTAGAGCGCGCGCTTCCCTGGTTTCCTTCGTGGACTGATAAACTATATTTTCTTACGATTGATATTAAATTGTGTTTTAAAAGTGAATACAAGAAGTTATTGTGATACGAATTGACGTTTTATTTCTGATTAAGGCTAGGAGATCATACCCTAGCTTATAAGATAGGTCATGTCTTCTGGGAAAACTATACCTGGATCAATCTACCTAATGAAGTTATAAAGGTGGATTTACATATCTTTAGATAATGAGTATGTCAGACGCGTGTCATTTGCATTATCTAGGTATGGTTCCATACCAATATTATAAAGGGGACAGATTTGATAGCTTTTAGTACCTACTGACTCCGAAACTCCAGAAGCTATTTGAAAAAATATTTCCTTGTTGAGAAGCTGCACTAATTCTAGGTGTATATCCGGTTGCGGGAAAAAAATCCCCACGAAACGTGGATGAAATCGCGAGAAACTGCTTTTATAAAGACATTTCACATCCTATACGTAGCTTTATGTTATTTGTTTAACTTTAGTTTTTGTCTGTAGATGTAAATCCACCTTAATACTTAGTAGTTGGCTAACTCGTTGCAGTTCATGTTCAGACTAACTTGTTAAAGTGTCACGATGCATCTGTGTGCAAACCTACTTGGCAATAGTTTTGGTTCCCTTCTCGCTTTTTTACTATATCTACCTAGGATACTAAAGTGTATATCGAGATGTTTATGCTGCATCTTCAAGAATTCGGCTTATCTATTTTGTAGAAAAGTAGGTTCCAAAAAGCGTTATGCTTTTAAATAGGGCGTTTTTTATGCTGTAAGTTTATTGTAAAATTAAAGTTGTAGATTATTAAGCTTTATTTTAGATTATTATTAACATTAATGATGATTGAAAAATCGGGTAGGTATCTGATGTCGATGGTAGCAAAATGATCTTTAGGTATAGATACTTAGGCGACAATTTCAGGCAGGCTCTATAATCATCGTTTGATTGTCACGTACGCAAGTGATGTTGGCGGTTGGTGTCTGTCTAGACTAGATGATATAATGAGAAGAATTAATTTATATTCAAAGAAAGCTTCATTATAAAAGCCTGCCTTAAGCTCGACCTTGACTTTTAATATCTCATTCTGTTGAAGTCTTCATTTATGAAAGCTAAACATTTCTTTTTAAGTAGGAGCTAAAACAATTTCTTTTTTATTCTACGTAAAATAATAGAGGTGTAATCAAGCCTATTATTTAAGAGTATTTTATTATTAAAGTAACTATAATTTTATACATACACAAATGTTATTTCAAAGTAATAATTAGAATGTAATAAATGACTGTATTTATATAATTTTATATATAACTAGTCCGCATCCCGTGGAAACTACTGCCCGTACCGGGATAAAGCATACCCCTTGTTATTTGGAAAGAGTGTAGCTGTCCAACGGTGAAAGAATATTTCAATACAAACAAAAAACAAAAAAAGTTTCAGCATGCTACAAACAATGTTTAGTTATTACTGTCTTTTTTAACGCTGTAATTAATACTGAAAAATTACTCGTCAAATTAAACATAGTTATTAATATTGACGTTAACGTTTGCACTAATTAGTCACCAGTGTGTTCCTGCCTTTCAAATCACAAATTGCAATTTAACATACACTTTCTAAAAAACAGTATTAGAATGTTTTTACAGCAAATTGCTATAATTATAGTCTTCATGTAATTAAGTAGAATTTATAGCGAAACCAGGAAATTGGTAGACTTAACACTACAATGTATTAATCCAATTAAAAGATAACTATATTTTACAAGCTGCTTTTGATTTACGACGGCGTGAAAATGTGTGGTTATTGCACTCAGCTTTTATCAAGAATATTGTATTAAAAGCGGGAGTGAAGTATGCTTGGAATACATCATCCTCCGACCTCGGCTTCCAGTCTAACCGGTTTCAGCTGAGTACCAGTGCTTTACAAGAAGCGACTGCCTATCTGACCTCCTCAACCCAGTAACCCGGGCAACCCAATACCCCTTGGTTAGACTGGTGTCAGACTTACTGGCTTCTGACTACCCGTAACGACTGCCAAGGATGTTCAATGACATCCGAAACACAGTCATTGGTGTCTAAGATATACTTAGAAAGTACATACAAAAGAAAAGTTGCATTGGTATTTGCCTCACCTGGAATTATGCTTGGAATACATACACATATTATAATATTCTTACTTCAGTTAATTTATAAATTAACTTAATGTCTTTCCTAGATGGGCTGCGGAATTGTTCGAAAGAGTTACCAAGACCCTGGTACATAAAAGGCATCAGAAGGAACATAATAGGTTTTAGTCAGTAAGAGTCTGACACTCCCTTACGCTGCTAACCCACAGCGGGAGGGGTCATTTGATGATTTCCCATAAAAAAGGTCTCTGCTAGATCGTCATACTCCTTGTTCTTATCAAAATTTCTGTACTTTTCTATCTGACGTAATTACGCCTTACAAACAAACTTACGAACATGCTGCTCTTTATATTAGTGCAGAAGTTAGAATTACTGTTGATTACAAGTCTAGATTCAAAAGGTTAAATGCCCATTAGAGTTGGTTCAGGTACTAATGCTAGCAAATGACTGGGATTGGGAAATTAATAGGATGCTGTTACTACATAAGTAGGGACGGTATGTAGGCTACACTTCGTCGGCATTTAAGTGATAAGCGATTGGTTTGGAAGAGGGTTTTAAGTAATGAAAAACTGAGATGGTTTCTTTATACAGGGTTACTTTGCAATTTGAGGTATATATATATATCAATAACTAGCGATTTTTTAGCGGTTTACTGCCCATACTTGGATAAGATAGGTAGAATACGTTACTTGGAAATATTTTAGCTTTTCAACAGTTTAAGAATTTTTCAAATCGGTTCCGAAGTTTTAGTAGTTTTCTGTATACAGGTTTACTTGTTACTTAAAGTGTGTCCGGAAGGACCTGATAGAAGGATTTAATTGTAAAATTTAGGTAAGTAGGTAATCCTATAAATTATAAGGATCAGAAACAGTGGAATAAGGATAAAGATAAAGTTATCACTAAAGAAGTCGCCAATTAAGATGAACTTTTGTTACCTACCGCAATATAAGTTTTTTGGTATACCAATTTTCCTCACCAAGAAACATAAAGAATTTATCAGTGATAATATAAATTAAGGCTGACTTGCACCATTTTACGTAACGATATTCGAAACATTTTCAGTCGATTTGACCAATGGACGGCAGTTTTACGCCTGGTTAATATTTGGTAATCGTTATAGTTAAATGGTGCGACTCACCATAAATAATGTTTCTTTAGAACATAACTCTATGTATTTTCTATATATCTGCATTAGTTTATAACTTGGACATCTTGTTGCGTATGAGTTCTGTCGAGATCAGCAATGCAGTTGGACAGGATGCATTCACTGACATTTTTATACTAGTGCGCATGCGCTAGATGTGTAGTCATCTAATCACTGTGTGTGTAAGCAGGTGGATATCGTAAGAAAGACGTAGAAAAGTATTTTGATTCCTTATTTCGCTTTTTACAGCCCTTACTTGTGCATCAATCATCATCTTTGATCATTGACATTGAGCAAATGTTAAAATAGTCTTAAGCTAAAATACCTAGAGGTGATGAACTACTTTTCATTATTTTTGTTACCTAAGTTAGGAGTTTTCCATATTTCAGGAGTCAAGTTCCTAGTTAGAGCCCCCCTATAACTAAACTGTCGGTCAACTATCCGGCCAAATATCATACCACTAAAAGTCCACAGTCGGCGGATGGTCACTGTCACATGTCGGCTCACTAAAAGTTCACAGTCAGTGTCTTACAATTTTATGACAATTCACACAATGCCAAAGATAAAACAGCAGTCATCTTTTCTGAACCCATCGCACTGCAGAAACATAATATCTCCATACACAATACAGGTACGTAAAACATTGACAAAAGACGACAATGCAAATATGTACATTCAAGTGTCACTTAGCTCTTCGGTATTTTTGGGACCTTTCCAAAAAGCCCAGAGTCAATGACTTTGGTACATAAAACCTTCGGAGAAAATGCAACCTCTAATAAATTCTAACTTGAAACTAAGTAAATTGACTGAGCCTTTTTCGTGTAAAAGACCCGGGACCAATTTATGTGACTTAAGTTTTCGCTGCCGTTTGTAAATCAAGTATTTTTAGACATCTTTTTTGAGTTAACTTATGCATGCGAATTTTTGGTGTAAATTGAGACCTCTAAAAGTGACCTTCTGTTTTCTTTTTTAGATTTTTAAATAAAATATGTACAGTGGGATAAAATGGTCTTACTTCGATTGCCAATATTTTTTTCGATAGGTAAATGATACTCTAAAATTATACCATTATCATTTTCTATCGTTATATTTGCAGTTGCTAAACGAGACAGGTAGGTACTCAAACTTATACAGTAAACTGCACATTAGTGGTAACTGTCATGCTCCTTAACTCAATAGTAATAAGTATGATTTTCCTATAAAACTATTACCACTGACCTGAAGTTGACTGTACATTAATATGGCTCAAGTCACAAACATATGCAATACATAATGTACACTATAATATATGGGAAACAATACATACCTGTCCATGAACTATAAAAGGTATTAAGGTAATAACCATGTTATTGCGTCTTGCAACAATTAAGGTCGTTATCGCGTGATGTAAGATGCGCTCAGATGTTCGGGCATGATGTTGAAATGCCCTCAGGGAGGCTGATGAAACAGCATCAATGGAAAGTTCGTTCTAGATTGTGCCATCTTTGGTTTTTTGTATCGGACATCTATACTATAGTTCGGCCGTTCAGAGAATGCGTTCCTGACACATCGCGATTGAACTGACGACGTAACTTTGTAATGGCGTTGCAGTTACGATAAAAATTTTTTGCTGATTGTTTACCGTTTTAACAATTGATGAAATAAATTTAAAACAACATTATTATATCAATAATCAATGAATGTTATAATTTTGGTCCAAACTGAGTGTCAAATAACTTGGTAAACTTGGTAACTGACAGGTGTCAGGAACGCATTCTCTGAACGGCCGAACTATAATATAGTAAAGAGGAAACATGTTTTTGTTTGTACCCTAAAAGTTTCGAAGCAACTGAACTGATTTGAGAAATTCTTTCACTGTTGGAAAGTACACATACACTTACACTCATTCCGAGTAACATGTGCTATATTTTATCCCGCTGCGGGTAGGGCTGCCATCTCGAATTTCACCAAACCCGGACAAACATTTAAAAAACCCGGATATTTGGCGTAAATCGCATTTTTTCCCCGAAGGAGTACGATTTTTTTAAACAAAATAATACCTAATTTGTAATCCATTTACTATTAACACATACTTAAATCCAATGAGGTGCTTCATTACATGAAAAGTTCTTGAAACCCCGCCCGGACGGCCCCCCGACGGCCTCCAAACGAGGACAAATCCGGGGAAACCCGGACGGATGGCAGCCCTAGCTGCGGGCAGTATTTGAAGCTGAGGGGAATCGGTTTGTAGATTATACTCGTCATTACATATATGTAGGTATTTTGGATACCATGATGACTGAATAGTGAAGGAAAACTTCGTAAGGAAATTAGCAACAGCGCTTGTTCAGCGTGATGAAGAACGCATACCTTTACCTTTACCTGTACCAGAAGTAGTTCCCGCAATACAAGAAGTGCCCTGCATTGGGACAATGAAGAATAAACTTGATGACGATATTTAATTTATGCGCATTGTTAAATAAGATTTTTTGGAAGGAAATAAAAGCATTTGGGTGTTAACAGTCTCAGAACATCACACATTATAATAACGTGTCCCTGAGTTAGAATTTACCTTTTTTGTAGCCCTTTAAGAGAATAATCATGTAAATCGGTATATTTTTCCTTTTGAGATGGTTAAATAAGTAATGGTTAAAATTACTGTCAATTGCTTTTTAAATTCGTTCAACCGTGTAGAGTAAATAATGTTTAATCCATCCGAATTGAGAGCAAACAAAAAATAAACGAATGTGGATTTATTTTTTATCAATGGCTATTTTGGGAGATTCAATAAATACTTGTTTGTTTTTATTTCCCAAATTATTTTTTATGCCAAAGTGAACATCATATTGAAAATATTGGTTTTGCAGTTTTCGGAAACAGCTTAAAATATTTTTAAATTGCAGTTTGTTTTGTACATGTCAGAGAGACGTATCTGCATGAATGATTTTCAGTAGTACCTTTATTTAAACGTATATATATATATACCTTTATTTAAACGTCATACCAAAATAATTATTCTCTACCTTTACTATCATTTCCGTATCGGCACAGAATGTATTTTTGCTACTCACTACTTCTCTGTTTGACATTTAACTAACTTTCTTTGCAACCATATCGACTTTCAAATGTCTTGCCAAACCTGAACATCCAAAACTTAACCATCTCTAATATATACAATGTTACAGTTAACCACACAACTTCATTCAAGAAACAATGTCAAGAATTTATCGATAAGCATCGATATCCGAAGGTCAGATGCATCTGCATTTGACCTTGACCCCTCTAGTCTGTAAGCTGACACGCCGTGTCTAGCCCAGCCTCAGAGGTCTAGCCTTGACACTAGCTAGACACACAATACTCAACAGCTGATAGAAATAAAACAATCATTATTGTTTTTGAACGGAAACCGCTATTATGTGTCCTTGGTAAATGAATAGAGTTTGAGACCTAGGTTAGATGGTTTTTGTAATTATATATTAAGTTTTTTTTAGTGATTCAATCATATTTTTAATCAGTAGTCTTCGAGGTTTTTTTGATGCGAAACACTTTGGGAAAATTACTTAGGTACTTTGGGTAGTGAATTAAAATCTTTTAATCTCAGGGTTCCTATGTATTACTTACTTTTGTAGGTATTTGCAGATTTAAATGTTTGTTATGTCTCTAGATAATATTGTAGTTAACTATAAGTATATCCATCTATCTATAAATATGAAACAATTAATGTACAAACTAGTAAATAGATCTTCTAAGCAACCAGTAGTCACGAAAAACAATGAACTAAAAACAAATGATAGCCATTGTCATCAGTATGAACAATTGACAAGTCATCACAATTTGTCCGGGACAAACATAATGAATGAGCCTAATGAATAAACAATGTCTAATGATCGCGCGTTGCTATGCACAGGGTACTTGAGCGGTATTAATTGACGCTGCACTCATTTCCTATAGGTAGGTATAGCTTAAATTGTGGTCCGAAATTGTTGTACTGCATGTATTGAAAACCATGTATATTTGACAATAATATCATAACCTGTGGACTACTGTGTAGGTAGTAGGTATATATGTATTCTATAAGGGAAGGCAAAGGAAGGTTCGTAGCCTATCTATAATTTGCAAGTTGTTTAACAATATAAATTCTCTATTTTGTGTTTTTCCACGTTTTTGGGTTTTAACGGGTACAATTCGAATGCCTGTTGTCAGCTTTTTAATGGTACAAAAATTCAAAGGGACTAACTTATGCAGGGGTACTTAAGTAGGGGTACTTTTAGCAATTAAAACTTTCATAGACAGCTACAAAATTTCGCAACTCAGAGCAACATAAAAATTGAAGAATTCTTTTCTCCACTCCCCATCTTAGGCTCTTAACCCTGACAATTACAAACACCAAAGAAACAAACCAGGATATGATATAACAATAACAGTTCATGTTCAACGGCCACGCTTTCCACTTTCTTGTGATAGACATCTCGAGTCGTGGGAGTGCGGGTGCCGTGAGACCACATCGATTATTATCGACAGATCTGTTTTATGAGAGCTCGTTTGTATGGTCGTGGTGGTCTTGTGGTTAGGGTACTTGTACTTATGAGAAAAAGGTGTGATTTGCACCTGGCTTCTGACCTTTTATGAAAGGAATAGAAATGTTTGACTATTTCTTTAAGTAATTTTGCAGTACTGTTAGTTTGTATATTCTGATGTATTTATTAAATCTTCTTGCACATAACAACGTTTTTATCAGTCTACCTTTGAGTTTTGGTTGTCTTCTAATTGCGTCTTGGTCATCATTAACGAAGAATTGGTGAAGGAAAATATCGTGAGTGTTTGTTTCAAAAGTTTGATATCTTGCTATGTATAAGATATGCTTAAGATGTTTGTCTTTTGACTAAATATCAAATCTATCAGCTTAATTAATTAACCAAACAGCAGAACTTACGCTTAAGTGACTTGAAGCAAATAACTTAAGTTAATAATCTGCTGTTGTACATTGTTTGTTTGACATTTAAGTTTTGAGCAAGTAAAACATAGTTTTGCTTTTCACCCTTAAGCAGTTACGTGGGTGATATTTACTAACGCAATGTGGACTGCGTTTTGCAAGGTAAAATCAAAGATATAACCACGGAGGAAGGAAAGATATTGGAGATGCTATAAGGCAGGTAGGTCGGGCGCCTTCTTGTAGGTCAAGCAACGTGCGGTAGGCGTGAACTGTTACTAAAAGTAGCGGGTTGTCCTTGTCCTTGTCAAAAAAACAATTTTATTTAATTGATGATTTTATTTTGAAAAATATGACCGGGTTCCGTAGAAGGCGTTTAAGGGCGGAGCTGGTAAAGTTCTTCGTCCCAAGACCACGCACATTTTGGCGCGCTACCTTCTAAGGAGGTTTTGCGTTATGACATCTCCGCTAGATATTTTGTTCTCCATGGACATAAACCATCTCTTCTTTGTGGCTTCTTTTATAACAGTTCTATAATCTTGGTATACCTTAAACTTGCCACAACATTTTCTCCCTTTATTCATAAAAATGTAATCTAAAAATAGCAAAAACTTACTTACTACATTTCCCAGTGTACTCTCACAAGACATTATTCTGAATAACGTAAGAATATTTCCTAGAGGATTACCGACATATCTCGCTCTGTAAGGCTATGTGCCCGCAGCTATGTGACTCGACGTTCTTTTTAATATAAATGCTTCAGTATTGCTGGAGAACGTGGTTAAGTGGGTTAATAGACATTCTTTATTCATACTTGTTTGCTTGGAAATAATATGCTAAGTTTTGAATTAAAGAACAAACTTTTTTACATGCCTGGATTTTTTATTTGGTACTCTTCTGTGCGTCTTATAACTCTTGGAGTCGTAATGAGAATATTATTGGAGGCTGCTTGACACGTACATATTAAAAAATACGATATGTTTAGAATTGTATTTCCATGTCAGATGATATCAGATAGAGGAGTATGAAGGAAGAAGACATGTTGCACCAACCCCAAAAAAATAAAAATGGGATAAGGACACGAGTGATATAATGAAATTTCTTTCAAAAATATTACAGCTTCTCCCTGCTATTTCCTCAACAAAACATCAGTACAATAACAGTCTAATAAGCTAATAACCTCCCTAATTAGCAAGGAAACAAAAGATTAATAAACACAAAGCAAAAACTCAACTCATTGACACGGTATTGATTCCGAGTAGGTACTATTTTCTCATTCAAACGCGGAAAGCTAAAAAGCTCACCATTGTCTCAACGATGAGACTTGATCTTTTGTCTGTCTTTCTTTTTTTCTTTTGGCATTTTCTTTCCTAGTTTTCCTACGAATTACTGCGAACGGAGAACGGGGTGAAATGCAAGCTTTAATTTGAAAAATATCTCCCGGAAGAATGTTTTGTGAATTGTTTTTTAGTGGAGGAATGCAGGTTAGTTTTAAAGCTTCTTTCGGAACGTTTCGGGTTTTAACGTAAAGGTACCTACATCTATAAAACAGTACATGTATTTAGAAATTTACATACAGTTTATGTTTGTTTACTTTCTTCGTTATGTTTTTCTTCGATATCAAAAGTTGAGGGCGAGTTAATTTACAGAGAAATGAGTCGTTTTTTTGGGCTAAGTATAAAATTAAATAAGCAAATTGCCAAACTAAACAAAACACCAGAATCTACGTTAAGCTAATTTATAGATATTTCTCTCACATTTTCATCTTCAAAGCTTTCAATTTAGCTTTAGCCGAGTCCTTCAAAATCTTCATCCGTTGGCTAAAAAGCAAGCCTAACACATTTTTAAGCCAAAAAAGAAGTGAAGCAATAAAGTAATGAGAGGTCCAACCTTCGTGATGTCTTCGTTAACGTTGGACCAAAAAGGTTTCAAGGAAAAAGGTGCTATTTTGTGTAAGTACATACTTGTAATTTGCTGTGTGGGCTCGCTTAGTTAGATTGAGGATATTTAAGCAAGATTGTGTTGAGCTTTCAAGTTTTCAAAAAATTTAAAAGGCTTTTTTTTTTCAAGTGTATACCTACATAGCTCAAAAATTTAAAAAGCCATTTAGTTTCAAGTGTCGACACTTATATATTTGTGGCAGACAACTGGCATAAAATAAATTTATTTCGCAAATAGTTTGAAAATTACACTTTGAGACTAGCCAAAGGGTTTTCAACTAGCCAGCTGCGATTTAGGTGATCTTCACACTGCCCCGCATCACGCTGCATCTTGCGTGTCGACGCACCTACGCGCGTTCCTGCGGGAGTGCATATCTGCATCATCGTGCGGGTTTTTCACGCACTCACGCGCGTAGGTGCGTTTTGTAAATTCACGCACAGCGAGTTCCATTTTCAAATATACACGTCATGCCCATTCAAAATCACGCGCGGCATTGCGGGATTCAGTGTGCCATACCTTGCGTCTCGCCCCGCACCTACGCGCGGGGGTGCGTGTTTCCCCGCATGTATGTGCGTGATCCGCATGAACGCGCGTGGATGCATTTTCAGTGTGTTGGACTATGCGTGTTTTCCATACAAACGGAGATATTTCCATACAACGGAAAAAAACGCATCCACGCACTACGCTGCATCATGCGGGGCAGTGTGATAATCGCCATACACACGAACTCTGTTGACCATACACCTAACAACAGAATCACAGCTTGACATAGTTCACAATACAAGGACCTAATCAATGTTACTAACAAGACAAGACATGTTACTTGTAACTACAAGTCATAGCTCCTACTATGCAGGTCACATGCAATTCGCACACTGTTTAAATAGATATAAATTAATTACGCATTCACTAGGCTCAAGGTCGTGTGAACGCAAGAGAAGTAGGATTGTGCGTAGTACAAGCTATGGTGGAGCTAGTAAAAACTTCGCTAAAGCTTGTACGTGATGAAGAATGAAAAAAAAAAATAATTAAAGGACAGATAGTTGTGCACCACGTCTTGTGGTTTCATCCAGTGGACAAGACGGCCACAGCAGACGAGGAAGGCACCGGAAAAGATGGCGGGATGACAACGGCGACAACCCTGATTGGTGGGAACTATCAGAGCATAGAGAGGTATGGAGAAAATGGGGAGGCCTTTTCCCAGCAGTGGGACAGTTAGGGCAAAGAAAAAGAAAAGATAGGGGTGAAGAGGTATTTTGGAAAATGAACAAGTATGAATAGCTGATGTTTTGTTAAGGATGCAACGTTGTTCTCATTTTAGTATATGATTGAGTACAAAGAAAGAGAAGTTATCGGCTGTTTTTCTATCTATGTAAGTTCAGTTTATTTAAGTTCAAGTTCTTTGTTGCGAAATCTTTTACAACCAATATAAGCCACTTATTTCATATTGCTCTATTATATAATCAGAGATTATAATCAACAGTTGGTACTATAACGATCTCATCATCGATTTAAATCAGAATCAAATGATTATGATTGCCATCAAATTATCATGATTACGGCCATAGTTTAGAGTGATGAAACTGGCCCTGTGTGAAACTGGGCCGTCCTCTGCAATGTAGGCTAAGTTAGCAACACTGTAGCTTCGTGCTTACTAATTAAACTTAGGTGAGACGTGACAAATACGTGTGTAAAATACCTACAACTGTTTTTCTTTTAAAGATACGAAATATAATGAAATTTAAGATTTGCATTTTTTTAAATCTTTCAACAGGTAACTGGTAACAGACTCAATGTGCAATAAAATTTGAATATCAAAATACTTACCGTCTTACCACAAAAACTTTTAAAAGTCAGTTTAAGCCTTGTCTAAAAAAATGTCAAATTATGACGTTGACATATGATTCATTTTGCAGCCACAATTTTTTTAGACAAGTGTAAAACAGGGTTTAAGTTTTTGTAGTAAGGCCATTAATTGTTATTTATTGCAACCCAGCTGTTTATCGTGATCCGATGGTTTAAGGTTATCCGCGTCTTGGAGAAACTCCTTCTCGTATCCGTACCGATAAAAAATATACCTAGCCTACGTCACCTATACTAGGACCAATTTAGTAGTTTCGAAGCCTACAAACAAACCAACCACAATTTTTTCCCTCTTTAGAACATAAGTTAAGATACCAAAACAATATCGCATCGCATATCTTATACTAATCGAAAGCCTAACACCTGACGCCCACAACCCACATCACATTGTTAAACCAACAATAGACCGTGGCTTCTGTCGGATCTTACAAGATAACACGATTGCCCATACATTTGAGCAATGTTTAACATCCTACACATATGCATTGTGAATAGGCTTTATCATGTGACAAGTGGAGAATTTATTAGTGATTATGTGCTTAGAATGTCGTGCTCGCAGGTTAACTCCTACTCAAATATGACCATAGTCTTAGTGGATACTCTGCAAACTAAGGGTCAATTTATACAAGAGCAAAGTCGAAGCGCATCGAAGCGACTTTCCAAAACTGGACATAACAAGTTGAAACTTAACACTACAGCGTAAAGCACACATTTCTTCTGGGATTTTAAAAAGTTGCGCGTATTCTTGGAAACAGTCGGCCGACCGTTAACCCGATGGTGGCTGAAGTTCAGTCAAAGTTTTCGGTTGGTCTGAAGATGGCTAAATCCCTGATCGTCAGTGTATTAGTGTCATTTAACTAAATCAGTTTAGTAGTTTTTGAGTGAAACCGCGAAAGATAGACGGACAGACAGAGTTACTAGTCAGGATGTGAAATGTCATTTTTATTCGAGTTTATTAGCCGATTATACTATTTTCAATAGAAATCAAAAGCCACAATTTCAGCTTATAAAACATTGACCTCAAGCAAAATAAATCATGCATCGATACACAACCGAAGTGCTACATAAAATTCTACAGCCGTTAAATATACAAAAAATACATTTTTATTTTAATCCATTAACTTGATTAGTTTCTTCACTAACAGCCAGTTTCTTCATCAAAAGTAAAAGCCAAAGGAAAAGTCAAAGTAATGTCTAAAGCAAAAGTTACGGTCAAATAAGTTTTTTCTATTAGTTTTGTTTTCACTTTAGCCTTGAAAAAACGAATTTGACCGTTACTTTTACTTTAGACATTACTTTGACTTTTACTTTTGATGAAGAAACTGGCCGTAAGAGTATCTGCACACAGCAAACTAAACAGTCAGCCGACAGTTAATCCGATCGTTGGCAATTTTTTAAAATAAATCCTTGATTCCTATCAACGTTTTCAGTCTGTCTGATACCGGCTAAATACTAGATCGCTGATATGTGCGTACTACCATTCATCTTCATACTGATTGATAAGCCCAAACAAACTATCGGCCGACTAAAAATTTGCAGTGTGAATCACTAACGGCCAGTTTCTTCATCAAAAGTTAAAGCCAAAGTAAAAGTCAAAGTAATGTCTAAAGTAAAAGTAACGGTCAAATTCAATTTTTCTATTAGTTTTGCTGTCACTTTAGCCTTGAAAAAACGTATTTGACCGTTACTTTTACTTTAGACATTACTTTAACTTTAACTTTTGATGAAGAAACTGGCTGTGAATGGACGCTGGGCTAATTAATAACTTGTGCCACTGATGGACGGTACGGATTATACGAAAAAAATCCCACAACCAGAGGATTTATATTTTTAATCTTTCGCTCATTTTTCAAGCTGTTGTTGATTTATATCGGAACAAATCCCGGTACTATGTTTGTTTAAGAACGATTTTTTGTTTGTTTGTTTGGTTAGGGAATTCTATTGATATTGGTGAAGATATTATGTAGCTAATATTTTCACAGTATTCAGTGAAAATATTTTGCTTGAATTTCTCTGAGAATTCGCTTTGGCGTAAAAGCTACATGTAGGTACTCTCGCATTTTTAATATTAGGTACTTAGTAAGTATTTAAAATACCCGCACAATGCAGACTTTTATTCGTCTGATAGTTTATTTAAAAAAAAAATGACAACCATCGGGTCAGATGTCGGCCGATTGTTTAATCTTCAGTATGCAGTAGCGCTTATAATAATTAGTTACCTATACAGTGACAATATAGCAAAATAACAAATAAAGCCTCACAATATTTAACAAAATCTCATGACCCCAAAACAACTGAATAAACAGTAAACCTTATATAATTGAACCTGTAACGATTAGCTGCTAAAAGTTAAAAGTAAATAATTTGTTAGTTTATGGCCGTTAGTAAAACTTATGTTTATTATCGCAATAAATATTTGCAGGTTTTAAAATGTAACCTTTTTATTGGGCACTAAACTATACGAAGGGGAAAATGGTCAACTCTGGTACTTTTATGTTTATTGTGCCTTCAGAGTATCAGATAACTAATTACTCAGTAGTTTTACGATCTCATTCATCATCATCTGCCTAGCCTTTTCCCATTATTTATATTATTTTCCCATGTTCTATGCGCCATGTTGGGTCGGCTTCCAGTCTAACCGGGTACAGTTGAGTACCAGTGTTTTACAAGGAGCGACTGCCTATCTGACCTCCTCAACACACTTACGGGTTTTGTTATGTTTATAGGTTTTACGATCTATTTAGATATAGATATAATTATTTTATTGGTAAATCTAGCAAATAACATTTTCTCATGATTCAATATTTTTCAACGATTTACGAAAGAAATATGTAACTGAACTCAAAACTTCTTACAACATTTTCTTCTTGAAATTTTTTATAGTCTTAAAATAAAATTTAATTTACGTTTTCGAAGACAATGGTATTTGTAGTAGAGAGATATTGATACGAGGGCTGCCTTTTAAGTTGTGTCGTTTGAAATAAGTATAGATAATCCAATAGGTTATTACCGTTTATTATTTTTTTAAGAATACTTAGCGATATTTAATGCACTTTTGCATGCATTCAAATCAGTTTTTAAATATTTATTCCATTCCAAAGTGGGGGTAGTCAAAACGGCCGATTTGTATACGTCAACAGCTTCTTCAGGTGTGCTGAAAGGTAGTCCACGAAGAATTTTCTTAATTTTGGTTAATGTATTAAAATCATTAGTGCTTAAGTTACAGCTGTAAGGTGGATGATCCAATATTACAACATTTTGGGAACTCAAAAACATCGGTGTTTGGCGGGCGGTGCGCGAACTTGCATTGTCATGGTGCAGTATCATTCGAAGTCTTGGATAGTTTTTTCTAAATTCGGTGATGACTTTTGGCAAACAAACAATGGTATACGAGTCAGCGGTAACCATGTCGCGATATTTTAGTACAATAGTGGCGACACGATCACCCTTTGCCAAAAACGAGACAACCATTTTTTTTTTAAGTGCTTTGCGAGCGTACGACTTTGGTCGGTTTTGGCTCGTCTTG
The DNA here is from genome assembly GCF_022581195.2 of Helicoverpa zea. Lineage (NCBI taxonomy): Eukaryota > Metazoa > Arthropoda > Insecta > Lepidoptera > Noctuidae > Helicoverpa > Helicoverpa zea. The sequence continues at coordinate 2,860,008 of NC_061453.1, forward strand.
GAAGACCTAGACAGCTGACTGCTGCTTAGAATCCGGATCATAAGCGTATATCCAGGACTTGTTATCACTAACTATATCATAGACCTGCTTTGACTCTCCTCGGTCGAATCGCTGCAGAGTTTGACGTCACCAACTTACTAGGGCTGTTTCTTGGTCGTCGCTAAGAAAATGTGGTATCCATGGAGAGATCATCTATCTTACGCCAAGTTCTTCGTGTAGGATATTTTTGACTGTGGTCCCTGAAATGCCCACGGATGCCTCTATTTCACCATATGCTACATGTCCGTCTGCGAGGATTAGCTGCCGCACAGCCTCGATATAAACTTGCATCATGGCGGTTTTTGGACGACCTTCACGAGGCTTGTCACTGAAGCTAGAGTGCCCAGGTTGAAATTCTAAATATCAGCGTTCTGCGGTCCTAAGGAATGGTGCTACATCACTAAATACAGAATTAATCTCTTTCTAGTACTGAAGTCGCGACAATCCCCTTTTAAAGTTGTAGAAAATTATCGCACTCAAATTTTCCTTACACATTTCCATTTTTGCAACCGACCTGTCACCTTTGAATGGACGATACAATAAAACTATTAGACCTATTTAAAAACATTCTTTTGTTTTCGAATTCTAAATTCAAAAAGATTCAAATAGCATATATATATATTTTTAAAAATCGCGGGAGGTTACCAAACGACAGAACTTAAAAGGCAGCCTTACGTATTTACGCAATAAAATCTAATATAATTATTTTCAGGGGCAATGTCTTCAGGAGGAATTTAATAAAAATAAAATTTAATGGGAAAATGCCCTTGTTTACTGAACGCTATCATGAATTAATTTTCTTTGCGCATAAAATGGCTGATGAATTTTTTAATGTCGAAGCGAAGTCCAAAAGTTAGACTATCTTGGTTAAGATAAAAATATGTTTACATCATGTCATCATTATTAGCCCTTTTGCAGTTCCATACCGTATTAACTTAGAAAAGTTTCATTGGTACTGCCAGACCTGGAATCGTACCCAAATTCATACTTGAGACGTGGGTTCTTTACCCACTAGGCCACCACGACATACTGCAGGTCACATCATGTCAGAAAATTCAGGCATTGAAGGAACGAGATTATAATGTATGTAGATTAAATCATAAGGTTTGAGGATGTCGGGAAAAGTAATATAAATATAATCAGCTTACTGTCACTCGGATATCAACATATTGTATTAACTTTTATTACAGCTGTTCTTCTGTAAGATTCTTTATTTATATTAAAGATCACCGAATTGAAGTTAGAATATAAATACGATTATTTATATAATATACGAAGAGCTTCTGGGTAAGGCAGTTGATCATAAAGTGAAGCAACGCTTGGCGTCAAACGATGCTTGTTATGACCATTTCCTCTATGTTTCGGAAAGCATGATATACTGCAGGTCCCGGTTGTCATTTGAACATCTTTGGCAGTCGTTATGGGTACTTAGCAGCCAAAAGGTCTGACAACCAGTCTTGCATAGGGGTATTCGGTTGCCCGGGTAACTGGGCTGAGGAAGCCAGATAGGCAGTCGCTCCTTGTAAAATTGGTACTCAGCTGTATTCGGTTAGACTGAAAGCCGACTCCAATATGTTTGCGAAAAGGCTTATAAAAGAGATAAAATAGTTTATCTCTCAATAACAAGTGTGATTAACTCTCTGCTGTAGTCTGGTTTTTATATCTCAGCTACATCAGAACTTCCTTGAGATTTCATTATCTATTGAATACAGTGAAAGGAAAGTTTAACCCCCTGAAAAGGAGACTCGGAGAAGGAAATGACTAATCAAATGATATAATCTTTAATTAAACAGAACCAATTAATTTCGCGTTATCCCAAGTTATTCATAATTCCGTGGAAACGTCCCGACTAATCTTTGTAATTTGCATCTTAGCCTACGAGCATACTGCATACTAAACAGTCGGCCGATAGCTGACCCGATAGTTGGCAATTGTTTTTAAAAAGAAAGTCTTGGTTCAAATCCATGTTTGCAGTGGGTCTGACACCGGCTAAATACCTGATCTTGGTAATGTGAGTACTACCATTCATCTTCATACTGATTTATGAGCCCAAACAAACTATCGGCCAACTAAAAGTTTGCAGTGTGCTCTTAGACAATACACAGCAAGATTAAAATCGAATCCTAATTTAAGTTTGTAAAACAATACAGTAGTTTCGTAACAGCCTGTTAAATTTTAAACTAATTAAGTTAAAATTCGAAGTTAGTTTACTTTGTAAGTATTTCGATCGAAACTTTCGTTAAGGTAGCGTTGATTTTGAATTTATTTTGTATCGGGTATTTTATGAAGGTAATTTAGAAGCTTTTGTTACACAATTAATTCTTAAAATGTTGATATTTTAAAGTTGTAGTTAAGTAATTAATATGTATTACATGTTGCTTGGTTTTATTTGAAGTTTAAGGCAAAAGTCGATATCAATCCTTTGTGTATGTATATTTGATGTTAATAAGCATTTTGTAGTCATTAAACTTATTTTCTTCTCTAGACAATAAACCTATAGTCTGTCAATCCATACTTTAGCCAGTTTACCAAATCCATACAACCTATACAGATAAGTATATCGGGTGTGTCGTTCACAATCACATTAAATGAAATGCGTTAATATACTGGTTAATATATGTCCATTAATACAAAGAAAAAAGAAAAATACGTAAAAATAAAAAAAAATGCATTTTTCAAATAAAATTTTTTTGAATAAAAATGTGCGGAAATTAGAACACCATATAAAAGTCAGTCATTACAAACAACTGAAATTCTCCCGTGTGAACTGACACCTGTCAACTGATCAAAACATTCGATATCCCTAACTTTATCGCTGCTTTACACATGATGTTGTAAATTATAAAAACGAAAAATGACTCCTGTGGTTAAACCACTGAATGGATTAGGTTATTTTTTTTTTTAAATTCGCCATAGAATATCATAAAGTATATGCGATAGGATTTAATGTGATTGTGAACGACACACCCGGTATATCCATTTAACTGTTCCAACGTTTACCTATTCTCTTTCACAGTAACTTTGCAACTAGATCACACATACATACAGACTAACTAAAACCGTATAGATATGAAAATGGACTCACCGATGAAACCCGTCCAATGGTGCCTGGATAACATTTTCAGCTCGGAGCACCAATAAGCACTGAAACAAATGAAACGACAGGTTAGTTGCAGAAGTACGAGTTCATATGAGATTATTTTGGATAATAATGAAGGATACTTTTGGAAATAGAGGAAAGTTGTGGAATGCTTCACGTATGAGAAGGAATGCTATCTACATCTATTTGATAACCCCTAATGTAGATTAAAAAAAAAACTTAAACTGTTCAACAATATTTTTAAAAGTAGGTACAAAATATTTAAGTATATATTTTTTAGTTTGGTTTTATTCTGTAAATATTATTCTTTTTGAAATTGTGCCGCAGCAAGGCTATTTCTAAGACTTTCAACGCCAATCGTAACACAAATCACAGTCACGACGACGGCGACGTAAGTATGGCAATAATGATGTAGTAAGTACCTATTTCAATTCACAATCAATGTGGAACTTCTACTTCTACTCTGTTGAGTAACATAGGAATCCCAATCAGACATTGTAATTGCATTTCATTTGCTGTCCGCACAAGGCATTGATCACATACTGGCATGATCATACATTTGTGCCGACTTCACTCACAACTGCACAGCTACACTCGACCTTCTTACTAACAACATAAGGTTGAAAATCCCATGTAGGTAAACGTACCACAGAGTTCAGAAATTATTTGAAATTGAATCTTAGCATTTCAGAAATAGGGTTGATTTTACAATGTTTTTCTCTGCGTTATGCATTTAAAATGTGTTCGTATAGACGTGAAATGAACAGCGTTTAGTTAATATTGCTGTTGAGTACATACAAGTACACAAACGTTTCATATTAATGGTTTGAATTCGGGTACAGTCGGGGTAAGTGGTTGTTTTAGGATGACAATGAGGGTAGCTTTTGTGATGGCGTTTATAAACAGTTCGAGAGAACATGATGGCTGAAGAGGGCATAAATAGCGCTCATAGCAAATTCTGTTGATTTTATGTAATAACCAATGATCGACTCTTGAAATAACTAACAAAGTTTTAAACACTACAGGTGCTACTATCTTTTAAAATTTAAACGAAATAATAGCCTTCTAAAAAGGACGTACGCTCAATTCTGATAATTGTATGAACGAATTATTATCTCATTATTTACCTATACTTAAATCGCTTTACATTACTTTCAGTTTAACAAAAGTTCAGTTTCTGAGCATGTTAATAAAATTTCATTAACATTTATACAATACAATATATATTACGTCCACATTATTACAGCTTCCACACAAAACAAAAGACAATCCCAATAAACAAACATTAACTACACCACAATAGAGGAAGAGAATTAAATTAATTTGTATAACAAAGTGAGAACCTTTTGTATACTTGATTAAGTTAATTTGTATTGAAATGAGCTCGTGATGAAGAACAAGGGTAATTAACAGGATTAAGCGTACTTCTTAGGTTAACTTTACTTCATAGTACAATAGTTATTTCATCCGCGTCGCGAAATAACTACTTACGGCCGGTTCACACATGTCTCCGTTTTACTGTTCCGTTTTATCGTGTACGTTTTTTTTTCGTCGATGGCGTATGTAGTTGTATGAGTGACTTCACACGTGGCACAGTATTCTGTATACAACTACATACGCCATCGACGAAAAAAAAACGTACACGATAAAACGGGACAGTAAAACGGAGACATGTGTGAACCGGCCGTTAGGTACTTACATATCGTACGTGGATAAAAAGTAGCTTACATAGATACTCTGTTACCTATGTATAACATGTTGTTGACTGACATTTGTTTGTTTGTAAAGCCTCCGAAACTACTGAAACCATTTGAAAAAATATTTGACTGTTGAGAAGTTTAGCCGGGTACGGTGTAAGTAAGTGGTTTCCCTAGAACGACAGAGAACCCGCGTTAAAGAGCTGGTTGTTAATGTAATCGTTTTATTCCAATTATTTCCACGATTATTTCCATCAACATAAAGAAGACGAAGAAGACAATTTTAGAAGACAGACTCATGAAGACACAGCTTCCTTAACCCTAGTTCAGTTTAATATTTAAGTGAAATCTTGTTTCTACTAAGTGTTATTCGAACGTAGGTAAATAAAACAACTTATTCTAACTTATATAAGCCTGAGTTGACATCGCCACGTGCACTTTCAGTGCAAACGATATCAAAGGAAGCCTATAAAATAATTTCTAGAGATCAAAAGCTGTAAGTAGTTAAATAACATTTAATTAGTTACCTTAACTTACCCATGTTTACAGTTAATTTAACTTACATAAGTAAATCAAAGCACTTGAAGGGGTTCGAAAATTATGCAAAGGGAGGGAGAATATAAGTTACCCACGGTTTCACCCATGCCTTGTTAGATGTAGCGGTTTCCTGTAGTTTCACCCGCGTCCCGAGAGAACTACTACTCGCACCCAAATAAAAGGTAGCCTATAGCCTTCCTCGACATGTTGGCAACAGTATGACAGTAGCCTAGCCCTTCCTGGTTCTATCCTATTTCCAGACCTACTAATTTCAGTTTATCCTGTATCCACATCATGGATACAGGATAAACTGAAATTACCATTTCGGTTGGTTCAGTTGTTGCACAGTGACAAAATTGGAATATTAGTTAGTATGTAAATATAAAATGTAACCTAATCAAATGTCAATTGGCGACTGCCAAATTGAATTGGAAATCATTAAAAAATAATAACTTTAAAGTTCATTAAATTGCTATTATTATAAAAAAATAAAATCCGGCTTAACGAAATGCATAGCAGATATTATAATCCTTTACCTACTTTATATTAAAAATTAGTATTACTCTAAGAGGATTTCTCTATTAATCCGAATATTTTTTAATTATAATAAAGCTTAAGATAGTGTAATAATTGCAATAGTTATTTTGGCTTTTGTGTTTCACAGATTATATCTCATACTTTCTAGATTAAGCACACATAATAAATGTCTAATATACTTAAATATGAACATTAAACTTAGCCTACCCGCAGACAGCAGACTAAACAGTTGACCAACAGTTGGCCGATTTTTTTTGAAAATCGTGATTTCAATTAAAGTTTTAGCCGATCTTTGCCGATTTTTTTTAGAAAATTGTGAATTCAATCAAAGTTTTTAGTTGATCTGATATCGAACAAATACCCGATCGTTGTTATGTGCGCACTTCTATACATCTCCGCAATTATCAAACGCCCGATTCAACTGTTGGCCGACTAAAAAGTTTGCGGTTTGCGGGCATTCTAAGTAAATAGAATGTCTACGAGTATAATTTCTATATAGTAACTGAAATACTAGAAAGTGCTATTACTCTAGTCTAGAACGAGTAGAAAACTACATTTATGCAATTCATTTCTTATAATATTATTCTTAAGTATCATATTAATTGAGATGACTGCTGAAAAGAGATTTTTATGACGTTCATTAACTTTATAAACAACTTTTATTATGTCTAAGGCTAGCTTAATAATACTCTTTAGTGGAGATAGAGACTAGACTAATTAGGATTTAATTCAAGTAACAACTAAGTTATGTAAGCAGCAGATTAAGTTACCTATTCTTTAAAAAAAATATTGAAGTATTCATATTAAAAATGTATAGGTATGCAAATGAATTAATATAACTACTACTACTATTATAGAACTACTCTTAAAAATATAAGTAGGGAAAACGTACCTATGTAAAACTTATTTTGCATTTTTATTTTATTTTCGTCCTCTGATACAAATTCTATTTAAGTAATAGGTATGTTAATAAGCTATCATTTAAAATTTATTAGTATTTCAGATTTCCTTATTTTATTTTATTTTTTACAGTTTTCCTCATTTTTGTTATTGTATTTTTGTGTATATGACGTTTCTAGAATTTTAAGGCTACAGAACCGCTAGCTGCAATATGTAAAAGTAGGCGCATAATGCAGTGTGTATTGTATGCATTTCCATAATGTATGCGGTCTACATTCCGCACTGATTGTTCTAAATCTGTCATTTAACCAATATAATGAACCTTTGCACAATTTGCAGTAGACCTACCAACTTTTTACACGATAAAATGTCATTATACCTACTAGTAAACGGTGCTAAACTACACAAAACTACCCATTCATAATACAGTGACAATAAAAAGCTATATTACGTCACTCGGATCGGTTCACATTGTCGTAACTTTGTCGCACATGCGATTCGCAGCGTTCGCACGCGACCGCGCGTTGCGCCACATGATTCCTCCGACCTCGACAAAAAATGACGCGACTGGCGCAAGATTCAGGTGAAAGCATACAATTAGTGCGTGTTACGCAAGACTGCGACTAGTCGTCCGAATTTGGCGAGTTGTCGCGAAGTATGCGGCCGCACTTATTCCGAGAAAATGCTTAGATGCGGTTTGATTGGTCATTTTGCTTGATGTACTTACTACTTACGTTAGTGGGTTAGGCTACCGGTATTTTCCACTAAGCTTGGATTTTACTCTAAAAGGAATTGGAATCTCTGTGAATTTGAGCGGCGGATGACATGCAATTTACGTAAACGCTGCATCTGCAATCCTCTAACATACATACTATAACTCCCAAAAACGTCATACCGGTACGAGAACGGAATATCCTATTAGCATATTAAGTCTTGCTTCAGAAGCTTCCTGGGCTCTAGCGACCAAATTCCGGTACCTGGTAGGTAAATGATTATGTACATACATGCTACTTAAAGTATGTAGGTGCACAATACTGCTTCTGAATTTCCTTAGCCCCGTAGGTACGTGGCAGTCTAGCGATAAGATCTAGACGTGACAGTCAAGCGAAGACAAGCGATAAGGTATAGAATCAGTGAGGAGATTATCTAGGCTAGTCATGTCTTGAAATTGTCACCCAAACGTATTCAGACTGGAGATAGCATTGTCCTCACAAGAATAACTGGTTTATTAGTTCACCTATTTCAATTTTAAAAGGGTGGCGTTTTATATGCGGTTGAGACTTATCGGATCAACTGTCACTGAAGTTATTTTTATAAGACAAAAGAAAATCAATGTGTTTCGCGACTGCTGTATTCAAAAGCGATATTCAACGGGTTAATAAAGCATGTAGGTTACCTTGTCCGAGAATCAAATACCTAAGAATAAAATATTGCATTAGGGTCAATGACCGGTGCATCTAAGTTGGTGATTTTTCTAGACCTATCTTTTGTTTTGTTCTAAGTTTCCTTTAGATAAAGCTTTTAAGCTTGTTTCTGCCTGTATTTATAGGATTGGTGCGTATTATTTATACGTTTATTTTGCTCATTATCATACATTCTTGTCTAGGTTATAAGCTCGGCCTTTATTCTAGACAAACTGGTTTAGAAATCAGGTACAATTGTATAAATACCTTGTTTGCTATATTTCTCTCTATGAATAACCAAATATATGATTTGTAAAGCTTTGTTGATTGAAAAATCGGGTTATAAGTATAAATTCTAAATTGAAGAAACCACCATCATAACCAAGGATGAGAATGTTCATTGTTTAGGTCTTCCCCGTCGTTGTAAAGAACGACCGGTTCAAAGCGACCTGATTTTTTAAATCGCCAATCTGCCACCATTATTTCCACGACAAGAATTAATCCAACGGTAAGCAGCTTATTGAAATCTAGCCAATAAGAAAGCTTATAATTTAGCTTAGAAGAACTAGGCTTTAAATAATGTAGGTACATGTAGTAGGTCCTTGTTCAGTACATACAGTAAAGTAAAATACTTTTTACATAACACTCCGTTTTAAGAGCACTCTGATAAAAAATATTACCTAAGGCAAATCAATACCTACTGGTAGTAAACCATTCAGATTAATCTTTCAGGCTTCAGAGTATTAATTTAAATTACAACGATAGATTAGTTTTAAGATCTTAATTAAACCTTGAGGATTTAGTTTCAGTTGATTGAGGCAAAAAGTTCTTTTTAAATATTCAGTAGTGTGAGAATGTTTGCCCTTTAAACTTCATTTTAATATTCTCTTCTTTTTCTTTCGTATTTGAATTTTATTGGTTTTTAATTGACTTTTAATGGTCTTCAATATTGCGCTTTATAAATAAAACTGCCACCTGATATTTATTACTAACTAATTATTTCAGAATCAGTGTAGTACTTCCAGAGACTACCCATTCCATGAAATTCTGTACATGATCTTCAATCTGCTCTATTCCTATTTTATCTTAAGTCTCGTCTATCCGATGTCATCTAACAAGAACCATACCTTTATAATCCATACTAATTACCTATTTATATGAAGAGAAAATAATAATAAATAACAGCAAATTAATAATTATTTAAACCTCATCAAATAAATCACGAAGACTTGTTATAATGTTTTAAATTGTAATTATTGGCTACAAATGTTTCAATTTGAACGCAAAATCATTACCCCTCGTAGCAAACATTCAATATTCATAATGCATAACCCAATACATTTATGAAGCCTGATTGACGTATAATTGATTGTTAGTGGAATAAATTAGTGAAAATTAATACATTTTCGACATTTTACAATAAGTATTTTTAATGAGTACTAATGTTTTGTTTTCCCGTGGTTTCACCCTCCTCCCGTGGGAACTACTACCCGTTTTGGGATAAATATAGCCTATGTTACTCGGGAAGAGTGCAGCTTTCCAACAGTGAAAAATTTTTTTGAATCAGTTTCAATAGTTTTGGAGCATTCACAAAGAAAATAATGTTTCCTCTTTATTATAAATATAAGTCATCATCCTCCGAGCCTTTTTCCCAATCATGTTGGGGTCGGCTTCCAGTCTAACCGGACTCAGCTGAGTACCAGTGCTTTACAAGAAGCGACTGCCTATCTGACCTCCTCATCCAGTTACCCGGGCAACCCGATACCCCTTGGTTAGACTGGTGTCAGACTTACTGGCTTCTGACTACCCGTAACGACTGCCAAGGATGTTCAATGACAGCCGGGACCTACAGTTTAACGTGCCATCCGAAACACAGCCAATGGTGTCTAAGATATACTTAGAAAGTACATACAGACTTAGAAAAGTTGCATTGGTACTGGACCTGGGATCGAACCCGCGCCCTCATACTTGAGAGATTGGTCCTTTACCCACTAGGCCACCACGACTTTTTTTACTTATAAATATAAGTATAGATCTAAAAAGTCGTAAGTGCATTGCCAGCCTTTTACGAAGTACGCTCTTTTTTCGAAGGTTTGAATGTCGAATGATAATTAAGTGACTTTAAACTTTAAACCTTGGACCTTTTATGATGCGCAGAGCAAGTTCTGCTTCATAAAATTAATGAAAACCTACATAAAATTAAACTGAAGCTCGTAGTGACGTGATTAAGTCGACATTTTGGATACAAAAATACCGCAGGCATGTTCGGTGTATATTCAACTGTATTCATGACTTTCTACAATATATAGGTACTGAAGATGTAAACCACTGGTACTCAGCTACATCAGGTTAGACTGACTACAACATACTTGGGAAAAAGGCTCGGAGGATGAGGACGGAGGATGATGAAGATTAAATGAGATAAATAATGCTAGTATTTAAAAGTATATATTACAATGAAAGTGAAGTTAATTTTGTGGTAGATGCAACTGAATTTACTTTTCCTTTAGAATCTTTCTCACATTTTAGCCGACAAACAAAATAAGTTCGTGCTCAAAGGGAAGTGTCGTTTCAGTTTATCGATAAAACAGCTCGATATTTTCCACAACACTGAGACTTTGTGTAGGAAATTTCGCGGCTGCCTCAAAGGTGCCTTTGTGCCAAGTCTTGGCAGCTTGTCCAAGCAATAATCTGAAGGGTCCTCTCGATATAATGTTATTTTAAACTTGACTCCTCTATTTATAACTTGGTCTTTGTGTTCGACGTGATCAGACTTAAGTGTTTAAAGGATACTTGCAAATAAAGTGTGTTGTTATTGTGCAAATTCTTGGTAGTGTCGATAAAAGATTTTTCTATTTACCTTTGCAGTGTTTTGTGACCAATACTTCATTGGGACTTTATAATTTTTGTATTGGGTGCACAAACTGAGCAATGTCACATACTTACAGACCTCTATTTCCAAAAGTGTAAAGACAGCGCGATTCGCATACAAATAAAAATAGTAGTTATTAATTTTCCTGTATGCGCCGTCGCCGTGGCACGCAGACGGGTAGGTACACTCAACCACAAAATCCAGGCAAAGTATGAAGTTGGGTGTCGCGATATCTTCTGTAAGATTCTTGTTCACTATTATAAAAAAGTGTAGAAGATATGTGATTTCTAGAATTTATGTATTCTTCAAAAACATTAATAACATGAAAATCAAATATTATATTGAACTGTTTGCACTCTCAATACCGGCAGAAATACAGGCTTGAATAAGTTTCTTTCTGTCTGCGTTTTCTTTTTTGTTATTTTTTGTTACAGCCTTTTTATCGTCCCACTGCTGGGCACAGGCCTCCTCTCACACGAAGAAGGATTGAGCGTTAATCAATTAATCTGCGTTTTCTAATTAGTATTATTCAAAATATAAAACAAAACGACTAACAGCCAGTTTCTTCATCAAAAGTTAAAGCCAAAGTAAAAGTCAAAGTAATGTCTAAAGTAAAAGTAACGGTCAAATTCAATTTTTCTATTAGTTTTGCTGTCACTTTAGCCTTGAAAAAACGTATTTGACCGTTACTTTTACTTTAGACATTACTTTAACTTTAACTTTTGATGAAGAAACTGGCCGTAAGTAAATAAAGCAAAACATTTCACATCCTTACTGCACCACTTATTATAAAAAAGTATTTTCCCAACTGTACCTGCATGCAGTGACAATGAGTGTGCATGTGTGCGTTAATGTATCTTCGCGTCACGCTGTCTAATAAATAATGTATAGTGAAACGTAGGAAACATTTGATCGAATTATTTCACGGATGGCGTCAAATGGCGGTCTCGCAACGTTACAAGCACAGCGTACACTACCAACTTTTAGTCGGCCGATAGTTTGGATAGGAGCATTTTTTGTGATACCAAAAATCTTTATCAGATGTCTCAAAGAACGCGAACTCCTCGTTAGTTCACTCGTAACTGATCGTTTTGGTCATGCCCACTGGACGAAATTAACCTAGAAGAAGGCGCCTGACCTACCTTCATTGGCATCTCCGTTCATCTTTGATTACTCCGTGGCTTGGGTTCATGAATCAGTGTGAAGATGAATGGAAGTAGGTACACACATAACAATGATCAGTTATTTTTCCTGTATCAGACCGAATAAAAACTTTGATTGAACTCTCTATTTTATATTATTACTTCTTCTGTCATGCGTTTACTGTAGGTGCATAAATGGTTAAATAACAAATACTTAAATAGATTTTCTTTACAAAATATTTTACCAACTGCCGTGGCAACAGTCGGCCCACTGTTTAGTCTTCAGTGTGCGCGTGAGCAAAGAGTTTTAAATACTTATTTACTTTGTATTCAAGTCTTGTGTTGTGATGTCATTTACTTTATGGTGATAGTGCCGTTATGTGGCCAATGGTTATACACCGATTTGGTGAGCATAAGAATTTTTAGACGGAATATTTTGCAAGTTTGGTAGATTTTAGATAACGTAACAGTATGTGTAAGTTATATTGAAAACCATACAAAAAAAAAAAATATTTTATAGAATAGGACATAGAAAACCAATTACAGGATTTCACGAATAGAAATAGATTAGCACACTTAGCCAAACTGTGTCGTTATCTGCAATAATCTATCAGGAAAAGTTATAGCTAAATATAGGGGTACTTAATTTTGTCCTGAACCTATCGACTTCTTATTAAGTTAGATAGGATAAGTTTTTGTTACCAAGTATAATTTCCAAATGAGTCAATCAAGACGTCGAGGACAAAACGTTTATAATCTGAAGTAGGTATTATAACGAGAAAGCGCCAACGTCTTTGTAACTCCATTAATTCCTTATAACAATGCCATCTTAACACAAAAGCCAAGTAAAACCAACATTTCTCCATCAATTGCTAATCTTAGATGATCATAATTACAGTCACGATTAAGGCCCGTTCATTCAAAACGGCTTACATAATAAGGTAACGAGCACACTGACCGACTTGCGAGTTGCGACTTTACACCATCGATATTCACGCACCATCGGCCGCTTTGTCTATACTATACGATAATAGAGAAGAAACATTTTTTGTTCTTCTGCAAAACTACTGAAGCGAATAAAAAAAAACATCAAAATCTTTTTATTTTACTACTATTAAAAACCTCGTAAGAAGTTGCGAGCTACCGCTAGTATAGTTATTAATCAGTTCACCAATTGCAGAAGCAAGTGTACACCTTGCCTTTTGTCTTTTCCTTCTTATCTCAATTCATTTTAAGGTAGTCTAGAAGAGGATTATTATAGATGATTCTATGATAAAAATAATAAAATTAGTTTACATAATAAGGTACGTATCTTTTCCTGTTGGATAACAACACTCTTCCCAAGTAACATACCCAAGCTATATTTTAACCCGGTAAGGGCAGAAGTTCCCTTGTGATACGAGTGATACCGCAAGAAACAGCTATAGTAAGACAATACTAAAACAAGCCGTGACAAAAACGCCAATGGTCATCGTTCTGTTAATTAAACACAAGTTATGCAATTATTACGTGTTATTGGTAAAATTATGTATTGAATATATTTGAGAACTGATCAACCTTGATAGGCCAGTTTTGCGTTTTGCGCGAACGATTTTAGTATTGATGATGTCGTATTGTGGGTGAGGAAACGGGGCACTGATTTCACTTTTTTGATGATTTATTTGATTTTAATTCGATATTAAATAATTTGATGCGCATATTATTATAATTTGCTTCATTTGCTTCGCGATATCAATAATATTGCGTACGAAAATATTTTGTTGAAATTTTATAAAAAAAGGTAGGTAAGGTAACAAAAGTAGGTGTATACCTAACATAAAAAAAGTTTTTGGATAAAAAAGATTTACTTTTTAAATAATGCAGAGTATTATTGCTGTGTTAATCCAAAAGTTACAAGTTTGAATTATATACATGCTTAAAATGGTCATTCCTCAAATTATTTACGGAACCTTTTCAATTTTATTCAATAAAATGAACATGGAAGACAATTGCCACCATATTTACTTATGACATAACTTTTAATGCCAAATTATAACGGATATTAGAAGTAATTGCTTTCTTACACAACAAAAAAGCAATTTACGTGCATAACACATATGTAGGAACAATCATTTTTATTTGTGTTCGTAATCAAATCATCACATTTTATGACTCGTTACGAATATTTGATCGATGATGTTTGTAAGACTTTCGCTTGTTTTTATTACTGTTGAATTAAGTAATGTTTTTATTTGTAATTAAGAGGAATTAATTAGCTATTAGTCTTGTTAATTGTGTATAATAAGAGGAAATGTTATAAATATCACATTAGCGGAAATATCCTGAAATAAATTTAATTCTGCCGATTCTTCGAAGATCACAAAAAGTTCAGTTTTAGTACCTACATAATGTATTCCTATTTACAATTTTGTAGTTAAAATGAAGCAATTTACGTGGAAGGAAAGGACAAAGTTAGAATAATGTTAAAAAAAAACTTAACCACAGAAAAAAAAGTATAAAATATCTCATTTTAATTCCCAATCAACAGGAAAAAACAAGAAGCGAAAATGTTCACGTTTATTTAAAACTAGCTTCTGCCAGCGACTTCGTCCGCGTTAGAGTCGGACTTTGTGCAAAGAGAGGAAGAAATAATAAACACCAGCAACTCCAATTATCTAAATCTATGCGTACTTACTGCTACTTTACGTAATAAAATGTAAACTATTAATAATTTGTAATTTGAATGAATATTTAAACACAAAAATAACTAACTATACCAACCTATTTTATAAAATAACAACAAAAGAAAGTTAAAAATAAATTATTTAAAACCTAAAAGTCGCGCAATAAGGTTGAACGCTCTGAACGTCTATTCGCATCAATCGCACCAACAGACAAATATTGTATGAAGCTCGCGCAGCCACCGCGCCGCGAGTCGCGTCGAGCGCGGCGACCGTTGCACAAAAATGATCCTTATAGCGTGCGTGATTCAGTATTCACGCGCGGTGGCTTATTACCGTTTTTCATGTATAACTTTGGTGTTTCTTTACCGATTAAAATCATTCTTTTTTTAATTAATAGATAATACTGTTAACTATGTTTAATTAGTGTGAGTGAGAATGTTATAAACGAAATAGTAGACAAATATAATCAGAAAGCTCCGAACTGCTAAGCTACCGAGAGTTTTACGTGTTATTGTGAGTCAACCATAAAAGATAGACATATGCTGCCATGGGATATTTTTTACATAATCTTATGAAAAATATTTCCGTCGTACATGGTTTCTGTGTAGCTGTAACCATTAAGGCTGCACACGCGACGGAAGCTTAAAAAATGGAGTAACTTCTCCCGTTTTCCCAACATTTACCTTCACTGCTCTGCTCCTATTGATCGCAGCGTGTTGGAAAGTATCCTATAACCTGCCCAGGAGTATGAAGAATATTTGTGCCAAGTTTCATTAAAATCCGTCCAGTAGTTTTTGTTTCCATAACGAACATACAGACAGACAGACAGACAAAAATTTTACTGATTGCATTTTTGGCATCAGTATCGATCACTAATCACCCCCTAATAGTTATTTTGGAAATATATTCAATGTACAGAATTGACCTCTCTACAGATTTATTATAAGTATAGATTAAACATGAAAAAACGTATACAAACTTGTTTGACCATCCTATTATGAAAATAAAATCTTTAAGAAACTTGTTTTAAAAATGGAAATGCATTATTAATACACTACTCAAGAAAATCCGGGGTCAACGACCGCACCCTTCCTTCACCTTTGGTTTTATTAATAAGGCAGCGTCTTCATAAAAGTAAAGCTGTTTTCCTGCGGTTTCACCTACGTCCCTTAGAAATTACTGAACGTAAACGGATAAAATTTAGACAATGTTACTCTAGAATAGTGTAGCTTTCCAATAGTGAAAGTAGTTTTCACATCGGTTTAAGAGTTTCGGAGATTTTTGGGGCTTAAATAAAATTCGTTTTCTCTTTATTTACCCGTACAATAAGTATTGATGTGCTAATGCTAAGTGGCGTTAAATAAATTAGATGCTAACTTTCAGCATCTTTGATAGCTTTTACGGGTATTCATAATCCTAAGGGTGCGTCCACATCTGGCGAATGCGCCGCGAATGCGCAGCACGCGAGCCGATCGCGAGCTGTCCGCGAGCTGCGCGCGTGCAGTCACTGCAATAGTTCGGTGCGCCTCTTTAGCGCAACTCACGCAAGGCTCGTATAGAGCGCGCGAGCGGCGCGCGATCTGCGCGCAATCAGTTCTCGCCCTTACAGTTCCGTATATTGGCTCAGTACTATCGAAGATGGCAGACGTCGCGCGCCGCCTGCGCGCCGCTCGCGTGCGGCGCTTAGGTCGCGCGCGAGCTGCGCGCGGGCGGCGCAGAAGCGGCGCACGAACAAAAATGCACGCGCGCAGCTCGCGGACAGCTCGCGATCGGCTCGCGTGCTGCGCATTCGCGGCGCATTCGCCAGATGTGGACGCACCCTAAAAGTCTGACAATCAGTCATACCAATGAATGCTACTACTACTAATAATAAGTGTAATACCAGATTAACATACAACTTTCCTTGCTCACTAAATGGCTTAGTTTATCTTAAGAAATACAGCATTACTATATTATTTTTCCACTTGTCAACAACCTAAGAAAACGTCGAAACTTTGACCTTGCAATAATAAAGATCGTGCTCAAATGTCTAGATTTTATACGAAGACTAAAATTGATTAAAATAGAAAACTTGTTTGCAAAACATTTTCTTGGGATTTTTTAACAGCCAAGAAAAATAATGATGGACCTTTTAAATAATATGAAAGCTTGTCAAAGCTCTACGAAGTGGTTAGTTTAATTTTCATGTTTTTTGCTGAAATTAAAATACACTTTCTGAGAATTAGATTTGGTTTTTAGTTTTAACATCATATTCTCTTTTTTCTGGAAAGTTTTGATACTAATCTAACTGCTTAAAATCGAGGCAATATTAAGCAATTGGTTTAAATCAAAACTTTTTCCCATCGGAAAACTATGTACCTAGCAGGTATCGTGCGATTACTACAGTCAGGACCAAAGATTTTTGAAATATGTATTAAGGTAAGGAGGAATACTTTCTTTGTAAGCAGTTTGATCTAGTTTACGTTCAGAAATGAATGAGGATATTTTTAAATCGGCTCACAATCTACAGGGTCATAGATATATTTCTTATAGTATACAGAAGCCACATCAACCAGCTATAAATTCTAAAATATTCTAGAACATGTGACACACGTGAGTACGTGTTTCCCTTAGGCGATTGCGTTTAAGTGAATTACTTAACGCACTGGACTTAGCTAAATATTGCCGGGTGAATGGTCAACGTTACCTCATACATACGCACATGCCCAGAATATGCAGGTCGAAGACATTTTCAACAGGTACTCTGATGTTTTGACATACATTCGGCAATTTGTTAAGTGTAGTCAGTAGGATATTTGAAGACTGACCATACATTTGGGAATCTACAAGCATTTTGCTTGTAAGTTTGCGCAAAGCTTACGCAAATTATTACTGTTTGATTCATTCAGTGTTAGATAGTCTGGTTATTGACGAAGGCCAGAGGCTACTTTTTATCAGGGTGCCTGAAGTAGTTCCGACGGGACGTGGGCGTTGATAGCATGAAGTGAGGGTAAACAATAAAAATAGTATGATATTAAATGGACATAATAGTTCAGTACTAAACATCAAAGAGGAGTTCATTATCAGCAAGAATCTGCAGGCGGCAGACAGGATTTGGATGTATTTTGGATACACGCCTACAAACTGAAGATCAAGCGTAACAGCACTTGGATAATAATAACGATGCCAAAAGGGCCAACATATTATATGCGAGGTATGATATTTTTGAGGAAAAATAAACATTTTACAAAAATGTCACCCAATAACATTTATCTTTGAAATGTCTCGAAAAAACTTTCAATTTCTTTTCGACATCCTGAAAGTTGAAGAAAAAATAAGAGAAAGCTGTCATAATGAGAAACAGTTGAGACTCACTTAGTTTCCTGTTTAAGTTGTACATAAGCCAATGAACGGATAACTTGAGAACGTTCTCTCTACGCTTGGAACCTGTCTACATCTGTTAAGTTATAAATAAGTTATGTATTTGCAAAAATAATTTTGTGTTTACACGAAAGTCCATTTTCATCTAAATCTGTCGATTGTTGCTAAATGGAATGAATTCAAGGTGGTTTGGGGCTTTCAGACCCAAAGAATAGGTTTCCTCAAAATGATTTCCTTAATCTTTTCCCAGTTAAGTATTAATGTGTAGAACGAACGTAGAAAGTACCTACGTATGACTTAGCAAAGTTCTGCATTCTGATTTCCACAAATATTAGTTTATAAGATTAAGAACTTAAACTCACTAACAACTTCATGTTATAATTTACTTTATTCTCATAAATAAGATTACTTATGAGGCTGGGTAAACGAATTGGGAAGGGATTTTTTTTTCTAAGCTGCTCTGAAAGGGTACTCGTCTTATAGACCTAGTCGCTTATTTCTTAAATCTTCTTTTGTCGAGTAATGGAATAAAGATCGAAGAATGGAATGGAAAGAAGAAGGTTTTATTTAATTTATTCTATAATGAAATATCTGATTGATGCAAAATAAAACAAATGACTGCATATCTCGATAAACTTGTAAAAAACAAAAACACAATAATTCTTCAAAAGGAATGTATGTTGTTATGTCCTATGTAACCTTATATAATGCACTCAGACTACTATTTAAAAACTAAAATAGAAACCAGCTATGAACACGCAAAAAATGTGCTGTAATTAGTTTTTACGATCGACATACATATGTAATTACGAGTATACCTCTGTATTTTTACAACTTTTTGAGGATATTGGATTATTTTATTAGACAACAACTGCGTCTCTAGTGAACTAATCTCGTACTTGAGAAAAGCAGCCTGTCTCCTTTCTCAGGCTATAGGTTTTCCGTGTACCAAATCTTATTTAAACCGGATCAGTAGTCCTGGCGTGTACGCGTGAGAAATATACAAAGTTACTTTCGCATTTATTATATTAGACGCGATTGAAGCTGCGGGCAACAGCTTGTGTTTGCTATCACTACATAGTATAAAACAAAGTCGCTTTTTCTGTCCTTATGTCCCTTTGTACGCTTAAATCTTAAATCAAAACTACGCAACCGATTTTCATGAGATTTTTTATCAGATGGAGTGTTTCAAGAGGAATGTTTATATGTACAATAACATACATCAAATAGTGGGGAAATACTGTTATCCCGTGCGAAGCCGGGGCGGGTCGCTAGTAACGTATTAACTACAATGTGGTTTCTTAGTATTATATCACTAGATACGCCAGTCTATCCATTAGATAGATAAGGAAACTTTTACGTTACGTTACTATGGAATAATCCATAAAGTGTATGTCTTCAAGATACACTTTAGATTTTATAGTTTTAGTTAAAATACTTTGAAGAAAGTGTTCATGTTATGTTGTGGTTGATACAGGTCAAAATCAGCGGATTACACTGAGTAAGACCGACCATAATTGGGATGTTATCATAACCAAATCTCACAAAATCGAAAAGAAGATGCAGGGATTTGTGGATCAAATGTTTTTTAGTAGGTACGTATTCTAGTATACATGCTATTTTTTCAAGGAAAAAACAACTTTGAATTTTTGTAGCTATTTCACTAATTTAAACATTCAAGTCTCTTCCGTCCGTCCGAAGCTAGTTACTATTGAATTCAACTAACAGAACGCTATCGAAGATTATGTCAGACTCGTCAAATGGCTACCTTCAGATATGCAAAATGATTTCTCACGGCCTGCAGGTACATTAGGACAACTGCACGTAACAACTTACTGCAAAAATAACCAGTAAGTTCACACAGTCGTAATTCGTAACGCATTAGATAACATTACGTGTTAAACGTAAGAGTAGGTAATAAGGAAATCCAGTGTTTGTCAAACTTCCTCTCATCTTCTGCTCAGACAGAACTATTACACTTTCACTCAGTGTGAGCTAAGACTCCTAGCCATGACATAACAGCTAACACGACCTTTTTGTACTCATATGAGTACACTAGATTCTGCCTACAGTTTCACTTGCGACCCGTGGGAACAACTTCATAGGTACACCGAATAAAAAGTAGCCTATAACCTTCTTCGATATGGTTTATCTTACACTGAAAGAAGATTTCAAACCGGACTATTAGGACCAGAAATTAGCGCGGTGTAACTAACAAATTCATCAGCTTGATAATATTGGTATATATTAAAAATTACTATACCGTAAATAACAAAATATGAAACTAAAATATGCAAAGAGAATTTTTCAATTTTGTAGTTAATATTTTTTTTAAAGCTGATGTATTTTTTTCTCTTCTATGTGCTCGTTAACATCGTAAAATCTATTTTGAAATGAATGCAGCCTTTTGTCTATTTTCGCTATCCATTACAGTTATTAAGTTTCATCGATTCAAATTACAGCAAAAAATAGACTAGACATGTATGTGTACAATTTTATTATTTAGTAGGTATTCACATCTCAGTGCAAAATTCTTGGTGAGAAACCGGACTTACTTCTAGTGAGTTCTACCTCAAGACGAAAAAATAAGCAAAAAATACAATTAAAGTTTGTGTTATTGTCTACACTTATTTTTAAATCGAACCCTTTTTTTAACGAACTTTATTTAATTTTGCTCGAAGTATTAAAATAACGTTCCTACGTTCCAAATTAGAATTTAAAAAAATAAATACGAAAAAACAATTTAAAAAAAAAACGAAACTTACGCGTAAAAAGATCCGTCACCGTTGACCACACACACTTAAGAAAAAAAAGTTCGAATTATAAAAAAAACAACTGTTCAAAAGATGGCGTCTTTAGTGGCGCGTTCGCGAGGTACAACTGCGGAATCGTCGCTTGCGCAGGTGAATGTGCACGTCACTCCACCACTCTTGTTTCGCGTACTATTAACCATATAAAGATGCACCTTCCCTTCTATAATGGTTTATGTCATAAGGGCCTCTCGAAATTGTCAGGGTAATACCACTTGTCATGTATGTACATTGAACTTTGCCTATTTGAATGGACGATTGTTCTTGGTATGTGTCTCCCATTTTTATTAGGGTGTATTGTGTGCACTTGGAAGTTTTGTCGTATGTCTTTTTCGTAAAATATTTAAGCTTTTACTTTAACTTGGATCTTGTGTTTATTTTTAAATGCGTCTATAGAAGAACGGTAGCAACGTAAATTAAAATAATAAAACGATATGAATTTATAAATAGCTTGGAGATCGCTGCATTCTTAAAATCATGAAAAAGAAAGTAATGTTAAGAGTTATTAATAGTAACTTCACAAAAACTGCGGTTAATGAACTAGTTAATGAATGACAGAGCACGTTTGTGTTCACAATCTTTTCTGTATTTAATCGTATGTAATTATTTCCTACCCACATGTCACTACATTCAGAGACAGCGTGAAAACTGTTTGTAATACGTCTACTAAAAACGCTTTTACTTTTTACACCTTATTTTATAGAACACTGTTTTTAAACAATACTAGCGTTGTTAAACCTAGCCAAAGCAGGTGCTTTTTAAGGTCATATTTTATAGGACCATATTATTTTACAGGAGAAATGACGAAAAGGTTATAACTTACTCATTTCGTCCATTAGGTACCGTTACCATTTTAAAGTCTTTTAAATAAAGGTAAGGTTTAAAAGTAAAGATTGATTGACAAATCGAAACCAAGAATGTTTGGTGAAAAATCCATAGTTTTCCAACTTGCAAACTTTAAAGTCGATTGTATTATTGTAGCTTAGTTTCTGATCTTTAGATATTTTTTAATAGACGGGTCTCCATTAATAAATAAGTATCTTTAGGTAAACATCTTGGTTTATTAATAACCAACCATCTGATAAGCCCATAATGAAACCAGTTACACTCCCTTGTCCTACAGTTCAGCACGGAAATAAATAAATATGCAAATACGTAAACCTTTTTACTTGATATTCCACTCATCAACAGCAAGGAATGTGGATGACCCTTGAGAGAGACAATAAAAGTAACCAGTCTACTGTTGACCTTCGGTATTGAGGATCCAAGGTCAACAATTAGTGTTTACAGAATAATTATCGATATTAACTAAAGAATTCGAAACGGTACTGATGTTGAAGTTGTTAAACTGTTTTTTTTTCTTCAATGTTCTTGTAAGGCTACTGGGCTTAGTATTTTCTCGGCTTTTTATTGAGGTAGGTCAATGCTTATTGTTTGAAGTTGAAAGTTTCATTATGAATAGCCGTACCGGCGAGATTATTATATTTATGAAAGTAAAGGAAGAAATTTGCTTGCAATAAATTGACGTCATTTAAAAAGTTGGTTGTGTCTTTGGGGCTAATTGTTATACCTACTTGTAAAACAATAATGTAAGAGTGTGAAACATGAGAGTTTCTTTCCGGCATTTACCTGTTATTATACAATATTTGAAAAAGATGCTATAAATCTCACATCAACTCAAATTTTACAAAGATTTTCACCAAGTCTTGGAGTAAAATGTGACAATCACTGTAACACAGTGTTCTGTTTTTCTTCAAATCTTTTTACTGTCTTGTAAACCAGAAATAATATCTTAATCTTTCAGTAGGCGTATGAATCCACTTTGTTCTGATTTTGAGGCACATTCACGTAATAACATAAAATTTTTATTTCGGGTTATAACACAATACTGAGACGTGACAAAAGTATAGTACTTCTCTCATTTTCCCACAAGAATATAGTTCTTATAATCAAGGATATAAGGTCGAGAATAACTTGCTTGCAAGGAATATTTTCACCTGAAAAGATCGTACGAAGTTTAAGAGAAATTGTATCCATTTTATTTGATTACATAGGTAATGGTTTCCTATTACGTTTTTGATATAATTTTAAAGATTATTTAAATAACTAGCTTTCGCTAGCGGTTTCACGGTTGTTCCGTGGGAACCTCCTTTCTCGATAATTGGGCTATCTATTTAACATTGAGATCATTTTAAAATTGGACATCATTTCTGAGGTTAGAGCGTTCAAACAAGTAAACAAACTGATCGGCTTTAGGTATAACATAAAAATAAACTTAAGTATACTTATCTGACGCAAGCTAACTTTATGACCTAGGCATCAGTGCCGTTAGTTACCTAAATGACTAGTATACTTCGGTTATACATTTGCACCTTGCACCATACAAGATTATAGCAATTTGATTTACGAAACTTTCGGGGTTCATCATTGGGTAATAATTGCAGTTCATAATGAGATGACTTTGTGAAGTTGAGTGCTGAAAAACGTGCCTTAAATCTGTATATAATAAAGCTGAAGAGTTTTAACGCCGACTAATACCTTGTAAATAGCATACAAACTTAGAAAATAAAATCTGCATTGGTAGTTGCTTGACCTGGAATCGAACCCACACACTCATACTTGAGAGGTGGGTTCTTTATTCACTAGGCCACCACGACATTTAAAACTTTTTTTTAATGTCGGAAATACATACTATGTTATGGGAATCGTAACCTTACTATTCCACATCAAGTTATCTAAACAAATAACGTCGTAAACTTAGCTATACTTAGTTACTTTGTTGAATCAATACTAGTCAAGTTACTAAAGCAATAGTGTCAATATTGTTGATGTCTCAATTGTCAAATTTCCTTTACCCAAACCCTTAACTTAAACATTTTGATGTTTATTATTTTTAAAAATAATTTATCTACTAAAATTATATTAGTGCTGATCAAGTATGATTAGAAGACGTCACATTTATTTACATTATAATTTACCTAGCCTTTTCCCAACTATATTGAAGTCGGCTCCCAGTCTAACCATTTTTATTGTCAATCTCGTTAAATTCATAGACGTACACTTTCGACACGAATAACCATAGACAAGGTATGACGAAAGTCAATGCATGGATGTACTAGTAATTTAATTTATTTACATACGAATGTTTGTTTTGCAATATATAGACACTAGTTATTTAACAGTTCGTGCAGAAATTCCAATGATAAATGCACGTGAATTTTTACAGCTAACGTTTTGTAAGACACGCAAATTGTTTAGGAATGCCGAGGCTTCAGAACAAATAAAATGTTGATTGGATAAATTATCTGTTTCATGTAGTTTCGACTATTATTTTCAAATCATTTAAATGTTTTTTTTTTTACAAAAATGCAGTTTCGATGAATCAGGGTTGCCGCGATACTAACTGTAATATTTGGCTTATAGGCCTATTTTTTTGTATGTAAATTCGAGTGCTGTAAAAATATTTACATAATAACCAGCTATAATCTATATACATAAACATGAATTGTTGTTCGTTAGTCTGATTAAAACTCGAGAACGGCTGGGCCGATTGAGCTGATTTTGTTTTTTAAATGTTTGTAGAGGTCCAGGGAAGGTTTGAACGATACGAAGTTCGCGGGATCAGCTAGTATTTAATAAAATTGATCTCAAATAAAATTTGGATAAGGGCAGGAGAATGATAGTGATTTTATTGCAAACATGTTTTACCTAAACGATTATTTTAAAAAAGAAAATTAAGTTTTTGTTTTAGATAATTCTGAGTGACTGTTTTCTTAAAGACGTCTGCGGTCATACAACTGTATAGCTATGAATGTATCTTTTCAATTCTTTTCCTGAGCAATAACAACACTATTCTTAGATGTTTGTATAATTAAATCGGAATCTCAAATATTCAAGTGAATATTCATTACAGTAATTTAAAATTCAATTGGACAGACATCACAAATAGTCTGAGTATTGCTTTCAGAATGTGTATACCACCGAGGAAGGAAAGAGCGGAGATGTCATAAGCCAGGTAGGTAAAGAGCCTTTTGTAGGTCAAGTGACGTACGGTAGGCTTGACCAAAACATTCAGTTACTACTAAACTAACGAGGCATTCAGATTCCCTGTCAAATCAAAATTAATCTGTCAAAGATTGGTCTTGACTGTTTAGTGATTTATTTAAAAAAAAACATGAGCGGGTTTCAAAGAAAGCATACAAGGATGGGGCTCGTAACGTTCCTCGTCCCCCGAACACCCGGATTTTGGCGTGTTACTTTCTTAAGAGATTTTGCGATATGACATCTCCGCTAGTCATTTTGTTCTCCACGGTGTACACTCGTACATACTACATAGATCTACATCTACTAGAAAGGTCCTTTCTTTGCGCTGAAATAATATTTTGCAGAGTCAAGTATTTGCCGTCTCTTCTGACAGTAGGTATTAAATTAATTAACATTAACAAGTGTAAGTAATTATGTTTTCCTAGAAAGTATAAGCGAAATTCAATGTTTAAACGGGAGTGTGCCTTTTGCTACCACCTTTTTGAGCTCGGCTGATAAACATATAACCGTCCTTTGCATTGTGCAGTTGGGTAAAAAGAGACGCATCATAGGTGTCGCACACAGGCGCGGCTCTGAAATTAACTGACAATTGTCTTTATGCGAACAACTAAATTCCATAGGTAGTGACAGCCGGGTCTTGAAAGAACACGTCCTGATACAAGAAGACTATGTCTAGGTACCTAATTAGATACTTGATGTGATATAAGTAGATACCTACTAAGCAATATTTTGGATCTACCAAACCTTGTTCAGTGAGCAAAGGGATCAAAGAGCCGAAGAGTGTTGAGCTACATGAAACAAAATGGATGTGGAAAAACTACATAATTATGTATATGTATGAACAGGTAATAGGTACTTAATTCTCACCTACAAGGAACATGGAAATAATATTTGTATGTACAGTGGGTTGCCAAATTATTAGGGACAGTTACAAATACACGGTATTGGTAAAGTATTTGGTTTAAATTAATTATAAAAACACACTTTTGACATAGTAAAAGCTTTAATATGATAACACAACTATTTAAGAATGATATAAAATATATTTAAGAATAAAATAACAAAAATAAAAAATTATAAATAAATAAATGTACATGCAGAAAAAATAGTTAATATTTTGTGACGTTGCCTTTCGCCTCAATGACTGCTGCTATACGCCTGGGCATGGTTTCTATGCAGTTTTTTGCACTTTGTTTTATTTTTGGGTTATGGTGCCACACATTAATAAGCTTTTCGATCAGTCTAACCTTGGTGGTTATGTTCTCCTTGGCTATTTCAGCCTTGGTGATCTCCCATAGATTTTCTATGGGGTTCATGTCAGGTGAATTTCCAGGCCAAGGCAGTACTGGGATGTTGTGGTCGGCCAGGAACTTGCTTTATGCTCCTGGCTTTATGGCATGGTGCTGAATTGTGCATAAACATGAATTCTTCACCGTCTGGAAACCATTCTTCAAGTGTGGGCAACAGGCGAGTTTGTAAAACTTGCTTGTACTGGTCTTGCTTCATGGTTCCCTGGACGATGTAGAGGCGCCCAACCCCTTTGGCACTTATGACAGACTACACCATTACCTTAACTGGGTGATTTACCCTCTCAACAATGCAGTCAGGGTGGTATTTTTCACCTGGGCGTCGTCGCACAAAGCTGCTCTTGTCGGCTAAAATCTCAAAGGATGACTCATCTGAGAAACACACCTGAAAAAAAAATTAAAGTTGTTTATATTTTTTATTTATGCGTTCTTAATTTAGTCGACTATAAATATGGACCCTATCTGACCTTATTCCAGTCCTCGATTGTCTTATGCCGGTGCTCACGAGCCCAGGCTAGACGCTTCTTTTTCATGGCCTCTGTCAGCCTGGGTTTCTTAGCGGGACGATGTCCTGTCAGGCCTTCCTCTGCTAACCTACGCTGCACAGTTCTCTTGGATATCATTATTCCAGACTCTTGAACCATCTGGGTTAATAATCCAGCACTTTTTTTCCTGTTATCTAAACAGATATCGCGTATTTTCCGGTCAGTACGTGGAGTTGTGATGCGCTTTCGTCCGCAATGACCTTTTCTTTGAGGTGTTATTGGCTGATCCAGGTCCAAAGAAATTTTTATTTTGTTGACTGCTGACTTAGAAACACCAGCGATATCTGCTATCTGTCTTTGAGAGTGCTTGGTGTGTTGCAGAAACGTTTTAATTTCGCTTTTCTTTTTTGGAGTCAAATCACAACCTCTACCCATGCTGAAAGGCAAAAAAAATATGAAAAAAATAAAAATATTGCAATATGTGCACGTAAAATAAAATTTCATGAATATTAAATAGTAATACTTACATTTAAAATAATTTTCAGGCACTAATACTGAAATATTTTTTGTCTAAAATTTTTAATTCGTCTTTCACTATCACACGTCTCCAGCAAACTGTAGCACTCACTTAATTTAAAAAATTGTAGAAAATAATCCAACCATTGAAATCTCAAAAACCACTTATAATAGAAAGAGTAAAGAACAGGCAAACATAAATAAAACATTTTTGTAACACCTACACCACTCAAAACTGCAGTCAAGTGCATCCAACGTGAGAAATCGACAAAAAACGTAAGTGTCCCTAATAATTTGGCAACCCACTGTATTTCCTAAAAGAAAGTGTATGGTTCACGGACATTTTTACATTATTTAGGTAAGGCGGATCTCACACTTAACGCTCCGGTGCGCGCCGTGAACACGAGTGTAAAAACGCGCAAAGATGCGTTTTCAGCGAACAAGGTGAGTATAATATAGTATAATTTTCTGTTCAAAGAGAAAAAGTAAGTGTGCGTCTCTCAAAGGAGAATTGCAAATGTATTTTTGTTCATGATTCTGTTTCTTTTTTGAATAATCAAGGTGTTGTTGTGTTTCATTTAAACACATTGAAAGTTAGCTTTTGGAGAAATTGGACCAATAATATTGCAACTTTTGGTGAAATTGACCAAAATCTTCTGCTATACAAATATACCAGAATGATCTTGTATCGCACTTGATATTCGCATACAACAATAATTGGTTCCCAATAAAATTAAGTAGTAGAAGTTATTCAACTTTCAAAATGCCCTCGTTTCGGAAACGGACCAGTCAAAACAAGGTCCGTTGGTTCCTTCCTTTCTAAACGCTTGATGGTGCCATCGCAAGGTCGGCTGATATGTCCACTCAGCGTTCGGCCGATGGTACAAGCCATAAGATACACATACATAGAGCTCACTGTAGACTACTTTCGGCTGCTAGTTTGAAGACAGTATTGTTTTGCAGGTGATCGTGAATCCCAACAACCTTTTTTTAGTCTGATACTGGCGGGATACCTGATCGTTGTATGTATGCACAACATATGTCTCAACGATACTGGTCTCTAGGTACTGATACACGAGTCCAATCAAACACAGGGCTCATGGGTTTTGACATTATTAGGTAAGCGAAAGAAAAGTAAAGAGCCTTTTGTCATCCTCATTTTCTCATGAAAATGACAACAAAAGGCTCATATGAATGAATCTTTATGAAACCGTTGCTTCTGGAGATCTCGGTGCTTGAGAAGAACACAGTATACCAGCAGTATTAGTGACAGAAGCAAAAACTATTTGCATCAATATTTTTTTATTAAGTATTTCAATTTGCCAGCTTACAACTTGTACCACAAACCAATAAAGTGCTCGGCGAAACACTATAAGCTTGCCGCTTGGGAGACTCCCACCATTGTGGGCACAAACGAGCTATTGTGCGCACACCTTGGCCGAAATCTGCCCAACCTGATGATGACTGTGATCAGCTATTCCAACTATGGGTTAGGAAGTTGCTGGCAGTAATTAACGGATTTTTGTAGTTTAAGGGATAATCGTGTGGGTAAAGTCTTACTACAATGTGGTTTCGATGCGGAAAAACTTGCGACTGGCTTTTGGATGTGGTATATGGTGGTTGTTTACTTCTATTTTTGGAACTTTTAAGTTTGAACTTGGAAGAATTGATAGATAGGAATGTTTGCAATGACTACTATGTTGGTAGCTGCATATTTTCACACTATCGAGCCCAACAACTGTTAGGCAAAAGGTCAGATTCTAATAAAATCTCTTGCAACCTACAATCATCTGCAACATTGAGATAAAACTCTTATTTCTGTCTGTACATATTTTAATCGATTACTACCTGTGAGCTACAACCTGTAACATTGAGATCTTACGTCTGACTGTGTATATTTTGATCCCTTTCTCCAGATCAGCCTTGATTTTACCTATTTATTATTGAGGAGGAACATGGAAACTGCAAATAAACATTACACTATGAGAACGATACTTTATCATTGAAAATTAAGGCTATACTTTGCTGTATTTTCCATGGGTACTGGAAGTAGTTTCCCCCGGGATGCAGGTAAAACCACGAGAAACAGCTAGTGCACTATAATAGTCTACTTTATGGCAGGTATCTCCTTGAACCCGTTACTGAATACGAACTTTAATAGAGCTACTTGGCGTTTACGAGTCAGTTAAGAGCACGCGTACACTACAAACTTTTACTCGCCCGATAGTTGATTTGGGTTCGTTATCAGTATGAAGATGAATGGAAGTACACACATAACAACGATCAGGTATTTGTTCGGACTAACAACTTTAATTGAATTCAAGACATTCGCTTTGACGCTTCTCCTGACCAAAATGCTGGCTATTACCTCGGACAAAGTGTTAGCTTGGCGATCCGACGAGGTAATGCTGCCAGCCTCTTGGGTATGCTCCCAGTCAATAGCAATATGGATGATTTTTTTTATGCTTTTTAGTTTCAGCTTTTTTTTCTTTTTGCTATAATACTGCCGACTGTTTAGTTAGCAGTGTGCGCCCTGGCTAAGTGTAGCAATATTACTACGTACTAAGGTAATTTTGCTGAGATCCTCAACAATGTTCCCGGGTCTCATTTTAGAGTTTTAATTTTGTTTCCATAGTTTAATGGACTTGACCTAGTTTTGGTTGTTATAATTGTTACTTGGTTTTTTATTTAATTTTGTGTCATTACATTTATTTTGATCATTTTTGTGTTTATTGTTTGATTGTTTTCTTCCCATTTTGTGCTGATTATATTATTTAAAATCTAAATATATTTGTTTCGTTTGCAAAAGCAAACTGTGAAAGCATGAAATGTTTTAGTTGTGATGAAATTTTGTACAACAAAATGCACTGAAGTTAGCTAACAAACACTTTCGTGAAATTAAATTCAGTTTCAAACAGTTTACGTTGTTGTGTTCAAAAATTAATTCAATCAAAAACTTGTAAGTTATAATTTAGCGAGTTTTACCGATATATTTTGAGTATACATTATTTTTAAAGATTTCAAAGTCATGCCAGTAAGCTGAAAACCCTCCGAAACCTTTCACATTTCGGCTAATCCACTTGGATTATGATTTATTTCTGAAAAAAAGAGAGAAGCAAGCTAAGTTATTTTTATCCGGCTGCCGGATATATTTCACATAATATTTCCATATTATACTCTTATTTTTTTTTTTTTTATTTCAATAATTATTTATTATTTCTATATTTACATTAATTTTAAAAATTAAAAATAAACTTCTATATACAACTTAAAACTAATACATAGCATCAAAAAATTGCTCCTCATCGCTGTCACCGGGTAATGTACCCAGAAGGCTGGCAGCATTGCCACGTTGGATGGCAATGCTCAACCTCTGTGCGAAATAAAAGCCAGCCTTTGGGTCACGGGAAGTGTCAACAAGGCGCTTAGAAATTTCCTTCGCAAGCGCGTGAGCACTCGGACCCCACGGCCCGAGAGTTTCGACCCCAAACGGCTCAAACATGTAATTCCCGATAAGGCTACTATATTTGCGCCGTTTGAGGTCCTCTGCTTGTGAAGCGGCGGAGCCGACACAACACGCAGTTCTAGGAAGATGGGATGGCGCAAGAGTGTCGACGCAGGTCGCGTCCCACACTAAAGTCCTACCCATCTTCCACGGAAATAGCGACATGCCGTCTGGTCTCTTGCCATCGTCGCGTGCCAAACCATTTGGTTCAAGTACGGCTGGCACGCCGACGGCAACAAGAGCCCGACGGATCACGTCGTTGATATTCGCATGTCGTGGTATGCGGCCCGCACTCCGACTGCACGACAGGCCGTGGTGACCGAGGCTGTTGACAGCTTCCCCGCAGTGGCAGCGGTGAGGAGTGCAGCACGAAGCACCCAGACGCAGGCAGACAGCGAGTCTGAAAGTGGTGTCGTCAAACATGGTGCCTATGTTTGCCGACGGAAATGCGTGAAGCCAAAGACCTGACTCCCATTCACCCACAGCCAGTAGGCGTGCTCGCTCCGCAGAAGTAATTGACGTATCAATGAGATTTTTCCGTATTACTCTGCAGAGCGGCTCATCCCACTGTCTCTGGGAGGATGGGTTGGCGGGTAGATCGGTATTCGGGCATGTGACTTTCCAGGCATTAATAGCCTCCGCCAGGCATGGCACCTCAAAATTGATCAGTGTAATAGGTAGGATTTTCCTGATCAATTTGTCAGTACCATGGACGGAGGAAATAAATGCCGGTAAACTAATACTGGAAATTTTGCGGACGCCAAGCCCTCCCATACGGATGGGAAGTGTAGCTTGAGACCAAGCTTTGTCATCCAAGGCCACATTTAAAATTGATGAAAGTGTGTGTCGAATTATTTTATCAATTTGATCCAAAAGGTTGATGTGCTTCCATAAATGAGAAGCACGCAAGATGTAGGTTAATTTGGGGCCAAAGCAGCAGTATCGTAGGATGGTGATGGCTGAATGTATATTAATTTTGAATAACCTTTCCGAAATATCATTGAAATTTTGAATTTTGTTCTCAATAAAATCCGAAAATGACTCTTCTAGTACTGGTGACCCCAGGAGGCAAAGAGAACTTTTGTCTATTATTTTTATGCCATCGGCTACTGCGTTAAAATTTTGGAGTGTCGTCTGTCTGTCGGTTGTGTCAGATATAAATAGTTCGCATTTGGAAATGTTTAGGTCAAGGCCAATGTTATGGAGTTTGTCTCTTAGAAAAATGAAATCATTAAGTACGGTATCTCTGTTGCCTCCCAGGGTCCCATCGTCGAGATACCAGACGTTAAATTCAGAATTTAGTTGCCGAATTATTGGGTTAATTGCCAAACTAAAGATCACAGGCCCGAGGGGATCACCTTGTTGACAGCCAACAGCGGATTCTAATAGGTTGTCCCGATAAAGTAATTTGGTTGGATGTCTGTAGCACTGCCAGAGGAAACTAAAAATTTGGGGTATTTCTTTTTTGGCTTCTGCCAGCAAGGTGTCCCTGTTCACCGAGTTGAATGCGTTCTTAATGTCAACCTTCAAGATGACATCTCCGTTCCCATAATTTAGGTAGGTCGACAGGGCGTGTACGGCAGCCTCGCAGCCCCCTTTCGAGCCATAACCTAGCTGCAGGGGCTGAAATTTTTCCGAAACGTCCTCACTATAAAATTTACAGCAGATTTTGGCTGCCATACGACGATAAGTGGTCCCCACGGCAATTGGACGAATACCGCCATCCTTCTTGCGCAAAGCACAGAGGTTTGCTCCATACAAAACGTCTATGACGGTTTCGTCCACCTTGCCGGAGAGCATAAGGTTGGTCAGGGCCGTAAGCTCCTTCAAGAGCGACTCACCTGCTTCCCCGGCGCTTGGGCAGGTGAGATCCTTCAGGTGTTGCGGACTCAAGCCATCGAGGCCGCCTGCGGAGCCGCTCCTGAAGGAGCCTATGGCTGTGACCAGGTGTCGACCTGAAATTGTGAGGGTATGTGCGTCTGAATCAGGAGGGTCGGGAAAAGAGAGGCCATCTGCTGGGGCTGGGTGTTTACTCTCCAGAGCGGAGAGCGTGTCTGGAGAACACGGAGCCACCACATCACTGCTAAAGAGAATTCTAGCAGCCCCCCGAATGTCACCCTCGCCTAGCTTTGATTCCACTAGGCGGGGTATATTAGAAATTCTTTGGGTCGGTAATTTGGTATCGAAATCTTCATGGCCTAAACTTACGCAGTTGTCTTTAATTTGTTTTGTCAAGGACTTTTTGTTTGCCAAATTTTTCTGAACGTGTAAAACTCTATATGGGAAGGTGAGCAATTGCTCCCAAGCACGTTGCGAGTTCTCCCGTGCAGCCAGGCGAACACAACCTGCCAAGTGTTGAGCAACCAGGGGCCTGGCTCCACGGGGAACTCGCTTTAATACCGGAGTTGAGTTTTTTAATTTAGATAATTTTTGCCAGAAAGGATCGGTGGTTGGTGTCGGGTTTGTAGCGGTCGCATTAGCAGAGCCTGCACATTGGGATTTGTGGATCTTCCCAATGTGCACGCTCAAGCCTCGCTTACCTCTGAAGAAACGAGCTTGGGGGCACAGGGGGCATCTCTCTAGGGCATCCAGTGATCCAGAAGATTGACATGCACTATAATCCATATCATTCCCGATGCGCATCTGTGTGCTGCGGCTCGTTTTATTTACACTTATAGGCTAAAAACACTAAAAACACTAATATTACAAGAAAAATAAATACAAAATCACAGAAAAAAGTCAAATTGACGGCGTCGCTTTGGCGCTGTCAGGGGCCGCGCCGCCGCACCGCGTACCGGCAGCGGCATCTCGGCACAGGCCTCGCCGGCCAGTAAAGCTTGGAGCTGTCCAGCTCGCCGTGGAGTTTATAAAATATTTTACATCGGAAATCCAGATGTAATTTTGTTAGATCGTAAAACTATGTTACTGAAATTTCAATAATTTCGTTTAAATCGATGTAGCTAAACCTTCATTGGTTTATTATTGTTAACGGTAGTATTATTTATTATTGTTTTTAACAACAATCTTATGATCTTTCATCAAAAATGATTGGATTGTCGTCTTCGCTGCGGATTCTACATATAAAAGTAGGTTATAAAAGATTATCAGTACTTCAACTACACTTTTTTTTTTTTTTTTTTTTTTTTTTTTTTACTCTTATTTATATAAAACGATAGCGAATCCTGCCACGTCACTTATGATTTAACCCACACGCGTGTAACTGACATAATAATTTAACCCGAAACTTTCATATGGGTGTAACGGATTTTTTATTTGAATCTGAACTTTATGGCATTGAGATATGGTTCATTTTTTAGTGCTTTATGTATAAAGAGGAGTATAAAGCTGTAGACATGACAGTTCTTTGAGTACTTTCGGTATTGTGTAACGTAGGTGCAGTGAAAACTAAATATATCTGCACAATACAACGTTTGTAGATTTGTGAAATGTGTAAACTCTGCAAAGCTGTTGGAATTTTTTTGTCATCCTAAAATTATACCTACTAGTGAGAAAATTGATTTATATCATAACAAATCGTCTTTAAAATGTAGAGTAAGCATAACCTTTAATAATTTAATAGTGATTTTGAGCCCAATTATTTCAGACATTTCTTCATAAACTAAAGTCCTTTTATAATATGCAAATGACCTACTTTCTGTGCTTTAATATTCAGCATAAAATTATTCCCCATCATGATCCACTGAGGATATCATTTAATTTAACGCTAATGGCGAACTGATTACCGATTCACTTTGAAAGTACATTCGGGGAAGTTCGCTGTGGTCCTAACGTGGCTCCCTGCGGCACGCCAATCAGTTTCGCATAACCCTGGGACTGGGACTTGTAGTTTATAAAGTAAATGTATAGTCCGATTAGTTTACGAATATTGATAAGTTTGTCGCTGTTTGATATCTAAATGGTCCCTGCCTACGGTTTCAGTTTCATCCTATGGGAATTTAGTCATTTACTAAGACAAGGGTAAGCCCTTTGTGATCATACGGGACGGTGATGTGTGTCGAAAGCTTTATATAAATCCGTTCAGCAGTGATTGACTTAGGAATCTTAAGATAACATCGTCGTCTATTTTCACTTGGTAATTGTAGGCTATATTTTGATAATAGTCTGGTATACTGTTCTAGATCCATTTAATTTATTAATGTTGAATACACGTGTCTATTCCAATTAGGGCAGAGCGAAGTTTTGATGTAATTTGAATTATCCTCGGGCTTTTTCTATTTGTTAATTATTAAATTCGTTAATTATAGATCAGTTGAGCATTATTACAGAAATATTGGCACAAGTCTGGTATTTAGTAATTCCAGTTTAATAATTTAGCTTCATTATTTCTTAAACAAGCAAACATGTACAAATACTAGATAAATACAAAATAATTTCGAATTACAATTATTTTTATTTCATTTTGTTTATGTTCAAAATGATTAAAATAACTTTACCGCTTGATATTAACAAAAATCTCCATTATGTTTATTTAAATTTTTAATCCTAAACATCTTTCAGTACTATTAAATGTATTGGTCCTCCTGATGAGGAACATTGGTATCTACAGGCAACTTCTTTGCTACTATTCTATCATTATCTCGTGTGACATTATGAAAAACCTGGTTATCTACAAAACCCTCATAAAAATAACCGTATATCCAAAGGGTCGTGTTTGCAAAATGTCTAGCACATTATGACTAACGCTCATAGCCGTATTGCCGATAATCGGCAATCATGCCCATTTCTTACCCGTTAATGCGTCCCTAGAAAGTAATGAGAAAATTCCTCCAAAATATTGGGTAAATAGGCGTAGGTAGGTTTATGTGTGAGGAACACATGTGAAAATTATGATTCATGAGTAGTTTGAGCAATAAATAGTATTATGCGTCATTCTAGATATAACTATGCTTTAGTACCTAATAGTGACACTACAGAGTTATAAAAGAAATTAAATGAATTTATAATTCTATTATGGCTAAGATGATGATGATGATAATTCTATTTTGTTTATAACATCATCATCCTCCGAGCCTTTTCCCAATCATGTTGGGGTCGGCTTCCAGTCTAACCGGATTCAGCTGAGTACCAGTGCTTTACAAGAAGCGACTGCCTATCTGACCTCCTCAACCCAGTATCCCGGGCAACCCGATACCCCTTGGTTAGACTGGTGTCAGACTTACTGGCTTCTGACTACCCGTAACGACTGCCAAGGATGTTCAATGACAGCCGGGACCTACAGTTTAACGTGCCATCCGAAACACAGCCAATGGTGTCTAAGATATACTTAGAAAGTACATACAAACTTAGAAAAGTTGCATTGGTACTTGCCTGACCTGGGATCGAACCCGCGCCCTCGTACTTGAGGTTGGTCCTTTACCCACTAGGCCACCACGACTCTTTTATTTATTATCTATTTTGTTTATAACATAAGTAACAATATTTATTTTAATATTAAATACAAAAGTATTATAATTCTTATGTGGTGCAGCGAAAGCATTGAAGAACGTGCCTTCCAACCAATTTCCTCCATATTTCACCATATATATTCATATAATACCCAAAATAAGCAGATTATTAGGTAATGTGCTCGAGGCCATGGGACATATTGAGCGAAACATAACACCATAAATAAAATATAATTTCTGATGCTAAATATTGAAATTTATGTATACTTTAAGCTGTATGTTTAAAATAACTTTTAATGTAAATAATTTTGTTTACATATTCGAATAAAAAAAATCATTTGAAAACGAAAAATTCCGGCAGCATGAAAAATCCGGTATTCTAATCGCAGTTTTTACAATGCTATGGTTCACGGCCTGACTTTGCTCTATAATCATCGAATTGCATGATTTAGAGTTCCTGCACAATACAGTACTGACAGTTGATTCATTGCCTCCAAAGGAAACTGCATGTTGATTAACTTTTACTTCTTGCATTAAAATGATTAAGGATGTA
This sequence comes from Helicoverpa zea, assembly GCF_022581195.2. Lineage (NCBI taxonomy): Eukaryota > Metazoa > Arthropoda > Insecta > Lepidoptera > Noctuidae > Helicoverpa > Helicoverpa zea. The sequence continues at coordinate 2,896,883 of NC_061453.1, forward strand.
ATCAATTTCATGAAACTGAACCAATTATATATTATTACAAAGAAACATTGCCTGCGGTAAGTTGGACATCCCTACTAATATTAGGTATAAATGCGAAAGTAACTCTGTCTGTCTGTCTGTTACGCTTTCACGTCTAAACCACAGAACTGATTTTAATAAAATTTGGTACAGAGATAAAGTTAACCTTGAAAAGGAACATAGGGTAGTTTTTATCCCGGACTTATGAAGAGTTCTCTTGGAAACGCGAAATGACCGAACTTGACGCGGGCTAAGCCGCGGGCGGAAGCTAGTTATAAATAATACCGATTTAGGTAAACAAATAATTTTCTGTAATGGGTTATTTATTTGTAGGATCGATATTACTAGATGAAAATAAGGTTTAATTAAGTAAATGTGTCGGTTCGTATACAAATATGAATGTCATTCACAAAATGGTAGCATCATAGGTTTTACTGTTTAATTTTTTTGGTCTATTATAATTTTGGCAATATCACCTATATGTGGATAGTAGGTAAGTGCTTTTAGTAAAAACACTGAATGACGAAATAATGTGTGCGAACATGGTTTAAATAAAATATGAATACTGAATAGGTACCTACACGTAATTTCTAACGTTTAAAACATATTAGGTGCCGCCAGCTGTTTCAACTGAGTTTTATGGGAACTATACATACCTACTGTGCACACTAACTTGTATATGTATGTAAATAGTACCTTATCTAAACCTGAAAGCAGTTTTCAAATAGATTCTGTAGGTCCCAAGAATAGCGCCTTCAAGCAAAATCTTTATATAATATGGGTAGGTAAAGATAAATTTAAAAAATACAATATCTAAAAATAGGTATATAATATTAACGCATAAATTAACTAAGTAATACATTGTTCCCAGTAAAGCCAGTGAGGTTAATTCGAGACACAAGCAGCAACATTGCAAGTTCAAAACTTAATCAACGGCATAAAGGGTTTTTCTGACAATTTATTATGAAAGGCATAAATTGTAAACTCTAACACCCTTGTTACATATTAATAAAGTTTAATCAACTAGGTATCGGAATTAAGTTGAGGGAGAAAGAAGGGGAACATACGCCTTTGTTAATGTACACAACAAACTTCTATGTTGTTGGCTAAGTATTTATAATGGGATCAGTTTTATAAGACAGCTTGATTTCTAAAGGCTTACTTAAGTAAGAACCCTCAAAATAGCTCTTGCAGTACCTGACCTAACCACAGTTTATGTTACCGAAATAATATAAGTCTATAAATGATTATGAAGAGGATTGATTCTTCTCTTCTTCTTGGCGAGTCGATGGCAATCAATCTAAAATTTTAGTCTCCATATTTTGTCAGTGGCAGTGGCAGTCAAATTAGGTTTTTCAATGTGCAAGTGTTGCGGAACATTGGACAGCACAATACAAACGTACTTATAAATTATTCCTATTTACGTTTCTCAAAAACTGATAGCGTGATTAAAGAAACTCTTTAACTTTTGTTTATGATGCTACATTCTCCGCGATTTTATTCGCGTTTAGGAAGTATTTCCCAAAGGAAGCTGGCGAAACCACGAAAACAGCTACCTACCTAAAACAATTATTTTTATTCAAGGTTCAACGAACTCATAGAACCTGTAATATGTCTACTTACCTGCCTTCACCTAAGACTTTGTAGATTCATATCATCTAATATACAAAATATTCGTGTGTAAAAAATACACCTATATTTTAAGCAGAGCTGCGATAACACCGTGCTACAAGAAATATTACATATAATACAGGGTTCCGACGGAGCGTTATCTACTGTTTTGTATAAAAAACGTGAGTAAAGCTAAGAGCACACTGCAAACTTTTAGTCGGCCAACAGTTTTTCGGGCTCATAAATCAGTATGAAGATGAATGGCAGTACGCACATAACAAAGATCAGGTATTTAGCCAGCATCCAACTGAAAACGTCGATTGGAATCAAGATTTTCCTTAAATACTTTTTTTACCAAACAGTTGGCCGACAGTTAACCCGATGACTGGAAAATATATAGTCGGCCGATAGTTTGTTCGGACTCGTAAATCAGTATCAAGATTATGGTATTACGCACATTACAAAGACCTGAGTGCTTAGTGCGAGTTTTCGTGAATTTATTTACGGACTCACATGAGAGCGCGTATACTAAGATTTGTATGGAACAAAAACAGCTCCGCCTAGTGTCAAAAATTGGAACCTAAAGTAGCGAGTGCCAGTTTACAAATTTTCGAAATCGAATCGCTCGGACTCTCAAGTGAACGTGACAGGCACGGGATTGGTTTATTTCTGCCGTGATGCGTGCGAGATTCAGATTTTGACAGATCGAATAGTAAATAAATACAAACGCGATCGAATTTAATCAAAAAGTTCTCACGAAGATTTTTGTGGTGAAAGTGAAGTGAGGAGATATTCGTATATCAACAATTAAGTTTTTATTTAGTGAAAATAATACCAAAAATATGGCAGGACGCTTTTTCTTTGCTCGGAGGATGTTTGCGGCCGCAAAGGCCCAAGATGAACGCAACAAAAGCGCCAGAATTGGGGCAAGGGCTTGCGCATTTTTTAATTCGTTAGTTCACCTCACGGAGACGCAATTTAGACATAGATATAGATTGTCCAAGAAGATTTTTAAGTTCTTGTGCAGTTAACTGAGACAAAGCACAAATCTAAAATCCACTCTACGTGTTTCCTTGGAACATAAGGTACCTATTTATCAATTCATGTAAGTTACAATATCAATTTCCAAAACAAAACTAGGTATGTATATGATTGAAGAAACTTTCTCCTTCTTTTATTTGCAGGTGCTTACCGCTTTATTCTTTTTTGCCACTGGATCCTATCAAAGGCCAATTAGAGAAGCAAAGCACGTATCCCAAAAAATGTGCAGTGTGTATTTAGAACAAGTAACTGAGGTTCTGACTCATAGAAATATATAAGCTTCCCTAGCACTCCAGGTGCTAGACAAGAACTTGTCTTCATTTTAAATTAATTAATTTAAAACAACTAAAAACTTTTTTCGGGCGTCGCGTCAAACATAAACAAAACATCCAAACAATAACCCCAAAAATTTTGAAAGACAGTCGTCCCATACGATTACATGCTAAAATGACGTCTTTCTAAATTTGGTAGGTTTATCCCACCAAGCGAACGGAACACCAACCTAACAAAAATGATCATCGCTATTCGCCGTGAGGAAACGTGATGCGAGTAATTTGCGAGATGGCAACTCGCACTCGCTTAAATATTGCATTCGGTTCGTTTGAAGTTGACTCGCTAAACTCGACAGTGAAGTCATTCGCAAAATTTTGTTCAACTCGCACTAGGCACTCAGAGTGCCTAGTGCGAGTTTTGCAAGTTAACTTTCTCGATGCGTAAATTATCATACAACTTAATTACGTAGTATTCATTTTTGACATGTTTATTTCATAAAGGCTGTCATCGGAACTTGGTCGTACTATAAACGCGCTCACTTGCGAAATAGTAAACGTCATTATCCGGAAAAAAGAATGAACGTGCTATATACTAATCATGACATGTAGCATACGACTCTTTACTTCAGCCAAGTTATAATTACGTATCGAGCGCGTAAACTTACAAAACTCGGAATCAGCACTCAGGTACCTATTTTGCCGTTACCAGACCGGCTGAAAAGTTTGATTGGAATCGAGATCTCTTTAATATTTTTTTTGTCAACCATCGGGTCAGCTATCGACCGACTGTTTAGTCTGCAGTGTGCTACTCTTACATATAAAAAGGTGAGTTTAGCTAAGCGCCTGCATGCACGATGAAGGCAATTTTTCACTAGATGACGTTATTGCGTTTTGCATTTTTTATTCGGCAGGCGCTTTAAGCCGCGACAAAAGGGTGACAATAAAAATAAGTAAGGTAAACACACGCCTCGATTATCTTTTCACAGATTTTTATATGGTAATCTTCTATTCTAACAAACATCCAATGTTTGTTTCTTTGTTCCGTAATAGTTCTGAAACTACTGAACCGATGTGAAAAATTCTTTCACTGATATAAACCTACACTCTTCCCTTCCCGAGGAACATAGATTATAGCTACATTATCTCGCTACGGGCAGTAGTTAGTAGGGAAAACGGCTAGTCTTTTATAAAGTAGTAAGTAGTAAATCGGTTATCGCATTACGAAAAAAAAATCAAGAGGATTTCCAGCTCATAAATCTTTTCTAGTCTAACAATTTTTAAAGTCCTGATAGGTATTAGGTATCCTGTAGGAATTTATTCGCACTAGGCCCCTTTTGTCAGTCTCTGTTGAAAGGTCGAAGGACATCCTCTATAGTTATCGATTTGAGCCTAACAATACGTAATAACCTAGGGTTTGGCAGCATTGAAACTACCTATTTTAGGCCATAAATCTTCTTAGCTGTTGTTGAATAATATTTTGGTGAAAATTCATGCTTTTCACATACAATAACTGGAGCTGACATACCTACCTATGTATTACTATCCTATATATATGTATCGTGTTTTGGGATGCAAAAGCTTCAATAAAGCGTAATAAATCAATTTTACAATCTAAGCAAAATGTAAAACGTTTAAAGCTATAAGATATAATCAATCTTCGTTGAGTGACACTATTAAGAGCTATCGTAAGAACTAATAGTTTTTCGTACTATTGCGAACATATTCATATCTTATGATTAAATTGGTTGAAGTTAGTATAGCTAACTATTATTTCTTATTATTTATTATCATGAAGTTTTTTTAACGTTACAAACACGATAGGCTTATTGTTTAAATTCACTCTCTGACAGAAGAGATGGTCTCTGACAGAATTTATCGTCAGTAAAATACATCAAACCTATCTATGTATAAGAAATAGGTTAAAATTAGTATTTTTTATCTGTTTTATTTTTCACGTTTTATATATAAACCCTTGAATGACAGATCCGTCTAGATATTTTTTACTGTTATTCCATTGTATGGTACCTAATGCCCTTTTTATTCTTGATGTAGGTGGACAGGCCTATTTTGGAAGCTTTCCAATTTAAAATACCCTGGTTCTAAAGATATATGGTTCGAAAACACTTTTTGTAGGATGTAGACAGAAAATATTTTCAGATGTTTCTAATTAGGCACAGAATCAAAATTAGAGACCGAGCATAAAAAAAAAATGTTTAATTGCCTACTTACATTACATTTTTGTTAATAAAACATAACAAACCATAAAATTACTCCATCACTTATTTTGCTAATAAAATAAACCCGAAACTACTCTCGAGTGACAAATGACGATCGTTCCACATAACCCTACACTGCCCTTACATAATACAACGCTTCAGGTCTTTAATACCCTCATAAATAATAACCATCGTCTCTTTTACTCCGCAAATAATGTGACACTCGCCTACTGGGGTCGTTTGGACCATAACGCGCGCACTTGTGGGTTTTTATTTATGTTTTTTTTTTTTGTATTTTTATTTACTTTTAGGTGTTAGGTACAGTAGTGAAAATATCCCGGTGTTTAGAAAAGAAAAGGAAAGAATCCCGGTGTTTGGGAAAATCGTTTATTCGCAGCATCGGAACCATTACGCATACTTTAATACTACATATAAGATGTTTCAAAACTTATGCTTATAAAATTACACAAACTTTAATGTAGTTCCCATTGGTAAGTATATATTCTGTAGGTACGATTAGTTACTGTTCATTGTACCCTGACAATCTTATCACAGCTAGTAGTCGATGACCAAATCGACCACAGATATTTTGGGATGCTTCTAAGATTTTTATGACAGTACCTACTCTATTGAAAAAAAAACTGGAAAAACTACGCAAACAATTCAAAACATAAATAATTTCTTCAATTTCAATAAAACCTTGTTTATAACCAATATAAACTCTTTCCATCCAAAAATGATTCTAAAAATACATTTTTCTTAGTCAATACCTACATAAATATGTTTTTCTTAGTACCTAAATATATTTCCGAGCTTCATATTAGTTAAACGTTCAAACCGTTATGGTATTGAAATATAGTCCAGTCTAGACGATGTTCATAATAGTGGCCATTTGCGGTAGGTAAACGACTAACGCACATGAAATCATATTTTAGTGCAAAATTCGTGTATTCTGGTTGATTAAGAGTACACTACAGACTTTTTAGTCGCCGACAGTTTGATCGCTTGTAAATCAGTTTGAATTGAATGGTAGTGATGATGATGATGATGTCCTCCTAGCCGATTATCGGCTACGGCGGCTGCGCGGGATATATAGTGCACAAGCATTTGCGCAGAGCACTCACTATTCCTTCACTCTCATAGCCCGATGGGACGGCAATCCGACACGACCAGAGAGAGATTAGGCGCAGGACCGACATTAGCGTGCTGTCCGATGCACGAGTGAATCAATTGCCAATGGAATAGTAGTACGCACACAGAAACCGGCCGCTATCAAACCGACTGACAACCTTGATTGAATACATGTTAAAAAAAACGGCAATTGGGCCAACTGTCGGCCGACTGTTTAGTCTTGAGTGTGATGTGTACTTTAAGTGCGTGGATTTGGTTGATTAAAAGGCTAGCTTTAAATGGTAGGTATCTAATAATGGTAAACGGTTTTGACAAGCAACAAATTTCTGGTATTTTTATAGTAAGCCATGTTTCCTAGTGTTTTATATGGCCTATTAACAATATTTTTTTCAAGAAAACGATTTGTTTGCTTGTTTTAGAGTCTCATAAAAGTAAATTATATCCTAATATAAGTTTAAAACAAAATAACTAGCTACCCTTTGTTTGAAACAAAAATAAAAATCGAAACACAAAATACACATCGCAACCTATGTCATTTCAAAATTTAATTTGTTACCGACTCTTTTATCTACTATTCAAAAACACAATTTCTATCACAAAGGCTGCATGCAATTTTAATAAACTTTATTCATTAATGTTGCTCTCACCGCAACAAAGTCTATGAACAAACTCGCAGAATATTAATATTAGCTGCATTAAAATCTGAAAGCAAATTATGAAAAGCAATGCAATAACCTAGGGTAAAGTACAGGCGAGCTTAGTAAGCCCACGTGTCGTTATCATTTATGTTCGTGAATGTACGAGTATATAAATATATGTACTTGTTGCATACTGAAGTTTCAGCCGTATAGTTTTCACTTCAGTCGGGCTTGAAAGCTCTTGGCGTGCGCACGTTTCGCAGCACGTTTTACGCGTTCTCGCGGTCGGAGTATACGTCGAATTAAATCTGTATTTAATATTCTAGTGTTTAGTATTAATTAAAAATGGTTTGAAAACTTTTTTGAGCATTATTTTTTGAATTTTCAAAAGTGAGTGGAAAACTTTAGTTTGGGTTTCTTCGAATGGATGTTTTTCGGTTATTTTAATTTTTTGAGGTGATTAACTTTCAAATTAGTTTTTATTTGTAGTGTTGTTTATTGAACTATTTATAAGTGTGTGTTATAAAATTAATAAATCGTATGATTTTCAAAGAACTGTGTGAAATGGTTATGTGAAATTTAAAATACTCTCAGTGAAGTGGAACTTCAGTGGAAGCATTGATTTTTCAGCGAAAAGGTAAAAATATTTTTATCATTTAATTTATAGAAACAACTCGCCTTTTAAATATTGACAAAAATTGGCTACGTCATTCATCATTCTTCGTTTAATCATATCAGTATTAGATAACTACAAACGTGGGGTTTTTATCTAATTTATCTAATCCCAGAAGCAAATGTTTCTACCACACGGTTCAGGTGATTTAATAATAAGTTGGCGAACAAACAATATTTTAGACCTATCTCATATAATATTAGTTCTGAAGAAAATCCTTCGGGAATTAACTTCGATATATCATTCCCGCACATTGCAGACTAAAATGTTGGCTGATAGTGGCCTATGGGTAGGCTCTCAGTTTATTTTTACGTGAATCCAATCAAAAATTTTAGTCGGCCTGATATAGCCGGACACTGATCGATATAATGTGCACATTGCCATCTCCGTACTGATTTCTGTACCTGATTAAAATATCGGCCGGCTGAAAGTCTGCAGGCTCTTACTATCTGCTCTGTTTCAGCCAAAAACGAACGGCAAGATATAAGTTTAAGTTCAGGAAAAGTTAATTTAGAAAGCGGCGATGACCATTTGTCATTTGGAGATAAACGTAAACCTCGACTATATTGATGACCTTACTAACTGTTGCTAATGGTTATCTTTTCGGTCCGAGCGGCGTCCGTAATAAACAAGCATCTTACTAAATGGTTGCTTCGTCGTGCGATGACCAAACATCCTGAAAACCCTGTATTTATTACATTTTAAACGCTAACATCATTTGAACAATGACAAAACAAAAACGTACTTCTAAATTCAGCAATATCATCATTTTACTAAGTAAAATGCCTAATAACAAAACACTCTAGCTAATCCTAAATTAGCAGGACTCTATCTTAAACGATCTTAGTCAAAACTTCATTGTTTTAGAAGTGGCTGAAACTCAGCATTCTTCAGTTTGAGGTCAAATTAAGATAAGAGTGCTGGCCCAAAGAATTTGAACTTCGACGAACAATGGCGATCTTTGAAGTTGATTTCAGACCTCTTAATGGACCGTGAAACTTAGGAGACTTATTTAATTTATTACTGGGACGTAGTAAAATAAACTTATAATTTTTTTCTTGGAAATTGTACTTGTGTACTTTAGGTTACTGGTAAAGTATTTAGGTAGTAATTGATGCTGTTTACTTTTCGTTCAAACATAGAAACGCAAATATTGAATTAAACTATTCAAATAACAAAAATCTGCATTTAAAATTCATCATCGTCATCTGCCCAGCCTTTTCCCAACTATATATGTTGGGATCGGCTTCCAGTCTTACCAGATGCAGCTGAGTACCAGTGTTTTATAAGGAGCGACTGCCTATCTGACCTTCTCAACCCAGCTACCCGGGGAAGACTGGTTATCAGACTCTCTCATTTAAAATGTTCTGTAGCAAGACTTAAATACCATCTATCTTCTATCATTAAATATTCCGTCTAGCGGCTATTGCAGTCAGTGTTTTGGTAACGACGCTTTTGGACAGAAATGCATTTTGAATAGTTACATTAATAACAAAATTTATTCATGGCTTTCAGCATTATTTTAATGCAGTTCAAAATATCTCTAGCGAATATAATTTCATATTTTACTCATGCTTTCATTCATCTTTGACAGTCGTTACGGGTAGTCAGAAGCCAGTAAGTCAGATAACCAGTCTCTTATCGATGTGTATTGGGTTGCCCGGGGTAACTGGGTTGAGGAGGACAGATTGGCAGTCGCTTCTTGTAAAACACTTGGTACTCAGCTGCATCTGGTTAAACTGAAAGCCGACCCCAACATAGTTGAGAAAAGGCTAGGCAAATGATGACTCAATTTGTCAATCAAGAAAATAAACTTTACAAGAAAATAACTAAGTTTGTTTCACTCATTTATATTTTCTTTTATCCTATGTTGACAAAGTTGTCCATAGTTAAATTGACTTGTAATAATGTAAAAAAATTCAAAGGGCCATAATGAAGATGTTTTATTCAAAAGAACGTTTATCTTAAAGCCATTAATATTAATCGGTTTTTGTTTTTCGGTGAGTGGAATATGAACGTAAATATCTAAACTGTTTTATGTTTATTCTGATAACAATAGATTGGAGTACTTTTATTTTTGTTTTATTGTAGTTTTTACCTTTATCTAAATGTTTATAGGTATGTATACCTACGTAATGCAATTCAACAGTTTTTAGTGTAAAATAGGATTCACCAGTTGCTTCACCTGTGTCCCGGGGAAACTACTCCGAGCACGCGCTATTGCTTGACTTATTGAACTTTATTTTTCAAATCTTTCCAGTAGTTCCTGAGATCAGCCCGTTCATAAACCAACAAAATGCTTTATAATATTAGTATAAATGAAGACATAACAGTTTAATGTTTCCATTACTTAGGCTTAGGATTCTGATGACAAGTAAACAAATTATAAACTGTGATAAAAACATTTTGATGTTAATAGTGTTTAAATATTAGGTTTTGATCAAACTTTTAACTAGATTTGAACATTGTAGACGCATAATTTTTTGATAGTTTTAAATTCAATTTAACACAAAATCCGAGAAAAAGCATCAAAAATCATAAATTTTGTTGCAAAAAAGAGTATCCGTCTTTTACCCTCTCCAATATAAAAAAAAAAACATAAATTATTCACCAATAACCGTAACCTCATAGGCTTTGTTCATCTGAATATTTCCGAACCGGATCCGTTTATAAGACAGACGGTGGTCCCTGTACTCCACGGAGTAAAGAAAGATGAGCGGCGATGCCATAAGCCAGGTAGATCAGACGCCTTCTAGGTCAAATACATACAGTGGGCATGACCAAAACGATCAGTTTCAAAGTCTACTGTCAAGGCGATCTGGTTCTCTGAGATTTCTACTACGATTTTTGGTATTCAAAAAATGGGCGGGTTTCAAAGAAGGCGAATAAGGGCAGTAACGTTTCTCGTGTCCCGAACTCCCTCTTTTTGTCAAGAGATTTTCCGACATAGCACCTTTTTTATAGGAAGTCAATAAATGACCCCTCCCGCTGTGGGTTAGCAGCGTGAGGAAGTGTCAGACTCTTACTGACTAAAACCCATCATGTTCCTTCTTAAGCCCTTGATGTACCAGGGCCGCGGTCACTCTTTCGAACAATCCCGCAGCTTCAGTATGATACCTCCGTTCGTTTTTTGTTCTCCATGTTGTAATCAAATCTTGTCGTGTCGGAAACGGTCCGTAGGGATGATTTCAGGGCACGGCTGTTAACGCGAGGGATGTTCAAACATTGATTTTGTAAGTATTGTCTTTCCATTCAAGATGAGATGGCTCCCTTATCGTGTATCGTTGGGGAATATAAAATTCTCTGGGGTTCATTTATGGTTTTTTCCTATGTACTAAAACTTGGATTTTATTCGATCTGCTTTATAATATAATAAAGAGGAAAACATTTTATTTGTTTGTTTATTTGATTCGTCGAATAGAAAAAATCTTTCACTGTTGAAAAGCGAGTAACAAAGACTATATTTTTCCGGGTACGGTTTTGTCTATTACAACATCTTCTACTGTTTATTTTCTCTCCAAATGAACAGCTAGTTAATGACTTTTCTCCATGCTTGTTTTTACTCTGTATAATTTCGAAAAAGTACTGAATACATGAGAAAAACTCTAGTCTGGAGGCGAGTGAGAGCTAGCATTCAAGATTATTCAAGAAAAACAAGGAAGATTGAGCTCTTGTACAAGACTTTATTTGTATTTATTATATGAAACCTTATCATTTAATATATCCTATTTCGTAAGATTGTCCTACAAAATTGCTGCCTGTTTTCTGATAGCGATAAGCCGTTTCTACTCTGTATTTATTTTTCCTCCTTGTCATAAATGCTTAAGTGGCCTAGAGCGTTTTAAGGTCTTACGAAAAATATGTTGTTGATACTGAATTTTGGACTTTTGTATACAGAACATTTACAATACTCTCTTCAAATTGGAACAGTATTAACAATTGAAATGTCTTAAATATTTTAAAGTAAATTTTTAGTCACAATAAGTTCCTTTCATTTTATGCCCAAAAAGTTGAATTTCCCAATACGCGTTTACATTTATGGATTGGCAAGGAATTGTACATGTCGATATATTTGCATAAATGAATTATTTTAGATTGTTTCCATAAACATTAAGCTAATCATCAGACCAGATTTCCAACACTTCAAACAAAAACACTTTATTCTATTAACAATATTACCTTTTGCAGCAAATACCTGGTACTATACTAATCTCTAGACTTGCTCCTACTTTGCATCTACTTTGCAGTACAAGTAATTGTCCATGATTGCTCGAGGGAGTTAGCCAAGCTTCTAACTAGAAGGCTTTATTATTTAATCTGTATTGATCTTTTAGGGAAATTGTTTACGGCTATTCTTGCTAGCGGAATTGATGATGTTAAGCTGGGAAAATCGATTAGTGTAGATTTAGGTCTGATTGCAGGGTTGTTTGCCAAACATAGGCTTGGCCAATTGTGTAGAAGTTGATTTCTGTAAGATGTTGTAAAATTTTGACAATAATATTATTGTAGAAGAATGTTGGATACATGTTTAATCACTCATCCTGAAAAATAAATGACATTTATAGTCCGGAATGTCTTTTATTATAGATTCTTCTCCGAAAATGAAAACTATGCGAAATTAAGCGCAATTTGTAACGACAAAAAAAATTGCTGACATTTGTTTTTGGAGGAGGCTTACTCCATTTGAATCTTACTTTGAGGGACACCCTATTTACCTATACACCTAAAATACTACTACACTGATTAGGCAAAATAACAAAGATTACACTAAAAGTTCACAATAACCACGAAGATGTGTTCAATTGTACAAGCGTTTGCATGTCACCCAGTCACCCGGTTACAAGTATGATTACATTAAGGCACGCCTAACTACGAATAAACTAGTCTTAGACAGGGGTGAACAACATATCTAAGTAATAAGGATTTTTCTTTTATTTGGCTTGAATATATTTAAGCAATGCTACTTAAAATAAAAAGTAAAAAAAAATCTATGTTCTAAGGTTTTAAATGTGATGAAGTACCTTTGTTACACGACATTTTTATGCCAAAAGCCAATTTTGTCCTTCAAGGTTCAGTTTTTTTTTCGTTGATATTAATGTCAATTTCATTCAATCTCTTGATAGTGACTTCAGGGATCTGCTCTTTTAAAGGGAATCTTAGTAATTCTTTTTAAATATTACAGTAGGATCTGAGAGTATGCTTTAAAAGAATTTCTAATGAATGCCTAAAAAAAGTTAAATAAAATTCTTCAACCTGGGAATAAATCTCAAAGAAATATTCCCAAAAGCCAATCGCCAGACTACTATATACATTTTAGATTTTAGTCAATAAATAACCTTTACGTCTGAGATACAGGTTTTTACCTAGTTAGTGGAATTAAGCAAACTATAATAAAATAAATAAAATGTTTGTAACCCCTATCGCAAACTTCAGCAGTGTACCAAAGGTTTGTTACCCTGCTTACCCCATTACCGTGATAGCTATTGATAAACATCTTTAGTGCAGTAAAAAACGAGCCTTTGTTTCCCTAGTTTTAATTACTATGCCCTAGATTACTGCCTTACCTTTTGTAGTTCCGGAAAAGCTGTATTTCTAGAGCGTGATACAAACACATTGTTGTTTTTGAAATACCTTTTTTTGGACATTCGTGGTTTTGATGTAGCAAGAATTTTATAAGGCGTGATGTGGTATGTTGTGGTCACATATTTGACGACAATTTATCCACATTCGGATACTAAAGTGACTGATTTTATATAGGTGTAATGGATAGTTGTGAAATATGCTACCTACTCGTGAGTAAATGGAGATTGATTGGTAACCTTTTCCGTAGTTACCGTATAAACTTTTACCATCTTACCACAAAAACTTTTTAACTTCAGTTTAAGACTTGTCTAAAAAAATGTCAAATTATGACGTTGACATATGGTTCATTTTGGAGCCACATTTTTTTTAGACAAGTGTAAAACAGTGGTTAAAGTTTTTGTAGTAAGACCGTTAGGCGATTATCACACTGCCCCGCATGATGCAGCGTAGTGCGTGGATGCGTTTTTTTCCGTTGCTTGTAAATATCTTCGTTTGTATGGAAAACACGCATAGTCCAACACACTGAAAATGCATCCACGCGCGTTCATGCGGATCACGCACATACATGCGGAGAAACACGCACCCCCGCGCGTAGGTGCGGGGCGAAACGCATGGTATGGCACACCGAATCCCGCATTGACGCGCGTGATTTTGAATGGGCGTGACGTGTATATTTGAAAATGGAACTCGATGAGAGCCGCCATGCGTGAATCTACAAAACGCACCTACGCGCGTGAGTGCGCGAAAAACCCGCACGATGATGCAGATCTGCACTCCCGCAGGAACGCGCGTAGGTGCGTCGACACGCAAGATGCAGCGTGATGCGGGGCAGTGTGAAGATCACCTTAGTGATGACATAATTTAGTTTGTGACGTTGTCAATCTGTTCTTTTCAGATTGTCTATTGTTTCCTTTTTTAACACACTTTTATTAGGTCGACCTGTATAAATGGGCAGTTGTGTGTACATGCTGATGACAATACTATAAAATTATGAATGATCATGAAACTGGAAAATTTCATGATGGAGTATCGTTTCATAGGCGTGATTGAACTTACTGTTGAGGTCCTGTAATGAACTTTAACCGTGCATTCATAAAAGCGTGTTTTTCTTGTGTGTTTTCAAACTAGTTTTACCTAAAACATCTTCGGAAAAAATGTTCTGCATCTATCTTCAACGTAGAGCTACCTAACCGTGGTTGCTCCACGGTTGAATAACTATTCTTATTATCAAGACCTGAGAGTACATGGTTGAGCTAGTCTCGGTTGTCATAAAAATGTCTACGACATTCGTTCCGATTAAGTGGGTCTGAAAGGCCAGATGGCAGTCGGTATCGGTTTCGCTTGACTATTCCGTTGCATCTCTCGTCTTGAGATTTGAAGATATCCTAAATTGGATAATATCGAATAAATATCTTTTTCATCATTTCTATAAACTATGACCCTTTGTTTTGTGACTAGAGATTGGAATTTTACACATTGTATGTGGAGCAAATAGCAAAATTATATCTCTGGATATGTTACAGAAATCCACCTTAAACAACTACTTACTACTGTCCGAAACTATTTTCCAAAGAGGCTTGTTCTTTGTAAAGATCTTTGAGTAAATAATGTGAGATTTTATATTGAAACTCTCAAATTACAGCCTTACACGACCCTTATTTTATACAAAATTTGCTTCATCCAAAATCTGGTGACCAAGAATACCAAGCCTTTAAATATTCAAACCTCTAAAGTCGTACTTGAATTTTTTGTGTACAGCCAAGGCTATATTTAGTCCCTTTTACACAAGAGTCTCGAAGGTACCCATTTACTCATCGATCGATGTGGGTCGACAAGGAGCTGTAGGTACGGGACCTACACAGCGTTTTCACACTAGCGGATTTTCCGCGCGACATCATTGGGTTCGTATCGTGCAACAGCAAACAGTTGACAACTGCCGGTACAAAAAATATGTTAAGGGGATTGCCGCAGTCCCAAAAATACCGTATGTTTGAAGCATTTGCTTGACGAATCTATTCCCATAAAAAAAGTTATAACTAAGGTAACCAAAAACGTTGTGTACTGTCAAAATTAAAAAGAAAAAACTCCCACTGAAGCAACCCCTGACACACCTACGAGACGTAATTGTGTCGACTGCAGTGGTGTAATCCTCATAAGACCGAGGAAAACAGTGTGGGAAATCCGTCAATGTGGTAAGGCTTTGAATATGACGTTTAAAACCGAGCCACGTATTTTAACCCCTCAAAATATCACGCCTAGGGTAAAGGCGGGATAGATGCCCCACTTTTTGAAATATGCTTATAATTTAATAAATATTGGTTCTACATTAATAACACCTATGAATGTAACTAGTTTAATCCTTTATGTTTATTTGTGATTTGTCTTTTTGGACCTATATACTACACGTTTTGCAGATTTTAGCTTTTTGTAGACCTCAATTTTTGGGGATAGATGCCTACCCCTATGGATAGTTGCCCACCTTGAAAATACTAGCGAGGATAGATGCCTACGGTGCGGGATAGATGCCCTTCATACTGTTTAAGTATATTAAATTAATAATATTTATATATTTTTTGACTTTAATTTATTTGAAGTGAAAAGTATTTTGCAGTTTTTTAAATCTTTTTATATTCATTATCAGATTAATTAAAATTAACACAATAATATTCTAAAAGTATTTTTTCAACAAAAATAATGTATTTTATATTTGAAACACTTATTATAAAATATTAATTATTTAGTTTCAACATGCAAAATCATAAAAATCATTCTTTCTTAAAAACTAAAATAACACAATATACTTAGCATCATAATATTTAACCGGACAGTGCTTTAAGTTTTCTACATCTCGAGCAAAAATTTCTGAAAAGTATAGAGGTTTCATGTAACGAGCACTGACACATTACACATTGAATCCAGTCGGATTTAGACTTTGTTTATTCATAGTTTTCAAAGCATTATATGCAGTTATTTTTATTTGTATCTTTAGGCTCATCCTGCCCATCTCTTTTAGTCTTCTTCACCGGCAAACCTTTAGTTTTCTATTCCTTAACTTTGTTCTTAAGTGAATTGTCTTCATCTTCACTGTTTGAACTGTAAATCATTCGTAATCAATAAAAAGTGTAAATACCTATACATAAACACATGAAAAATATATATTCAAAGCACTTATAATACATTCAGGGTACACGTGGTGTATGGAGGGATAGATGCCCCTAGGGGCACCTATACCGTAAAAAATCAGGGCAACTATCCTTTTTGACAGGGTTAGATACCCTAGTATTTTTTTAAATAAATAAATACAATAGAGCAACTATTTACATCAAAATGTATAGTTCATGAAACAATATACATACGTAATAAAAAAATTGATGGAATTAATATCTACTTATAAAGTTATACAACAGCAAATACTCACCTTTAAAAATTTTACGCTCGCTGTAAGTTCGCCGCGGAGATGAATTCACACACGAGCGAAACGCGACCTCATCCCTCGATGGCGCGTGGCTAATTTAGGTGCGGGGTGCTTGTGGCTTCTAGTTAAACGGTTGTTTCTTAATCGCGAGCATGGGAAGTTAGGTTTTTTAAAAATGGGGCATCTATCCCACTGCGGCATCTATCCCGCCTTTACCCTATACGCTGGTTTTGTCACCCGCGAAAAGAATCCTCCAGTGTGAAAGCATTATAAGTTTGACGGTCATCGCACGTACCTGATAGTTGTTTGAGTACTTCAGATACAATGGACTGAAAATGAGGACCTTTTATTATTGTGTAGCTATGTTACGTGCGTACTTGTTTAGACATTTTCCGGGTAGAATGTAAGCTAAAGTTTTGTGTTGAAATATAATGTTGATGTTATCGAAAAGGCCTAGATATATCACTGGATATTATATTACAAAGTTCTATGTGTCTGTCTGTTTGTTCACGATCACTTCACAATATATTAAAAAACGATGGCATGTTTTCCATGCAGTTTTTACCTTTAGAGAGAATAATTCACGAGGAAGATTTCGGTCTACTGAATTTTATAGTAAGTTCAACTCAGTCTTGCGCGCGGCCTTATGTGTGGGTAACCCTTGTACATATACAGTGACTTTGTGTGCGTGACAAGAGGTACAGTCGGGTACAAATACAGTTATTTAGGGGTTGTGTACGGCTGTTTAAAGAAAAACAGTTATTACGTAATTTAATGTTTATATATTTATAATGATTCTGAATCGCTACTTGAAAAATCAAATGATGAATTTTCGGATTCGCTACTCTCCAAGGTGAATTATAAATTCTGACTCCATGTCAAAATGTCTATAGTATTCTTCTTTTTTCTTTTGTACATGTCGACAAGTATTATACCACATCCCTTCATCAATTTGACTTAAACGTTCATTTATGAGTTTCATTATTTCCGTCTTATTTTGGTCGACATTATGCGAAGCAATATAATTTTTTAAAATTCCGCACACATTTTGTTTACATTATTATACTAGATTATACGTTTTTTTACATTCTTATGCCCGGTTTCTGAGGTCCACTTAACGAGAGTTTATCTATCCGTCAGCGCTATTGGTTCGATAACTCCTTCGAATGCGTTTCCGAGCTATGCGTCTTACGTTAAACTCAGTTTAAACGGCGTACAACTTAACTGCCCATATTTGGCCGTTTATCTGTCCCATAACTTTGATTGACGTTTAGATGTCACAAAAAATACCACGTTTTACGTTACTTTCGTCGCGTCGAGTCAGTTTTAGAAGCCAGTGAACAAAATTATTATTAAAATGCCTACTTATAAAAATACAAACAATGAATATAGATAATATGGATGCAAGCAGATATGTTTACCGACATACAATTTGAAAAAGATATCGTTTTACATGTTGATTTCTGACACTTACGCGATTATTAGACATTAATTTTACGGATTTTATCGCAGAAGTACGTAAAATCCGTGAAAGTAGTTTTATTTAAGAGATATCGGTTTGAAAAAAACACCGTAATACATCTGGATGATATTCATCGCCCCTACTCTACCTCCTGTTGGGCTCCTTCAATGCACATGGTCTGAGTTGGAACAACTTTTTATTGCGTTTTTTATATAATTTTAAACGTACATTTGTAAAAGAGCCATCTATCGACAGATTAAGTAAGTACGTATCGGTTCCTTAACTATTTATCTGGCAGTTTGGTGCTCGGAAACGCAGCAAAAGTTAAACGGCGTTTATCAATTCAATAACTTTGTCGAATCGATAACTAACGAAGGGATATCCAGAGACTTCAGAAACCGGGCATTAGTCCACACTTTTATTTATTGTCCGCGTACCCCGAGCTAGAAAATATGTAAGGAGTATTTAATTCATCTTAGATATTTCACCTCATTTATTTCTTAGGTGCTGTCAATGTCAATTTGAAAAAACGTATGAGAAAATAATGAAAAACTGTAAAATGTAATAATAAAAAGCTTTGAATGTTGTTTCATTTTTTGAAATGCTACCTGACTCCTTAAACGTTTTCTCCGTGAAGAACTAGACATTTTCGTAAACGACTGTACCCATAACAAAAGCGATAAGAACACGTCATGCTCGGACGACGTCACTGTCATACAAAAGAAAGTTGTATATTTACAAGCCGACGCACACATAGGGCCGCGCGCAAATCTGAGTTGAACTATCTATACATACATACCTATATCCAAGATGAAAACACTTTGAGCATGAGTTACCTACAAATATCATACAAAATATGAGTGTAGAAAACCTTATGTTTTTTTTTATACTTATTTGAATCATCTACGATTAGATTGTTATTTTTCCTAGTGTAAATATTTTACAGTATTACCTCAGCATTACACTAATGTGTTTTTTAACATACCTAACCATTTTATCAATGTTATCGCACAGTATAAATGGTGTCCAATTTTAGTGCTCTTTGATAATATTAGTGGTAGATAGTAAGTAAATACCTTTTATTAGACGCATTAACAACTCGGGAAATGTGTGTGTCAGTCTGTCACGAGTTATCTAGTATATCTGCATGATAATGTGATACTTAATGTTGTTTGCATAGATTTGGTAACATAATGTTTTTTGCAGATAGTTAAGTAATAGGTAAATATTATGTATTCACAACTAAAAAATATATAACTTCATGTCGCGTGACTTCACATTCTAATTCCGGGTAGTCAAAATTTCATTATATGAAATTATTAATCATAATTGAAATGGCTACTAAATAACTTAAGTATAAACTAATATGTATAATAAAAATACTATATACAAAATCTTCAATGTGAGTTTAAACTTACACCTACTGAAAGTTCCCTGTTTTTTCCTTACCCTTAATACCGTACCTACCTATGTATCTCTTAGTATCACAAGCAATTAACAATTCGCCGAAAGAAAAACCAAACAAAGTAATGTTTTGTCCCATTAACACGTAAGCACACACTTGAGTGTAACTTACAACTCACGATCGTCTAAGTTGAGGCCGTTTGTACGGCTGTTAAGTTTTATCTTAAGTACAAATGTATGTGTGTATTTAGCACGGAGTATGGAAAGATGGGCGGAGATGCCATAATGCAGGTAGCTCGGCGCCTTCTCCTGGGACAAATACGTTCTGTTGACATGACCAAAACCATTGAACATTTGGATACATAAGGAGTAAACGGTCGGGTTCTTTGAGACACTGTCAAAAATTTTTGGTATTACAAAAAATGGGCAGGTTCGAAAGAAATGATATTAGGGCGGAGACAGCAATGTTCCTCGTCTCCCACTCAATCGCATTTTGGCGAGCTGCTTTCTTACGAGTTTTTTCTCTTATGGCATCTCCGCTAGTCAATTGGTTCTCCTTGGCGCTTAGATGTTTTAGAAGACGAACGCGTTAAACTTTATTGGGCGTTTTGTTGATACTGTTGTCAACAGTTTGTAGGTCTCTGGTGATAGATAACAGCTGACTATTGTGTTTTAAGGCCTTTTCATTCGTATTTCCTATTCCTATTCCGTTGATTTGCTTCCTAGATATAGGAATTTAGCATTACATGCATGAGGCTTGTCAAAATTTTATAAGTATCCAATGACTGTCGGAGTTAGTAAAGTTGGAGTCAATGAGGTTTTCATTAGAAGCATTTCGTAATAATTACTTTCGTACTAATGTGTCCTTTAAGCCCAAATCCCACCAAAGCAGAGCGTAGAATTTGTATTATCTCTTTGCGTAGAAATTATATTGATTGTAAAAATCAGTGCTCCGCTTTGTCTGGGGATAATATTATTTTTGAACTCAAAAGTATGTATCGTATCGTGAAATCGAATGGGATCTCACGTGATGCAATTTCATGTTTCCATTTAGCAACTTGCTAACTCATTTCCCGCTTTACCCAAGGGTAGGCCCAAAAATGTCGCCAAGAGTTGTGCATACCTCTGATAAGATCTGTTACCCTCGTTTCAGTGTTATTATCATGTCACCACCTCATCTTTTTACCCTTATCTGTAAGTGATCTATTCCATGTGAGTACCTACTTACCTATCTCTTTTACTTTGTTATGCCTTGCTAGTTTCTACTCATTATATTTGTAACGATTTGTGTACTTTAATAGCAAAGTTGATTTAGTTAATAATTGTGTTTATAAAGTCTTTATTTTCAATCATCAGCCCATGTTTATGAAGTCTGGGCAAGGGAATCAGTAGTTTTAATACGATTTGAGTAAAACCAAATGAAAACTGCTGGTAGGTATTTCACAGATTCTTATCTTATTTTAGACTAGCTTCTGCCCGCGACTTCGTACGCGGATCCTGTCCCTTATGCCAGCGACTACGGGGTCAGCAAAATAAAAGGTCTGAATCATCTGATATTGAATTTTAAGGGCCCGTTGACTTGAAAACAACGGAATACGCATAGCCATTAGAAACGTTCCATTTATTTATTTTTGTACTTCAACGGCAAAAGCACAGCAGACTAAACAAAACGCTGAGAACTGAACCGCAATAGACGTGACCATAGGGATAAAAGTAGTGATTCTAATTAGTCCACATTTAAGTTGTGTGTGGCAAAAATATTACACGTATATAATATTGTACGTAAAAAAACATTAAATGTTACTGAGATGACAAAGTCGTGATGACTTAGTGGAAGTCGTAGTGGTTTATTGGGTAGAGAACCAATCTCTCAAGTATGAGCGTGCGTCTTTGATTCCAGGTCTGGCAAGTACCTGCCAATAGTGCCAATGCAACTTTTCTCTCTTGAGATAATAACGACAATAATAATGAGATATAAGCACCGCAGGACATCTGAGGCTGATGACGGGGTGTGGCGACCCCGCGGGGCATATATACTGAGTTCTCCAGGGAGAGTATACTGTCCCTCATCTCCGGCCGGTCGGAGTGAACCATGACGGGGGTAGGTCTCACGACTCTGGCTTGGCTTGACCGTCCAGAGTGGAGTCGGTAGAGCAGGGTTAGTAGCCCTGCTCGGAGGATAGGTGCCTCGTGGTAAGTGACAGGGAGCGCGTAATCTGCGTTTTAAATCCGCCGAGGTATCCTCTTGTTGCTATTCAGTGACTGATTCTCGGGGGCCCAGTAAGTGAGCTGGCGAGTCTCCATTTGCCATTTTTACATGTATCTAATACATTGTCATCGGCAGGTGCCATAGTTCCCGTAGTTTCCCCATTCCTAGTCCATTAGCATCCCATCACAATAGCCCAAGTAGTATTCATCCACAGTTAGCAATGGTATAGCACAGAACCGGGGATTGTCTTTTTTTTTAACGACGTCCACCGGGGATTGTCCTTGGGTTCATTTCTATAGTGTATAAAGAGATAATCGTCGGTTTTCTGTCACCATTTCATTAAAGTTGTCTCAAAAGGGCTTCAGCGTGTTGGCTTCGGCCTCTCGTTTGCCTCCCGAAAATTCAGAACTCTGTAGTCCTCTGTGTGGAAGAGAAATGCAAAATAATAATGAGATATATATAACGCAACTAATTCGGAGAGTGGGGGCTCGTGACGCCACGTCTAGGTATGTAAAATTTGTACTAAGCAGTGACTTAACACAAAATTCAAGCGTGTTATATCTTCGTTATTAATTGTTTGTGAGAAGGAGAAAAGAAAAAATACGTGTCCATTATTTTAGGGTTATCTAAAAGACGGACTAATTACTTTCTTTGATTCACCATACCTATTTCATAACATTCATTTCTATACATTTCAAGTGTAGTATTGCTCTTGAAGTTCCACATCAGGTGTTCCAGATCTTCGATGTTTATACGTCAATAGAGAGTGCTTATCAGATTGAACCACTTTTGCTAAAACGTCATATCTTCATATGCTATAGTCTAGCTGGGCTCCTGGAGTTCCACATCAGGTGTTTTAGATCTTCAATTTTTATAAGTCAATAGAAAGTGCTTATCAAATTGAACAACTTTTGCTAAAACGTCATACCTGTATATGGTACAGAAAAGCTGGGCTCTTGGAGTTCCACATCAGGTGTTCCAGATCTTCAAATTTATTATCTCAGCTGAAAATGCTCATCAAATGAAACAATTTTTGCCATGGCACCATTTTTGTATCTCTTATAGTTTTGTTGGTCTGTTGGTGTTCTGCATCAGGTCTTCAAGTTTCGAAGATAAATTATAGCCTATATGTTGACCAGGCTTAATACTGATACAACAAAGAAAAAATCATTGAAATCCGCTCAGTAGTTCGGAAGATTAGCGTGTACAAACAAACAGACATACAGACATACAGACATACAGACATACAGACAAACAGACAGAATTTTTTTTTTGGATTTGTGCTCCATTACTGTTTCTAAACCCCACCCAATTATTATTTTTTTTATATATTCAATGTACAGACACAGTTTTTTTACAGATTTATTATATGTATAGATATAGATTGTATACCTACTATTCTGTTATATCATAACATACCTATTACAAATTCCTGTCTATTATTAATCTATCAAGTCTGTTTTGTTTATAATATTTTTTATTTTAATCACCTTATGAGTTAAGTACTCATCTCCTTCTTAGTCATTATTATTGCTGATGAATAGTGATGAAGTATCTAGTAACTTTCAAATTATGTGTAGCCAGATGAAATACATAAAGTTCATTTAATATTATCTACACTGCGATGATTCAAACAAGGTACGAGTATGTTTAGAATCTCTCAACAATCCAGTATTTAGTGGTCAATAGACTGAGCCATTTCATAGTAAGTCTATTCATGTCTATAGTCTTGTAAGAATTTCATCATCAGGTTACCTTTACCCAACGTCATTGGGACAGGCTTCCAGTCTAAACGGATCCAGCTGGGTACCAGTGTTTTACATGGAGCGACTGCCAATCTGATCGCTGCAATCCAGTCACCCGGTCAACCCGATACTTCTTTTTGAGACTGGTTGATCAGACTTTCATGTTTTGTCTCCCTGTAATGACTGCCAAAAATGGACACCAATCCCATGATATACTTAAAAAGTAACAACCAGCTGTCATTTAGTTTGGGATGTATGCTCTCAGTCTACATAACATTCGTTTGCTTTACTACGATATGATCTGATTTACCTACCACATAATTAATAACAAATATTAAGCCTATTACTATTGCCACAATCCAGCCTCTAAGTTATTACACAAATACCTACGAATCGACTAAATGTACGGCTAATAAATTAATTATCTGTTCTTAGATGTAACAATTATATGGCTGACTGACTGACGATATTACGTTGTGTAAATACCTTGATATCTTGTCGTATTTATCATACTATCTATCAATATAAAAGACATTTTTTTTGTTTGAACCATAAAGGCTACAAAACGACTGCACCTTTTTGAAAAATTCTTTCACTATTGGAAAGCTACAATCTTCCCGCGTGACAGAGGCTATATTTTATCCTTGTACAGGCTGTAGTCCAAACGGGACGCGAGTGAAAACGTCTAGTAAATAATGCAATTTGGTTATCCATATTATTACGACAAAAACATAAAACAATTACGTATTTTAGGAGATAATAGAGATATTATCATTTTCTTGTTAGGTACACATTATTGTCATTAGTCTCGATAACACAGAAAATCTGTATCTTATTATTTATATTTATAGCTATCTTAATATATCGTGATAAAGTGATAATCCTTAAATACATAATCCGTGATAAAACGGGAAGATAAAAATACCTACTTGGGAAAAATCATACTTGAAATGCGCAAAACAAGCAACACAGTTGTTTTTCAAGCTCCTACAAGCTTAACTCATTATGCAAGCAATCTACGGGACTCATGAAAAACAAAAGATTCGTCCGTCTTTTGTTTCCTTCCTTTTTCGAAAAGACACCCAATTTTCATTAGGACCTCTCTCCATCAGTCTACAAAGGGGGTCACACAAGAGACCTCATGTGACACTGAATAATTACACGGTATTGCAATGCGAGGCTACGGGGCCTCGGATCTCGTATTTACGGAAATACGAGGCTGAAATATGACGTCACTTCCATGGCTGAGATCCCCTGTGAGTTGTACAGGTTAGGGGTGCCCACTGGGCTTTCGATCAAATGGTCTCGCAATCAATGAGTGGCCTGATTTTGAGGAAAATTTTCACTGCTCAGTGAAAACTTTTAAAGGTGCGAGTGCAATATTTTTGTGCTTAAATATTACGCTATATTTATTGATATTAGGCTGTGCTCTAAATCAGCTTTTTACAATGCTTGAATGGCATAAAATCGTATTTGCGTTTCTAGAATTTTGTCCTACAAAAATTAAAAGGTATTGACGTAAAATTAATTACTTCAAACCCGGTAAAAATTTTGAATAGATTAAAACAGGTTAAGCTATTGAATCGACACCATTGTCGCTTTTCAATAGCCGATCGCTCGAACCTAAAATTGACGAACTGAAATGTCATCTATTCAATCCATTTCACGAATAAATACGTGAAAAAAATGCTTCAATAGGCTTATTCAATAAAAAATATATAGGTGTATATGTGTTAAATGTATGTGTGCGGAACACGGAGGAAGGAAATATAGCGGAGATGCCATAAGGAAGGTAGGTCAGGCGCATTCTTCTAGGTTTAAGCAACATACGGTAGGCGTTATTAGTTATTAGAAGTAACGAGACGTTCGGGGTCCTTGTCAAATCAAAACCAATCAGTCAAAGATTGGCAATTTAATTTAAAAAATAGTGGATAGTAAAGTTTCTCGTCCCCAAACACCCGTATTTTAGCGCGCTACTTTCTTAGGCGATCTTTCGTTATGGCACCTCCGCTAGTCATTTTGTTCTCCATGTTTAAATGTATGTGTACTGCATGAATAGGCTTATAAAAGACAGGAATTGATGTATGGCGCATGATTGAGTGACAAATAAACGCGATATGCCAGCCGATGACAGAGTATTTCAATTTGTTTCTATTTACGGTATTTAGGGGATATGTTCAGCTTTAGGATTTATATATATTGCTTATAATATTATAGACGTTGTAAATGATATTATTGAACGTTGTTATTTGATATTATCAAAGCGTAGGAGAAGCGTGATTCAGTCAAGATTGTATGTCAGATGTTAGGTAGGCTTTCACAGATCTCTCGGAAGACCGAGTAAGTAGGTATATATTGGTATATCTTATCTTAACTGTAGATTATAATGTAAGACATAAAATGTGAGCCTTCATTGACCGTCCAGGGTGTAGTTATTTACAATGTTTGCATTTTAAAAAGGACCCTTGGATTTGTTTCAATGTTGCTTTTCAAGAAGTGAAGTTGTGGTGGCCTTGTGGTTAAAGAACCAACCTCTCAAGTATGAGTGCGTGGGAGAGGAGGCCTGTGCCCAGCATGTCGATTCTATAAAATATCACAACTCACTTCGACATCACTCTCACTTCGACTTCGATCTAAAGGTAGAATTCCGTGGACGCGACAATAGTCAACCTATGAAAATGTATGGCACCGTTGCCGAGGCCCGTGACAGTCGCGCGCGGCCGACGAATTTCGTAAGCTGCTCGCGGCATTGTCAACAATTTAATTCTGGTTTTACTAAAATTCTATAGATGTTATTAAGCGCTAGACCATGTTGAGAAGCGTACGGCCGCGAGCGGCTCACGAAATTCGTCGTCCGCGCGCGACTGTCGCGGCCCTCGGCAGCGGTGCCATACATTTTCATAGGTTGACTTTTGTCGCGCGCGGCTGCGACAATCGTGACCCACGGAATTCTACCTTAAAGTTTCGTGATTGACATTGTCAAACTACACTAGCGCTACACTATCGAGCGTGTTGACAAGTTGAACTAAATTAAACTCGAGATTTTGACAGATCTGCCAAAATCTGTCTATCTATAGGGGAGGTAGGGGAGAGATGGGCAGTTGGGAGACATGATCAAATCAGAATAAAAGGGGGGTCCTTTTATTCTGATTTGATCATAGTTTTTTTTTTATTGGGTAGTTTACGTTACCGACTGGTAACGGTGTTCATCCATAGACTATCTGTCATTTCTGTGAGTTGTCAAGAACAAACACTCGTAAAAGTACTTAAATATTTTGTTGCGGTTTCGGATCGTTATAAAGAGAAAACTAATGAAAGGTATGTGTATTTTCTATTATTAATGATTGATTGTCAAAATCTCCAGTTATGATTATAGTAAGTCGATGCAATCCACACCTATTATACCTCTAGAAGAGGTACTACAGCAATAGTTTATGGGCCCCACGTTTTTATTTTAGTCTAATATGACCGGGACCACCTACGTAGGTTGACAGGTAAGTAACTATTTTTTATTTTCTAGTTTTCAGTGCACATAAGATAAAACCGTTTTACTTAAGTTTTTTTACCGATTTTTTTTTTTATAAACTAAGTCAAAAGTGTCCAATGCTCCCTATGGTAGGGAGGCTTGGACATACCATGTAATGTATAATTTGTAAATTTTTGTTCTTCTTCTTCAGTGAAAATTTGTGAGGTTATAAATCTGCGCTAAAAATCCTTTATAGAATCTTGTTTCAGGTACCGTTGCCAACTTGATCTAGGGACTCCATATTTATCAGCTGTTAATTTTATTTTTTAACCTTTTGATACCTCTTGTATTGCTCGTTATATTAAATCTTTAGGAATTTCCCGTCGCAAACCATTCTTTTTAACCCCCGACGCAAAAACGACGGGGTGTTATAAGTTTGACGTGTCTGTGTGTGTGTGTGTGTATGTGGCATCGTAGCTCCCAAACGGATGATCCGATTGTAATGCGGTTTTTTTTGTTTTAAAGGAATGTCATTCGGGAGTGTTCTTAGCTATGTTTGGTGGAAATCGGTTCAGGTCTTCAAGGTCATCAGCTCGTTTGTTAGGTGTGATAGGAATGTTACACGCTCAGTTTACTTGCAAGCATATGTGGGATCTAAAATTTGAAATACTAATGTCTTCTGAAACCACTGAGCTGGTCTGCTGTTAGGACACGAAGATAGGAGACGTAACCCTGAACTGCCTTTTAGTAAACCCATCGAGTTTGGGCTCGTTTAATTTGTCTTGACTAGTTTTCTTCATGTTTCTAATTGACGAGAACCTAATGCTGGAAATGGGATGTGGCGGATGAAACCCTAGAATGGTATATAACCCTGGATCAACAAAGGTCCATCTTTATTGTTTCTCAATCTGTGCAATTCTCCCAGAGCCAGTTTGTCATGAGGATTGTTAAACAGCTTCCTTTGGCTGAGATCGCATAATTATAGCGAACCCATCATAAAAAGAAGGAAAAATTAAGGAGCTCCTTTAAAAAACCATGAAATAAAATAAAATTATAAATTTAAAAAAACCCCCGACCCAAAAAAGTACGCAATTATTATGACAAAATGTTATAAACGATAAACCCTATAAAAAGCAAAAAGTAACTTTAAACACTACGTAAGTACCAACTAAAGCATGTCAGACTAAACAAAATTTTGACGTGTCGACGGTTTTATTTAAACCGTTTAAATATCTCGTAATGTTGAAACTGATTGTAATTTTTAGGATAGCTCTTTGAT
The DNA here is from genome assembly GCF_022581195.2 of Helicoverpa zea. Classification (NCBI taxonomy): domain Eukaryota; kingdom Metazoa; phylum Arthropoda; class Insecta; order Lepidoptera; family Noctuidae; genus Helicoverpa; species Helicoverpa zea. The sequence goes on from NC_061453.1 coordinate 2,925,046, forward strand.
TTTATCTAGCCAAACATAAGAAATGGCAATAAAATTGATTATCTGTAAAATCTGATTTTTTATGCAATAAATGTGAAAAAGTGCCCATCCCTCCCCTACCTCCCCTAAAGTATGAAATGACATTACGAATCGAAGTGAAATGCGAGTTGTTGATCGAATTTTATAGAATCGCAGGACAGCAGTGGGACGATGAAAATGCTGTAACTGTAAACTGTAACTGTAAACTGTAACTGCTTTTCAAACTAGAAAATGACGTTGAAACAAACAAAAAAATTAACGTGAAAAAGTGTTGTAAGTAATTAAACAATTTGCAAAATAAAAATGGCCTTACTACAAAAACTTAAACGCCTGTTTTACACTTGTCTAAAAAAATTGTGGCTGCAAAATGAACCATATGTCAACGTCATAATTTGTCATTTTTTTTGGACAAGGCTTAAACTGACGTTTAAAAGTTTTTGTGGTAAGACGGATATAATTCAACATGTAGGTAGGTAATGTAACTAGCCGCGTTGCATTTGTTTCCTCTACAGTTGACCCAAAACTTCCCTAAACAGTTTAAATTGTTAACCAATTTGAACCCTTTAAAATACCCACACATAATTTGCATCACGAGTTTAGAATTTTCGCCTGACAAGCCAAAAAGGTTGTTCCTTTTTGGCTCTCGCTATGGTATATTTTCGAAGCGGTCCACCTTTCAAGCGATCGTCTTTTATTAATTATTTATGCACGCTTCGGGAAGCGAGGTCAGAGGTGAGAATGCCACGACCACCAAATTGTGCGTGGGCATTTTATGAAGTGGCTAAGGCAGATAGCTAATGAGATAAGTAATGGGGTGACCGATTATTTATAGATATGTAAGTGTACAAATCGCGGCAGTTGGAAACTTTAGTTAGGTTACTTAAAGCTTATGTGAAAGTTAAGTCAATTATTCGTTTTGTCCAATGAAACAAAATGTCCAGGATATCGCATTTGATGTGTTTTGTGCGATGTAAACTTTTCTTATTCATTATAGTAGTACCTATTCTTATAAACACTGTTTTTATTTGTACTCGCGTCATTGCTCATGATTTTCATAACAAATAACGTGGCACGAGCTAATTGAACTTTCTATAAACTAAAGCTCTCGTGAAAGTAGTGTTATCAAGGCACCTCTCTACATACAACCTTCTCCTCATAATATTAGTGCAGATTCGATAGCTAAATAATCTATAATGGTTTCCACATCATTACGAGTCGAGATACGCTCTCACTCGAGAGTTTACCGCCCGAGGGAGTTACCGATACCGATGTATCGATAGAATCGAGAAGCATATCAGTATTCGGTTAGCATCGCCGTATTAATAGTGATTTGTTGTGGCTAAATTGTGGCAACCAGTGTTTATTTCAAAGGAAGTGAGAGTAATGGCTCTTATCGGCTTTTGGAGTGTTTTGTGCTTAGAATATGTTAGGCTTTTGTGGAGTTACGCAATATTATGTGTATTTTTCCTATGTTCGAATAAAAGTATCGATACTTAGTGAACCATTATTTTTATTGATTACCCAAATTAACGTTTTGATAAAGAACATAATAGGAAGGATTTAATATAAGATAAATTAATTGAGATTTTTTATCTCGATATTTTAGCTGCACCAACTTCAGCCGATCGTAACTCCTTGAAATATTAAAAACCAAGTGCATCCAAGATGCACCACGTACCACCTCAAATATATACTGCCCCTGCTTATACTGCACATATCTTTTAAAAAGGCATCTATATGCTAGCAGAAATCATTGCTAGTCTAGGCCACGCGGATGCAGGTGAAAGATAAAAGAGGGTATCTCAAAGATAAACATCAGTATTCCGGGCAGACATGTGGGTATGTTTTGAACAGGTGGCCGTAATCCCTACTAATATTATAAATGCGAAGGTAACTGTCTGTCTGCCTGTTACGCTTTCACGTCTAAACCACTGAACTGATTTTAATAAAATTTGGTACAGAGATCGAGTTGACCTTGAGAAAGAACATAGGGTACTTTTTATCCCAGACTTTTGAAGAATTCTCTTGGAAACGCGATATAACCAAACGGGCGATGCCGCGGGCGGAAGCTAGAATATTCATAAATTAGGTTTTTTGTTCGTTTGTGTTTGTTCTATTTATGTTAACGCTCTCTGTCACTGTTTAGCTGATGTGTGGAATTTCAAGTGATGTTCGGAATTTGTAATTTGTCGTGAATAGCTGAGAGTTTGTTTATTTGAGTGAACGGGGTAATTTTTTATTGTATTCGCTGTTAGATAGTCTCTGTATCTCTTCACCTGAAGAGGCTATACCTAAGTAAGCTTCTTATTATCATGACCTGTGAAGGAATTTCCACTGGATGCAGGCAAACTCGTGGGCAATAGTTAGTTATCAGGTAACACAAAGACTCCTTTCATTAGTAGTCTGTTAAATACCGCAAACGTTGACGAGGATCCATTTGTAGTTAAGTAAGTATTTTTTACTTTGGAGAATGAGAATCGTTTTATAAAGGTTTTTGAAAGTTTTCAATAGACCAGTTTAGCACTTTCTAAATTACATTCGGATCCAAAGGACTATGTATAAATGCACAGTTTGTAGGACCCTTTTATTTTTAAAGATTTCTTCCAAATAGATGGAAAGTATTAAAATTTTAAATTCACTTAAACGCAGTCTGCCTTGGACCATTACATTGCTTTCCTCAGATAACAGCTGTTTTTAATAGCTTAAGGGAGGTCGTTACCCGGCAATTATTTTTGCTTAAAGTAACTTGGAATATATCGAAGGGTCTCTGCTTTGTTATATTTTCACGACTGTAGTGCAATCTGTAGGTACTTATATTATAATGTTGAAGAAGGAAAGTATTTCTCGTTAAGGATCAAGTTGACTGTCGCAACAAACCTTGTTTTAAATCTATTCTTCTGTGATTCATTTGATAAAATAGCAGGGAACTAATCAAAGTTCCTCTAGCTTAGTCCCTGCTGGCAAACCTACAGATAAAGAGGACACATTTAGCAATTTTTGACACTAGCTGTTCGTGTGAGTGCTTCTACAACGACACAAAACATTTTTAAGTCGCGCTCCAAAAGTAACAAACTGTCCGTTCAACAAAGATGCTGCCACCCTTTTTCCTTTTTACGCTTCCACATAAAATAATTTTGGAATATTTCCTTTTAAAAATGATATAATGTGTCACTTCGTTCTTTTGAAAACCTCCTTTTATTTAGAGTACTCGCATACTGTTAACTTTTTAGTTGACCGACAGTTTGTTTGGGCTCATAAATCAAGATGGAAATGAATGGCAGTACGCACATTACAATTATCAGGTAAAAAAAAGTAATATATATGTTATTCCAGGGACCAGGGTAACACCTATCTGCATACCAAATTTCAAGCAGCTTTGCAGCCGTTTTTGGGTGAAAGAATAACAAACATACATCCATACATTCTCACAAACTTTCACATTTATAATATTAGTAGGAAATATAAGTAGGATATTAGTAGGATTTGGCCGGTATCAGACCGACTGAAAACATTTATTGGAATAGATTTTCTTTAATAAAATTGTTTGCCAACCATCGGACCAATTGTTGGCCAACTATTTAGTCTGCAGTATGTAGGTACTCTAATGCCCGTTTTCACCAACAACCTCTTACCGTTTCCCTATCTAAATGCTACTTTTAATAAGGACCCCTCCCAATTTGACACCTACCTAAATTCATTTTCACCACACTTGTACATGGATCCCTTAAGTAAGTGACAGATTACTAGTTCTACAAACGATAATGCAAAGTCGATATTTTATCGATAAACTGATTTTTCTGTACTTCTTAAGAAATAAACGTCTATCGAGTATATATTACTAAAGCCTGTGAGTTTTTTTTCTTGTGGTGTTATTTTAATTTAACTTAAACTACATTACGCTATGTTTTATGCAATAAAACAGTAAAGAGGTTTTCTATAGGTGAATTTTTACCTATGTCATTCGCGCGTTTGTCAAATTGACTGATGTGTATGTGTACATAGAGTGAGGTTAATTTTGGGTTTATTATTGTTGAATAGATAAGTTTATTTTAGCAGAGAAGAGAAAACGAGGATAAACCTTTCTTACAGAAGAAAAAGACAAGCTAGTGAAATTTCTGACGTCTCATAGCGACGCAATATTAAACAAAAAACGGATGGGACCACGAACGAAGCCAAAAACAAACCTTGGATCCAGTCACAAATAGTTTTAATGCGATAGGAACCGTTTACAGGTAAATGTGAATAATATCTGTGTATAATAATATAGTGTATTAAGATATTGCCGTTCAACTGTGTTCCTTGTTTTACTGTGGGCTTCATTGTATTTTTGTTCTCCATGAGTTGATGGATTTAAGTATGGGGTTAAAATTATAGATTTATTTATATTTATTTAGTTTCAGGTGGTGCGAGAAATTGGAAAGACGTGTAAAAACATGCTGCGCCCAGCCTACCCCAAATTGAATTGGTGCAGGAGGATGATGATAATGTTTGGTACATCATATGAGGACTAATATTAAAATATTTGTTTACTATCTTTGTTTTAATTTACATAATTTATTATTTTAAATGTTAGCCTACTTCTTTGCACACTGTACACATAAGGCAATAAATGGCTTCTGCGCAGGTGAAGGTCAGGGCTCAATATCCGTGCCGATAACTATACCGCGGCTAGAGCGACCTGAGCGATAGAAGTACATACCGCGCGAGAGCAGCGGCATACATCCCGAACATCAACAGTAATATTATCGCATACCCACTGGGTTTTCTCTGTCGCAGGTGGTAGCGAATACCGCTTAGGTCTGAACAGTCATATTACCGCATACCCACAGGGTTTTCTCTGCCGTAGACGGTAGCGAATACCGCTTGGGTCTGAATAGGCCTATATTTGAACTAGCAAGTGCATTCATAGCATGTGATAACCTATAATCTTATAAAAAAGTCATGAGCATCGTACTTATTTCTCAGTCATCTGCTCTTTCACGTAAGATAGGTACGTGGTCTTATAATGATTATTATTTTACATATCTACAACCTCCACAGCTTCTAAACTTTCTAAAAGTTTACGTTTCATTTCACTATCCATCGCCAGAAACGGTTCAAAATATGTTTGTATTCTGTCATGATAATGATAGGGGTTGTTTAAGCAGGCATCAATCGGGCCCCCAAGTTTAAGTGAAATTTTAAGGTTATAATTGACACCTAGGCTTTGGTGAAAATGAAATTCTTATTAAGTGTTCCGTAAATGCTCCCTAAATTTAGGTATTCGTTGGTGAAAACGGGCATTAGAGTGCTATCTTTTGCGACGTTTTTGTATTATGCCTGAACTCTGCCTTTTGGGAAATTTCTACGAAATGCTACTTTTCAAATGTGACACGACGTATGAAAGTTTTCATTGTTGACTGTGTGATGTAAGTGGTATTTTCAAGACTGGAGTGTTGTCATATTAAATGGCACAGGAAGACACTGAATAAGTGTGGTTATATAAGAGTGTTGCCATATTAAATGCTGAATAAGTAACAGATGTGATAAATTCTTCTTAAGACCGTCTGCCCGTGCTTTACAGGAAAATTTCTATATAATAAATAAGTCATGTACAATGCTGTAAGTGTAGTGAGTAATCTGTGGTATACATAGTTTAATATTATAAATTTATTTATTTATTTTTGTACATGATTTGATTTGGAGAATTAAATGCTTTAAAAGGAATTATAGTACATATTTACATGACGTAAAAATTAGCTTATTTATACATATATACACACACAGAAACAATTTGGGAAAAAACATTTAATTAATTTTAAATTCCTTACAAATAGAATTACCTACGTCTCTAAAGTTCTAAAACCCATCGTAGAACATCTCAATTATTTGCTCAGCCATGATTTTTCCGCTTCGATTTGTTCAGAACGTTCAGACTCTAGAAAAACTGTTCTATATTTAATGTCTCATTAATTCTGAATAAATAGTGCTGCTTAAGTAAGATTCCTGCGCTATTATTCACGGGCTCTTCTAAGCTGTATTAATTGGTAAAAGCGAAGGAATATTCCTTCTGGTTTTCATTTTATTTTCTGACCTCGGTTGAGTCTTCCCGAAGGTAGGTAGTAAGGCAAGATAGATTTTTCATTTCTGTAACCATTTCAGTTATTGTCTTTTACAGATAGAGATAGACCTGCAAGAATTCCATATAGTAGAAAGTTACCTACATCTGATAAAGTACTTACAACATCATGTGACGAACCTATTTTCATCAAATAACGGAATTTTTTGGCAATTATTTAGCCTAAACACTACTTGATGATACTTATTATTTACAACTAGTGTTACCATTCATTAAATTGACATAACAATGACACGTGTTCTTGTCATAATATACTATTTACTTTGTAATGTAAATCATATTGAAACACACTTGGCAATACGTCGAGTTTCTCCTGGCATACACTCGACGGCACAGAAATGGGGTCAGTTGAAAAAATCCGAACATCTTTGCCCCAAGACTCAAGGGCACTTAACTTTGAGTAGTGCCCAAAAAGCTTTTTGTCGCTTTTGTTAGCGAAAATGATAGAAATATAGGTAAATAAAAATAAAACTTGTTTGTGACAGTGATGTATTTGATCATTGTTCAAGTAAAAAACTGTTAGAAATAGGGTGTGAATTAAAACAAAAATTTTTATACAAATTATAATATTCATAGATACAAATTATAATTAACTATTTGGTAACTGGCCCGAATTTACTGCTCGCTAGTGTAATTGGCTAGAATCTGATCAGCCGTTAACATGTTTACAGTTTACTTATGGGTACATCTGTTCGTACAAGTGGTATCTTTGCCTACAAGTACATGAAAACAACGCAATTTTTTTAGCTTTCGTCTAAATAGGTATGCATTAGTAAAATTATTTATATCTCCATCTTGTTTCTGATTTCATCCACGTGGTAGAACATTTTGTTTTGAACTCATTACGAGACGAATGCCAAGTTTCTTTGTAGTACCGGAATTTAAAGAAAAGGTGAATTTTTCAACACTTTTGACATTTTTGAGTCAGTTGTTGAACTCTTAGAAATAGATTTGGAAACAATAGAACTAGAGCAATCGTAAATAATTGATTTGCTATATGCTTGTAAAGAACTTCGTCATTTTAAAATACTCTTACGAAGTTCATTAATAATGTTACGCACTCTGTAATAATATCATAGAATGGTATACCTACTGATCGGATTAATAAAATTACAAACAAAAAAATATGAATAAAACTAGCTCAGTCAATAAATTGATTCCATATTCAAAACCTAGCGTTTCATTCAGAAAAGTTCAATTGTTGAACATTTTGAAAAGCATTGAGTTGAAAACATGCAAAAATCCTTTTATAGTGAACTTTCAACCGAATAAAACTAAGCTTAATAGCATACAGCGCCTGCCTATTCATAGAAATAGTATAAAAACGATTTACTGAAAAACGCAAATTTAAAATACAAGGTGTTGATTTGCATTTGTGCCATAGTTCAGGAGGAGGACATACAATACGTAAATAATCGATTGGAATTACAGTAGATGGGAAATAACTAATATGCACTGCTTTTTTTTGTCATTGAAATGTCGTGGTATTTCCGAAGTAATCCAATTTTATGAATGAAATTTATGAGTGATCGTTGCGTATGCTTTGTGTTTGCGTTTGTGTGAGGGTGCAGCACGGTTTTAACGCCAGTAACACACGCGCCAAGTTTAAATAAGGCTAGATGACATTTACGGAATTCCGAAAAAAAATTAAAGAAAAAAAATTACGTATCAATTTTTTTATTGATTTGGGTCGAGAATCATTAGCATAATTACCTCCTTGAATATGGCACGGATGCAAATCAACAGCTTGTATAAACAGTGACTGCATTTTCTTAACTAAACTACGGAAGATTTTTTCATTCAAATAAACAAACCTTGAGAAAGAGTAGGATTCTGTTGTGTTTATTGTTTTAACAAAAGATAGTTATTCTAGATTCTTTTGGAGCAAAATTCATAATTTGTTGTCTGCATAAAAATCTTATGTTATTGGTTTGTAAAACGTATTTAATGATGGCGTATTTGAGTTTATAAATGAAGTATGAATAGAACTTATCGATGTCTAGACACGACAAACTATCATCAATCATAAAGTTACACAAAAGTAACTCAATCACTGTGTTTATTCTGTTCAATTGTTTTTGAATTGTCATTTTACATTTTCTTCTTAAAGCTAACTTTTTCAAAAGAGAAGGTTTTTGTCACTTTAGATATATCTATTCATTGCTATCTATACTGCATAGCAGGACTGACAAGGAAAAACTATTATAAAAACCCGCAACATTACTGCAAAACCAACAAATAGAACTAGCATCAATTTTCAACACATTTCCGAAATCAATAAACAGCTAGTTCGTGAAATTGCTGTAATTTCGAGAATATTTCAAGGAATGTTGCCAGATCGCTTAGACACGATATTTGGCACAGTTTTCCTACCAAAGTGGTAATTTACGTTGGTAGATTATTCAGTGATTTATTGTTGCAAAGCTTTCTCTTTTTGTAATAATGAAAGGCCATATTCTGTTAGCATTTTGCCTTGCCAGGAAAGTGGAAAATGTTGGCAAATATATTTGACCTTGAGAGTTGGCTTTCTGTAGTAAAACTTCCAAAGGGGATACATACATTATTTAGGCTTTGATTTTCTAAATTGATTTTGAAGAAGTTATGTTAAGTTTGACTTTCATTAAAGCCGCATTTATATATAAAAAATATGCTGCATAGTACCTACTGCTAAAATAAATACATTATCATAATTCATAACATGACTTTGATATTTTCTCTCTTTGACCGTCTGAAAAGAAACGCCAAAATACAAATACCAAGGTCATTCTGTCCGAGGATTTCGTAATCAAATTATGCAAGAACCCTGTCAGCGATTCAGTAATGGCTTTAGAGAGAAGGAACTTCAAAGAGCATTATGTACAGAACAAATATCGTGACCACAATCCTTGTTAACACTAATTACATTTCGTATAACATCTACATTACAAAGAGGTGCAACCGTACACCGTACATTGTTTGGATCTCACACTACCATGCTATGCTGCTATGCTCCGGCGGAGCGATGCAACTGTATGGCTGGTTTCAGAGCAGCAATGTTATTTTATGTGCACAGTTCGTGTGGTGAATAAACTGAAGTTTAATTACTTACTGGTTCATAGAGAGGTTAATAAGGAACATGGTGGGGTTTAGTCACTAAGAGTCTGCACTCACAGCGGGAGGGGTTATTAGAAGGTTTCCCATAAAAAAAGATTAATCCGCATCCTATGGCAATTATTTCGAGCATCCGTATAAAAAGTAGCCTATAGCCTCCCTCAGTTTTCTTTAATCATTAAATAGACGATACTCAGCTTTCTTAATATATGCAATTTAAAGAGTTTAAATTCACCTGCGCTGCAGGGTCAACACATAAAAAAATGTAAGTGATGTAGCAGATAAAGTCACAATAGAGGTACTTACTAACTTTCACCATTAAAATCACAAGGTTTCAGTATTCCAGTATAGCAGTGTGAGTTACCACTATCCTACTTTACAGTAACGAACAATACCGCCAAATTGCAAGGGTGCAAACTGTGTCCATATATTACACCGAGCGAGTCTTTCGCATACAAATGTACCTACGTAGATTTGCATGACCGTTTTAATACCGCTGTGTGGGCGAACCGCAGATTAAATCCACCGTGTAATCTGGGTTTTATAAGCCCCGTGTTAACAGTTGCTCGTTGAATGAGCTGTTGCAGTATTTGAGTTTTTTATGGCAATGGAAGCACATCAATTTGGCAAATGATGGCGTGATCTGTTGAGTGGCTGTTTTTAGAATTCTGATGCAAATCGTTATGAAGTAGTAGATTATTGCACAATATTTTTAGAATTTTTAGCTTCAGATATAGACTATAAATTGTGTTTTCATAGCACAGAAAAATCGGCTCCATATGTTTAGGTACATAAGTATGTTAATCATGTTTAAATTACTTGAAGTTTTGTCAATTTAACTTCATCACAAGCCTCAAATTATTTTGCTGAAAAAACTTGAACTACATATTTTCAAAACCCTCTATTTTACTAGCCGCACGGGGATGTTAGAAATATTCCAAATATTTGAAAATTTTGCTAGACAGAGTGGTCGAAACTATCCCAAATATTTTTAATAAACCGCTTTGGGTGCAAAGGTTTTATATATTCTCTTTAAGCGTTTTTTTTTTATCTAAACTAATGGAATACCTTGTGAATTTATTTTGTCCTGCGTATGGGCAGATATATAGAGGGACCACTTTGACAAACGTTAAATAAAAATAACCATCTTCTCTTTCCAGTAATTGTTAATAATGTGATGCCAAGATGAAGTCACCGGTCTCACTAGATGATGGATTACATAAGTTTCTTGTGACTTTTTTATATGCAATTATGAATAATTTCATCACTATTTTTGGACAGTCATATTTTCAGTCTAACAATTGTTGATGTTGCTGTACCTGTAATTTTAAGAATGTCTTAAAAGAAATACCCAGAATACTATTTAGGGATATTATGTGGACACTTGTGAACATAATTTATACCTACCACAAACAGTGAATACATGGTTACAAGACAGAGCAACAAAAACTCCAGACTAATCCAGTAATCAGTCTTCTTCAAGGACAGAAGGTCTAGAAGCATTAGAATTGATTGAAGTTAAGCTCTTATCTATTTGGAATTCACGCCAATCTGACCTTCTGACTTATTCGACCTGTTGCTTATTTTGAAGATAAAAAACATGGCGTACCTATATATTTTTGTGATTTAAAATGAAGAAATGATATGTTAGTTTAATAAATGGATCGTTTTAAGTTCTTTTAGGTACTAATTATATGTAATTAAATAAAAAAACGTTTATGTATGTCCTTTACCTTAGGTTTTCGATTTCTGAACAAAACAGTCTTAACTCGGCTGAAACATTTTATCGTAGAATCATAAGAGGCTAACAATCCCGAAGATAGTTCGCAAATGACATCCAAATTCCCCCATTAACTAGAAAGGACAAAGGTCATTTTTATCAGTGTACGTGACACAATTCCTTATGATACTAGAGAAGTACCAGACAATAGGAATTCTCCCATAATTTTTCCTTTAACTAGAATCGTATTTTTCCTTTCATCCGAAAATTTGTAGGTCTTTGAAAATTACTGGGTCCAATTTCTCAATAGGACTCGTTTTAATGCCAAAAAATTCCTTTGCATGATTCGCCTCGATTTTAGCTTTTACAGCATTTAGATTATGCGAATACTTTCAGGGTCATTCCCAATAATTTATCTATCCGGTATTTTGCTTACTGCAGATATGAATATAACTTTTACTACTGGCTACCTCGGACAAAAGATTAGCATTGCAATCCAACGAGGTAATGCTACCAGCCTCTTGGGCAGTCTCCCAGTCGACAGCGATGGGGACGAATTTTTTTATGCTTTTTAGCTTTTTTTTTTTACTAGAATAGTTTTTGATTAAAATGTAAATATTTGTAAATCTTGTAAAGACATATTCTATTGGGCTAATTTCAAAATTATATCTCTAGCAATAGATAGATTATTGGGAAGGGCCGTCAGTCTTCGTCAGATTTTCGATATTCTCAGTCCAATAAGACCTCATTTAAAAATGATTACAATCCATAAAATCTTTATCGCGATATTTTATTGCTGGCTAGATAACTTGGTTTCATGAATAAACAAACAAGTTTCAGCAATGAGAGTTTAATTTTGGTTTGTTTTTGTACAAACTTCGTTTTGTAGGTCGACTTCGTTAAATAACTGAAAGTTTCGTTCTGTTAGCTTTATATTCGACGAAGTTTTGACTGTTTTCACATTTGTGTTGATGGCTTTAAATACATAGAGAAAGATCAGCATAAGTATTTTAGAGATATCTCAAACTCAAACTCAAACTCAAAATTTTTTATTTCAAATAGGCCTATGAAAGCTCTTTCGAAACGTCAAAGTTAGGTGCACGGTTCCAAAGAGTTGGTCTCATGGAGAAGAACCGGCAAGAAACTCCATGGACACTCTTTTTAAAAGAAAATAAACATAATTACAAACATACAGTTTTCTATCTAGTCCTGAGAATGTTATACAATCCAAATTGAGCTAAAAATGTATTAATAAATTATACAAAATAATTTTAGTGCAATCGTTACTCGAAAAATAATTTATACAATTCAAAGTAAAAATATATTGGGTAACCAAGTTATTATATAATGCAATTTGGGGTCTTGCTGGCTTGGGCTTGGCTGGTCTGGGCGGAGGCACTCCCGTGTCCCGGTCGCCGGGGAAGCCACATGTGCAGAGAAAAAGAAAAAACAATATTAATTTAACGCCAGGCATCACTGTCATTAATGTAATCCTGAATTTTATAATACGCCTTTTTAATCAAAATGTTTTTAACTACATTCTTAAACTTTTTATCAGTGAGATCAAGGATACATTTAGGTAGCTTGTTATAAAAACGTACACAATTCCCTAAGAACGACTTATTTGTTTTTGTTAGCCTAAACTTGGGAACCACTAATTTATGTTTGTTACGTGTATTTATCTGGTGAATGTCACTTTTAACTGTGAATTTATGGATGTTTTTGCGAACAAACATAATATTTTCAAAAATATACAAGGAAGGTAAAGTAAGTATATTAATTTCCTTAAAGAATTCTCTAAGAGATTCGCGAGAGCCCATGCCATAGATCGCTCGGATCGCCCTTTTTTGCAAAACAAAAATTGATTGGACATCAGCCGCTGCCCCCCATAGCAAAATGCCATATGACATCACGCAATGGAAATAGGCGAAGTATACAAGCCTGGCCGTAGCTACATCGGTCAGTTGTCTGATTTTTCTGACTGCAAAAGCAGCAGAACCAAGTCGCCCTGATAGGGAGGATATATGGGGACCCCATTGCAATTTACTGTCAATGGTAATGCCCAGAAATACTGTACTGTTAATTAACTCTAATTTGCTCTTATCGAGCATTATATTTGTTTCAACCGCAGTGACGTTAGGCAAACAGAACTTAAGACATTTAGTCTTGGAAGCGTTTAATAATAAATTGTTGGCTGCGAACCATTTGGAGAGAATTTCTAGGCTTTCATTAATGTGACTCAAAATCAAAATCAAAATCAAAAGTCATTTATTCAAAGTAGGCTGAAAATCAGCACTTTTTGAACGTCAAATCTACAAAAAACAGCCCCCAAAACGCCCGCCCTTCACCACTTCCTATGTGTTTTTGCTGGGAAGAAGAAGTGGTGGAACAAACTCCCCAGCAACACAATTCTGTCTGTATGGTTTGAAGAACCGTATACAAAAAAATAAATAAAAATATCACTCAAAATTATACACATAAATTTGTATAAAAAAAAAAACAAGTAAACATGTAATCATGTTAGCTAGTAAAAAAAAAAATGTCGGAAAAAAAAAAGAGAGAACATAATGCCTCCATTCAGTGAAAATAGGTATAGTTTTGTTTTTGTTTTTATATATATATATATATATAAACACGTCGTGTTTCACATGTCGCTATATATCGCATATATATATATATATTGACTTGATTTTAATTTATTAAGTGAATTGAAGATTCCCGATTCAAATATACTGAAATCTCCCTGAGGGGGGCGGTAAACGCAGATTATAATATAACGCTCAAGTTCCACACAGGACAACTCTATAGTGCGCTCGATAGAAAGTTTAACTATATCCGGGCGTTGTTTACATTTTAAATTATTTGAAACTAGAATCAAGGAACCGCCTCGAATAGCCTTACTTCTTACAAACGCACTTTGTATTGTGTAATAGTTATCATTAATAAACAGTAATTCATGCTCTTTTAACCAATGTTCGGTTAAACACAAAACATGAACATTATGGGTCTCCATAAATAAACTTAACTCTAACTCCTTGCCAGATAAGCCCTGCATGTTTTGATGTACAACATTCAAAACATTTGACTCACCTGTTGTCGTGACATTGGGGTTCTTACGTATTATATTTATTTAGGGTTTGGCCTTGGAATATTAGTTTGTTATTTTTTCTTTCTTGAAGAGAAGAAGAGAAAAAACTCCGCAAACTATCTTCATAATCATATCCTTTATTTACTTTCCACAAGTTTTTGTCTTCCTATACCCTTATGTTTTCAATTGCAAAATTAAATATTCTGCTTTATTTTAAATTCAACATATCCTTAGTTAAAGTGTTATCTAACTTAGACAACATTTAATGACATTATGAAACCTTATTGTATCATCGTTTTATCCATCCATGATTAGTACAGAATCTGCTGCAATGAATCGATTTTTTATCATTACTCGAAGCTCTAGATTATTCATTTTGCTATCTTCAGTAACATCGATCATCTACTAATCTCCGTTTAATTTAGTTGATTAATGAGAACAACCATTATGCTAATTACAGTTTAAGTTAAACAAGCTGTTTCGATGCAATATGTATTAAGTTTTCTATTAAGGGCTGCAAGATTCTCGTTTGACTTTCCAAGTTGAATTTTACATAAATTTGCCGGTCTGAAGTTGCTCAATCGACAAAATGAATGAAGAAAAAAACACTAGTACACATGCGTGAGACATCAAATCACTTACTTCAGAAAGGCTATTTGTTGTTATTTGTTGGCTTGTTATTTGAAGAAAGCTGTATTTTTTTGTTGTAAATTTTGAGTAACGTGAAGTGTGATACGGAGCGACAGAGTTCTTTACCAAGAACTGTCCTAACCGCGGCCCTGTTTCGCAAAAGATTAAAGGACGTAGGGTAAAATTGGATTTACTCATTAAGAGGCTGGCGTTGTCCCTCCACTTAAAGATACCTTAAGTAGTAAAGGAGACAATTTTCCATACTTTACGAACACTGAGTACATAGAATGAAGTTTTAAAAAACTGAACTCGTTTTTATTCTAAAACCAAACTTAAAGTGTGCTTCAAGAAAGTTGAAAGCCTCAATCGATCTTGAAATTTCAACTTTAAGCCATTGTAATAGAGTTTGAATTTATTCAAAGTAAAGTTATTGGTGAGGAAGAGAATTTTTGAAGCACACTTATCATAACCATAAGTTTGCTTGACGGTTTGAAAGGCTCGTTAAAATACGCCAGTTCTTCACTAAAATGTTGGTTGTTCGGGAAATATTTTATTATCATGTTCTGCTTTTCGTTTTACGAGAATTTTAAGTGTTTTATGTAATTAGCAGGTATGGCGATGCGATGCTATGAAAATATTTAATTTTAATGCTCAGTAAGATACTTGACATGAAAAAAGACTCGTGCTATAAAAACGTATGTGGGCTGACTGAAAATGGAAGCTTTAAAAAATAATTGCAATCTATTCGCAGATGGATGGATATTTATATAGGTACATAAGCTTAAAGGCAACTTCGATACATTTTCGCCTAAGCCAGATGTAATATAAATCAACAAAGCCCTTTGTGGCTCTTTTACTCTATTCTTGAAAATATAATAACTATCTATTTTCAAGCGTTATCAAGAAACGAACGCAATTCCACGAACATTCGTCTCGAAGGGTGCTACAAAGTTTAGCTATTCCATCTCAATAACCCTCTTTGAACGCAAACGCCCTTGTTATTGGACTTTATTGTAAGTCTGTCAAACTTCTGAGATTTAGATGCACAGAATTATGGCTGAAAGTACTCGCTTAGTACAAACTTTTAGTCGGCCGATAGTTTGTTTTGAGCTCATAAATCAGTATGAAGATGAATGACACTGCTCCCATTACAAAGATCAGGTATTTGGCCAGTATCAGACCAACTTGAAACTTAAAACAAAATACTGAAAATTTTGATTGAAATCAAGATTTTCTTTAAAAAAATAATTTCCTTTTACCTGGTTAACTGTCGGCCAACTGTTTGGCTGCAGTGTGTGGTACTCTAATACAGTTTTTTACAAGCTACATTAAATATAAGGTTGAATTAAACTTGAATTTGACTTTGTATACAATTTTCCTCGGATTTACAACTTCTTGGAAATATATCCTTTTATTGTTGTCAGCAGTGTGTGTCAAGTGTTAAAAATATTACTGTAACAATGTGGTTTATTTCAGCACAATATGAGACACATTCTTCTTTTTTGAAATAAAATTTAGTACAAAATAATATCAACAAAAGAAAATAGACATGACGTATGAGGCTTAGGTCTCACAAATGCTGACTCCAAATAACACCGTTTCGTTTGTTTACCCGACTTAGAAGCAAAACGTATAAAACAGAAGGAAAGTGGGCAGATATTACATTTTCTTAGGTGTCCATTTTCTTTGACCGGACTCAGCAATCGCCAGAAAGTATTCGTACATTTGTGTCAGACATTTGTGTCAGAAAAACTTTGTATTAAGCCACAAAATGTTCCCCTGTCCAACGCACCTGGGATTACTTTATAAGGCCTTGATTACTTGGAGTGTTAAAACAACCGGAGACGCCATTACCCTTTCCGTCTGCCAAACAAAGTGAATTAGGGTGTCGGACATATTCTTATGTATATTGGTGAGTCAAATTTTTGCCTGTATTTGTCAATTTTCTTCTGTATGTCGTGCATAATGATATCATCGAAAATACATGAGTGAAATGAGGAACTGTTTATAAGTCCTAAAGCAGTCATAATGCTATCACTATTTTGTTGGCAGGATTTTTCGCATATACGTTTGTACTTATGTCAGATCCAGTTAGTAAAATGCTCCAGGCTTGATTAAGATGCCAAGAAAAACCTTCTTTTGGTTTTATTCTAGGTTATTTCACCTTATTTATTGTTTGTGGCTTGGAAAATAAATAAATGGAGCTTGTGCAATTACTTAGGCGAAGAATAGTTCACTTTAGATAATGAATTGTTTGATCGATAAGTTGATGACACTTAATTTTAGTGATGCGATCAAAATGTGTTGTTGTTTTTATTTTTAGTTCTTGATATCAAAATGACTGCCACTATTATGGCTAAAATTGAGCTAACATCGATATTTACGTATCAGAATACTTGCTTATTTTTTGTCTACATTTTTGGTAGAAGAAGAAAAGTGGATGGTGGGTGTTTTCGGAGACTGTCTCAGGTTATTCTGACGAAAAGTGCTGATTTTCAGCCTACTTTGAATAAATGCGTTTTGATTTCCGATTATGATAATACCAAATGTTTACTCTTTGTTTCTTATTGTATATTTCTTTGGACAATAATATTCCTAACAAGTAAAATTATTTCCAAACTTTCTATGCACCTATTTCTTCATTGCACTAAACTATTGATAGCCCAAACTAGTTCATACTACACGCGAACTAAAATTAATGACCAGTACATTATTTACCTTACCATAATAACAGCTACTGGCAATGTTACTACACCACTGACAGTAAATAACTGCAGCTGGCGAGCTAATAGATAATGAGCGTGAACATATTTATATTTAGATTTATCACTAGTAAATGCACGTGGTTACGCCTACATTATTTTCGACACTCATTTTTTTCTCGAGTCACATGAGTACCTACCAACTGTATTATAAAAATAACTTAAGTCATTCTTGCATCAACTCTGCGGTCATCGCCATCTTTGTATGTCTGTGGCACTTTTGCACCGAAGCTACTGAATCCATTGAAATTGCTACACGTAAAGTCTTGATCTTGAGATAGATTTATTGAGATAATATAGGCTCCTTTTTTTTGTATGTGTAGGTATGTGTAGGTTTTATACACTTACCTGTACATATACAAACCGTTTCCCCACGGTGTCACCTGCGACCCAGGGGAACTTAGTCCCGTACCTGGATAAAATATAGACTATGTTCTCCGGGGATAATGTAGCTTCCGAACAGTGAAAGAATTTTTAAAATCGGTAGGTATGTAGTTTCTAATATTAGTGTAGCTTACATTCTATTGCTAAATAGGAGTTTAAGTGAAAGACATTATTAGGGGTTCTTAAAATAGCAAATATTGACAGGAAACTACAACCTTGCAGTAGGTACGACGGAATAGCAACCTCGTCAGAGGCTTTCCAACTTTTAGTCCAAATCGGTATTTCGTGAATACTTGTCCTTTCATAAAAGTCGAGAAAACCGTCGGTAAACCCCATTAACACTTTCCTGGAATCGTTTCAGTGTTACAGTTTGTATGCCCTTTATTTTCCTCCTAGTGAGTCATTCATAAAACTCAAAAGGGGTTAAGGTATAAATAACTTCTAAAGGAAAAGTCTTAATCGCCTTATATCTTGATTAATCTTAAGATAGTCTGGCTGTGAAAAGAATGTTGAAAGCGAACGGAAAAAAAATGCTCATTTCTTTTTTTTCTTGATTAATATTAATGATGGTCAGTTATTTCTGTGACTTTTTAATTTTATGAAGGTTAAGATGCTATTTAGTTTATATCTTTTGAACATCTTTGGCAGTCGTTACGGGTAGCCAGAAGCCAGTTTTATCTAGGTAACCGGGTAACTGAGTTGAGGAAGTCAGATAGGCAGTCGCTCCTTGTAAAACTCTGGTACTCAGCTGCATCCGGTAAAACTGAAAGCCGACCCCAAAATAGTTGTGAAAAAGCTAGGCAGATGATGAATTTTAGATATTGGAAATATACTTAGTTAACTTAAAGTGCCGTGTGATATAAAACCTGAAATTCCAGAATAATATTCGGACCAAATTTCCAAATCCATATTTTCATATGAAAAAGGTACGTAACAATAAGGTCTAACACCGCTGGCTTCAGAGATTACAAATTTGAAAAGGTGGACTTTGAGAACCTTATGGTAGGGAAGCTAAATTGTTACAAAGGTTTATCCGAATTTCCCTCGGGATCCGGGGAAACTCGGGGCATTCACGCGAAGTAAGTTACCTACTATTAAAAAAATATATAGAGTATGTTACATAGAACTTATAGTTGTACCTAACGTCGGCATTTTGGGTTATAAGTAGAAAAAATATGTACCTATTATATTTTTTGTAATAAAAAAAACTGATTTATTTTTTTATTATACATATATTTTGTAAGATAATTTTCTTGTCTATGATTTCCAATATTATGATTATGATATATTATTTATTGAAAAAATAATGTTATTTTCTATTGAAGCAAATTGACTTCATAATGATACCTTTAGATATTGATACAATATTTTTAAACAAGATAAAAAGAATTCCTTTTAAAACTATATTATCTTTCAGATCGACGCAACTTGCGGGGGCGATATTATTACCGAGAAAAATCCAATATAGCGTAATGTAGCCTTTATAGAGATGCGCTTTATTCTTTGTATGAAGCTATAAAATGGAGAACTCATTATACCAATCCTTTAGTTAGAATATTACGCTAAAGAGGAGACCAGTTTTTATAATATTCTCAGTTTTTCTTTCGTATTATCTCAAAGCTGGGAAATGAGAAATGTTAAATAGCCGCCGATTATTTAACACCTAGATAAAAATGTTGTTCAGGCTGAACAAATCTAAATTAGTCTGGGTACCTGTTTATTTAAATCGATTCTATAGTTTTGGAGCCAGACAGACTTACTTTGTCATTAATAACACTATACCTACCTCTGGAATTGACAATGACAATAATTTCAGCTCCACCTAAGTATATGTAGTATTATAATAGTTATGTTACTTGTTTTGTATGTAGTACTACGTTTGTACATACACAAGTATGAATTCTAAGACATCTATTTATAGAAACGTCTCAATAAAATATATTTCAACACATTACCTAAATAATGGGAGCCCAATTTCCTTTCGCTGATCACGAAGAATGGGAGCCAAGCTAATTAGCTTTGAAGCACCTTAATTAAGGGTTTCATAACAAGAATTAACTCCAATGATTGATTGGCCTCTGAAATGGGCAACAGTTAAGGTATTTTACAAGGAGGAAGGAAAGATAGCGGAGATGCTATAAGGGAGGCAGGTCAGGCGCCTTCTTGTAGCATTCTTGCTAGAACTAATGAGACTGGGGTTCATTGTCAAATCAAAAGCAATCTGTCAAAGATTGGTCTTGATTGATTGGTGATTTTATTTTGATAATAATGGGCAGGTTCTATAGAAGTCGTGTTAGAGCGTAGCTAGTAACGTTCCTCGTCCTACGAACACTCTCATTTTGGCGCGTTTCTTTCTTAGGAGATTTTACTTTGTGACATATCCACTAGTCAATTTGTTCTCCATGAGTTTTCATGACTTTATTTCAAAGTTATTTTAACGAGTGACGTGGTTACTGAGTAAGTCCTTTGAGTCAACAATGTCGATAAATAAACCTGATCCAACGTCAAGTTTATTTTGTACAAAATGTTGAGTGTTCGTAAGACTGCAATATTTTGTGGTCTTACAATGTTGAAGGAATTGGTTGCTCATTTTGACTGTGAGCGCGAATTTAGCAAGTGAGAAATAAAGATTTATTAAAAGGAGAAGGGGACTTCTGGGCCCAGCAGTTAACTACCTGAAATATGTATTAAAAAAACCGTTACATTTTTTTAAATAAAATCACAAAATATGGTACCAGGATTCTACCCAGGAAGAGAGAAAACTTAAATTAAGATAATAAGACTAAATAATCGATTAAATAATGCCTGAAATGCCTGAATTACTAGTAATCTACTGTATTTTTATTCCGGCAACACTTGTTGGTGGCATGCGTCTGTCACTGACTGACAGATGCACTCGTTTGTTTTCTTTCATTCTGAGTGCGCACATATTTTCCTGGTTTTACTATTTAAACCCACGACCTTGGCTTTTCGACGGATCTTGCTACTCTGAATTACCTGGCTCTCGATTTTGGACAACTGTTACGCCTATCGATTGGATATCGACGACATGGATCGCTGTATGAATTGTACGATTGCGCTTGGTCGCAGTAATTCTATTGGAAGAAAAGTCTTGGAGGATGAGGCGATTTTAACAGTTATTCGTCAGTGGCGTGCATCTCAGCCTGTAAGTTTTTACCCATTTTTTACATATTCAAATCGTGCTTTTAGCAAGCCATTTTAACTTCATATCTATCGGTTTATTGGACAGTATTATATTAGATCAATAGTCAATTAGTTAGCTTAAGGTCTCTGCACACAGCGGGCGCGGCGCGGCGGGACGGGACGGCGACGCGACGCTGAGCAGTTGTAATGGTCTATTCACACAGCGGGCGTGGCGCGGCGGGACGGGACGGCGACGCGACGCTGAGCAGTTGTAATGTACTAGAGCGACAGTTACCGTCGCGTCGAGCGGGGCGGCTCTGTGTGAAGTCGTCCATAGTATCTAGACGACTACGACTTCACACAGAGCCGTCCCGCTCGTCGCGACGGTAACTATCGCTCTGTGTGAAGTCGTCCATAGTATCTAGTACATTACAACTGCTCAGCGTCGCGTCGCCGTCCCGTCCCGCCGCGCCGCGCCCGCTGTGTGCCTTTAAATAGACATATATTTTAATCTGTGGAATGTGGAGTTTGATCATTTCTCTTATAAAAAAAGTGAAGGTCACCCTCGAGTCCCGATAAATCAATTTCGGTCTCGGTTGTGACATCGACATTATTGAACATGCACTAGGGGTTGAACAAGATTTAAATGGTTATGTTATTTCAGGTAACCAGTGAGAACGTTGTATGCCAAGCATGTTGGGACTTGGCCCAAGATGTGGTTCTTGGAAGACGTGCGATTGATGCACCAACCCAAGTTGGCCATTCAAGCGTATGTCTCCGCTGTGGTCGTTCACTCTTAGCCCGGCGGTTCAACCACCTTCTTCGTAATGATTCTGCTCGTGAATCTGCGATATATAATGTGATTAGAGAGTGGATTCTACCACAAACGGTAAGATAGTTTAGTATTATATTTTAAATTATTTAAACTATATCTATACTAATATTATAAAGTGAAAGAGTTTGTTTGGTGCGTTCAACGCACTAATCTCAGAATCTACTAGTCCGACTTTAAAAAATCTTGTCTGTTAGATAGCCTATTTATTGAGAATGGTTACATAACATTACGCTACATCCAATAGCAGCGGAGCAGTAAACAAAGATGCTAGTGAAACCGTGAGGTTCAGCTAGTTAAAATAATAAAACATTTATTTGTAAAGCTAACATGATTTAAAACTAGCACTAAATCATAAAAATAAAACACTTAACTGAAAGACAAGGGCACCCGACACAGGTTAGGTTAGGGTTATTTTTTTTTATTACTATCTGGACTACTGTATTATAGTATAATAGTGAATTTTTATTTTTTTGAAGGTGGACGAGGCAAGTCGTATATGCCATTCCTGTTGGATATTAGCAGACAGAGCTGCTGTTCATATGAGTACAGGTCCTTCGACTTCCTCACAAAGTAACCCACCGCCAGCCCAATCATCAGTTGGTGTTTCTGTTGGACAATTGGATGAAAATCATGACAACATTCTACACGAACCTGAGAATGTTTCCATTCAACCAGAACAAAACCAAGGTAATGATGATGTGCATGAACCCTCAGTGGAACTACATTCACCAAGTGCCCCAATTGTGGAACCAGTACAACAGCACCCTGAACCAACAATTGTATTGCCAGATTATATGCGGGCAGTTGAAACAGAGCGACGGTGCTTCATAGAAGGTTGCCAGAGAACTGAACGATATAGAGTTCCTCTAGCAACGAGAAAAATGTTGCTTAATGAGCATAAATATTATGTACCACAAAATAATCGACTTTGTGATATACATTTAGTAATTGAGGCATGGGACTTCCTTGATAGTTTAAGGAGTAATTATTTACAAACATTTACTGCAAGACATATCCAAGATATGTTTACACTAAAAGAAACCCCAAAAGAAAGGTTTTTGAATTTTGAAAATATTGATAATATGGACGACCATGTTGTGCATACCTGGATCGGGTTTACTAAAGTTCAGTTCCGTCAATTATTTGATGAGGTTCCACAATTGATAGAAATTCGTAATAGTTCTTCAGTTTTAGCAGCCTATCTTATCAAATTAAGAAGTGGGGACTCAAATGAAAGATTAGCAACATTATTTAAAACATCTAAGAAAACTTTAGCCAAGTGGCTGTGTCAAGCCCGTGACATATTAACTGAACATTTTGTGCCTCGGCACTTAGGTTTAGAACACATCACTAGAGAACAAATAAAAGAAAGGAACTTAGCCATTCCTAGTGCTTTATTTGAAGGAGATTCTAGGCCCATCGCTATATTTGATGGAACTTACTGTTATATTGAAAAAAGCTCTAATTATTTATATCAAAAAAAAACATACAGTTTGCATAAATATAGGAACTTAACCAAACCTTTTTTAATGGTGTGCACAGATGGTTACATCATTGATGTTTTGGGCCCCTATCCAGCTACCACGTCAGACTCAGATATAATGAGACATGAATTTTTAAGTGGAAACCCACTCCAGGATTTTTTCCAAAATGGTGATGTATTTATACTGGATAGGGGTTTCCGAGATTCATTACCTTTGTTAAACCAATGTGGATATAGGACATACGTGCCTGCTACTTTGGCGCAGGGTGAAACACAGCTGTCAACACTTGACGCAAACAAATCGAGGGCAGTCACCATTTGCCGTTGGGTCGTTGAGATTGTGAACGGTAGGTTTAAAAGAGATTTCAAATTATTCAGGCAATGTTATTTTAATACAGCCTCAAGAAGTTTAATAAGAGATTTTAAGGTGGCTGCTGCTCTCATAAATAGGTTTCACCCTCCCATAACCGATAGAATAGACTGTGGGGCTATCATTAATCAGATTAATTTAAATATGAATAGACATAACATATTAGGTGATTTTATTGTTAACAACCAATATAATAGACGTAGGGCTGATTTTGAAACAATAACTATTCATAATGATAATTTAAATGATTTTCCCCAGTTGTCATATGATGAATTAATTCTTGTATGCTTAGGTACATATCAATTAAAGCAGGCACGGTCCTATTTTGGTGAACATTTGCGGGGAAATGATGGGTTTATAATAGAAGTGTGCAGGGAGGTAAGCAGCAGCCTTCTTCGACAGCTGTCAGCTTCAAATACTTCTTGGTTATTGCGAGGCCGAATACAATCCCGCCATATAAGTCGCAAAACATATTTTGTTTATATTTTAGTTGATAGCTGTCGAAGAGGACGAGATTCAATATTATCATATTATTGTAATTGTATTGTAGGTAGAAGAACTGTAGGCTGCTGTGCCCATGTAATGTGCATTATATGGTATCTCAGTTGGGCAAGATTCCAAGAAAATATCGTACCCCCTGCACAATTTTTAGATGACATTCTAATAATAATTGAAGATGAATGATAATACATGTTTAATTATTAAGTATATTGGTGTTTTATTTTACTTCCTTCTCCCTTTTTTAGTTTTTAAAAGGTTGGTTCCTGCTGCTTATAGGTTACAGGAAATTGCAAGTAGAAACTTGTCTTCGACTATAGCGAAAGGCCGCGTTTCCACTGACGCGGAGCTGGGCGGAGAGGAGCTTAGCGGTGCACAAATTGACCAATGATTATGCTTGAAATCTCCGCTCCGCTTCAATGGAAACAGTACGAGCGGGGTGGAGCAGAGCTGAGCGAATATTCATACATCGAGGCGGTGCAGAGCGGAGGACAGCGAGCATTGGGGTGCAGAGCGGAGGACAGCGGGGCGGTACGGAGCGGTGCGGAGCGGGGCGGTGCGTGACTCGCGTGCAGTGTGTCTGTAAAAATGCGCGATTCCAAAAGCATGCTCCACTCCGCTCTGCTCCGCTCACTGACCACTCACCGCTCTTCATCGCTCCTCTCCGCTCAGCTGCGCTCCTCTCCGCCCAGCTCCGCTTCAGTGGAAACACTGACCACTTTTCACCGCTCTTCTCCGCTCCTCTCCGCCCAGCTCCGCGTCAGTGGAAACGCGGCCAAAGTCCAGGGCACGCGCCGGTTGCCGCTGCGTAGGGTGATGTCTCGAAGATCTAACAGGTTAGGCTTTCACATGCTTCATGCATAAAACCATTACACAACCGAAGTGATTCAGAAGTATTTCGCAAATTACATAAAAAATACAATGTTATAATATAACCTAACTTTTACTATAATTCAGATAACTTGGTTTCTGGGTAGCCAAAATTCACCAAATTTTTAGTGAAGCCTTGTTATTATATCCTCTTACAAATAAGGCTACTTTGATTCAGTTAACACCTGGGCCCAGGAACCTATGGAGCCATTCCCTTCTCCTTTGCTAAATAGTTTTGGAAATGATTTAGTGTTTGTATTTTATTTCGAGAAATAGTTCACAGTCGAGATGGTGATAATTATCAGTTCTTAGTGTGTTTTTTACCTCAGACTGGTTAAAAACAGAGTAAACGTAGGCCCTGAGAGAGATTTGGGGTGTTTATTATCTTACCAAGAAGAGAAAGTGTTAATACTTAACAAAACAATTTCTAAGAAAAAAAGCTATGTAGCCTAAAACAACAAAAACATCAAAGTAAACCGGACCAAAGATCAATGATTGATGAGACGAAATAAAAATCTTTCACGCTTACTATATTTATAAAAACAAAAAAAAAAACAATACATTGTCTTACATTGACCCCATAAGAAGTTTATTACAATTTATAGTTTCATTGATCTTAGATATCAACAATTTATTTAACCTAAATAGCCGTCGTAAATCATCCGATCCTAGAAACACTATGAATAAACTTTAACAGGCCATATAAAAATTATATGGCCACTAAAATGGCCGATTTTTCCACGTTTCGCGCCAAAATAAACACGTAGCTTCTTTTCGGTTCGATTTTCAAAACAACTTATTTTTTATCGGCCAGCTCTATTATATTTTCCTCGAAAGAGGTTTCAGCGAGGTTGTGAAATCTCTGAAAAATCTCTGAAGCTCAAAGCCTTCTTGTTGATAGTTTCAAGGAAAAGGGTCTTTTCAGAGATTTTTCTGTCTTCCTCGACTTTCTTTTGTAGGAAAATATTTTTGTAAGGTTAATCTTGTTGTAGCAATCTGACAAATCCTGTAACACAGAGGTTTAATTGAAAGAAAACCTGTAAAAAGTATGATTCAGAAATCTAGTGACATCTGTACCTATTAATCTCACGATATTTTATTTTCGAGATTTAAGCGCTCTGAATATTAAATTGGGGCCAGCCAGAGTGTAATTAAATTATAATTTTCCAGTAATAATTAAATATGTATGCAAGTTGAATTGGATTATCATTTTGGGGCGTGCCAATTTTATTCATAACTATCTTTTTGTTTAAAAAATGTTTTTATAGCTTTTTAGTTTACTTGTCTGTTTATATGTACTTTTCGAAGTTAATGTGACTGCTGACAAAAACCTTAAATACACACATCAAAAGTGTCTAGGGATCAACATATATTTTTGCAATAACTTTTCTCCTGATTGATATTAATTAAAATTTTCTTTAAGGATTCATCAAATAAAGTGTTTTCGTTTGTCACAGTAACGATAAACCAAGTCACCTTTGCACTAATAAAGAAATTTGCCATTTTCCTAATAAAGGGATTTTTGACATTTGAAACACTAACACAAAAGTTCGAAAAAAAAGACTGAAATAACAGTTTTCTTTAAAAGTTTATTGGGTAACTTAAACAATTAATAATCCGTGTTTCTACCGCGAACACTAACAACACAAGAACATCGGTTTGGCATACTCAAAATGAGTTCATCCAAATCACGATG
Source organism: Helicoverpa zea (assembly GCF_022581195.2). Classification (NCBI taxonomy): domain Eukaryota; kingdom Metazoa; phylum Arthropoda; class Insecta; order Lepidoptera; family Noctuidae; genus Helicoverpa; species Helicoverpa zea. Next base: position 2,951,752 of record NC_061453.1, read on the forward strand.
TGGAATGGCCGCCCATGTTCGTTGCAACAACAAAAAAAGGTCTTCTTGCGACTGGATACCCTCCATATTCGGCAGAGCTCTTCTCTGTAGCATATCCCATGCATGCTCAATCGGGTTCAAGTCTGGCGACTGAGCAGGCCAGGGCAGGACATTGATGTTAGCTGCCGCGAGAGTCTGTCTTACAACTCTTGCGGTGTGCGGTCGTGCATTATCATGCATTAACTGAAATAAGGGACCGATTTGCACTTGTAGAGGAACGATGACGTCTGATACAATCGTCTCAGCATAAATTTGAGCGTTGAGGTTGCTTCTGATCCAAATCAACTCAGTTCTTCCGCCGATCCAAATACCCGCCCATACCATGATGGTTCCACCACTATAAGGATGGACTTCCTGGCAGGATTTTAATCGCTGTTGGCGTCCAGGGGTTCTCCAGTGTCGTATACGTCTTGTATCCGGTCTCATACCAAAACGAGACTCATCAGAAAAGCACACGAAACGCCATTGTTCTTCTGCCCAATTTCTGTGTTCAAGAGCCCATTGATATCGAATCCTACGATTGTGCATTGCTATAGGTGGTACCCGTAGCGGTCTTCGGGAATGAAGGTTCACTTCATGCAAGCGGTTTCTGACTGTTTGGTCGCTAATTAAGTTCCCTGAAGAGTGATGAAGCCTCACGGCTAACATCATGGCGGTTATTGTTGGAGCTCTTCGAGTTAAGATTTGAATGTATCGGTCTTGTCTCCGTGTGGTGCAGCGATACCGTCCTCCATGGCGCTCAGCTACGGTACCAGTGCTTCGGTAACGTGTCCAAAGTCGACTGATAACACTCTGACTTGTATTCAGAGCTAAAGCCACAGTACGTTGCCGGGAACCAGCTTCTATCATTCCCACGGCTCTGAGCATTTCTTCCCTGCTTAAATGACGTCGCCGCTCCATAATAACGTTGGTTTTAATCAGTAGTAGGGAAACAGTAGCACTAATAATGTCTTCAATGCGTTGTATGTGTTTATAGGGAAAATATTGACAGCTGATTTTCATCTTTTACTCGAATTTGATTCACAGTTCCTGATTCAAATTATGAAATGCACCAAAAAGGATCCATATAAATTTATAAAATCATAAATTTATTACAAAGCCACATCTCAATCTCAAGAAATCCGCATAAAAATGCTTGATCCCTAGACACTTTTGATGTGTGTATTTGCGCCAAAGATAAAGATTTTTCAAAACATATTAATAAATGGTTTTTTAGCAGACTGGAGCTTTTATTTGACCCTGGCTAATGTAAAGGGCTGACGTCTTATAACGTTGGGCTTAAAAATAAAGCCGGTGAAATATGAGCATTCTAAAGGTACCAAAATCTTTTGGGCCTTTCTTGGAAAAAGTTCTTATAAATAAAATGCTAGCTTATGCCCACGTTTTGCGCGTATACAGAGGTAATAAGCCGTTCCATTGTTTTTAATATTCATTTCATTATTAGCAGGGAGGGAAATACAACAAAGCAAAAACCAAAAAAAAAACTTGGTCTTACGGTTCTCAAGTTATGCAAACGCAAGTTTGTTTCATATATGAAGATATATAAATAGCCTGTCCATCAAGTATGGCGGTAAACTTATAAAGACTTATCAACTCTGTAGGTCTTATTAAACGTCAAGGATTTCATTATAATGATCGCCTATTGAAACTGATTAATATTTTTGCACTTCACCAAATTGATGGATTAACTGATAAGTATAAAATGAGTATTGATAACGTCACTGCAGTTAATACTCAAATCAATATATCTCTAATGTCAGGCTACACTGGCCCATAATCATGGCACCAATAAGCGCATAGACAAGCACTGCCACAATCATCTGACCTCTGTGGCCAATGATGATGACACTAGCCCTAGATACAATATACAACAAGATTTTTAGTTTTAAGAAACTTAAATCTATGTTAGTATCACTTACCTACACACACTATCACAATGGCATGGTGCATAACTATGCCAATATCTCATAGACTGCTCAAATGAATGGGGAAATCTGTACGTAATAATTCTAAAGTACTAAGTATCTATTTCAGCACTTTGGTTCATAATATATTAGGAGCTATAATGATTCATCATCAGAGCGTGAACAGTGCCAGGTCTTTCTCAAAATTGTACGTTTGTTTATAATTTATTAGTAGATGTCACGTCTGCACTGAAATATTGATGCGGCACTCGCGTCATGCTAAATATTGGACTCGATATTCCTCTGAAACTTCATATTCTACCTATGTTATTAACAAATGAGTATTTACTTCATGAATTTCATTATATACAACTAAAATGTGTACAAACGTAGCCATAAGATTATTAAAAAAATATATCAATGTAAACACGAAAGTTACCAAAAACGTCAAAAAATTAATACCTAGTAACAAGTAGATACCTAATACTGTCATATTTCATAGCTATATCTTCTGTTCACTATTATTAGGTACATTGGTAACAAAATGACAACTGAACAGCTGCGAGTACCTACAACGACCTTAAATACGTAAATCCAAAATGAATTCACTCACATTTATCACAGATAGTGTCTTGCGAATGATTTAAACTCAAATAACATCAAATATTTACCCTTTTACGTAACTTAAGTATAATAAGTATGTTTGGTACCAAGTATGTAGCCCAAAAATAAGCAATTTCATTTCGCCAAGATCAATTTACGATTGGAATCCTCTAGATTCGATGTCGTGAGGTTATAGATCTAATCTTCCTTCCAAGAGGATCGAATACTTTTTTGTCGCATGTACTGATATTGGTCGAAAATATTGCCAAGAACTTGGCGGGTTTTTTGGAGGTTACATTTTGAGTATGATTTGTTTTTGAGAGTTCCGTAAAAAAAGCAGCAGCTTATTTAACACTATGCTGTGTGATAATCAATCTTTCTCCTACTTCTCATCTGTCTGTAGTTTCGCTGCAAAACACATTAAAAAACCTACTTTAGAGGTACAATGCAAGTACTTGTTCGTTAGAGGATTCTTGCTTCTACATTTTTATCAAGTAATTCTTCTATGTAGTTTTACTCCTAAATAAATTTAACCATTACCTACCTGACAAGCAAAAACTCCCTATTTCTCAGTGAAAGGGCTCCAAACTGAAGAAACATCAATCAAACATTCAAATCTTAAACTTTATTCCATTAATCATTTGTACCTTAAAGCAACGTAACATTGATTTACGAAACAGATACACCATAAAACAAATTAACGTGTTGTAAAATGTCGTTCATGTATTTTGGCGGACTTGGCCAATTGCCAAGTTGCGGCCAAGGTGCGCAAGAACGCAATACTTTTCAATTTAAACCGATTTAAAGGAAATTTCGACTTATTAACAGCTGTTTAACGTAATTAGTTGATCATTTTAAGGCGTGCTATATTTTTTGTGGCTGATTTATTTAGTTAATGTACTGTGTAATAACATGTCCAAGAAGTAATCGTAAGTTTCAGATCGAAAGACTAGAATTAAATGGTGACTTTATTTTGGACTTTTGACGCACATGGCCGATTTACTTACAAATACATAATGAAATTCAGTACCATATAAATAAATTCAGAAACGTTAAAAAATAATAATTTAAAATCAAATTGAGAAAAAAATTATCATTAGCTTCTAACATATTAAGTTTGAATTAACAACCTCCTTCTTTTGGTGACGTGACTTAAAAAAAAAAACACAAAAGATTCTCAAATCGAATTTAGCTATTCTTATAATCTTGACGACACAAATTAATTAGCTAGATATAGAACCCGCATGTATACCTTCTTGAAAAATTAACCAAATTGAAACCCGTAGTAGGTATACTTGAAAAATATCGTTTTCCTCAAAGCCATTACTGGTCAGCCAAAGATTATTAGAAAACCTTTTAATGTTACACTCTCATTATTTTATTCCCCGTAGTAGGAATCCAATTATGCCGTTCTTTCCAATAAGTCTCGATTTCAAAGTAATGAACTGCTGAAAGAAAAATTGACTTACCTTTCACGTTTCAATAGAAAGCTGACTTTGCATTCAAGTTGATGTTTTACAACGTTATAAGTGATTAGTAACGATGTTGTTAATTATATTAAAAGGTTAAAAAAAGCTTTTAAATATAATTTCATTGAACAGGTAATTAAATTCAAAATTGAAAAGCTATGCACAATTTATTATAATATTTTAAACGAGGCATATTAGATTTTAAGTAATCGCTAAAAATCGATCAAAAGAGCATTTGATAATAGTTATTCAAATTAAGAATTTATACGTAAAATGTTACCCCTTTACAACAGTGCAGATTGATTAATTTACGCCTTTTCAACGTAACAAAAACATGAATCAACCGAACAGCACAATAAATCAACTACAAAAACCAACTTTATTGCCATCCAACTAAGTTTACTTTTCTTTAAATTAAATTAATTACACTTTTACACTTGATACTTTTATATAACGTTATTAAAAAGGGAAGAAATTAAGCTTGATTAAAAAGGTTTTACGGGCCATTTCCCACTGAAAGTACCCGTTGAGTTTTAATTCCAAAGTTTCCGCCGGGGCGTCGGAGCGTTCACAACTTGTAAGAAAAACAAGCAAAAATTTGGAGCAAATATTTTTTTATTATATGTGTCAGATATAAGAAAAACTTCGCTTTTGTTTTTTGGGGCGAAAACTTAATTAAATCGGCTTAAAAGGCTGACTTTATAAATTAAATATGTGAGGTTTTATCCAAATATGTTATGTTTTCTCCAGTTTAACGCTTTAATGAAAGAGGATAAAAAGTACCTAGGTTTTAAATAGAATTAACAGTACCCTTTTTCCGGGAAATTAAAGTTTTAAATTAACCGGACGATTACTTGTATAAATAAAAACATTTGTGGTATTAATTAAAAAAATAGAAGCTACATACAATATTAACCTGATATGATAAACGGCGTTCAACTTTGTAAAATCAACACTGCGATTAACCGTCACTAATGACTGGTTAAACTGATCCTCTGAAAATTGGTTTACTAGCTATCGATATGTTCTCCGTAACACGTTCATTTGGGTAAACTTTGGTGAGCTAAATACACACATCAAAAGTGTCTAGGGATCAACATATATTTTTGCAATAACTTTTCTCCTGATTGATATTAATTAAAATTTTCTTTAAGGATTCATCAAATAAAGTGTTTTCGTTTGTCACAGTAACGATAAACCAAGTCACCTTTGCACTAATAAAGAAATTTGCCATTTTCCTAATAAAGGGATTTTTGACATTTGAAACACTAACACAAAAGTTCGAAAAAAAAGACTGAAATAACAGTTTTCTTTAAAAGTTTATTGGGTAACTTAAACAATTAATAATCCGTGTTTCTACCGCGAACACTAACAACACAAGAACATCGGTTTGGCATACTCAAAATGAGTTCATCCAAATCACGATGTGGAATGGCCGCCCATGTTCGTTGCAACAACAAAAAAAGGTCTTCTTGCGACTGGATACCCTCCATATTCGGCAGAGCTCTTCTCTGTAGCATATCCCATGCATGCTCAATCGGGTTCAAGTCTGGCGACTGAGCAGGCCAGGGCAGGACATTGATGTTAGCTGCCGCGAGAGTCTGTCTTACAACTCTTGCGGTGTGCGGTCGTGCATTATCATGCATTAACTGAAATAAGGGACCGATTTGCACTTGTAGAGGAACGATGACGTCTGATACAATCGTCTCAGCATAAATTTGAGCGTTGAGGTTGCTTCTGATCCAAATCAACTCAGTTCTTCCGCCGATCCAAATACCCGCCCATACCATGATGGTTCCACCACTATAAGGATGGACTTCCTGGCAGGATTTTAATCGCTGTTGGCGTCCAGGGGTTCTCCAGTGTCGTATACGTCTTGTATCCGGTCTCATACCAAAACGAGACTCATCAGAAAAGCACACGAAACGCCATTGTTCTTCTGCCCAATTTCTGTGTTCAAGAGCCCATTGATATCGAATCCTACGATTGTGCATTGCTATAGGTGGTACCCGTAGCGGTCTTCGGGAATGAAGGTTCACTTCATGCAAGCGGTTTCTGACTGTTTGGTCGCTAATTAAGTTCCCTGAAGAGTGATGAAGCCTCACGGCTAACATCATGGCGGTTATTGTTGGAGCTCTTCGAGTTAAGATTTGAATGTATCGGTCTTGTCTCCGTGTGGTGCAGCGATACCGTCCTCCATGGCGCTCAGCTACGGTACCAGTGCTTCGGTAACGTGTCCAAAGTCGACTGATAACACTCTGACTTGTATTCAGAGCTAAAGCCACAGTACGTTGCCGGGAACCAGCTTCTATCATTCCCACGGCTCTGAGCATTTCTTCCCTGCTTAAATGACGTCGCCGCTCCATTATAACGTTGGTTTTAATCAGTAGTAGGGAAACAGTAGCACTAATAATGTCTTCAATGCGTTGTATGTGTTTATAGGGAAAATATTGACAGCTGATTTTCATCTTTTACTCGAATTTGATTCACAGTTCCTGATTCAAATTATGAAATGCACCAAAAAGGATCCATATAAATTTATAAAATCATAAATTTATTACAAAGCCACATCTCAATCTCAAGAAATCCGCATAAAAATGCTTGATCCCTAGACACTTTTGATGTGTGTATTTAACTACGGTTAACCGTGTTATGTACGAAATTAGAGTGATTTTAGTCATCTTGTATAGAACTAGCAGTTTTCCCGCGGTTTTACCCGCGTCTCGTAGAAAGTATTAGTACCCATACCGGGGTAAAATATAGCTTATGTTACTCGGGAAGAGCATCTACAGCATTCCAGTTGTGAAATCATTTTTCAAATTGATTATGTAGTTTCGGCGCCTTTAGGGTACAAATAAATAACAAAAAATCCTCTTGAATATGCTTATTAGTATAGATGTTCTTCTTTCTTAATAGAGATATTTAGCAATTTCAAAATACGTATTTTCAATTTTGGAAAAACTTTCACACGAAAACATCTTCGCTGGCGCAGATGTTTGTCAGTCTTACAATACTTATTTTCAATCTTGGCAAAACCTTCACACAAACGTCTTCGCTGCGTGTAAATCTACTATCGCCATAACTTTTTTATTGTATTGATATGGGAGTGCTGGCCTTTTTAGCCTACCAATCTAATCACATAAAACTTAATGCTTGACCATAAACTTTAGGATTTTGGCGAACTTCAATAAAACCTTCATAAAAAAAGATTTTAAGATGAAAAGGTTATAGTAAGAACATTTACCTTGCTTGTCCAAATTATTATAAATCTTTAGACTAAATACGACAGAAAATGATATAAATAGATTTACTTACACGTTTATGTACATGTAAGGATTGATTTGCTTTTGAATAGATTAATTTAATAATTCCATTAATATGTGTGGCATTGTGTGTGTGCGATGTATGACAAGCATACATATGTATTTGACATCGAGTCTGACTATTTCTTACTTGTCTTGAAAATAAATGCTTCTAAAGATAGGTCAAAAGAGAATGCTTCCAAAAATAAAAAAAAACTTTTATAAATAAATCACAACCACGCCTAAATACAAAATACTTGGTAAACAAAGTTATGAATAATTTCATTTGGGAAGGTTTGCGATAAAAGAAGTTCTTCTAACAATATTTTTATATTGTAAAAGCTACGCCTTTTCGTACTTTTGTTACCAAATATTAATTTGTGCTTGCTTTTGGCGGCTTTTTCTGATAAGAAACGTCAAAATTGACAGCTTATATGCTTTGACGTGCGTTAAATGTATGCTGTCCGATTAACACCTCCATCATTTTGACGTCGGTTAAAATATGCAAAATGATTGGCTAACAAGGGCCCAAATGGAGAAAAATAATGATTTTTGCAGTATTTGGTGTAACTCGTGTTTTTCAAGCTAGAAATTAACGAATAGGGATATTTTACTCGAGTATAGAAAACATAAGTTTTGCTTTCGATTCGAGATCCATGGTGCAGTAACTTTAAAAGAGGCTATGACCCTTGAGTTTGTTTCGGTGTTTCTTCTCAAGGTCGGATAGGAAATACCGACTTCATCTCGTTTTTAATTTTCCTGAACGTGTTGACAGATAGGTGGGATTCACCATTACTGAGGCACTGGATTAGCCTACATACTGCTATGTAATTTATTTCATGTGTTTTTTGTATCGCTCATATGCACTTGTCCGAAATAAAGTTTTATTATTATGTATGCCTCTACCAGAATTATTATTTAATTTGAAGTGATGTTTGCATCCATACCATTTATCATTCGAAACCAACTTGAAGATCTGACGAAATACAAGAAGTATCAACATCAGGGTTGGGTATTGATATAAGGTTAGCAAACAGTTGTAATGTCTGTTGTTTTGCCAACAGCAGTTTGGGCTTGATGCCGCCATTTGTCAACCCGGCGCTTAGGCTTGATATTATGATGGCCTGTCATCAGGGGAGACCAAAGTTTTTAGATGTGTGTGAGCCATATTTATGTTGTACTTACCTATTTGCGTTTGAGTGTGTGTGTCTTTTTCAAACTTCTTTAGAAATTCGAATAGAACACGTGTAAAGGGTCACCTAATATTTTTGTATAGTTGACAAAAATGACAGCTGTCAAAAAATCATTTTTTTTTTTTACTGACTGGCAGAATGCATAGATATAATATTACTAAACAAGATTGCGCACGCTCAAAATATATATTTACGAAAATGAACTCTATTCTAACGCAATAAGGTACTAAATTGGTTGCATAATACACAGAGGCAAATCCGAGCCGAGAGGGATAGTTCGAACGGAGGCTGTTTGTCTCTTTCTAACACCTTGCCAGCATAAAAAAATGTTGTGATCAAAAGTTTTGTCTTCCCAAAAACAATTGAATCACTTATATTTTTATCTTATTTTAACAATTGTAAGTCAACAAATTAATAACAATCGCATTAATTTATTCGTATTTATTATTAAAACATAAACAACATAAATTTTTATTTTGCTTTTTTTTATTTTCTAGCGGTAACCCTGAACATTCTTGGCGCGTAATCAGCATTTAAAATTTTGTTTATATTTTTTTTGTATTAAATCAATTTAAACTATTAAAATGGTGAAAAAGTGTTGCGTTTCTACTTGCAAAAGTGAATCCTATGGTGGTTGCAATATATCGTTCCACAGGTTAGCTAATAATAACATTTTCGTAAACCAAACAACTAGGGTGCCCATGAATTCTTGTAACGAGTCAAAATATGGGTGATGGATTTTAAAACTGTTGTACTATTGTTATAGCTTCCCAAAAAATGAAGAAAGGCGACATAAATGGCTCAGCAGTCTATATATGAAGTAGAAATACAAAAAAAAACAGTCTTCACTTCGAATCTTCCTGCTTTTATACTGCTAATTTCCGCTAATTATTAAAAGCCTTTATTGGTATCTTAAGGTCACAAACTGCGTAAGTTAAAACTTCAATACTAATCTGTGTTTAATAATCTTAGCAAATTCGGATTTGTCTCACATAGCTTAATCTCATAGTCACCCTATTAGAAAGGGACAGACAGCCTCCGTACTAACTGTTTCACTCGGCTCGTTTTTTGGGTTTATATGCGCAGTCCTGTTTACTAATATTATGTCTATGGGCAGAATGTCAACCGTATCAAAAAACTGCCAGACTAAAAACAATCTATTGTGTTGTGAATTTCTTGTGAAAAGTTCATTTGAAAAGTGTGACAGATAACTTTTTTTTGTGACGAAACTTTTATATTGCAGCTGATTGTTTTCATGAATGAATGAATAAATTATTTTTCTAAGTAAACTTTTTGGCATGAATCTGACGCAGATCGTACGGAGCTCCTAAAAAGTATTTTACTTTTAACAGTTTTAGCCAAGGCCCTAACCAAAATATTTTGCTCAGTTTTACAGGCGATATTAAACGTTTTATCAACAAACGGGTTGTCGTAAAACCTTTATTTTCATCAAGATATGACGTACGAGAGTAAACGACATTTTTATAATTAAACTGTATTTTATGGATAAATGCGTCCTTATGGCAGGCCTGTGTGCCTTATTTTGGAAAAAATATCGATTTTGTAATTTTTGCTAGTCTTATTTTATTAGGTTATAAAAACTCAAAAAATCTGCCATATTTTCTCAATATACTGATTCATTTTCAGCACGACCACCAAATAAAAAATCGGTTTTATAAAGGAACATAATAGTACGTAGAGATAGTTAAAATTGGCCCTTTGAACGTTCGTAAAAAAACAGAAATTGCAAAAAACACATTTATAACAATCGCCTACGCATTAGAAGTCCTTGAGTTTAATTTAGAACCGCCATTCAATAAATAATCTGAATTCTGCCACTACAGCCATTGCTATAATTACAGGCACGCAACTTCCTTCACGAAAACATTGATTTTTACTGACCTTTGGACATTGAAAATCGCTATAACACAGCGTGAAAATGAGTGACGTCATTATTATAGCGTAATACTTGTTCCCCGCTGTTTCATCCACGTATCGTAGGGGCTAGGAACGTATCCATATTTTTTCCTTATAATTATTGAAGCCTCTCTGATTTTTAATGAACTTCTTAAAAAAAATTTTTAAGCTACGTTGTTTAATTAATTTATTCATAACTGAAATATTGTCACATATAAGCAGTATGAATTACTTCTAACATTAGAATAAAAGCAGTATGTATGTAGTAGATAAGTAAGTAGATATGTAGATACTATAGTAGCAAAATTATATCAGTTAGTACCTAGTAGTTCTTTAAAATTGTTCATGAATTAAATGGTAGTAGTAGGTAACAAACATTCATGCGTACATACCTACACAATCAAATTATCGCATTTATCATACTAGTGCTTTATTATTGCACGCTTTTTATGTTTTCTCAAGTTCACTAGGTTTTTATATTGCGAGGGATAAAACGAGTATTTCGAGAGGTCGTTTTATTACAAAGTGTGAGATTCGTATGTTATTGCATGAATACTGAATATATTCAAATAGGAGGAGGGTCGTATCATATTTTTATTTGATAGACTGTCCTTTGCGAGGGTATTCAAAGAAAGAATCATTTGATTCTTAAATCATGACCCCTGTAAAAGAGCTTGATTTGTCTTTACCATTTGTTAGCTATTAAAAGCAGATAAAAATATAATAGTGTGTTAATTTTAACACACTTATGTTTTGCTATAATATACTTACATGATTTAAACATACCGCGAAAACTTACGAGTAGTTACTATAATGTTGTATGGGTATGTAAAATGTTCACTCCATGTTTTCACGTAAGTAAAGCTGCGATCCGATCTCCATTGGACCAATCTGTCATTTGTAAAACATTTTTCATTTGTCACGTAGCGAGCGATCGGAAGCTCCAAACTTTAACAATCAGCTTGACAAAGTCGGATTGTGTTTCGTAATGACTGCTTCCGAGTTCCATTATCCAGAATTTGAGTAGGACCAGTACATATAGTTATTATATCTTCCTTCAACAGTTTTTCATTACACCCAAGTTGCAAGATTTTGTATTCACGGATTTTCAATCCTACCGTGAAACAAGCCTACATTATCTTGTCTACTAGCTTTAGGGCTGCCATCCGTCCGGGTTTCCCCGGATTTGTCCTCGTTTGGAGGCCGTCCGGGGGCCGTCCGGGCGGGGTTTCAAGAAGTGTCCGGGGAAAACCCGGACACTTTTCATGTAAGGAAGCACCTCATTGAATTTAAGTATATGTTAATAGTAAAGGGATTACAAATTAGGTTCGGGGGAAAAATGCGATTTACGCCAAATGTCCGGGTTTTTTAAATGTTTGTCCAGGTTTGGCGAAATTCGAGATGGCAGCCCTAACTAGCTTCCACACGCGGAAACTAGTTTGTAAATCGAATAGAACCAATAGTTCTTCAAGTAAGTGCTCTGAAACATTCTTAAGCTTTATATCATTAGTATCTACAGGTGTATAAGATAATATCCTGTAAAATACATAGTACACAGAAAAAAAAACTGTCAGACTATCTGTCTGGCTACAGAGCTAAAGCAAACACGCAAAGCCGACAACAGACTCGTAACGGGTGCTTGCCATGCAAACTACTCGCGTTTTATTTGCCACTCTATAGCTGTGAAGCGATAAGTGTAGCGAAACGTGTGGGCTAACTTTATTGGGGGTTGTTGAGTACATAGGTAATATTTTGACTGAGGTAAGGTTTGAAGGAATACCTGTTTTGCAATATGAAAGTCTTTGACTGTCCCTGCTTTTCCTATGGAAATCATCCAGTCTAACCTAGTGCAATTAAGTAGGTGTTTGCTCGCGTAACTGAGTTGAAGACGTCAGATAGGCAACTTGTCCACGTAAAACACTGGTCCAGCTGCAACTGTTTAGACTAGAAGATGGTCACAACATAGTTGTGGAAAGGCTAGACAGATATTACTCAATACTAAAGAAAACATTAGGACGAGTTACGCCTACAAAGTTCTGAAAATCTTAAACCATACGATGACGTGACATAATAACAGACGTTAAGTGTTTTAGTTTCAAATTATCTAAGAGCTAGAAAAGACTACATAAATAAATTCTTGCTTCTACCACTTTGCTAAGACCTATATAAACTTTAGCGCTAACAAGACTTTCCTAAGAAAATAAAGCGGGCACCGAACTAATCCCTAGAACACTATTACCGCCGTTATGTTCACAAACTGTGGGAAACTCAAATAGTTTAGTGAAAACACTCAACTTTTTGACCATATTTACCTAATTGTAAAAGCTGGAAATGGCCAAATCAAGGATTTTATTCCTGAGTCCAGAAGTGAATTAAGATTGATAACAATGAAGTTCATATATATTTAGTATAAGTAGATGCGGTAGCTCATGTGAAAGATAATAAAATACACTTATGTAATGACGTCGTAATCATGGAAAAAGAAGACATATTGCTAAGATAAGGAATGGAGGATGAAAATTTTCAGTTATTCTATTTTTACCCGAAAATATCTACACTATAACATAGCTGTTGAACTAAGGATCTACAGTAGACACACATAGGAAAATACGGGCATATCTACTTCTATTTTTATTTTTGTAGGAATAGTGACGTAGGTAATACTTACTCCATATTTTGTAGTGCCAAATAGCCATGTTATGCTTAACCTACCAACAAAGTTATTTTACGAAGAAAGAGTATCAATCATATCTGTTACACTACTCTTGATTTGTAGACTTAGGCTGTAATTGATTAATGCCTGTGGCTAACTAAATCGAGGTTATTTTCGGGCCTAAAGTTATCGGACCTTGGCCAGATCGCTTCATGGTCGTGTCGGATTTTCATGAACTTCTTAATAAAATCTGATGATCAATCTGCACTAAAGTCTGATCTTTCTTAATGAGAGTTGGAAAAGGAACTGTGTATTATATAAGTTCTGAGAACTTGGCTAATGTACTTATGTGTTTTATTGATATTGATAGATATAATTAATATCTAGACGTTAATAATATATTGTATTATCTGCCATTTGAAAATAAGCATATAAGCATAAATGTTTTTTAATAACAATTGAATCGTAATTGAATATAAAGTAGATAATTTCCATGCTGAACGAACTAACTAAACTCAATACTGAACTGTACCCACAACTAAAGTGCATTGACAGTAAAATAAAAAGTGTTACCAATTTAATTAACGTAACTAATAATTACATCCTAACGATCTAACAGCCGACTGTGTCGACATTTTAATTAGTTAGCCAATTATTTAGCTAATTAGTACAGTTAGTTTGAGGCATGTGTACGGAAAATAGGAGTTTTAGTGAAGCGAATCTAAATTGAACGATAGATTCTCTGGAAAATGTATTTTTTTTTTGTATTTGAATGGTTAGTATTGAATGATTAAAAGGCTGAATAATATTCCTTAGTTTGGTAGCTATTATATTAAGGTCACAAAACTATTTAAGGTGTCTGTCTGTGTATTTAAAAAGTCTGGTTTCTATGTATTTTTAACATTTAACGCAAATAAAGACTCAAACCTATAAAAAACCTATAAAATGTTGTTAAAGTTCACGAACAAAAAACATTGTCTGTAGCCGTAATAAATTATTCGATTACAATAGTAACTTCAAAAGTTATAACATTTATCTTCGTTCCAAGAAATCGAGTAAACACAAATGAACGATTAAACTGTAGTTAACAACTTTACAAATAATAGTATTGTTTACGTTTTGATGTATCAGCTGAACCCACTAAAGTAACTTCAACTGACTTTTTATTTATTTTTTACTGTACCTACTAGTCCTTTTGCGTTCTTATAGCATTACAGTGATTCTGATGACACTTTTGAATCTTGATTGCATCTGAAAAGGTTCCAAGTCATAGCGACATTACACATTTTGTGAATCATCTGTAGGTTTTATGAGATAGTTTCTATCCGATGATCCAAAATTAACAGCATTATTAGTATTTTATTGAATTATTAAAATACAAATCCACAAACGATACAAGGTACACGAAATAAAATTACAATTGTATTCCAATCCGCCCAGCAACAATATACTTACCTAAATATGTACATATCCTTATTTACAAAGCTCTATATCGTGTAAATCCCACGTCTTCCAATTAATTCGGAGACGCGCTCCAAATTTAATTAAACCGCTCATATTTCTTCAGATGTTTGTGAAATATTTTCAGGTCATATTGTCTAAGAATACACTGTCAACTTTTAGTCGGCCGGTAGTTCGTTTGGGCTTTTTTCCTTTGACCACTCCCGCTGTGGGTTAGCGCCGGTGAGGGAGTGTCAGACTTTTACTGACTAAAAGACCATCGTGTTTTGTCATAGGCCTTTTACGTACCAGGGCCGCGGTAATTCTTTCGAACAATCCTGCAGCTCCGGGAGGCGAGTTTGTTTGGGCTGATAAATCAGTATGAAGATGAATGGTAGTACGCACATTACAACGATCGGGTATTTACCCGGTATCAGACAGACGGAATTCTTTGACGGGAATCAAGATTTTCTTTAAAAGTATTTTTCTTCTACCAAAGGGGCAACTGTCGGCCGACAGTTTAGTCGGTGGTATGTGTGTACTTTAGGCGATTATCACACTGCCCCGCATGATGCAGCGTAGTGCGTGGATGCGTTTTTTTCCGTTGTATGGAAATATCTCCGTTTGTATGGAAAACACGCATAGTCCAACACACTGAAAATGCATTCACGCGCGTTCATGCGGATCACGCACATACATGCGGAGAAACACGCACCCCCGCGCGTAGGTGCGGGGCGAGACGCAAGGTATGGCACACTGAATCCCGCAATGCCGCGCGTGATTTTGAATGGGCGTGACGTGTATATTTGAAAATGGAACTCGCTGTGCATGAATTTACAAAACGCACCTACGCGCGTGAGTGCGTGAAAAACCCGCACGATGATGCAGATCTGCACTCCCGCAGGAACGCGCGTAGGTGCGTCGACACGCAAGATGCAGCGTGATGCGGGGCAGTGTGAAGATCACCTTATACGGATATTTCACTCGGTTTAACTCGACAAGATCTTTGTAAGATTTTCTAAAGGCTCCTGATATATTTAGGTACGGTATGTATACCTATTTCACTTGAAAAGGTAGCCATTTGAATTCTTGACTTGATTGCTTTGTGAGTAAAAATTGCCTTTTGAGATATCTTTTGTTCGGTCTTGTTGAGATTCTTATATTGTAACGTCATGTTATCAATATTCTTTTTCAAGACTTAAGCCATTGCTACGTTGAATGGAGCTTTAGCTTACTTGTATTATGGATCGGGTTTTCATAAATGAAAGTCGTTCTTGAATAAATCTCGTATAGTTGCAAAATTGTTATGTTATGAAGCATAGACTCTTTCTGTCTAGTTTATACAGAACTTAAAAAAAAAAACGATTTTCATATCAAAGGTGTTTATTTTATACAGACCTATTACCTACATGTTTTTCCGAAACGTCAATAGCTAGGTACTCGTTTCTCATGAGTTAAAGTTAACGTAACTTATGAGAAACGAGATATGATACTACAAACGATTTACTAGGTCATATGAAAAAATAGTTATGTTCGAAATGTATTTTTTTTTTAATCTGGCCAAAAACGTTCGTATTCATCAAGATTTATTCAAAGGCGATAGGTAGCATTAAGTTCTCGTTATATCAAAGTAGCAAGCTGTTTGATCAAGCCTGCACAAAGGTCAAGCGGAGACGGGTGACATTTACAAGTGTCTCGAGTGTCCTAGTCAGTATACTGGAAGTGACAGAAAGTGGGTTACAAACAATATAGAATAATACTTTGTTTTTTTTTTATGTAGATTTATTGCTTCAGTTCGCTGATTTATATGTTTAACAAATACGTGTGAGAATTTAC
Source organism: Helicoverpa zea (assembly GCF_022581195.2). Taxonomy (NCBI): domain Eukaryota; kingdom Metazoa; phylum Arthropoda; class Insecta; order Lepidoptera; family Noctuidae; genus Helicoverpa; species Helicoverpa zea. The sequence continues at coordinate 2,968,108 of NC_061453.1, forward strand.
TATAGAATAAATATCCAGTAGTCTCGAATTTACCTAAATACTTATTCTCGTGCTCTGTATTCTAATTAAAACAAAATATTACAAATGGCGAATCTCGAGCAGTTTTATTTATTAATTTCCAATAAATAAACCTCCGACAAAGGCGTTCTAAAATCGGAACTAATTTTGAATACGTTTTTTTTTTTAATCGGAGAGAAGAAAATGCCTACAATGTAGGCTAAAGAAGACATAAAATGGATTCTATCGACATACATTCTACATCAAAACGGCCACTATCGTTAACCTAATTAAAAACGATTTCAATCTTTCCAGTACAAAACCACAGTTTTTTATTAGCGCGGTATGTACGCGTCCATGGACAAAACAGACATCAAACGATACGCATCCGATTTTCGTATGATCTCATACATTCCGTGAATGTAAACAAAGAAACCAGTATTCCATTTTCTTTATGGAATAGTTATAACTGTTACAGCCTTTTTATCGTCCCACTGCTGGGCACCTCCCACACGGGCCTCCTCTCACACGGAGAAGAATTGAGCATTAATCCTTCTCCTCCTTCTCGTTCCTTTGAGCATTAATCATTTGGAATAGTTATTAAAACATTTTTGTGTTGGTAATATAATATGGTATGAAAAATATTGCGAATAACTTGTATTATAAATCTTTCAGTAAAAGGTTAGCGCTGTAAATTCTGTGAAAATATACTTTTAGTTTGGTTCATTTATCATTGCTACCTATGTTTAGAAATAAAAACATTTTCATCGTAAACACTGTTCTTTAGAACTTGTGCTGTGTTCTTTAAAAATCCGTTAGAGATGAGAGATGTATTTAAAACATTAATAACTCCAAAAAAACCTGACTTAGCTGTAATAACGTTATTTTTGTTATCAGAATATTAACATACCAACATCTAAGATATGATATATAATACAAACTTTTACAAAGTCCCTCAGTGGCCGTTTTCAGCCACTTACGAAAACTCTCAAAGAAAATGACCATGAAATAATAATGTGGGCTGATTAGCATTTTGTAGGTCAAGGTTACTCAAAGAAACCTTCACTAATGCTGCTTTAAAATGTTTGGGGTTTATGAAAATTTCACCCTTCAGGGTTTGGACATAGAATATTTAATTTTATAGCTTAACCAGGTGGTATGATGAATATACGAGCGGTAGTAAGTACGCATTATGACACATTTTTCAAATGAGTGACATAATACTCGTAATACCAAGCGATTTACTTAATCTTTGTAGGTATTTAATCAAGCGGAAAATTTAATTTGTTTTTAGTCCAGCTCTGTGTAAATTATTAATTTTACATTGTAGATCTCAGATTTTTATAAATAACATTTTATTTCAACTCTTATTCATTCAAGCAAAAAGGTTTTATGTGATATGTACCATGCAAGTACTGGCCATTTGAGCTAAAAAAATGAAGATGCCATTAAAATTATTTTTTAATTTATTTTTCTTTTGCACATGTAAATGGCTTCCCGCTTATTTTTATTACAAATATGGACAGCAACTTTATGTATTTTTCTGTATTAAGTATAACCTTTTTAAACGATTTTGATCAAACAAAATAATATCAATTTGTGACTGTTTGTCTACAAATAATTCATTCCAATTAAAATTTACAGATTTTGAGTGATGCCAATTAATTAATATGTTGCAATGAAATACTCAATTTCGTATTATCTGGTTAACGTTGAGCTTTTCAACCGTAATTTTAGAATACAATCTACATTTTCCAATTATGGTTATAATTGAGATAGGATTACCCACTGACCTTTTATTGTATTAAATGTAAATGCCACAATATATAAACTTCAAATAATTAAATAAACTCTATATTCCTAGTACGCCATTTATTTAACTTTACAAAACAAAATGTCAAATAATAATCACCATTTAGGCATTTGCCATTCTACTACATTTAACTTTTTAACCGACTTCTAATTCAATAACTTCTGGTGCGACGTTAAAAACAAAAGTTAGCCTTAAAAAAGCAAATTAAATGTTCACTGAACTTAAAATTACGTTACATAATGAGCATTCAAAATAAAATTAGATAAGTTAGCCACAATTTACATAACATTCATACTCACCTCCTTTGAATTAAATCGAGTTATGAACTCACTGGGCTATTGTGTATCTGTAACTTTGCCATAAATGTGTTCATAGATTCGTGATGGCCTACTGGGTAAGGAACCAACCTCAAGTGAGAGTGTATTAGTTCGATACTAGGTCAGATCAGCAAATACCAATGCAACTTTTCTAAGTCTGTTCATATGTACTTTCATAATATATCTTGGGCACCAATGGCTGATTAAAAGGTGAAGGAATATATCTCGAGGAAACCTGAACTGTAAAGTCTAAAATCACCAACCCGCATTGAGCAATCCTTCTCTGTAGTAAAGAGGCCTGTGCCCAGCAGTTTGACAGTAAAAAAGGCTTATGCTGATGATGAGACAAGCCCCTTAAATCGGGTGAACACCAAAATTGTTTGCAATCAACAATCATCATCATTGTCGCCTACGTTCAAAATAATCGGGTTATTCCAATGCGAAAACACTTGAAAGGTATTACGAATGACGACGTGTGTCAGCCGTCGAAACTCCATCGCTAATTGTTCATCGCATACAATGCATACAAATATAACAATTACCTCTTATCATCAAGAATGCAACTTCTACCTTATTGCATACAAAATAGAGTCTAGATTCAATTGTCTCGGTTACACAATAATCGATCGGGCGGATATTTGGTCCAAACATGTCATAGAAATCGCCAATTTAACCTATAGTAACAAAAGATTATTAAATATATGCTGGGGAACCCTATGTTTGCTATGTAACAATGTCAGTATTGTTTTAATGTAGTTACTGGCTAGTTCTGAGTAGAACTACAATTTCTTATTGATTGAAAACAGAGCCATTTGTGATATTGTACCAATAAATTAAATTAATCATCAGTAGTGCTGTGTTAAACGCGCCTTTAAAAGTTTTTCTATAGAGTATTTTTTAATAAAAAGCGATCGACTATAAAAAGTAATTTTAAAAAAAAGTTGTCAAAAAAATCTAATTAATTGAAAATAGGCTGAATAACTAGGTTGGAGGAACTCTTTTGTGTTTAAAAATGTATTTGGGGAACAATAAAAAAATGGAGCGTTTGAAAATGGAACGGATGTTTGTTCATTATTGCGCCAAATTAAAAGGTAAATATTTTTATAGGCAGTATTTTTATTGCTCGGTTAGTTCTAAAATAATTCCTAATTATTTATTATGAAGTTACGAGACACTCTTTAGTATTATATTTTTGCGAAAGCCCTTCTCTAAATGTTTTCAAGAGACAAAATATGGGTCTAAAGTCTAAGTGTAATAAAGTATAAATATATAGGTATTATCAAGTTAGTATATAGCTTGACACACAGTTATTTCATATCGTAAGTACTTAATGAAAATTCATGAGCTTATTTACGTCACCGTTATCAAATCAAACGTAATATTCATGAAGCTTTGATATCGCATTGCAATTAAAATATATATTCATTCATAATGGAATAGTTTCATTCAAGTGTTCATCGTCCGTGATTGTTTATCTAAAACAGTAATGAATTCGGGAATTAAATGCAGTTATATATACAGTGTAATAACCTTTTGCAGCAACCCAGGGTTATTTTTAATATCTTCTGATTATGCCCTATCTTATACTAAAAATATATTACAAAAACTAATTAAAGAACGAAATATATAAAACACTAGCGACCCGCTCCGGCTTCGCACGGCATAACAATATTTCCCTACTATTTAATATATATTATTATACATATAAACCTTCATCTTTAATCATTCTATCTATTTAAAAAAACCGCATTAACATCGGTTCTGTAGTTTTGAAGATTTAAGCGTACAAAAGGACATAGGGACAGAAAAAGCGACTTTGTTTTATACTATGTAGTGATATCAACAATATATTTCTACCACATAATGGGGACACGACACAAAAATACCTTATTCTTCAAATAAAGTTTTTTGAGCTATCAATAACATACGTGTCTCTTCCACAGGTTGCAGTCATAAACCAAAAATGACGACGGACAACGCACTGAACTCTCAAAGGTAAGTCTTAGATATAAGGTTCAAATTCCTTCGAAATTTTGTATCAAACTAAATGTTCAATTATTATATCTTTCTCACTATGAGTACTCATACACTGCAGACTAAACAGTCGGCCGACAATTGGTCCGACGATTGGCCAAATTATTTTTTTAAGAAAATCTTTTTTCCAATCAAAGTATTCAGTCGGTCCGATACCGTCTACAGTTTGCAGTGTGCTCTAGAGGTTCAATAATATCTATCTCACAAAATTGTACGTGTGGACATGACACAAATCCCGAATGAGATTTTTATCGCATTAGATCTCGGAATTACAAAACGATTGGCTTATAGTAAAGTATTTTCGCGAATCAATCTTACGTAACTAAAAGAGTGTTTTTGACACCTGTATGTAGAAGATTGATACAGGTAGGAACCTAACCTTTGGTAATTGAAGTGGAATACATATCCCATTAGATCCTAAATATATTGGCATATTTTTTGTTGAGCATATTTCTGACAAATTACAACAATTATTCCATCAATCATTATTGACTTTATGAGGTAGAGCATTTCCACATTAGTGGAGTCTAAAAGCGCTGGTTAATGTTGCAAATTACTAGTGAGTATATTTTGGGTGTTTTGGTATGTAACCAAGCGTTGTTGCCTAGCTAAGACGAAATTAACGTTATAGCATGTCTAAAATACGATCTAGGTAACAGCATAATAATAAAAATTACCATATTACACGGCTCCTAACAAGATTTGGTTCTATCTGGTATTTCGTATGACATTGTCATGACCTCCTCAATTGGTTGATGTGTATATTTAACGCTCTGGTTGCCTACCGGGTAGCGATTGCTCACAATTGGCCTAGCAATTGACCTTATCAACACTGTAGCTACTCATTTAGGCCTCTTTTAGGTATTCATATTTATCTAGATAGAAATCTAGACTGTAGAGAGTGCTCTCATCGTTGGAATATGAAATGGGTTCGTAAGTTCCATTTGTTTGGTTTCATCATACATTTTATTGAACAAATCTTTAGCAGTTTTCATTTTTTTATGGCGATTATTTTAGTGTGAATTGAGTAATACCATCAAGCGACTATGTATGTAAAACGTTACGTTAGACTACTTACGTACTGCTTGACCTAATATTGTATGAGCATCTCAATATTAGCTCTATCCTTTTCAAATAAGTTATTTTTACCATTCAGTTTTTAATATTGATTTGACTTAGGCACGACCATACCCCAAAAAAAAAAACATTTTTTCCTTAGCTATTATATAACTAACATCTGAATTCTTACCAGGGTCTTCAAGAAATCGTCACCGAACAACAAACTGACACTGTACCTGGCGTCTCGCGACCTGGTGGTAGAAAATGGAGCCATTGATAGAATCCAGGGTGTTCTGCACGTGGAACCTGAGTATTTGGAGAATAAGAAGCTGTATGGACAGGTCACACTGACTTTCAGGTGAGGAATTCATTAAAAACTCTGCCTTTCTTGTTTAAACAATTTTTATTTTTCATTTTTATGATAAAAGGCAAAGATATTTAGATATTAAGATATTTGTCGACGATGCAGATGTAGGTCAGAGTTCAAGATTCGTGCCGATAACTATACTATTTTATTCTCCTTTGGATTGAACGTCTGCTGATTAGCATGTACTTACTTCACATTGTTGATAGATTTTCAAAATTTAATTTCATCGATGCAAATCTCAATTTCTATAGCACAGTTTTCATTTAACAAATAAATGAGAATCATGATCACTAAATGGGATCCATGTACATAGCAACTAAATCCATTAACGTGTAACAATGTTACAAGTAAAAGCTTAGTTTGTATATTGTTATACGTTTGTAATTTAATATCATAATAAATTGATCATTCGAAGGATCACTTGCCATAGTAACAGGCTACGCTACGTAAGTAAAAGAAACTCTATGATTTTTTGGTCTCTAAATAGCTACAGTAATTCAACTTGATGGTTTCTGATACACCATTACCTATGGCATTTAAATTTTGACCAGTATTTTTAATGCCTTTATTTTTTAGCACTAATATGACACTTTTCCAAAAGCCCACATAGCCTAAATGGCCTAAATTTTTTTATGTCAGGTCCAGTTAACAAGTGCTCTAGTTCCGTGAAAATAGAAAATATGAGTATATCTGTTCTGGCTTTTCTTCATCTAAGATAAGTTTATCACAAAATCCGTCCCACATCTAGGCATATTGCCAAACACTCAGTTTACTTAGCAACTTCAAAAGTCGGAGAGTCCATTTAGTAGATTCTTATAACTCTTAGGTGGGTCTTACATCTTCTTACTTATGTTAAATATCGAAGTTCGTGACCACAAGTTGTCTATTTAGGACTGTTGCCAAAAGGTGACGTGGTGAAATGGTAGCATTTATTAATGTTAGTCATAGGTGAAGTAATTTATGTTATGGCTTCAGGGTCTGATTTCTTATACCTAATGGTCTTACGATAGAACACTTAAAGCTTATTATATTGGAAACCGCGTGACACTACTCATGCTAACCCACAGCGAGAGATATAACACCAAAAAAGGCTGAAAGACTGTCAGTATTAGTTGTATACATGGTATGATAACATTATGTCAAATTATCATTTGGTATTTAGGTATTTATAACGAAACATAGATAAATAAACATTAAAGTTTTGACCTCCACGAAAGTCTCCAAACAAACCGAGCATTTTAGCAAGTCTGCCTACAGGCGTAGCAAGCAAGTCTGCCTAAAGCAAAACACCGCCTATGTCGATAAAATGTAGGGAAGTGCACGTGGCACCTCCCTACATTTTATCGACACTCACCGGTTCAAAGGAAACCGACGACACGTAAAAGCCTTACATCCGGTCCCATAAGACTACCCGCACACTACAAACTTTTAGTCGGCCGATAATTTTTGGGGCTCATAAGTCAGTATGAAGAAGAATGGTAGGACGCACATTACAAAGATCAGGTATTTAGCCAGAGTCTGACCGAACATCATTATCATCATCATCATCTCAGCCATATATAGGACGTCCACTGCTGAACATAGGCCTCCCCCTTAGATCTCCACAGATACCTGTTGGAGGCAACCTGCATCCAGCGTCTGACCGGTAGAGTATTTTAATTGGAATCAAGTTTTTTTTATGGTAACTATCAGGTTAACTATCGGCCGACAGTTTAGTTTGCAGTATGCGGGTACTCTTAAACTTAGAAGGGATTTTAACGCGATAATAGTTAGTTTGAAGTGGTTTGAAGTAGATAAAAAATATCAAACGCGGCGGTTTGCCGCTCAGCGAAGCACGTCATCCCCTTTAACGGTAATGTTTTACGACGATAATTTGCATGGAATAATCCCCCTAATTTTATGGCCGGAAGATAAAATTGTAGCTCTATAAAAAACAGATACTGGTCTTGTAAAAGAGAATTGGATCTGGTCTGTTTTATTGCGGGGTAGGCTGTAATTTTGGATAGGACCTCTGTCTATTATGATTTATTTTAAGCGTTGAAGAAAAAATAGATTTGGAATATATCTATAATGTGCTGTTTAAATCATTTTTATTTATAGGTATCAACTTTGATTCCCCAGGCTTCTATCACAACACCCGTGGATGATTGTCAAAATAAGTTAAAGTATGCGACTCTTGGGTCAGATAGGCGAAACTCCTTGTAAAACACTGGTACTCAACTGCATCCAGTTAGACCGGTGGCCGACCCCAACATAGTTAGGAGAAGGCTGGGCAGACGATGACGATGCACAGACCCTTACGGTTTCTCACTATAAAAAGGTAATAGAAAAGGAGAATTCCATTACCGCCGCATCTTCATATTTCCTTTAGTTTACGGTTACATCTGGTTTATTGCACGGACTTAATGGTACGTAGTTTTAATGGACCTGTCCGTCCTTGTATACGATTTTAAGTACTTAAGTAGGTTTGACTTTTACCGCAAACAGTTCTAGTAAAATGGGAACACTGTTGTTCTAAGATAATATGTTGAATAATCTTCTTTGTATAAAACACCTACTAATATTATACAGCTGAATAATTTAATGTCATAAAAACTACTGGACCGATTGAAAAAATATGTCTGAATTAAGTAGTCAACTTACCAAAGAAGATTATAAGCTCCTTTTTATCACACTATTGACGTAAGCCGACTCAATCAGATGATGATGACTTCCTCATAGCCGATTATCGGCTACGGAGGCTGTTCTGATATGAGGAGGTTAGCCAACTGTGCAGGACTTATACCGTCTTACCTCAACTTTTAAACGTCACATTTGTCTAAAAAAATGTCAGATTATGACGTTGAAATAAGGTCCATTTTGCAGCCACACTTTTTTTTAAACAGGTGTTTGGCACATGTTTTGTAGTAAGACCAATAGTGTATAAGCAAAAGCTTATTGCGCAGATACAGGTGCACTCACTACTCCTTCGCTCTCATATTTGGAGGGTGAAGGACTAGTGAGTGACCCATTCTGATAGTAAAAAACCGAATAAATTGGAGTTTTACGCATCAGGAAAATCTGATATTAGCTACTTACAAAATATGAAAGGAGATCATATAACGTGAAAAACAACCCTTCTTAACAGTTTGGTAAAAACAAAGAAAAATAGAGCTATCTAAACAACTTATCTTAATACCTTTGATCTAAAAACTCATATGCTATTTCCGTGAAAAAGCCAAAAAAGTATTTTTAGGGAGATACTGCAAAATGAGTAGGTAGGAAGAGGGGCTTCAATATCCCGCAGATATAAGTCGTAAATCGTTCTTTATGAATATTTCCAAGTTTCCTTGAAGGAAGGGAGGAAGAACTTCTTAAAAGAAAAGTACGTGCGCCTTTTCATTTTCGTTACTTCAAAGACATATTTTTTTGAATAAAGACGCAGAACTTTTAGGTTACTTATATGAATTATATTTTTAGCCAAACAGAGGAACTGACTTATCGCTCTATTTTTGATTTTGTAATATTTGTTTTTGGCAATAGCTCTTTTAATTCGTAATTTTGGCAAAAGGTAAAGCAAGACATCGCCCTTGTTCTTCTACCTATATGAAATAACGTGACCACCCTAAATAAGATCTCATAAGCTGATATCTAAGCACGTGAACACCACAAAATAAAACTATTTCCCTAGTTTCCATCAACATTCAGAAACTAAATCAACAGCAACTAATTTAGTCCCATTGTCTAACAATGCCTCTCTGAATGGCTTGTTTGAACAGCACTATTGTTAGATGTCAATGTTTTCTCGTGCCAACCCTTTGAATGCTGGCATAAATGTAACCCTCGCGAACGGGGAACCTCCCTTTGTTACCAACCAAGGAGGAAGGAAGAGAGATGCTATGAGGCAGATAGATCAGGCGCCTTGGTAAGCCATAAGGAAGGTAGGTCAGGAACTTTCTTGTAGGTAAAGTAACGTACGATAGGCGAGACCAAAACGATCAGTTACAATTAAACTAAAGCGGCTTTCCTTGAGTCATCTATCAAAAATTAGTTTTGATTGATTAGTGATTTAGTCCTACTAATATTATAAACGCGAAAGTTTGTATGTATGGATGTATGGATGTTTGTTACTCTTTCACGCAAAAACTACTGAATGGATTTTAATGAAACTTTACAATAATATAGCTTATACATCAGAATAACACATAGGCTACAATTTGTAAACATATTGTTCGAAATACTAAACCTGCGCAGACGAAGTCGCGGGCACCAGCTAGTTTAAAATAAATGGACGGGTTCCAAAGACGGTGTATGAGTGGGGAGCTAGCTAACCCATCACTGGTCTCGTCCCCCGAAAACTCGCGTTTTGGCACGCTACTTCCTTAGAACAGTTTCCGTTATGGCATCTCCGCTAGTCATTTTTTTCTCCATGTCACCTACCTACCTACCGCTAGCGACAACAATTTGTTCAATACACACGTATGTACGTACCTTGATTCTGATATGTATAGGAATGGGTAGTGAGCCGAGAGTGGAGCGCCTATCTCATGTACTAAATCTGTTTTGTATAGGGATCACATGTTCTCACGTTGAAAGTTCTAGAATGGTCTTTGATTTGAAATTGTTCTTCTGTTCTATACGTACAAAACATATGTACATTCATACATACTTATGTAACTTGTCAAGTATATCTTGGACACCAATGACTAAATAAAGGCAAAGGAAAACATCTTAGGACAACCTGGATTCTGAAATCGCCAATCTGTCAGGAAGCGAGGTGATAAACGCTTATTCCTTCTCAGTATGAAAAGAGGTCTGGGCTTTGCGGTGGGCAGTAAATAGGCTGATGACAACGTAGAACTAAAAAGTATAAACATTTAATACCTACTAATTAGTTCTTTTGTAAGTGAAATGCGGAAAACTGACTGCCTATTTTATATAGATTATGTTTACCATTTAAGCACCCAAAGTGAGACATAATGATGGGACAGTAAAAACAATAATATTGTGTTACGTGAAACATAATACATATTTTCTTGGCATTTCCTTGACACGACAGTCAGCAAATATAACATTACAAAACAGACAAAAACATTTGACGTAACATATGTACAATGTTTTTGTTTGCTTGTTACTTACTTAATAATATATTTATATTATTATGTATTTATATTATTAATAATATTGTGTTAAACTGCCTCGTTGGTCTAGCTGTCGCAAGTGTGGCCGCTGAGCACGTGGTCTCGGGTTCGATTCCCGAGTCGGGCCGAAATCGCTTTGTGGGTTTTAGAAGACTTTCACAAAGCAGCCCGGAGCCTGGAAGCTGGTGATTGATACACCCGTGCATCGGAGAGCACGTAAATGTCGGTCCTGCGCCTGATCTCTCTCCGGTCGTGTCGGATTACCGTCCCATCGGGCTATGAGAGTTAAGGAATAGTGAGTGCACCTGTGTCTGCGCAAATGCTCGTGCACTATAATATGTCCTGCGTAGTTGGCTAGTCTCCTTACATGAGAACAGCCGCCGTAGCCGATAATCGGCTAGGAGGACATCATCATCATATATTTATTTGTGACGTTATTTAATTAATCTAAGAGCTTTAGATGATCCCAAGTATCCCTTTCCTTGCTTATAGAATATAAAACAATGCTACTTTACATTTTAGTATCATAATTTATTATTGTAGGTACCAAAACAGTTCAAAGACCGCCCACCTAAATCATCCAGAAAATATTATTAAACTTCCAAAACACGAAATTTAATAAAAACCTCATAATTGGACCTTTGACCCCAGACCCAAGGAAGACTACTCCCATTTCAACGGGTCCGTTAATTAAAGCAAGCTCACCTCCATTTATAATAATTTGGTGGGCAGAATCGTTTTGCGGTCACTAATGGGTAGCATTGTAATATGTACTCAGTATTCTCAAAGTCTATTGAAGATCAAAAGTATATTTTGTCAAAATGTAAGAGCGTTTTCGGACTTACATACTTTTTGGCGTGTATGAGAGTTGTTAGGTATCGATTTATTATTTCAGAACATTATTTAAAACAAAGTGTATACCCACTTAACTAAAGCTATTTACCATCATTGCCTAACATTTATGTCTTCAATGAAAGCAAGGTAGAAATCTTAACACCATGTTAAAAGTAGATGTGATCACAATGGTTTAAAAGAGCCCACAATTTAAAAAAACATAAATATAAGTTACATCAAGTACAAAAAATAAGAGATGTAATATTAGTTACATCAAGTACAAAAATAGGAGTTGATGCGTTGAATTTCATAATTAAACATCAAACGTTACCTGCTTCAAATTAACGACATTTTTGTTCACAGATACGGTCGCGAAGACGAAGAAGTGATGGGCCTGAAGTTCTGCAACGAAGCCATCATGAGCCTGGCACAAATATGGCCTCTGCACTGCAACCACGACAGAGAACCGAACAGTCCACTCCAGGTAAACGCTCAGCTATTGATTTGGTCACAAATAGAATGATACGCCGTTTCTATTGTAGCGACGGAGCAATTTTATGCTGACTCGCTTTTCCTATTATAATATTCATAAATGGTCCTTCATTGTCCCGTAATCTTTACAATTTTTCTTTTAAATGCTAAATGGCTGTTTACGCCAACAAATAAAAACGGTATCTGATGCTTTGTTAGAAGAGCTTGTGTTCAATAAAAAAGCTAAAACAACGTAAGCTGACAGGATAGTGAGCTTTTTATATCCCCTATTTTCCTTCAGCCGGTATTTCTACTAGACCATTTTACAAAGGATTTACGGTTGAACACTGTGAAAATAGCACAAAGGCAAATTTTATTAAAATTCAAGTTAAACTTCGTAAAAAGTTGAAGCTGCAAAATGGACGTAAACAGATTTTATATTTAATCAAGCAAAACATTTTATAGTTTCATAAAAGAGAAACGTTATTGAATCCCAGACAGATTGTCGCTGTCTCACGATCTTATACATTTTAGAAAATAAATTGAAGAGCAGAGTATTCTTTAAAATTCAATACATTGAAATTGATCTGGAGTGAACTTGATCAGACTACATTTAGTTCAGATACGAATATTTTAGCCTCTTATACCCCAACAAATAACCTCACAACTCGTTCATTGCATATATTTTTTCTGAAAAATAAACTCATATTTGGGCACAATGCCTGAGCGTCGTAAATCATCGCATAATAGAGATGCAGCTGTTATAAAGGTCATCTAATCGTACCCACACACAGAAGACTTTTTAGTTGGCCGACAGTATGATCGGATGCTTCATAAGCAAGGAAATGTATGGTAGTACTCATCTAACAACGGTCAGGCTGGTGTCAAACCGACTAAACACTTTGATTAAATTCACGATTTTGGCAATGTTACAGGCACCCTTCTAAATTACTATACAAGGACCATGTTTTGGAATCTGCAGTTGGATGCCAACAGGGTGATCCCCTTGGGCCGGTCATTTTCAGCTTGGCTATTCACCCCATAATAGAGAAACTAAATTCAAAATTTAACGCTTGGTATTTGGATGACGGGACCCTAGGAGGAGACAGAGAAACTGTTTACCAAGACCTCATATTCCTAAAAGAAAAATTTCATTCGATTGGACTGGATCTAAATTTATCAAAATGTGAAATTTTTGTTCCTGACATCCCGGACAGACAGACAGTCATATCAAAATTTAATGTCATAGCACCTCAAATTAAAATTCTGGACGAAACATCATTGCACCTCCTAGGTTCACCTATTTTGGAAGAAAGTTTCACAACATTCATAGATAACAAAATTTCAAATTTTAATGACATTTCGGATAGACTTTTTAAAATTAATCTTCATTCGGCTTTTATCTTAGTAAAATACTGTTGTTTTGGCCCAAAATTTATATACAACCTTCGCTCCTCTCCCTTATGGAAGCAGCCACATCTTTTAGACAGAATTGACCAAATTATCCGTTCTACTTTTACATCTGTTTTTAATTTGGCCTTGGACGACCGAGCGTGGCTTCAAGCCACCCTTCCGATCAGATTCGGTGGCCTCGGTGTCCGCAAAATTTCCAGTTTAAGTCTACCGGCGTTCCTATCCTCGGTCTGCGGCACTAAGGAGTTGACCAGAAAAATTTTAACCCCTTCACTGGTCGATTCTGAGGTGCCGTGTCTGACTGATGGCATGAACGCCTGGAAAGTGGCTTGCCCAAACATAGCCTTCCCTGACAACCCGGCTTCCCAGAGACAGTGGGACGAGCCGCTCTGCAGATTGACGAGAAATAAACTAATTGAAACATCTGTCAATACTGCTGAGCATGCCCGCCTACTGGCTGTGGGAGAGTGGGAGTCAGGGTTATGGCTTCACGCACTGCCGTCACCCAGCGTTGGGACCATGCTGGGTGACACTACATTCCGGCTCGCTACATGCCTACGCCTCGGCGCTCCCACTGCGGCTCCGCATCGCTGCCAGTGCGGTGAATCTGTGGACCGCCTTGGGCACCATGGTCTTTCCTGTAGCAAAAGTGCTGGTCGCATGGCACGACACGCCAGCATAAATGACATTATCCGTCGTGCTCTTGTCACCGCCGGAGTGCCAGCCATTTTAGAACCCAGAGGCTTGGCACGCGACGATGGCAAGAGACCAGACGGGATGTCTATAATGCCTTGGAAGATGGGAAGGTCTTTGGTGTGGGACGCAACCTGCGTCGACACCCTTGCACCTTCCCACCTTCCCAGTACGGCGAGCTGTGTCGGTGCAGCTGCTGCAGCCGCGGAAAACCTCAAGCGGCACAAATATGTAAACCTCACCGGCAATTGCATTTTTGAGCCGTTTGGGGTTGAAACCCTGGGACCTTGGGGCCCAAGTGCCCACAGACTCTTTCTAGAAATTAGTAAGCGATTAGTGGAGTCCACTCGTGACCAAAGGGCTGGCCTTTACTTCGGTCAAAGGATATGCATTGCCATCCAGCGTGGCAATGCAGCCAGCCTTTTGGGCATGATCCCAGCTGACAGCGATGCGGATGAATATTTTGATACTTAGTTTTAATGTTTCCCTATAATAAGATCATTTTGTAAAACTATTGAATAAAGTACTATTAATTCACGATTGAATTTTAAATAAAAACAATGGTAAATTTTATTTTTATTTACACAAACTGTCCCTATTTTAACTTTTAACGTGAATTAAATCTATACTTACTTACCTACATACTTACAAAATCTTTTTAAAACTAATAAAGGGAAAAATACGTCTTCATCGCTGTCACGTCGCAGTACCCATAAGATGGGGGCGAAGTAAAAAATATATTTTCCAACTATAGGGTCAACTATCGGCCGACTATTTAGTCTACACTTTACCAACTCTAAACGATTATCAATGCTCGCAGAAAAGCCTGGAACGTAACAGGTGTTGCTTGCTGCCAGTTTCACACTAGGCGCTTAACATAAACCCGCGTTTATGGTGAAACTTTTCTCATGGTCGTTGTTAATATTTATGATAATGTACCTGTTGAAAGGTAGAATTTGAAATGGCTGGTTGTAAAGAGTCGATTTCCTGTCTACCTTGTTTTGCTTTTGCTACAAGTTCACTCAGATTTTTTATCTATTTTAATCGCCAGTTAGTTTTCTACTTATTTACAGTTTTTTAACACTTTATAAGTATGCTTTTGTGATCATCAAAGACAACTGTAAAATAATAATCAGCTTCAGTATATTATGGATCATGACTTAGCAGTTTCAGTGATCATTCAAATTCAACCGAACTACCAAAGTCCCTACTAAAAGGCCAACGACAACTTGAACACGAATTCAGAGAACATCTGCAGAAACATAATTCTATAAACCACCATGATAGTAAAACTAGTTAAAGACTGAACTTCGTCAATTGGTTCCGATATCTTAGTTCAAAGCCAAATTAAACTTACGTAGTGTCCATGTTACGTGTTGAAATGAAACTTGTGCATGAGTCTCAATCTAATATGTACAAGATAAGTTCCCAATAATCTATCTAAGAGTTGTGTTGCTTACTAAGAGATAGGAATTTGACATCCTAATCCTAACCTAACCTACTTAATATTATAAATGTGAAACTAATTCTTTCTGCCTCGTCTGTCTGTCTTTCTGTCTCGTCTGTCTGTCTTTTCTTCACCCTAAGCCCTAAGCTTTCTTAGCCCTAAGCTTTCTTAGCCCTAAGCTACTGAACCGATTTGTGTGAAATTTGGTACAGACATAGTTTGGAACTTGAGAAAGGACATAGGATTTTTATTACAAAAAAATTAAAATAAATAAAAATAAAATTTATTCCGGACATACAGTGCTAAAAATTGGTCAAACCAAAAATCTGCCGGAAGTCACTATTCCACGCGAACGAAGTCGCGGGCAAAAGCTACTTATTTGTATGGAGCTAATGTCAAAATTCTATCACTAGCAAGCAAGTCAACAGATGGTTAGAATATTGGGATCGGTCTTTAGTCTATGACTAGACTGCGTTAAACCAATTATTCACACCTATACCTACGTGCCTGACGAAGTTGGGTTTTCGAATATAACGATGGAATAGGCGTGATGAGAGGCTTAAAATAGTGATTCTGATTAGTCCGTTTTTTAAATTGGCTAAAAATATTGGATACGTTTTTTTTTTTATATGAATACTAAGATATGACGCAACAAACATTGCGACGAACCCCGTCGTGTCGTCATGTATGTGTAATTTTTTTTGCCAAAACTGTTGTAGGTATTAAAAAATTAAATCGTGTTGTATCTTCTTTGTTATTTGTTTGTGACTGAAAAAAAGAAAGAAAAATACGTGTCCATTATTTTAAGGTTATCTAGAAGACGTCCTAATTACTTTTTTCATTCCTCATACCACATACCTCAAACCTATTGATATGTCGACGGAATATTAATATCATTTCGAAAATAAAAATACACAAATCGAATAAACGTAAAACATTTTGTTTTTTTTTTCCGCTAAAGTAAATCAAATAATTCCGCCATTCTTTCTATACGGATATTGTTTTACGTCCCCTTAACGAAGATTTTTCCTTTATATTTTTTGTTTTATTTATACCTCCTCTCGTAATAAGAGACGGAGCAATTATTTGATCATTTCATGAATTTCCTTTTGTCGTATAACATTCCTGTTAATATAAATATAGAAATCAAGTAAGGTAAGGTAAGGTAAGGTATCCCGTGATCTTTCGTTATATTTTTTAAAACAAACAATAGATAAAATACGTGCTATAAGTTAAGTTTCACCCAGCCTTTTAAATATTATAAAACTTATTCATACTTATATCAATTTTTGCTGTCATTGAACATCTTTGGCAGTCATTACGGGTGGTCAGATGCCAGTAAGTCTCACAACCAGTCTTACCTAAGGGTATTGGGTTGAGGGGGTCAGATACGCAGTCGCTCCTTGTAAAACACTGGTACTCAGCTTCATCCGCTAAGACTAGAAGCCTACCCCAACATAGTTGGGAAAAGGCTAGGCAGATGACCTTACTATTGTTTCGCAGAATTACGCAATGATTTTCCTCCTACCAAAATGAGGCTATATTAATAGCCGAATAAAATAATTATTACAAACTAGCTTCTGCCCGCGACTTCGTACGCGGATCCTGTCCCTTATGCCAGCGACTACGGGGTCAGCAAAATCAAAGATCTGAATAGTCTGATATTGCATTTTAAGGGCCCGTTGACTTGGAAACAACGGAATACGCATAACCATTAGAAACGCTCCATATATTTAATTTTTGTACTTTAACGGCAAAAGCACAGCAGACTAAACAAAACGCTGAGAACTGAACCGCAATAGACGTGACCATAGGGATAAAAGTAGTGATTCTAATTAGTCCGCATTTAAGTTGTGAGTGGCAAAAATATTAGGTACACGTATTATTACGTAAAAAAACATTAAATAGATGACAAAGTCGTGGTGACTAAGTGGAAGTCGTGGTGGTTTAGTGGGTAGAGAACCAATCTCTCAAGTATGAGCGTGCGTCTTTGATTCCAGGTCTGGCGAGTGCCTGCCAATGCAACTTTTCTAAGTTCGTATGTACTTTCTACGTATATTTTGGGTACCAATGACCGTTATTTGGAGGGGATGTTAAACTGTAGGTTCCGGCTGTCATTGAACATTCTTGGCAGTCGTTATGGGTAGTCAGAAGCCAGTAAGTCTTACCAAGGGGTGTTGGGTTGAGCGGGTAACCGGGTTGTGGAGGTCAGATAGGCAGTCGCTCCTTGTAAAACACTGGTACTCAGTTGCATCGTGACTGGAAGTCGACCCTAACATAATTGGGACAAAGGCTCTTGAGATAATAACGACAATAATGATGAGATACAGGCACCGCAGGACATCTGAGGCTGATGACGGGGAGTAGCGACCCCGCGGGGCTATATATACTGGCCGTCCAGAGTGGAGTCGCTAGAGCAGGATTAGTAGCCCTGCTCGGAGGGTAGGTGCCTCATGGTAAGCACAGGGAGCGCGTAATCAGCGTTTAAAGTCCACCGAGGTATCCTCACCCTACAGCCGCTCATGTACCTGTTGCCCTCTTGTTGCTATTCAGTGACTGGTTCCCGGGGGCCCAGTAAGTGAGGTGGCAAGTCTCCACCTGCCATTTTTACATGTACCTAATACATTGTCATCCACTAACATCCCATCACAATAGCCCAAGTACTTTTCCTCCATAGTTAGCAATAGTTTAGCACAGAACCGGGGATTGTCTTTTTTTAACGACGTCCATCGGGGATTGTCCTTGGGTTCATTTTTATAGTGTATAAAGGGATAATCGTCGGTTTTGTGTCACCATTTCATTAAAGTTGTCTCAAAAGGGCTTCAGCGTGTTGGCTTCGGCCCCACGTTTGCCTCCCAAAAATTCGGAACTCTGTAGTCCCGAGGTCTGGAAGAGACATCTATACATATAATAAATCTGTAAAAAAACTGTGTCTGTACATTGAATATATTAAAAAAATAATAATTGGGTGGGGTTTAGAAACAGTAATGGAGCACAAATCCAAAAAAAAAAATTCTGTCTGTATGTCTGTATGTCTGTATGTCTGTATGTCTGTATGTCTGTATGTCTGTTTGTTTGTACACGCTAATCTTCCGAACTACTGAACGGATTCCAATGATTTTTTCTTTGTTGTATCAGTATTAAGCCTGGTCAACATATAGGCTATAATTTGTCTTCGAAACTTGAAGACCTGATGCAGAACTCCAACAGACCAACAAAACTATAAGAGATACAAAAATGGTGCCATGGCAAAAATTGTTTCATGTGATGAGCATTTTCAGCTGATATAATAAATTTGAAGATCTGGAACACCTGATGTGGAACCCCAAGAGCCCAGCTTCTCTGTACCATATACAGGTATGATGTTTTAGCAAAAGTTGTTCAATTTGATAAGCACTTTCTATTGACTTATACAAATTGAAGATCTAAAACACCTGATGTGGAACTCCAGGGGCCCAGCTAGACTATAGCATATGAAGATATGACGTTTTAGCAAAAGTGGTTCAATCTGATAAGCACTCTCTATTGACGTAGAAACATCGAAGATCTGGAACACCTGATGTGGAACTTCAAGAGCAATACTACACTTGAAATGTATAGAAATGAATGTTATGAAATAGGTATGGCGAATCAAAAAAAAGTAATTAGTCCGTCTTTTAGATAACCCTAAAATAATGGACACGTATTTTTCTTTTCTCTCTCTCACAAACAAATAATAACGAAGATACAACACGCTTGAATTTTGTGTTAAGTCACTGCTTAGTACAAATTTTACATACCTAGACGTAGCGTTACGAGCCCCCACTCTCCGACTTTGTTGCGTTATATCTCATTATTATTTTGTATGTCTCTTCCAGACCTCGGGACCACAGAGTTCCGAATTTTTGGGAGGCAAACGTGGGGCCGAAGCCAACACGCTGAAGACCCTTTGAGACAACTTTAATGAAATGGTGACACAAAACCGACGATTATCCCTTTATACACTATAGAAATGAACCCAAGGACAATCCCCGATGGACGTCGTTAAAAAAAGACAATCCCCGGTTCTGTGCTAAACTATTGCTAACTATGGAGGAAAAGTACTTGAGCTATTGTGATGGGATGTTAGTGGATGACAATGTATTAGGTACATGTAAAAATGGCAGGTGGAGACTTGCCACCTCACTTACTGGGCCCCCGGGAACCAGTCACTGAATAGCAACAAGAGGGCAACAGGTACATGAGCGGCTGTAGGGTGAGGATACCTCGGTGGACTTTAAACGCTGATTACGCGCTCCCTGTGCTTACCATGAAGCACCTACCCTCCGAGCAGGGCTACTAATCCTGCTCTAGCGACTCCACTCTGGACGGCCAAGCCAAGCCAGAGGCGTGAGACCTACCCCCGTCATGGTTCACTCCGACCGGCCGGAGATGGGGGACAGTATACTCTCCCTGGAAAACTCAGTATATATAGCCCCGCGGGGTCGCTACTCCCCGTCATCAGCCTCAGATGTCCTGCGGTACCTGTATCTCATTATTATTGTCGTTATTATCTCAAGAGCCTTTGTCCCAATTATGTTAGGGTCGACTTCCAGTCACGATGCAACTGAGTACCAGTGTTTTACAAGGAGCGACTGCCTATCTGACCTCCACAACCCGGTTACCCGCTCAACCCAACACCCCTTGGTAAGACTTACTGGCTTCTGACTACCCATAACGACTGCCAAGAATGTTCAATGACAGCCGGAACCTACAGTTTAACATCCCCTCCAAATAACGGTCATTGGTATCCAAAATATACGTAGAAAGTACATAAGAACTTAGAAAAGTTGCATTGGCAGGCACTTGCCAGACCTGGAATCAAAGCCGCACGCTCATACTTGAGAGATTGGTTCTCTACCCACTAAACCACCACGACTTCCACTAAGTCACCACGACTTTGTCATCTATTTAATGTTTTTTTACGTAATAATACGTGTACCTAATATTTTTGCCACTCACAACTTAAATGCGGACTAATTAGAATCACCACTTTTATCCCTATGGTCACGTCTATTGCGGTTCAGTTCTCAGCGTTTTGTTTAGTCTACTGTGCTTTTGCCGTTAAAGTACAAAAATTAAATATATGGAACGTTTCTAATGGTTATGCGTATTCCGTTGTTTCCAAGTCAACGGGCCCTTAAAATTCAATATCAGACTATTCAGATCTTTGATTTTGCTGACCCCGTAGTCGCTGGCAAAAGGGACAGGATCCGCGTACGAAGTCGCGGGCAGAAGCTAGTACAAAATAATAATGAGATATAACGCAACAAAGTCGGAGAGTGGGGGCTCGTGACGCCACGTCTAGGTATGTAAAATTTGTACTAAGCAGTGACTTAACACAAAATTCAAGTGTGTTGTATCTTCGTTATTATTTGTTTGTGAGAGAGAGAAAAGAAAAATACGTGTCCATTATTTTAGGGTTATCTAAAAGACGGACTAATTACTTTTTTTTGATTCGCCATACCTATTTCATAACATTCATTTCTATACATTTCAAGTGTAGTATTGCTCTTGAGGTCTTCAGGTGTTCCAGATCTTCGATGTTTATACGTCAATAGAGAGTGCTTATCAGATTGAACCACTTTTGCTAAAACGTCATATTTTCATATGCTATAGTCTAGCTGGGCTCCTGGAGTTCCACATCAGGTGTTTTACATCTTCAATTTTTATAAGTCAAAAGAGAGTGCTTATCAGATTGAACAATTTTTGCTAAAACGTCATACCTCTATATGCTATAGTCTAGCTGGGCCCCTGGAGTTCCACATCAGGTGTTTTAGATCTTCAATTTGTATAAGTCAATAGAAAGTGCTTATCAAATTGAACAACTTTTGCTAAAACATCATACCTGTATATGGTACAGAGAAGCTGGGCTCTTGGGGTTCCACATCAGGTGTTCCAGATCTTCAAATTTATTATCTCAGCTGAAAATGCTCATCACATGAAACAATTTTTGCCATGGCACCATTTTTGTATCTCTTATAGTTTTGTTGGTCTTTTGGAGTTCTGCATCAGGTCTTCAAGTTTCGAAGATAAATTATAGCCTATATGTTGACCAGGCTTAATACTGATACAACAAAGAAAAAATCATTGAAATCCGTTCAGTAGTTCGGAAGATTAGCGTGTACAAACAAACAGACATACAGACATACAGACATACAGACATACAGACATGCAGACATACAGACATACAGACAGATTTTTTTTTTGGATTTGTGCTCCATTACTGTTTCTAAACCCCACCCAATTATTATTTTTTTAATATATTCAATGTACAGACACAGTTTTTTTACAGATTTATTATATGTATAGATATAGATGAAAGGACAATACTATTATATCATATACTAGAGCACTGGTGTAGAAAATAAGATTATTCTTTGTGCTAGCGTGTTAATATGATATACCTACATATCTTAATTGTGATCGCTGTTTGATGAAATTAACTTGACCGCTCTCTCTTTGTTTGATCTACAAATTGGCTACACCGTTTGAATCAACGGTTTCATGTTTTTTTAACCAAGTTAATAACGTTTTCATTCTATTAAATGGTGGACTTTTGTTTCATTAACTTTAGTAGATATTGTAACTTTGTAAAGTTGATTTTTTAGATCACTCTATGATTAGTTATACGAATATCTGGGATGCCAATGTACTTATCATACCAAAATAGTTATCTTAGTGGACAATGATGAATCTTTTATATCAGGTGAAAGTCTTTCACGTAAATAACTTCCGAAAGTACTACATTATATAACTCTCAATAATATATTCCTTTTTTTTTCATCTACAGGATGCGTTAATAAAACGCCTAGGCGCGAATGCCTACCCATTTCACCTGGAACTGACGCCGCTAGCGCCACCTAGCGTGCAGTTGGTACCAGCTAAGCAGTACCATGGAGCACCAATCGGAACCTCGTACGATGTCAGAGCTTATATTGGTAAGTACTTCTTTATTTTTCTATCTACTTACATAATATATGTATTCGTTTTTCTCTATTCTCTTATAAGCAACATTTAAGTGTTCAGTAAATACTTAATTATATGTGTATAATCACAATGTAAATGCTTGTAATAAAGAAAGACTTTAACATAGGAGTTAAAATACTTTAAGAGGCTTTTCACCACTCGAACGTGTGTAGGATGTAATATTCTCGTTAAGTTATCTCAGTGTCATAAAATATTACATACAAAATGGGGAAGCATTAAATTGTAACAACCTGTATGAAATCCTTAAGTAACTCATCCTCCGAGCCTTTTCCCAACTATGTTGGGGTCGGCTTCCAGTCTAACCGGATTCAGCTGAGTACCAGTGCTTTACAAGAAGCGACTGCCTATCTGACCTCCTCAACCCAGTTACCCGGGCAACCCGATACCCCTTGGTTAGACTGGTGTCAGACTTACTGGCTTCTGACTACCCGTAACGACTGCCAAGGATGTTCAATGACAGCCGGGACCTAGAGTTTAACGTGCCATCCGAAACACAGTCATTGGTGTCTAAGATATACTTAGAAAGTACATACAAACTTAGAAAAGTTGCATTGGTACATGCCTGACCTGGAATCGAAACCGCGCCCTCATACTCGAGAAGTTGGTTCTTTGCCCACTAGGCCACCACGACTTCACTACTAAATCCTTAAGTAACTGCGACACACTTAACCTACATCTTATAATTAATTTATTCGTCCCATAATCTTTGGTATAAAATAACTTGTTTTAATTATTACTCAACAATGTCACGAAGATGAAGAATTGTTGAAGAATGAAGATCAAGCAAAGTGGCGAACTTTGGCCTTTGCCCAACAGTGGACATCTTTCGGCTGACACGACGATGTCAAAAATATCATCGTAACAAATGTAACTTATATAATCTTGACTGACAAGAGCAGACAATTTGAAACTAGTTTCTGACAACAGCTGAAGTAAATCTTGAACAATTAACTTATTGTTCTATATTAAATTAATACTATTATTAGGTCTTTGAAACGTTGTAAATACTTTGTAGACTTAGCCAAAGCGTTTGATAAGATTTAGCTCGTGCCTTGGGGCATTCCTGAATATAGGATTCATGAGAAAGTAAAGTTAGTGTAATTTATCTCTAATTGGGTTTCTATTGTCTCTTGTATTAAATTTAATTGTGAGCCAGTGATAAGGATATTTTAATAACTCTAATATACATAAGTTGTAGAGTTAACTTCACTACTTCTTTTTCTGAAGGATGAAACAATAATGTTGTGTTTTGTCCGAAGTCGATATTTTTAGGCTAATTAATGTTCAATTATGAATTTATTTGGATACTAGCTTCTGCCAGCGACTTCGTACGCGTGAAATTCGGATTTTGTGTAAAGAGAGGAAGAAATACTAAACACCATACCAGCTAATCCAATTCTAAGTCTATGCGTACCTACTACTACTTCACCTAAAAAGAAATAAAATGTAAACTATTATATTATTGTAATCATTGAACGAATATATAAACACTACCAAAACAACTAATTCATACCTACATATTTTATAAAATAACAACAAAAGAAAGTTTAAAATAAATTATATTATTTAAAGAGGCGCTGCAAGGTTTGATAATATCAGTTATTGTCGGGCAATAAGGTACTCTGAACGTCTACTCGCACCAATCGCATCAACAGCCGAATATTGTATGAAGCTCGCGCAGCCACCGCGCCGCGAGCCGCGTCGAGCGCGGCGACCGTTACACAAAAATGATCCTTAAAGCATGATATGCACGCGCGATGGCTTATTACCGTATTTCATGTATAACTTTGGTTTTTCTGTACCGATTTATATGATTCTTTTTTTATTGAATAGGTAATAATGTTAACCTTTATTATTTAGTGTGAGTGCGAGTGTTAGAAACGTAATAGTAGACAAATATAATCAGAAACCTCCGAACTACTAAGCTATCGAGAGTTACACGTGTTATTGTGAGTCAACCATAAAAGGTAGACATATGCTGTCATGGGATGTTTTTTACATAATTTTAAGGAGAACATTTCCGTCGTACATGGTTTCTGTGTAGCTTTAACCATTAAAGCTGCACACGCGACGGAAGCTTAAAAAATGGAGTAACTTCGCCCTTTTTCCAAACATTTCCTTTCACTGCTCTGCTCCTATTAGTCGCAGCGTGATGAAAAGTATCCTATAACCTGCTCAGGAGTATGAAGAATAATTGTACCAAGTTTTGTTAAAATCTGTCCAGTAGTTTTTGTTTCTATAACGAACATACAGACAGACAGACAGACAGACAGGCAGACAGACAGACAAAAATTTTACTGATTGCATTTTTGGCATCAGTATCGATCACTAATCACCCCCTGATAGTTTTTTTGGAAATTTATTCAATGTACAGAATTGACCTCTCTACAGATTAATTATAAGTATAGATAGGTAGATGTGATCGTAAAGGACAATGCTCATGAAGTATGAGAATAAAACCCAGGCCCGGCGCAAAAGAAATCTAACTCAAAATATAGGTAAAAATAAGTTATTAAATATTACATAGGGGGCATCATCGAAATCAGTGGCTATATGTGTGAAATTGCTATTCGAATATTAACATCTGCGCCACATTGCTACTCGAGATTTTAGAGGTAACATAATGTATTAGTAAAAGAAACAGTAAATAGATACAGTTGTGGTTTAAGAGTGTACATAATGACATGTTTATCGCAACTTCTCCACTATTCTACCTACTTTTACAAGATAATAAGATGATAGAACTAAAACACGTTATGAATGTACTTTTCATTTTAATAATTAGATACGCTTAAAAGTCATCGATTCTCTATTCCTAACACGACATGATCCAAAAATGTTGCGTTATGCGCGAACTGCTCCACATGCTTAGCCCACCCTAAGTTGGGACAAGCTTGAGTCGCATCCCAAAGTCCCGAGCTGTACATCGGTATTGATTTATCTTTTTGGAGAAGCTTATTACATGCCATATTACTTGTTTGTTGTTTCAGATAGCACTTTAATTAAACTATAAGTCCCAGCTGCTCATGTTACCCTTTTTTTTTTTTTTTTTTTTTTTTGTTTCAGCTGAGGAAAATGCCTGACGCATACACACACCGCCCGGGGAGACGGTGAGGTTATGTGGGGCTTGCACCCACTAAAAACCTCAGCGTTTGTGCCGTCTTCTGCCTTTTAGAGAGGGGCCACGAGGACCAAAGACGACTTTCGTGACCTCTCGGCAGTGGCTGGTCGCCTCCATCTACTGGCGATCCATCTCAGCAGCAGCTCGTGCAATGCAGGTAGCAGGAGTTCCCCGGTCTGCTACCCACTGGCTGCTGCTAGGGCGGCATCTGGGCGGCGTAACGCGTCCGACGCCTGCCCACCCTCCGGCGACGAATTGGGTCCGCATGAGCGTCTGCCTCACGGACCCGCTCCGCCGCCTCCTTCTGCGATATTACTTGTTCGCAGAAGGTATCTATGGCTTTCCAGCCGGCCTCGCTGCCGATCATCACCCTCACCAAATTCGGCAGCGAGAAGTCCTGTCCGGTATTTGCCGCCAACGCATTGCGCTGCTCGTCCCAGGCGGGACACAGCTCAATGGTGTGCTGCGCTGTATCTGGGCTACTACCGCACTGGTGGCACACGGGGGTAGGTTCCCGTCTAGCCACCTTATGCAGGTAGTAGCCGAAGCAACCATGGTTGGTCAAAATTTGGGTGATACGGAAGGACAGCACTCCGTGCCTTCTTCCCACCCACTCTTCGAGAATTGGCCCTATTGCCGCCGCAGTCCAATGACCAGCAGTAGGCGCCGCCAGTCTATCCTTCCATTGGGACAGGACATCCTCCTGCGCCTGCTCGCGCCATCTTCTCACAAGCTCGGGCGGAGGACGGTCACCGCTCGAGCGAGCATTAGCTCTCCGGGAATAAATCTCCGCGAGCACTTGTGCCTCTAGATCCCAAAATCACATAACAATTTCACACATATAGCCATTAATTTCGATAATGCCTACTATGCAGTATATTATTACTTATAATTTGAGTTACTTTTCTTTTGCCGGGCTTGGGTTTTTTTTGAGCATTGTCCTTTTATGTGTAGTTCAAATCACAATTGGGAATCAAGGCTATGAAGATATAAACTCCGTCAGATGCAGACACCAAGCAGATATGATATGATATGATGCTCTTTTCTACAAAATATTTCTCGAATTACATAATACAATTTTACACAGATCTGCCGATGCAACCAAAACTAATTTAATAATACCTTCGACATCAGGAAAATTGGGATAAGGTATCAATTCAATAATGGATCGGGGAACAGTGAAAAAGCTAACGAGACGCCAGATGGTGCGTGAACGTCGAGGCTTTGGGCGGCGGCGACCTCTCGCGTCCGGCCCTGGTTCAGGCCATGGTCCGGGGCGAGAGGGAATGGGATGCCGTCGCCTCCTTCTGCGAAGCGGTCATGCTCGAGAAGGAGGAGGCGGAACGCCAGAGAGTTCGCACCTCTCATCCCGGCCGCCGCGCAGGAACAGGTAGACACCATGGGCGCCGGGTGTCGCGAGATGACTCCCGGCCACCGTAGGCGTGGGTCTGTGGGCGGTGAGTTCGGGTGGCTCATCGACCCTCTGTCTTTCTAGACGACAGACCCGTGTCGTCGGCGCGCGTTGTTCCACGCGCTCCTCAAAGAGATGTCAGCAACCCCAGCGGGGCCCAGCAGGGCCAAGGCCTGCCGGGGCTGCGGGTTGTTCGAAAGAGATACCGCGGCCCTGGTACATAAAAGGCCCATGACGGAACACGACGGTTTTTAGTCAGTAAGAGTCTGACACTCCCTCTCCGCTGCTAACCCACAGCGGAAGGGGTCATTTGATGATTTTTGACGTCGTTAAAAAAAAAAAAAAAAAAAAAGATGGTGCGTGAAAAACGGTTCCAATTTTTGCGATTCCCGGAAATCTCGTTTACACCCAAATTCCGGTTATTTTATATTTCGCATGAACAGTTTATAATTCAAATTGTTTTGCTTTACAGTTAAGGGTTAGCAGAAACGTGTAAGCTGAGAATTTGGTTTACATCTGTAGGTGTAGGTGTAAACACCGGATTACGTTAATTATGAATTCTACAAATGTCAAGCTTAACTAGCTTCTCTTCTCTTAACTAAATCTGAATTAAAAACTAGCACGGTTGTATTTAATTTTTCAGTTTTATTATTCATGCATTTATGGGAGCTTTCCCAAACATAAATACATATAAACTCCAACGGCATATATTCATAAACCGGGCTCGTTTTTCTGGCACTACATTTATGTTTTAAAAAGGCAACAGAAATTCCCACACTGATTTCCAAAATATCATATAAATAAGTATACCAGTCATTGATCAATAATATTAGACAAAATTAGTGCCAATTTTTATTTAGGTATTTATAACAAAATGCTGACCAAAAACTGTTCTTTTCAATTAATATTATTTTGTCAAACAATCTGTGCTCCTTTAACTGAATTTCAAAATGTCCTTTCACCAACAGCGGAGCGTCCCGACGAGAAGGTGTCGCGTCGCAACACGGTGCGCATGGGCATTCGAGTGCTACAGGGCCCCGGGCGCTCGGTGCCGCCACCCGTGCTGCCTCCACCCTCCCCCCATCACACGCTCAGTGCGCTCGCGCACTATAATATTGTCAGGTAAGATAATGCGCTAGGTATGAAGAAAAAAAAATAGTTTTGTATAGATATGTACAAACTCCTATTTACACAAACATTCTCATAAAGAAAAGTTTCTCAAAAATTCTCAAAGTTTATTTGCACATAATATGAATTACATATTTACAATAAATAAGTATAAAAAACTATCCTAGTAAAACAAAAAAAAAATCACCATAACTAAAACGCGTCAAAAAATTCATCCCCATCGCTGTCGACTGGGAGCGTAGCCAAGAGGCTGGCAGCATTACCTCTTTGGATGACCATGCTGATCCTTTGTCCGAAGTAATAGCCAGCCTTTTGGTCACGAGAAGCGTCAACCAGCCGCATAGATAGATCTTTAAATAGGGTGTGGGCATTCGGACCAACGAACACTTATATAACAAACTAAATCTACATATTAAGTATTTACAAAAAGCAAAATCAAAACTATGTATGTAAAAAATGTATCCGCATCGCTGTCGTGCTCAAAGGCTGGCTATATTGCCACGCTGGATGGCAATATTCTTTGGCCGAAGTATACCTAGGTCAGGATCACGAGTGGACTCCACTAATCGCTTGCTAATTCCTCAATAGAGTCCGTGGGCACATCGGCCTCATGGTCCCAAGGTCCAAAAAAATGAATTTAGTACAACAAAATAATTTATTTATTTATTTTCTCGGCAACAATTTAACCTGTATTACAGGTCATCAGATTATTCGATTATTTCACAGAAATAATTCAATATAAAAAAAAAAACCAGTGTAATCCTGTTTCAGTATTTTAAAAATAACGTGTTCTATGAATACTTAACGAACAAAATGTATTGCAAAGTTCATTTTGCCAACATTTTTCAGGTTAAACACTACATGAGTTTACACGTGTTATATCTTCAGTTTAAATCTTTGACCTTCTAAAAGGTTTAAAGTCAGACTAATTCAGAATAGTTTTTATTTGCCTTTCGCCTTCATTTACACTTTGGTTAGTGTTTACTATTTTGATTGGTCTCACGCGATTTAATCATAAGTATTGGTTTTTAATCACCACTGCATTTATTTTATGATACACGTGCCAAAAAAAAACCTAACCAAAAAAAAAAAAAAAACTAAATTACCATTTACCAAAAAGTAATTATGTTACATTCAAATTATTTAAAGCCGGAGTTCTAATAAAAACTAATTCAAAAGTAACGCCCGCCTCATTAAAAATGTACTCACCAAATTACGTCCTCCTTTTTCAAATTTAAATTCTGTTACCAAGCCGGTCAATTTCGTAATCCACTTGACTCAATTTGACCCTTTTAAAGGTTTCCCCGTACGGTATCCAACGGGTACTGTTTACCTGAGCATAGATAATTCACATCAACCTACTTCAGTGAGTACCGTGGTTGCTGGGTTGATGCTTCAACAACTTGCTACATCG
The DNA here is from genome assembly GCF_022581195.2 of Helicoverpa zea. Taxonomy (NCBI): domain Eukaryota; kingdom Metazoa; phylum Arthropoda; class Insecta; order Lepidoptera; family Noctuidae; genus Helicoverpa; species Helicoverpa zea. The sequence goes on from NC_061453.1 coordinate 2,997,755, forward strand.
CTCCGCTCGCTTCTCTCGAAATGTTTTCGCTTTGTGCAATTTTGTTCCACGCATTTTTCGTAACTGTGAACGGTTGGGAGATCATACGATTTTGTGCCTGATTCAGATAAATGTGAACAGTACTCTCTGTCAATCGTACGAACGTCGCCAGATTGCAGACTTTTATTCGTCCGATAGCTTGATTGGACTCTGAATCAGTCTGAAAACGTATGATCAGAAATCTGCAAACTATAAAGTTAAAGGGTCTGTATATGATCGTCCTTAGGGAGGCTCTTAAGTATCGAGTCATTAGTAACACACGTAACCTGCCTGTCAGACGGAGCAAAGATTAAGATTAAGTCGAACTACATCAGCTAATTAGTACTGTAGACAAGATAATCTTCCCTCCCTAAGGAGCACATACAGGCACAGATCTGATTGAAATTGCTACGGATTACGTCACACGTGTTTTGGATAAACTGCGAGAGGAAATAGATTTCTTTTATCCCAAATTACTTAGGCTCATGCTCATTGACTACATAAACTTTAGTTTAGTTAAGACAATCGTTTACTTTGATTTATCGCGCTCAATTTTCAAAGTTAATACCTTACAGTTGTTTTTATAAAACTGACGTTTATGTTGTCGGTTAACATGGGCCTAAGGCTTACTGTCCTCATAAACCGCACACATTTGAACATTGAAAGCTTGTAAATGAACGCATGTTTTATGAAAGGATGCGACCGTGGACAGTGGGCTTAAAAGTGAAATTCGAACAAAGGGTCTGTCTCGCACATCCGATGGCTGACAGTCCGATTACGTATTGTGCCTTTTGATGAAAACCCATCGTTCGTTGGCCGCATCCAACAGACGCGTTGGTCGGGATTCTACCCGAATAGTTGATAATACAATTTCAATTCTGTGTTTGCGCAAATGCAAATGCTCTTAAATTCGAAAGTACAGCCACCGTGACCGGCAATCGGTCGCCATTATTACATTTTCATAACAGAAAACCTACTGACCCAATAATTTAATCGTGAAAGTAATTCTAGGCATGAACTGTCAACATTATCAACCAAAACACAACGCAAATACAATTATTCTTTGACACGCGTGTCGGAAACCGTTTATTTTCCTACATGACACTGTTACCATTTTACCTTTTACATTATAATTAACGGACACGCAATATTCTCGTTTATTTCGTCATTTTGGTCGATGTTATTGTCATTGTTTAATTCTTTGCCATTAACGTGATCGTCACTTTAGTTACAACCGCAGTTGTATTGTCGCGGTAATCGCTAGCTTTTATCTCGACAATAAATGTTGTCGATTAACGTAAGCTTTCCCTTCATAACTGATGCATTTAAATTCTAAATATTGGAAAATTATTTTCGTGTCGTCATTGTCACGAGGACTATGTAGATAAGTATTTTTACATAACATAAGATCCAAGGTAGAATATTCTATCGAATAAAATATCGTTACCCATGTTTCTATCTACATCAAAAACTAGTTCAATATATTTATAGGTACCTATTCTTCAACGTAGTGAACCACGAATGCATATATGTACATATTTTAAAATAGAATTGAGTAGTTTATTTATTTTATTTTATATTAGAAGAATGCTTATATCTACATTCATTCTTTGTTTAAAAGTATTGTTTTATGATGTTTGTATTTAATAATTGTATCGTGTAAACGATTGTTGGTGAGCCAAATAAATAAAATAAAAATAAAATAAAATAAAATTGCTCCAAAATTCACATAGTGTATGATATATTCCAAACAAAATGCAGGTTTATATTTACATTATCTTATTTTGTTAGAATCACAAAGAGTAGCTACTAGATACTACGGGAACGGCGTGCCTTTGATAGTCAGTACATTGTTTGTGCATTTGACAATGCGGTTTGGTGCAAACCGCAGGTGCATCGCAACAGATGGCCGAGTTTAGGTAGCTAGATGTAGGTATTATAGTTATGTTATGTAGGATATTGTTTATTCGTGCTTTCTTGTTTAGAGGGATGATAAATATATATGGCCTTACTACAAAAACTTTAACCCCTGTTTTACACTTGTCTAATAAAATTTTGGCTGCAAAACGAAGCGTATGTCAACGTCATAATTTGAAATTTTTTTAGACAAGGCATAAACTGACGTTTAAAAGTTTTTGTGGTAAGACGGATAGGGATTTATGACGTTATAATCTCTTCGTTCTAGTAAGTGGCAGACTGTACTGAATAGCGACTAGCTGCTTTTCTGCAATTGCAATTTTAGGGAATTATTTCGCGTAGGTATCCAGATAAAAAGTGGCCTTCGTTACTCACTCCTTTTTACATCAGCTATTAAGTCTCGTTAAAGTCGGTCGGTAAGCCGATCGTCAAAATTTGCCCACAGTAAAAAGCGGATATGAGAATATAGCAATTAGACTCTTTAATGTTATTTCAGTATTTTTGACGATATCATTGGTTCTTTCAATTTCCTAAAACACTACAACACCTACATGAAGCACAAACTTAGATACAAATGTAGACAGAATCGATCAGAACTTCCCTTTGTTTTGACAGATGCGATGCGGTGATTGAACCAACATGCATCTTAACTTAAGCAAGCAAGACTATGTATTCATCAAATACGAATCAAATATTCAAACAAACAACAACAGATATATATTTAGGTACAAGAACATAGAATAAGCTTTAATCTCCGAGTCAAGGGTTAATCTCTCAAAACAAGGCTTTGTTTACGTCAAAATTTCAAGACAAAATGAATTATGTTGCACCAACAACGTCGTGGTATATTCTCCCCATTTTGTGGGAAATGTTATTTCCTGGCAACACTTAATAAGGTTGTTTGGATGTAAACATTCTTAGTAGCGCATTGAAATCAGCCTCAAATCTAAAATTGCCTTATGTAGTACTACTTAGGCGTGACTGTGAAATGGATTCTCTGAAGGTATGCAATGTGTGCTTTCTATATAAAGCTCTGGACATGGTAAATATGTAGCATATGATTATTGTATAGGTATGAAATTAAACTATAAATATCATAGTTCATGTCATGTCAAAATGAAGCTTTATTTTAAGATATATTTTCGATAAATCCAAGTTTATAAAAAATTATATTTTATCAGAAAACGAAAAGTAAATTGTACCTTGCTAACTGAAAAATCACAGGCCGTGCCAAAATTCAGCTGTCAATTTTATCCGAGGCAAAAGCCAGCAGCCATGTAAAACATTATTATTCAATAAAATATTGAAACCAAACCCAGCGATCATATTATTTTAAATATTCAAAGATAATATCGTCCTAAACCAACAATGTTATCAGATTCAAGGCAATTCACGAACCATTGACTTATCTATTCTAATATAATAAAGTAAATCATTTTTTTGTTTGTTTGTAACAACTGAACTGAAATTTGAAAAATTCTTTCTTCAGCTTCAGCTACACTCTTCCCAAGTAAAATACCTAGGCTATAATATTTTATCCCGTAGCAATAGTTCCCACGGGACGCGGGTGAAACCGCTGGAAATCAGCTAGTTTGAACTATAGCCAATAAACTTTTCAGTTTAGTGTGCAAATGACAGACTTACAAGGGCACTATTACCTACTTTTAGAAGTCAATATAATAATGGGCAATGTTATCAGTTCTATGCCCAATAGAATAATAAGTATATCTAGTTTAATCGGCAACATCGCTTTGATGCATCACTATTGTAACTAGTTAGGAACTAAGCAAACTGTATTGATTTTCACCCACATTTCATTAACTCGTAGAAAAGGTAGATAATAATCTTATCAATATTAATAGTTCTAGTTAACGAGGAAAAAACTAGCATTTTTTCAGGAAGTTTGTATGTAGATGTGGATGTTGATTCCTCTTTCACTAAAAACTTCTAGGTGGATTTTGATGAAACTTAGCAGATATATAGCTTATTTAAGGTTACTTTTTATCCACGTGCGGGTTATAATTCGCTCGGGATGCGAGTGAAACTACGGACGAAGCAAGTCATAGTCACAAAAACGTATTCGTTTACGTAAACTTAATGAAATTTTCATATGCAGGATCAGAATTTTATGACATCCATCACTCTGAATCACCTATGTAACCTTCGCTGACGTGTAAAACTCTTTAATGCTGTTTTGCGACATTTTACTCGTGAACACACATGAGGATCAAAGATATTCTCAAAAAGCTTTACTTCTAAGTAACACTAGACGTTGTCCCGTGGCTTCACCCGCATGTTTCGTGGGAATTACTGCTACTTACTGGGTTAAAATATAGCCTATGTTACTGGGGAAGAGAGTAGCTTTCCAAGTGCGTTTTTTTTTTACAAATGGGTTTATTAGTTTAGGAGTCTTCCTTAGAGCTTTCTTTAGGGTACAAAAAAAACAATAAAAAGAAACCGCCACCACCAAAACCTGAAGAAATCTCTTGTTTGCTTGAAAAATCATTTCAGAGTTAGCTAGCCCTTTTATCGCGATCAAAAGTAATGAGCTACTATTACCTACGCTGTTTATCCGAGTGCGCAGACTTTTTCCACGGGACGCGGGTGAAAACAATTTTCTTATAAATAAAACTTACCTACACATTTTTTCATAGTTTTTTAAATCGGCTCAAGCCGATTGCGTATTGCACACCACTCGCTGTAATCGGATTATTGTGGATTAAAAGCGATGGCTGGTCGAATAGGTACTCCAAATGGCTGCTATGAATTTGTAGGTAACATTTATGTATGGATCGAACTATGGATAAATTATTCCATGTAAATCGGCAATAAACTTTTTTATTGTTACTATCTTCTTCTATAATCCATACTACTTATACAAATATTATAAAGTGGTAGGGTTTGTGAAGTAAATTCTTTTGTCATTGACATGCCTGAATATTATCTGTGGATGACACAGGCTTTACCTATTCTATTCAAACTCCGCGAGAAACATCTAGACGAGTAGATAAGTGCTTAGGTATTATCACAATATTGCGATTGAATAACAATGTGAAGCCTTGCGTTTATGAAAATCTCCGATGCATTCGGTACATAACAATATGAAGATAGTTTTAAATATGGGAATTAATAACACATTTAAGGATATTTTAACTCAGTAGGTATATGTATATATAGAGTAGTCAAGTAAAACTTGCTGTTGAAATCGCATGACTGACTTTTAAACAAAGCGTATTGTACAATTTTAAGCGGATTCCGCATCGAGAAGCGTGGAAAGACTCTCGAACAACACTTACGAAGTACGAAAATACTTTAAACACAGCTTTTAAAATATTCCCCGTCTTATGTGCCAAAGTATCAAACATAAAAGTTGAATTTTGTCTTGGTAACAAACAAGCTTTTACGATGATTAAATGTATTGGTAAATGTGTTGGTAACAAATACAAATCCTAAGTTTAAATTTTAAATATTAAAAGGCTTATTTATTTGAATTAAAAAAAAGCTACATCATGTATACCTATTGTACCTGTTGTACAGTACATACACAGTTTTCCATGATTTTTTAATTAAAATTTATGACAATATATTTCTAACTATTCATATAAAAATACTTTCTCCAACAGAAACTTTACAAATCTCCCAATCAGACCCACACAATCCAGTTGCCTTACACGTATTTCATTGTCGTCCAAAAGGTCCGTTCAACAAGCAGACTTCTAATAAATTCCTCGGTCCCAAACAAAGTTTATTCATACGGAACCCTTTTAGCTTTGCCGAGGTTCATTGCGTTGGAGATTGCGTTCTCACTGCGATAGACATTTGTATTCTAAAAATGGACAGCTTTATATTTAACTAGCTTCTGCCAGCGGTTTTACCCGCATCCCGTGGAAACCTCTGCACGGAACGGATAAAAAGTAGCCTATAGCCTTCCTCGATAAATGGGCTATCTAACACTGAAAGAAATTTTCAAATCGGACCAGTAGTTCCTGAGATTAGCGCGTTCAAACAAACAAACAAACAAACAAACTCTTCAGCTTTATAATATTAGTATAGATTTTTGGGTTTTGGGGTGCTACGTTATTGATCATTTATTTTTATTTCATTACAATATTTACACTATATCATCATCCTCCTGCCCGTATCCCCGTTTTTATTTGGGGTCGGCACAATATTACAACTACATCTGTAGGTACATACCTATATACGAAAGAAAGTCGTGTTATTTACATTACTTATAACTCAAGAATGGCTAAACCGTTTATGCTGAAAATAAGAGGGGAGGTAACTTAGACTTGAAAGAAGGAAATAGGATCTTTTTCACCACCCGGCTACGTGAAGCCCTTATCTCGAGACGCGGGTAAAACCGCGGGTGGAATCTAATTCCAAACAAAGTTTATTCGTACGGAACCCTTACAGCTTTGCCGGGGTTCATTGCCTTGGAGATTGCGTTCTCAGTACGATAGATTATTCTGTGGATAGTGTATTCTGTGGATCTATGGACGCTGTTTGTGATTAAAATGGACAGCTTTATTTAATTGGTGGGTTTTTGGGGTTTTTATTAAGGTGCTTTGTTATTGGTGGAAATGAATTTTTTTATAGTCTTTTTCTTGTGTGTCTTGCTACGGTGTAGCAGCGATCAAGAGATTCTAACAACCATAAAAATAAAATAGAATAAAAATAAAATAACGGCCGTCTTAATCTGCATGCCACGTTATTTCAGTGTTCGTCACTATCAACTGAATAAAGAGCTATAATATTTTGCTCATTGCTGTTATGTTGTACAAAAATACATATAAAAACTCTTTTTATCAAACTCCGTGTAAATTCTTCTATGAAGCCTTAACAGCGATTGACACCTGACACAAAAATGACATGTTAACGAGATTTCTTGTAAATTATATAGTCGGAGAGAATAATAATCGGAAACAAAATGAAGAAATTGCTTATTAGGCAAGTGCTTAATATATAAAGTTACAGATAAACCTATCATTTTACTATACCTTTCAAAAAGGCCGAATTGATTACACTTCGACGAACAAAATAAATATTTTTACAGTACTAGAATATTTGATCACTATCACTTTGAAGACCACTTATTTATACTGCCTACAATTATTAAAATAACTTGTCAGTCTAATGGAAACTTTAGTAAATACTTATTAAATATGTATCGACGAAACACTGTAATTGATAGGCTGAAACCTTAACACTAGCTGTACCCCGCAGTTCTGCCTACGCCCTGAGGGAATATGGATAAAAGTAACCTTTTTCTTTCTCAGGCTCTAGCCTATCAGTGCACCAAATTTCATTGAAATAAATTCGATAGTTTTGGCGCAGAAGGACGACAGAAAGGCTGCTTTACTTCATCGTTGATATTACATATTAGTAAAGACTTTAAGGCCTGAGTGTTTCGTAGGAGTAATTAATAAGAATATTGATTTTTAAACGTAATTTTCTTTGTCAATCAGACTTTGGATAGGTAGGGATATTTTAATCTTTATTACTTTTCATGCATCGAACTGATCGTGTACGAAATACCGACAATATTAAAATGGAACTGGGCCGGACACGTCAGCCGAATGCATCCAGAAAGATGGGCCACTATCGTCGCTCAGTGGACACCTCAGGATGGACACCGCAGGCGGGGTAGGCCCCGGAAGAGATGGCGTGACGACCTGGACGCCTATTGTCGCGACTGGTGGACTCGGTCGAAAGATCGAGAAGTGTGGAAGCAAGATGGGGAGGCCTTTGCCCAGCAGTGGGACATTATGGGCTAAAAATAATAATAAGCCCCGCAGGGCATCTGAGGCGGATGACGGGGAGTAGCGACCCCGCGGGGCTATATATCCGAGTGCTCCAGGGAGAGTATACTGTCCCCCATCTCCGGCTTGCCGGAGTGAAGCATGACGGGGGATAGGTCTCCCGCCTCTTGGCTTGCCTTCACCGGCCGGTCAGAGTGGAGTCGCTAGAGTAGGGTTAGCAGCCCGCTCGGAGGGTAGGTGCCTCGTGGTAAGTGGCGAGTGGGCCGGTGATGCTGGACCCACAGGGAGCGCGTGATCTGCGTTTAAAGTCCGCCGAGGTATCCTCACCCTTCAGCCGCTCATGTACCTGTTGCCCCCTTGTTGCGATTTAGCGACTGATTCCCGGGGGCCCAGTAAATGAGTTGGCGAGTCTCCACCTGCCATTTTTACGTGTATTTTTACATTGTTATCGGCAGGTGCCATAGTTCCCGTAGTTCCCCCATTCCTAGTCCACTAGCATCCCATCACAATAGCCCAAGTAGTTTTCATCCATAGTTAGCAATAGTTTAGCACAGAACCGGGGATTGTCCTTGGGTACATTTCTATAGTGTATACAGGGATAATCGTCGGTTTTGTGTCACCATTTCATTAAAGTTGTCTCAAAAGGGCTTCAGCGTGTTGGCTTCGGCCCCACGTTCGCCTCCCAAAAATCCGGGACTCTGTAGTCCCGAGGTCTGGTAGAGACATACAAGGATAAATAATACTTTTCATGCTTCATTATTGGATTTTTTGTTATCCGATTTTTGAAAATAAATAAATTAATTAATTATTTTCACATTGACCCTTTAACTAAACCAGAAGTATTCTCGTTATTATTAAAATTATAGTTTTATGTCACTTTAAATATTCAACCGTGACTCATCTATATTCTACCAAATTAAATTCTCACACTATCAGTGCCGTCTAAAAACTTTCAAAACACATTGCTCATTCAGAACGGGTACCAAATTGGGTTAGCATTAATGATTCAAAGGCTGACTTACTCGAAAACCCAATCGAACAATTAAATTAGAACTTCAAACTGTTGAGAGTTAATTAAAAAATTAACAAATTAACTATTGAAAGCAAAAACTTTGTTCGCAGGTTGAAAAATAAAACGAAAATGGAGTCTGACGAGAACTGTCGACCGAAACCGGAGGAAATTGGTGAGTCTAACTTTGAAGCTATACTGAGAACTCATTTCGACTTTCAGGAACGGTCAGACTTATGAACAGCAACCAGATTTAAAACATACACTTGAATTTTCAAAACGGTTGAACAAATTGTATTAGCTTAAAAGTGTCAAGTTAATAGAACTATGCAACCCTGTTCAATTAATTGAGATTTTCGTATCAACATTAATTTATTTATTTACATCTGATTTGCATAACACTGATAATGTAAGCACATTTTACTCTCCCGTTTGTTATACAAGCTGTTGATTTGCATCCGTGCCATAGTCAAGGACGTAATTATGCTAATGATTCTCGACCCAAATCAACAAAAAAATCGGTACGTAATTTTTAATTTTTAGTTTTTTTTCGGAATTCCGTCAATGTCATCTAGCCATATTTAAACTTGGCGCGTGTGTTACTGGCCTTAAAACCGTGCTGCGCCCTCACACAAACGCAAACACAAAGCATACGCAAGAATTATTCATAAATTTCATTCATAAAATTGGGTTACTTCTGAAATACTACGACATAACAATGACAAAAAAAGCAGTGCATATTAGCTATTTCCCGTCTACTGTAATTCCAATCGATTATTTACGTATTTTATGTCCTCCTCCTGAAGTATGGCACAAATGCAAATCAACACCTTGTATTTTTGTAAAATTGTAACTAAACAATATTCGGAATATAGAAATGACTAATCGTATTTCTAAAACCAAAATATTAATTCTAAACATCATAATAAAAAGGAAACAGTTTTTGTTTGTGTCTACCCAGGGGTCCGAAACTACAAAACCGATTTAAAAAATTCTTTTTCTTTTGAAAAACATAGTCTATAGGTATGCCCCAGCCGCGGCTCCTGGGACGCGGGTGAAGCCGCGGGAAAGCAGCTAGTCATTTATTTCTAAACTCATAAGTTAAGATTAAGGAGAAATACTTTGAAGTTCTGCAGAAATCATTACTGTAGGTGTTTGAAGGTTTCATGTTGTTTCAGAAAGTTCAGAGGTCCAGCCACCCAGGGCTACAGTGGAGAAACCCTTCCTCCTGTCCGATGGAAGGTAAGTCATGAAAGCTTATTTGTGTAGTCATTGTACCTACCGAACAACTTATACAGCAAGAAGTTTCTGTAGGTACATACCTAAATATTCACCTACAAGATTAGCAAAAATAAGGAAACTAAAGCCTGCAACTAGCGCAAACGGGTATATCTATACCTACTAGTGTATGATGTAGGTAGTGTGTCTTGTTCTGAATTCAGAAAAGCAAACATTCTGAACAATAAGCCAGCATGGCGATTTTTTCCTTTTATATCTCTTCTCACTGCAACACACCTATTCGTAGATAAAAGGGACGTGCTCATATTGTCTTTAGTCGGATATCAAGTATTAATTCATTATTTTTTTACTCATGGATTCTGGAGGTAGTTTCCGAAGCAAGAAAATTGCTTATTGCTGCTTGACGCAGCTGCAGCGCTTTTATTTTTGTTTTACTGTTAGTTTTGTCCCTAGATTTATTTGTTTGTATTTGTGTGTGTTTCGTTTTCTGCGTCATTTGTGTGTAAAATAAATGGTTTTTCTTTCTTTCTTTCTTTCTTTCTTATATCCAGTTGCTGTCTCATCGCGGGGGCAGGTGCTCGAAGCACAAACATTTGTCTCAGACTGCAGTGACTAATACAAATTGTTAGATTAATTAATGTTCCTCTGCGGTTGCAGTGGCAAGTCTTTAATTATAAGATAAATTCAGTGCACATAACATATACTATGATCCATTTATTTTGCTAATCTCCATCTTATACTGGAGTATTGTTATTTAGTGAGTCTCGAAGTCTCACCCTTAACATAAATGTTTTTAAATTGTATTACACAAGCAACACTAATTCAACTCAAATGACTTCAAAACCTAAAAGTTTTGCAAAAGTACTAGTTCAGCATTTCACAAAGTCGTTACAAATAGTTTTCATAACAATTCTCTGTATACTAAGTGGATTCCATGAACTTTTCTAGTCTAGTAGGTACTTATTGTGTGAAGTTTTAAATTATGCGCATAGTCAGAATCGAATGATAAATGCTCTTACATTTTCAAGCAGTTTAAGAAAATGTATATCGATTTAAAAAGCTTTCCATCTTCGGATGAATGAAACGGAGAGTTTAATTACTTCGAACTTTCAACCCCCTGAGTTAAAATTGTTCCTATCTCCAATTTAACATTCAAACAAATCATGACAAAAATCTTAAATTTTCGCCAACTTGCAACTTAAAACACACTCCCCTTTAAATCGTATAATTGTTACTTTCACTTGTGCAATTATGCTAATGGTAGCATTTTGTAGACAGCGCTGGTAAAAGTCGGACTTTTGCTGAAGTTATTCAGCGACTGCCGGGAAATATGGCATTCGTTAGGTTCCACAATTTGCGAGAATACTCCGCCTTTCAGGGGTGTAATATAAATGGTAAACTGTTAAATCCTTAGACCGCTACATTTGCATTCAATTGCATTAATTTGTTCTGGAGATTTATGAAAGATTTAACATTACGTATTAATCGTTCGATTTCAACTTGGTTTTGTAGGATTTGTTGTCAAGTCCGTTTCTATAATAACATAGAGGTAATTTTTTTGGCTCTTTGTACGGAATACGAAATTACTGAACAGACTTGATAAATTATTTTCCTGTTGCAAAGCTTTTCCCAAGTAACATAGGCTTTATTTTATCCGGATACGGGCAGAAGTTCCTCATCCCAAGCATATACTTTTGGAACATGTTATTATTGTTGCTATATATTCAAAAGGGCTCTTCAGGCAGTATTAACCGAAAAATGTTACTACTCTTTGGATGAATATTTGAATGATATGTCTCTGTGAATTGTATTTATTGTTGTTTATTTTGTTTTCTGATGATTTAATTACTATTTTTGTTTGTCAATTTAATGTTAAGTTTTTTTTTTTTTTTTTTTCTTCTCTACTACATTTGTACGTCGTAATGACAAAACATAGCGTTCTAATTATACATACGTAAGATCTTTATTTTGTCAATACCTATGTTTTACAAATAAAAATATTCTATTCTATTCTATTCTATAAAACACAATATTTTCTATAAGTACTAACAATATCTAAGTTAGGCGTTAAGTCCGCCATTGTACTGTTTGTGCAAAAAGTATTATAAATAAAATAAATACTTCTTACAATCTTTCCCTACAGAGTGGAGCTAGAAGCGTGGCTGGACAAACCGACATATTCCCACGGAGAGTCGATCAGAGTCGGCGTGGTCGTCGCCAATCATTCCTCGAAAACTGTGCGACGGATCAAGGTGTGTAATCAAAACTATTTATGTACTAGACATTGATACAAAGGAAGATATTTAAGCTTCTTGCCAGAACATATTTGATATTTTTTCTGTTCAATCGCAAACTATGTTTTAGAATAAGAGTTTGTTGGTTTGACCTCAATAACCTTAGAAAGTAATACCCCGATGTGAAAAATTCTTCCAGTGTTAGATGGCTTATTTATCGCGAACAGGCAAGTTAAGCTTTGTATCCCGCTACGCGGAGTAGTTCTCCAGGTACGCGGATGAAAATGCTGGCGAAAGATAGTAGCTAATATTCTAAAAAATCAAGTAACCTAAGCTTTTTATGCTTCCGCCACTTAGTATAAAAGGTATGAAAGCTCTCGGTTGTAACGTTACAAAAACTTGTACGTTCTAAAACAAGCTTATAATCGTTTCACTTTGTTAACTTCGCACACAATGTTCCTGTACAAGACCGACATAAAAAGCGTTTATGTGTTAACTTTCAAAGCAATTTGCGCAGGGCAAAAACATCGTAGGTATATGTAAGCTTTTCTGACTGCCAAGTTAATATTTACAGCGGTACACCGTTTCATTCATTACCAGAATATTAAAGACTTTACTATGTACATGGTGTTTAGTACATTTCTATTGTATTTTTAAACATTTTTTAAGGCAAAACTCAAAACCATTACCAACCCCAGCTTTTCATGTCGTTGTAAAGAAAAGAGTTAGGGTAGGCGTAATATATGTTTTAAAAGCTTGTAGCTCACATTTTTGTTTTTGATTTCCATTCACAAAGTTTTGCAATTTCTATACTAAGATCTTACACCTACTGTACTGGATACGAAACATGCTTTGAAAATACTTTTTCAAGAAGTATTTTTGTAACAACCTGTAGTGTATTTTCTTATTTCTTGGATATTGCTCGTATTTTATAAAAACCACGTGAACAAAGAAATATGAACGGTATTTTTCTTGCAAAATAAACTGTATATTCTTTGGTAATATTTTACTAGAAAGGTCTTTGTCTAGAAAACTATAACGATATAAAATAATAGTAAAAATATTATTTTTTATTTTCATATCAGACTCGCTACGTCATGAAGTTTTCACTACAGTGCTTCCTTTTACCATTACACCTGATCCACTCTATAAGCTACATTTATAAATTATGCATAGTAAGGTTTTTCAATCAATTATCCTGGTAATTGATACTAATGGTTCTTACCCTCGCTTGTCTTAGTATGTTTAACAAATAGTACCTACATTACATTACAAGACAGATACAAATAGCGATACATAGGTACAGTCAATTAATCTATTAGTCACTTATCTTAATCAGTTAGTAAGCAAGCATTACGGCGATTATCTGATAATCCATTCGCGGTCAATGTACCGCACATAATTAATGAAAATCATAAGCTACACAATCCTATTACAAACTTGATGGAACTGAGGACCGAGATATTTGCATATTCTATATTGTTATCCTTTCTGTTCAACCATAAATGATTACATATGAATAATATAATGTAGGTACTCATGCCTTATCGATGTCCTCCTAACCGATTATTGGCCAAGGCGGTTGTTCTCATATAAGGAGATCAGCCAGCTGCGCAGGACATATATTATAGGGCACAAACATTTTTGCAGACACAGGTGCACTCATTACTCCTTCATGCTCACAGCGATGGGATGGTATTCCAACACGATCGGAGAGACATCAGGCGTAGCAGGACATTTGCATGTTCTCCAATGCATGAGTGTATCAATCACCAACTTCCAAGCTCCGGGCTGCTTCGTGAAAGTTTCTAAACCTTGAAACAATACTGATTATACGTATAAGGTTCCCTTTGAAAAGAACTTGTCAAAACATATTGACAAAGTTAAATTGAAGCCGGTAAAGTAACAAGAAAGTAAAGCCAGAGAGATAAATTTTAAAAGTAAGCCGTTTCACACTGCGCAAACAAATCGCAGCGTTTTGTACAAAGCTCGTTTAATCGCATCTTAGCGGCTGTGACGTCACGAACCGCGGGTTACGGTTTATCGCGCGTCACCGCACGGAACATGTTTTCGATATTTACTATGATGTTTTCATAAGCATATAAGTCCAAAGAATTAATTATAGGAAAATGTATCAAAAATGGTGCCTGCATCTATTCTCTTTTTGTATTTTAGAAAGAGACAAAAATAAGAACGGTCACATATAAAATGAAAGCACGACTCCTGAAACGAATAAATGAGTCAAGTCAAGCCACCCATTACAATTAGGTTCTTACATAGAAATCGTTCAATAAAATGGCTGACTGAGCAATATTAGTGAAGCCTTTCACGTCGCAACAAGCTTGTTTGGTTACAAATTTCGTAAGCAACCAAGCTTTGTATATTAAATTAGACTTGAGTATTAGTTCCGCTTGGCGCTCCGAACCGCGCCGCCCTTAATGTGAAGCGACGTTTAATTATGACGTTATTTCATACTTAATGTGCAATTTCCATTCAGGCTGGCGGAAAATTTTCATCCATTTTCTAGAACGCCATTATTATTTACTAAATACTTGATGCTTTTTGTTACAAAGGTAAAACCAGGTGTGTTTGTTTGGCAGGCTCTCGTGGTTCAACATGTGGATGTATGCATGTTCTCCAATGGAAAGTTCAAGAATGTGGTCGCTCTGGTGAAGGGCAATGATGTTGTCCTGCCTGGCCAGACCCACACTGACACTTACACCCTCACACCGCATAGAGGTAACACTCAAAAAGATCTTTGTGTAATCAGTCTCTAATAGTACAAATAGTACAAAAACTTTTTTATATGAGAAGATATCAAAATCAATTATTTACTTGTTCACAGGTATTACCAAAAATTGGATAGCACTCGAAGATTCGTACTCAAAAACAGGCGCCAGTCTCGCGTCAACAGTACTCAGTAACAATACGCCTGAAGACAGAAATGTGTTTGCGATATATGTATCGTATTACGTCAAAGTCAAGCTAACTTTCAGCGCGATGGGGGGAGACCTGTCGCTCAAACTTCCCTTCACGCTCACACACTCGTGTATCAACGAGGCGCCTACGGACAGCGTCACAGAAGAAGCTACTCATAAAATGATTCTAGAAGGAAAAGAAAATAGCGAAGATGAAGACAGCAAAGCTGAAATAGAAAGAGACAAGCAAAACAACAATGGAGACGAAGCACCCGGAGATGACGCCGAAGTTAAATCTCCAGACGATCACCGCTTGGTCGCCGACGTCTTAGTCAATATCGAGAACAAAATGGACAGACCTAAGAAATTCGAAGGTCAAACTGAAGTGCGAACTGTGAAACCTAGTGATGAAGAACTGGATCTTATCGTCAAGTACCCGGGGTCGGACACGTGATCCGACGACGAACTAGACAATACAGGCCAGGGTGAAAAGACTGACACTAAAGTGAACGCACCAGCGATAGTCAAGTGCAAAGCAGAGGTCCAAATTAATAAGAGTGGTTTTGCCGAAAATCTTAAACGAGCCGTGTGTTGTATAGACAGAAGACGACAGTCATAGCTTAGGGCATTATTATTCAAAATAATTGTTATGAAAGTACAGAATAAAAAATATAAACCAATGTTGACACTTATTTCTTAGTGTTTGCAATTCGCGGAGCAAATGTAGGCCCAGTAAACAAATCCGAGGAATGCTTCAATTTCGTCTTCAAATATACTTTTGGAACACGCATTTCGTAAAATTACAGCAAACAACATTTTATGGTACGTTCACACGCGCGCGTTCAAATCGACATTCAACGGGCACAGTCACGTTCACGAGCGTGTAAACGGTACGCCCGAGCCCGTGAACGCGCCCGTGCCCGTGAATGCCGCGAACCGGGCGAGTGTCGGTTTTTTGGCAAAGTTCAAAGGATGAATGTGCGGGCGCCCGGCGACTGTTTACACGCGCGCGGGCAGTCAGTCTCTCCTGCGCTTTCGTGACGATTAAACGTTCTAAGAAAGTCGCTACGATTGGAGATTACAACATGGCGGAATGGTTAACGTCGTTCATCATTTTGATTCTTTTTCCAATAAAAATAAGTTAATCCAAAGGCTATGACAGCAACAACACCAAGATCCTCGCTGCTCGCCATTCTTGCACTGACTGACACGACGGCGCGCGTGTGAACAGCTTGAATGTCCGCCTGCCCGCGACGGGCTGCACGCCGCGCTGCCCGCCAGGCAGCCCGCCGGGCTGCGCGGCGCGCGTCTGAACGTAGCATTATAATGAAATTGCTACTTTCGCTTCCGTGAATTACAAATATTAATATTTTTTCATTTAGAAATTGTTTAGGAATATTTCGATGGACGCGAGAAGACTAAATAAAACCGACGTCAATCGAAACTCGTCTGATGTTAACGAATTGCATCTAGTCACTAATTAGGAGCTAATTTGAATATTGTATTTTTAATATTTTAAGGATTTTTGATAGACCTAAGACTTGTCGGTTTGCCGACAAATGAAGCCTGAATGGATATTACGCTTACTAAATTGTAGTCAGTGTTTTGTAGTATTAGGATTAAGATTAGTATATCGATTTGTAAAGTTTTTCAGTGTCGTTTTCAAGCGCTGTTTACAGTGCTATATAACCTTTTTCATACGTGACGTTTTCCGTCACATTTTACTATCGATACGACTTATTCGATTTAGCACCAATTCGAGTTCATACACATTAATTAGAATAAAATTATTGTGCTCGTCTCAATATTATTTAAAACTAACATTGTAAAATGTTCGTCCCGAAACATTGCTTCGGTTAATTTTCTTATCACAAGTTTCAAGCAAGTGACAAAATTCCGATAGGTACTTATTTGTTGGTGTCAAACACAGAGACACAAACTTGTACCTATCAAAAGTTTGCTTTAAATAAATCAATTTTAAAATTGATTCACAGTTTGTAGACAAAATATAAATTAGCTTTTCATCATTCATTGCACTTTGACGAAGTTATCTAAAGTTTTGGCCGCAGATGTTTCGAATTATATTACAGTTTTTAATAATATTTAAACATGTTAGATCTTTGAGTAAAGTGTTTTTGAGCTGTCAGTTACTTTAATAATGTTTTCAAATAATCTTGTTATCTATTAAAATATATAATTCAAAAGTTTTTGAATCAGTTGCATTTTAGAGGACAAATGCTGATGATCAAACTTGGATAAAAGATAAGATCTAAACTTTATTATGTTTCTAAACTTTTTAAAAATAATTTATTATGCTTTAATGAAACAACTATAAAATAAGAATGAATTTTCATTAATCATTGAAAATGACTTTCAGGAAAATTGTGATAGAATATGTCTTACGGATAAAAATATCAGAAATATTCCTGATTTTATCTTTTTCACACAAAGATAGATATTTGGCTTTATAAGAGAAAGTAGAGGCGTCAAAGAAATACCATCTTTTGTACACTGTGACAAGCGTTTGATCCTTTTGATTTTCTTTTGACGCGCACGAATTGAAAAGCGCTACAAGTTTTGTAAGAAAAAATATGAAAAAAGACGAGATGAATCTTCTTTTCAAAAAAGTTCGTAGACACGTCATCAGAAAGTATGAAATTCGTAACGTTTTCAATAAATAACTATCACATTTTTTTCACTTTCATGAAAGCTCTGTAGGAGTTCAGCAGTAGCTTGAGTTTTTATTTAAATAAGCACATCTTCAAATAAAATAACAGACGTTGTTTCTAGAAAAGAGTATTTTCATAAAGGTTATAAATAATTCAAAACATCTGAGGCCAAAATAAATAGTATAGCACCATTGACATAGTATTTTGTAAGTAACATTAAAATGAATTTAGCACTAAGAAATTAGTAGTTTTGATAATTTCTTTGTTGATATATTATTTTGAACACCCGATTTCACAATAAGGTTTTGAATGATTTTGAAATGCTTGAATAAGGCTTGAGTTTTTCATTTCCAACCAAATTCGAAAAGTGCTGTTAATGGCGTAATTATATCGTTAATTCATAATTTTTCAGACCGAGGGTTTTGCGTTGATAATTATTGCATCGTGCCTGAATTTTACATAATTAAGAGATTTTTCAGAATAACATTTGTTTTCATTAATTGTTGCAACATAAACGTAATCCATTAATATCATAAGAAGTAAGCACAATTTAATTATTAGGCTTTTTAATTTATGTACCGTCAAACAAACTATTTGTATGTTTTGTAGGTATTCATTAGCAAAATAGGTATTTTATATTTAAACAACACTAAATTGTACGTATATTAAAACTGTAGACGAAAATGTAACTCAACATATTTTTCAGTGTTTGTATATATTGTAAATATATTTCAAAAAATTCTCTCATTGTTTCATTTCACCCTGCTATATTTCTTTAAAAGTACTAAATGAAAAATCATGACCACTTACTTTATCTTGCAGTCGTAACGTAGTCCATATTTTTATTACACTTTTGGGTAAAGTAGTAAAATATAAAGGTACACACTAAACAAAAAGATTGCTCAATTTTACTATAAGTATCCAAATCCATATTACAAAGGTATACTTTCTAATAACTACTTACTTGGGTCTCAAGTCATCTTGTATTAACATCGGAATTCAAATATCAAATATCAAACTGCATAACCAAATCAAACACTAATCTAAGACCAGACAGGCGTAACCCTTGATTAATAATGCCGGAATATTCTAGAACCGATGGCCACAACATCAGCCCATGCTGCATGCAATTTGTGTTCCAAATACGTCAGACCCAGCCATACTGCTAGTTGAGTGATAGTATAAATCCATGGAGAATAAAATGACTAGCGGAGATGTCATAACGCAAAATCTCCTAAGAAAGTAGCGCACCAAATTGACTGGCTCCGCCCCACTCATTATACTTATTCACAAAAAAAAACACCAATCAATCAAGACCAATCGATGACTTTGTTTTGATTTGACAAACAACCCGAAACGTCTCGTTAGTTCTAGTAACTGATCACGCCAATCGTACGTTACTTGACCTACAAGAAGGCGCCTGACCTACCTTATGGCATCTCCGCTATGTTTCATTCCTCCGTGGTGATAGCATAAATCCTAATGCTTGGACATAAACTAGTTGATAACAAGCAATCGATTTATCGGTCCCGACATGTGTTTAGAGGGAATGATGACGTACGTTTATCTCAATTACGGTTTAGTTTAGACAAACGATTTTGGTTTAGTCAAGGCAAATTGTTGATTTCGGTAGGAAAATCGTCGGTATAAATATTAAGCTTAATAAATATAAGTCTAATAATAGCAAAACAATTTTATGCTTCGGCTGGTAACGGAGATGGGGTATATCGGGTGTGTCGTTCATAATCACATTAAATGAAATGCTTTAATATACTGGTTAATATATGTCAATTAACACAAAGATAAAAGAAAAATACGTAAAAATAAAAAAAATGTTTTTTTCAAACAAAGTAAATGGAATAAAAATGTGCAAAAATTAGAACACCATATAAAAGTCAGTCATTACAAACAACTGAAATTCTCCCTTGAAAACTGACAGCTGTCAACTGATCAAAACATACGATACTCCTAACTTTATCTCTGCTTTACACATGATGTTGTAAATTATAAAAACGAAAAATGACTCCTGTGGTTAAACCACTGAATGGATTAGGTTATTTTTTTTACAATTCGTCATAGAATATCATAAAGTATATGCGATATGATTTAATGTGATTGTGAACGACACACCCGATAGAACTAGACTCAGAATTTAGTTCTGGTAACCTTTATTTGCCTCTACTAATAAACTGATACAAATTATTATAATCGAAATATCACAGTGTTGATAAAAAGCAAAACTGTCGATATTGCTTTTCAGTTTATGTAAATAAACTACAAAGTAAACAAACAGTTTTAAACCACAGCTTGTTTTGATTTAAAACAATATTTTAAGCAGAATAATCACAATTCAAAATGATTGCTTCAAAGTATAATGTTTACAGAATAAAAATGCTGTTTCAAAAGTAAATATTGTTTCGAAATATTGTTAGTAAGGCTAAAGTATGTAGCAATTATTTAACAGCACTTTATTATTTACACAAAATCCGCAGATTAAAGTTAAATAAGGATTTATATTTATTCTGAAAAAAGGATCTTTACATGTTCTATTGTCAGAAGCATGCATGTATGCTTTTGTTACGTAATATCAGACTTTAACCCCTATCAAAGTTAGACACGAGCAAGATAATCACGACCTTCCATTACTATCTACCTAATATCTAATCACTGCCTACATATCAGCCGTCACAACAAGCTCTTTATAACACTACACAGTAGAAACCTTAGAATATACTGTGATTTTTCCCGTTTTCGAAGCGCTCTTTCTCATGCAAGCATCAAAGGTGCATGCAGGATAATTTTACCTTTTTGCGGTCAAAAAAGACAGTTCATAGATTTCCACACATCACGAATCCCAGTGTTTTTTAATTTTGTTTTTGGCAATTAGTCGTATGGAGCAATGTTCCTTCTGAAGCACTTTGTGTACTACTAGGACCAAACCGCTTAGAGCCCACGGTAAGTAGAAGTAGCTCTCTGATTGATATGTAATTAAGAAAGATAAAAAAATATCGATCCATTTGTTGCACAACTGTGCGCAAGAATGTGAGTGTTATTTTACAAAAGAATAACAGATAGCTGAACTAAGTAAAACAAAACATTTTCAATGAGTGCTCACTATAAAGCAATAATAAAACCATCATTAGTTTTCACATACCGTCGATAGCGTGACAGAGACGTGATATAAGCTATCGACGTTTAAAAGCCGGCGCACGTGGGGATCGCTTAATTACTCTCGGCAGACGTGAGGACTTTATCGACTAAACTATAACGTTTTTATTGACTTAGACAGTTGAAATTTGGAATAGCCACCAATTTTCTGGTGGAAACTCTTCAGATGGGCTGTGGGTTCAGCGTCAGGGAGTGACCAGGCTCTTAATGACTAAAAGTCACCATGTTCCTTCTGGAGCCCGATCTCGTAGCCCCAGCAGGGAATAAGTATCTGCACTAAAAGCGAAGACGAAGTTTTAAAAACCTTCTTTCATCTATTCAAATCATGTTGAGTATTATATTTGAGAGAATAAACAAGACATTGGTTGGTATATTTTGTATGGCAAACTTGCTAGCCACTATTGCCTGTACACATGTTTTGTATCAAAGGCACCGCAGATGCGTCACCATTTCAGAGACAAAGGTAAAATGTCTTACGTGTTTCCACAAGCTCTAACAAAGCACATACGTGACGCATATGCAAGACGCCTATTGGTAGGTAAGTACTAGGCACATTTAATACATAAGAGTATAGTTTTTGTTTAACGGTATATTAGCAGGTACTTATTATGAAAATCCTCTTGCATCAGACCCAGTTATGTAAGGCGTCCCTTTTCAAACACTTTCAAAAATATATTTGGAGGAATCGATTACCGAGCTCCGACCCAATCTCATGTTTCCTCAAAATCAATGCATAGCCAACGCGCTTGACTTTATGAAAACCTTTCAGCGGCAGCTTATGAAATATGAAATCGGAAACGGAAGCATAACAAAACGTATTCCCGCGCCATTCGTTCATAAATACTTAAGTAGCCAAACAAGAGAGAAGTACCTATAAGCTTTTCCGAAATTATGTCTCCATTACCATCGGTAAATGTCGAAGAAAACCAGAAACCGCCATATCGACACATGTCGACATTTCCTCGACGTACGTGTCTATTTCCGACACACAATAGAGTATATGTCGACATATTACACGTACCTACATAGTGTATATCGCTTCGTCGAGAGGTAAATTACACGTGAATGTCTGAATGTATTTTGATGCTTAGGTAAGCAATATTGTGGGTTAGTATACAAATATAAAATTAGGTTACATTTTAACCCTTATTATTCAAATTAACATTTCTTTTTATTTGACTGTTTACCGCAGTTTCGAGTTCATCCCGAGAGGATTAGCTGAACCGGATAAAAGTATATTATGATTCTCTAGAGTCCCATTTATCTTTACACTAACTAAATCGGCTCATTAGCTTTACCGCTAATTCAGATATCTAATAAATATAAGTAAGGTTAGTACCTATTTTATTGTATTCGTACCCATCTGTTTTTTGTTTTGCTTCTTCTGCTAAACGAGGCCAATTAACTGCTAATTGATCAATCATTGTATTTTCGGCGAAAACAGCCTATCACAAAGTCATTAACACCGCAAACAAAAACAATTCCTCGAGCCGATATGTGAAAATAAAGAGAAAATAAACGTTTTAATGAAGCGATTTTTACTGAAAACGAGAAAATCTCGTGTAAAGCTAGTGCTTAGCCAAGATATTTGTTTACATAGATTGACTGGTAAATAGTGATCGATACTTGAATAAGTACATGATTTGCTGACAATTACAGAATCTTTCCCAAGGAACTTTTTTATACTCATTAGTTTAAACTAAATAACTTAATAGCCTTTGCACGATGTTTTACTGTAATTTAACTAACGAATATAAAAAAGCTTATTTGGGAAAGTTGTTTGTAATCACTTGTTTATGAGTCAGTAATTACCGCCAGAAAATCGATGCCCTAGAGATGTGGTGCTGGAGACGATTATTAAAAATACCCTGGACAGCATTCCGCACCAATAACTCCATCCTCAAGGAGCTTCGCATTCGTGACAGGTTGTCGTCGATAGTACAGTTGCGAATTTTGAAGTTCTTTGGGCACATTTCTCGAAATGAGAACTCAATGGAGAGGCTTGTAGTGCAAGGCCGTATAGAAGGCACAAGACTGAGGGGTCGATCTCCAACCCGCTGGATCGACCTCATTAAAGCTACAACAGAAGCGACTGCGGTACAATGTGTTCGCGATGCCGAAAACCGGCAAAAATGGAGGGGTATCGTGCGACGTGCAGTGGCCCTAAAGGCTCCCGACGATAGTGCGCCGCAACCCTGCCCATCAACAGCCACGACCACTCTGTCAAGAGTGCCCGACTGAGAAGAATTACTAGTCATCTTATACTGTTACAGCCTTTTTATCGTCCTACTGCTGGGCACAGGCCTCCTCTCACACGGAGAAGGATTGAGCGTTAATCACCACGCTTGCTCAATGCGGGTTGGTGATTTCAGACTATAGTCCAGGTTTCCTCAAGATGTTTTCCTTCACCTTTTTATCAGCCATTGGTGTCCAAGATATACTTAGAAAGTACATACAAACTTTAGAAAAGTTGCATTGGTACTTGCCTGACCTGGAATCGAATCCACACCCACATACTCGAGAGGTTGGTTCTTTACCCACTAGGCCTAGTAGTAGTAGTGGCCTGGTAGGCTAGTCATCTTATATGTACAATATTTATAAAGATATGCGATAACTCTAAAGTGACCTTCAACAACTCCAATTAAATTAAGTCTAGTGGACTCCCAAAAATAGTGCTGAAGCTGAAAAAAAAAGTACAAAATACAAACGAAAGCTTTTAGTTCGCAAAGTGCTGTCGCATTTATATCACGCAAGCCATTTTGGCCGCTTTGTGCGAAATATTTTATTTTATAAAAACGCCATTTAAGGCTCCAGCAGACCGGATGCGTATGCGTAGACGTAAGCGTAGACGTGCACGTAGACGTGCACGTACCATGAGTTGTAATGTATGGAAATGTATGAGACAGGCCACACCGCTTGCGTAACGACGCGCACGTCTACGTTACGCCGTAACTACGCGCGTGACTACGACGTGGTTACGCATACGCATCCGGTCTGCTCGAGCCTTCAAGGCTCGAGCAGACCGGACGCGTCTGCGCGCAAGCGGTGCGCGCAAGCGGTGTGGCCTGTCTCATACATTTCCATACATTACAACTCATGGTACGTGCACGTCTACGTGCACGTCTACGCTTACGTCTACGCATACGCATCCGGTCTGCTGGAGCCTTTAAGGTACCTACGTACGTTGTGACATTTATTGACAAGGCGTCGAATGGCCGCGTGATAAGTCACCACGGGAATTGACATGCGATCAAGAATGGGTTAACTTTACTACCTAGGTACCTACCACATAAAATAAAGTGAGAATCTATTTTTTTGAATAATATTATAAAACGGAATGAGCTTGATTCTTTGTTTCATCATCATCAGCCTATAGCAGTCCACTGCTGGACATAGGCCTCTCCAAGTGCACGCCACTGAGATCGATTTTCGGCTGCTCGCATCCAGCTCCTGCCAGCCGTGTTGCGCAAGTCATCACTCCACCGATTCTTTGTTTAAACGCGCTATTATAATCTGAGGAACTATTCGACTGGTTTGAAAAGATTTTCTAGTGTTACATAGCTCATTTATCTAGGAAAAGTTTCCACGTGACGCGCGGGAAACCGCCGATGAAGGTTAGTACCTAATAAAAAATATATCAGTTCATCAGTATCGTGAAAGCATGACTGATAACGAATGTTCAGTTAAAAATAAATATTGATTAGCTTGGCTTCACCGGCTCTGATTATTTTTGATTAAACTTTAAGCAGCTTTCAATAGATATGATCAAAGCCATAAAGGACAAAGGAACGTCCGTGTAAACGAACCCTAAAAACATTTGTTCTAATGGTGTATTAACCGTGAAAGTGACTTATAATGGCTGCAGATAACAGATAACATTGTACAAACAAGTTTATTTCTGAAAATACATTATTTACTATCTATTTTTCAGATAATTTTGCCTTTGACGTCACAAACAACGGTACGTTTAATTTTGTTATTGGAAAATTACATCGTGGTTCATTTTGTAATGCAGTTTGGACATGTTGAAGGTAGCGAACGTTTTAGGAAGACACTATAATGAGTACTAATTATGTGTAGTTGGATGTAGGCAAATAACTTTGTTTTAACTTACAGCCTCTGAAAGATTTTCAGAGCTGGTTGTTGTTTTATTGTTGCTGACGCTAATCAAGGCATGTCTTTACAAGAATGCATTTCAATTACTTATCCTTGCAAAAATAAATTCATTAAAATATTTTCTCGTAATTACAAAAATTAACATGCATAAAAATGCTTTGGAAAAGCAAGTCTTATAGAGCCGAGCAAATAATAAAAAATATTGTATTTTTATGTTGTGGTAACCTTAATATTCTTCATAATGCATTATGTTGACAAAGTTTAATTTAAACAAAAAACAGCTAACGCTAAGAGCAAATGTTAGTAAAGAAATAACCGTACATTTTTAATGTGCTTAAAAACTTTTGTGTTACAACGTTATTTTATAATTAAAGTTTTGATTACACTTACTTGTGTACTTTGATTTGATTACTTACTTTAGTTGTGAAGTGCTAAAACGTGCATTTACTTTTTACACTAACATTTTCAAGATGATGATGATGATGATGTCCTTCTAGCCGATTATCGGCTACGGCGGCTGTTCTCATGTAAGGAGATTAGCCAACTACGCAGGACATATCATAGTGCACAAACATTTGCGCGGACACAGGTGCACTCCCTATTCCTTCACTTTCATAGCCTGATATTTTGACGATATAAAGTAAGGTACAAGCTGTTTTCCCGCGGTTTCACCCGCGTCCCGTGGGAAGTACAACTGAATAAAATATAGCCTATGTTACTCAGGAAAAGTGTAGCTTTTCAACAGTGCAAGAACTTTTCAAATCAGTTCAGTAGCTTTAGGGTACAAACACATACATGCAAAAAATGTTTGCTCTTTATTTTACTAGCGTAGAGTAAAGATAAAACGAAATGGTACTTACTAATATTATAAATACGAATATAACTCTGCCTGTCTGTCACGTTGTCACGCCAACACAGGTTACCCATTTTTTTAAGTCGGGCAAAAAGCATTTTTAATCTTAACATTAATGTTCTACAATAAAAACTTTTTACAAAAAAATAAAACCAACTTTCAAAAACACTTAAAAGCGGAAAAACTAATTTAAGGTGCATCGACCTTGGGTCTGTGGGCGGTGAGTTCGGGTGGCTCATCGTCCCTCTGTCTACTTAGACGACAGACCCGTGTCGACGGCGCGCGTTGTTCCGCGCGTTCCTCAAAGAGATGTCAGCAACCCCAGCGGGGCCCAGCAGGGCCAAGGCCTGCCGGGGCTGCGGGTTGTTCGAAAGAGATACCGCGGCCCTGGTACATAAAAGGCCTATGATGGAACACGACGGTTTTTAGTCAGTGAGAGTCTGACACTCCCTCACCGCTGCTAACCCACGGCGGGAGGGGTCATTTGATGATTTTTGACGTCGTTAAAAAAATAAAAAAAAGGTGCATCGACCTAGAAGTCGATGTCTAATGGATGTCCCTAAGTTAATTTTGCCTCGAAAAAAAGAATCATCAAAATCGATTATTAAATGGCTGAGTAATCGCGTAACAAACATACAAAAAAAAAACAAAACAAAATACGGTCGAATTGAGAACTTCCGCTTTTTGGGAACGCGGTTAAAAACAGCCTTGTTCTTTTTTGTCATCAATGAGTGTTGTGTTTTCACCCATACTATCCCCAATAATAAGAAACTCAGTCTGTTCGTATACTTACTTGTCACCTAAGTGGTCCTATGTGTTAGCAAGTAATGCTCCATTATGTTATGTTATTGTATTACCCGACCTCAATACCAAAAGCTATTTCATGTTCTTTTAATAACGTATAATTCTAGAAATAGGTTAGTCACATACTTAACAGATTCAAGATTCCACACAGGGTTCCCTTTTTATCCTATAAACACTTTCTTTTGTTATTTTCTAGAAGTAACTAACTTATTATGTGAAAGAGAAATTTATTTTGAAGGCACATTACTAAGAATAGGCAGCCCTTTTTTGGATTTTAGGAGCTCTATAAAGAGGTCGTTCAACTAAAGAGTTCTTACTAACTGGTCTTCTTGAGATAATTACATATGTCATATACTGACGGTCGTATCCAATATGATATCTATCTTTAGATTTGCTTAGATATATCTAGAGATAAAAGTTTAACATGAATCCGTGCTAGTTATGTACCTATGTCAAATTCCGATCTTTAGTAAGTAAAACAACAGTTAGATTATTAAGAACGGCCGATAGTGAAAAAAACACATCACAAGCTTCAAGACAGAATAAAATAACCCAAAACAGAACCCATTTTTACCATGATGAATGTTGGAAACCTCAAAAAGGCACGTTCAGACTTGCAACACCTGCACGATCGATACGCCCTTCGACTCCCTGTTTATGATAGAACATAAAACACCTATACAAGCCTTTAAAGAACTCAATAGTCGTGCTTTACAACATTTTTATAACCGCGTTGAATGCCAAACCATTCGGAAAAGCCCTTTTTAACGGCGTTTTTATTATCTCGTCAATAGATGGCAGCACCTTATCACGCACTATTGTCGATGTAATTTCCCACCAAGGGTAGACCGGTGGTAAAAATAAGCTGAAAAAACTATAAAATGTAGATCAATTGGAGTCCGTTTTATAGTCGGTTTTTACTATAGAAAGGTGAACGGTTTTGGTTACAAAACCTAATGTAGTTTAAATATGGACTGGACATTTTCCCGCGGTTTCGGTCACATCCTGTGGGAACTACTGCCCTCACCGGGATAAAATATATAGCCTATATTACTGGGGAATAGTGTAAGCTATCCTGAAACCAACAGTATCCAACAGTGAAATATTTTTTTTTGTTAATCGCGTTAGTAGTTTCGGAGTTTTTAGCGTACAAAAAAACAAAATATTTTCTCTTTGGTCCTATGTAAGTACAGATAGTACGTATAGATTGATGGCAGCCCCTTATCACGCACTATTGTCGATGCAATTTCCACCAAGGATAGATCGGTGGTAAAAATAAGCTGGAAACGCATGATTCGGGAAATTCTATAAAGATATATATCGATTGGAGTCTGTTTTATAGCTGTTTTTTAGCATAAAATGGTGATGGGTTTTGGTTAAAAAATCTTATGTAGTTTATAGTGTATATTATATAGCATTGTACATTTTTAATGCAAACTAGCTTCCTCTCGCAGTTTCACCCGCGTCCCGAGATAACTGCTTCCCGTAGCAGGACAGTGATAAAAAAGCTATCCTATTTCCTTTTTACTTATAAGTAGTGTAACTAATACGAGTTTCTTACGGCCAGTTTCTTCATCAAAAGTTAAAGTTAAAGTAATGTCTAAAGTAAAAGTAACGGTCAAATTCGTTTTTTCAAGGCTAAAGTGACAGCAAAACTAATAGAAAAATTGAATTTGACCGTTACTTTTACTTTAGACATTACTTTGACTTTTACTTTGGCTTTAACTTTTGATGAAGAAACTGGCTGTTAAATGTGTATAGATTAGTTACTATTGAAAACGACTCTGTTATATAACGTAAACCCGTTAAAGCCATTTGATTTCAGTACTTTTAAGGCTGCGGCTATTCCAAGATGAATATAGCTTTAGCCGGTATATTGCAGCATGAAACATGTTGCTCGCATTACCGCATTGTAGCAAATTGTAGCCTTTGAGGTAACCCAGCTTTAGATAGAATATGTGCTGACTAACTTAGCTAGCTTAGTCGTAAGCATTTAGAGTAGCACTGCAGACTAAACAGTCGCCCGACTCAAAGTTTGCAGTGTGTGTGTACTCTTACTATGTACGGTAGACTGCACATCAGTGGTAACTGTCATGCACCTTAACTCAATAGTAATAAGTACGATTTTCCTATAAAACTGTTACCACTGACCTGAAGTTGACTGTACTTGCAAAATGAGCGTGGCGTGGCGTAGTGGGTTTTGCTATCCTTATAAAAAATTGTGGTGGCACTGGTTAGTGGTAATACCATAAATATGATGATGATGTTTTCTTGTTATAAAACATATACTTACCTAGGTTCAGTTGAAACTAGTTAAAAAACCGTGCCCGTCGGAGTGGGGAGCGTGAGGTTTTTTCGTTACGGAATTTCTGGATTTGGTCCCCGCGCTCAAGGCCTGCGATAGAAGCTATGCAATAGCTTAAAAAATATTTTCCTTGGGTTCAGATCTTTTTAACGTACCTATGTACGTTTTCCTCAATGGATATGTAAGGGTCCTTGACTTTGCTGATATCAATAGTTCATGTCCTTGGCATTTAGCTAGATAATGGTTGCCATGTAAAATCCTAAAATACGTATACTAAATTATCAAAAAGGCGTTTTTTTTTTGTACAATACATAAAAAACGAACAGTGTATATGTATTTACTATTTAATAAACAAAGTTCAGTAATCTCATCAAAACACATTAAGGAAAATACTTAAAATAATCAATTTAAATAATTTACTGCATCGAAAGCTATTTTCCGCCATTGATAAAATTAAGCCTATTAACGTTCATTATTGTATGTTACGCTACCTTACACGCTACTTTATTTCCTAGACAACCAATGAAAAATTCAAACCTGTAGAAGCAGGTTTGATTTTTTTTTATATGTTAATTTTCAAATTAACTTCATGATAATGGTTCACCCACACATCTCATACATACACATACTCATACACTCACTTTATCATAATAAAACCTACTTTCTGCCCACGTTTATCCTACACCAAACGTACTTCCAAAATTATTCCCCAATGCATGACTCATCACAAACCATGGTACAAAAGTTAGTTATTTATCGTGCCAGCAATATTTTCTTATCATTATGCGGTAATTTGTTATCTAAAGCCCCGTGCAGTGTGACGCAGGTGAACAAAATGACGAGTGGCGATGGCATAACGGAAAATCTCCTGAGCAAGTACGATCATCACCTTTAGATGTAGCAAGTGGGAGCAATTAATGGTAGCTGGTAGCAATTAGGTAGCAACTCTCTATATGTATTTCGAAGGCATCGGTGAGTAGTGACATCGATTCTGACAGTCAATCAAAATGCGGGTGTTTGTGGGACGAGAAACTATACTGGCTTCCCACTACCCATCGTTATATAAAAATCGTTAACAAATGTCTTAAGGATTCCAAATACCTCGTTATTTCAATCGTAACTGAGCGTTTTGGTTATGCCTACAATAGGTATGCATTTGACCCGCCCATTTTTCGTAAAACTAAAAATAGTTGACAAATATTTTGAAGAATCCCACCGCCGCGTCAGTTCATTCGTAACTGAGTGTTTTGGTTATGCCCACCGTATGTATTTGAACTATAAGATGGCACAGGCAGGTGGTAACTGCCTTATGGCATCTCCGCTCAACTTTCCTTCCTCCGAGCAATGTGACGCAGGTGAATCTGTAACTTCGTCGCCCAATTACTCATGTGTTCGTGAAATATTATGTAAAACGTTTCCTGTAGGATGTAGATAATCGTGGTATATTACGGGGAAATAATGTGTTCATAATATGTGCTGTTTCTCCAGAAATACCTTAGTATCTCAGGAGAGTGTGAAGAAAAGTTTTGGTAAAACGAGACCAGTGTTTCTTTATGTGAAGCCAGGGTACCACATCTTATAGTAATCACGTCTTCGAACGGGGATCAAAAGTATGTGTTTTGTCCGATTCCAAGCTAAGTTAGCTAATAAGTCACTACTTAAAAAAGAAAGAAAAAGAAGTCTTGTTATTTACACTTAACTAACATGACTTTATTTTATCACACATTAGAGATGTGCTTATGACTTATACACACAGACTTTTTCCCATGCAAGACACGAGAAATGATCAAAATTCTGACTACAAAACAAGACTTGGCTAAACGATCCATCAGGACTGTTTCACTGCAAACCCTATCTCTTCTTAGTTGATTGATAGATTGATTGATTCAATCTATCGCTTTATTAAAAGCTACACTGCAATCCAATTCGGATCGCTGCAAAACGTATCATCAAACCTCGACAGCATTGACGGACGTTTAATTGAATTACTACGAAATTGTAGTAGGTACTGTAACTAGCGAAATTGATAGGATAATTTCAATTAAATGGATAACTTGCAATGGATGCCTTTGCCCAACAGAGGGACTATTCAGGTTGATAATAAATTAGCACCACCGTTTCTTACTTTTTTCAGCATACACTTTTGACTTCAATAACGACCACTTGTAAGTTTAGTAGTCAATTCGCACGAATTTTACTTTTACCTACTTCACATTTATGAAGGTTTTCCCCACTATAGAATAACATTTGTGCAAGTTGCCCACAGAAAGACTTTATTTAAAAAAATGAATTCTCACTTTCGCGCCAGAAAAATTCGTGTTGAATTGACTACTAACCCTGTATAGCTCCTCATCCTCCAAGCCGTTTTCTTCCTGTATAGCTACTATTTTAATATACAAAATGAAAAGCACTTTTTAAAAAATCTATGGATTGTATATTGTCCCTACATTCGCAGGTAGATACAGAAAACAGAACAATAAACAGCGTTCATAAATGCTTGCTATCAAAATTTAATTCCATTTTGCTGCCAAATACAATCGGAAACCTATTCATTGAAATGAAACGGGTATTTTCAATTTCCATTACGCTTTTACCATTATTACCTACAATATTACAAAATGTTGTTATATAATAATTTATCCTTTTCAATATCATAGTGTTATTATCGAACTAACAAAAATCTATGGAATGTGTGACTCTTACTGACTCACAATAGTTGTGAGCTATTGATTACCTACTTTATATTCAATGCCCACTGTTGGACGAAAATCTTTTCTAAGACAGAGAGGAAAAGCTGGCTCTATCAGATCTTTTATTAACCGTTTCTGACAGTAATGCTCTCGCTGTACATCCCCTTGGTAGACTTAGTCTGAAACCTAATTATAAAATAGATCATTATTAAACTGTTATTCAATGGATGAAAAGAACAATTGCCGATCCGATACAATTTTCCAACTTTCAAGAAAAGTGTGAACCTATTCATTTTCATGAAAGACAGTAACAAACATTCAACTTTCATATTTATAATATGAGTGTGATCTTCCGACGAGGTAACCTTTTCAAAGTGAAGGGAACACTACGGGAGTGTAAGCGTGAAAGCCCCTGAGTTATACAATTTTCTCTTTGTATAAAACTAACGCTAAGGGTATATAAATAAATCTTTTTAGAAGAAGAAGAAGTTGCAATATGGGAAGTCTTACATCTTGAGATGTAAGAAAATAATGTCCATTACGTATCTAATCTACAAACAGTTGGCACGAACTTAATTCTAACGGCCTAGACGCTTTGACAATCACAATTTTGACCTACATATATCCAAAAAGTGTGAAAAGTTGAGAAAACAATGTTATTTTACGTAAAAAATATAAAATTAATAAATTATGTAACAAAACAAGAGAATTTTATGGGTCGGTGTGGCGTACATAGGTTCCAAAATTCTACGAATTGAATCGAAACAAAATGGCACAATACTCAAGAAGAGAGCAATGCTTGTCTTTTGACATCAAAAAAACACTTTTTGGCGCATTTAAAGAACTTTCGACATACCTACACGTATTTAGCGAATACACTTTTCAAAATATTCCACTTCGCTGCACAAGAATATTGCATTTCAGTTGGCAATGTCATTATTTAAGTGTAGGACGGACACAACGCTCTATGCATGTGACCACATAATATTTGCATGCAAAATGTACGCCGCTGTTCGGACGCTTTTGTAGTTCAAATTGCGTTGGCGCCAATATGGAAGGGGGGGCATGACGGGGACGCGAGGTAAGACGGGGTCACGCACACATACAAGAAACTAGACTCTTGCGAACAGAAAGCAATAACCCAATAGGAAGCCATACTCGATCAACCGTCAGTGCGACAGAAACAGTGAGTGGGAGTGCACGCGTTTTTTGTTTACAAACGAAAATCACGTTGAGTGTCTCGTCGATCTAATTTTACGCAGTTAAAAACGTCTTTACTGTAAGGTAATTATGACTACCCAATTTATGTCTTTTCTCGTATATGGTTGTTAGTGTTGTTTACTTTGTTGTGGTATAGTTAGACAAAAGTTCAGTTAATATTTTTTTTTCGAGAAATTTATTTTTTCTAAATCAGCCTTTGGGGTAAGACGGGGTATTGGGTATGAGGTAAGATGGGGTATAGGGGCAACATGGTGAAGTGGGTCTTCGTTTAGGTATCTATGTTTATAAATAGGTACGTGCCTAATACGATTGTACTTTTCAGGTAAAACAATGGTACGTTCATACAAGAAAAAAACTAAAAGAGGAGAGTGGTCAACAATTTCTATGAAAACAGCTATAGATAAAGTATTAAGTAAAGAAATGGGCTACAGAAAAGCCGCTTCTGAATACGGAGTGCCTCAGACTACTTTGGAGCGATATGTTAAGAAAATGAAGGAAGATGGTGAAGTTACAATTGGTGTACCTTTGGGCCCTAAAAAACCTATTTTTACAACAAAAGAAGAAGACGAGATTGTGGCATATCTAAAACATATGGAAGAACGTCTTTTTGGGCTGACAACTCTCGATCTGAGACGTCTAGCATATCAACTGGCTGTGAGAAATGGTAAGGCGCACAATTTTAATACTGACAAGCAGATGGCAGGGGTTGATTGGCTCAAAGGTTTCTTAAGGCGTCATCCAGATTTATCCATTCGTAAGCCCGAAGCTACTTCAGCAGCTAGAGCAATGGGGTTTAATAAAGTGGCCGTTAGTAAATTCTACCAGTTGCTCGGAGAGATTTATGACAAGCATAAATTAACTCCTGACAAAATATATAATTGTGACGAAACTGGTATCTCCGTTGTATCTAAAACCAAGAGCAAAATATTGGCCATGAAAGGACGAAAACAAGTAGGCTCGTTATCATCTGCAGATCGCGGCCAGACTATTACAGTAGAAATATGTTTTAACGCTGCTGGAACCTACATGCCTCCACTGATGATTTTTCCGAGACAACGAATGAAACCAGAATTGTTAGATCACGCCCCACCAGGTACTGAAGGTGTTTGCAATGCTCGAGGCTGGATAACTACCGAAATATTTTTGACTTGGTTCAAAAAGTTTATCAGATTCTCCGGAGCTACTCCTACTAATCATGTGTTGCTGCTTCTAGATGGGCATGTAAGTCACACTCAAAATTTGGAAGTAATTGATCTGGCACGTAAAAATGGAGTTATTATACTTTGCTTTCCACCTCACTGCACACATAAAATGCAGCCAGCAGATGTTGCATTTATGAGGCCACTCAGTACATATTATGACCATGCTGTTTCGGCCTGGTTGAGATCACACCCAGGGCGTGTGGTAACTGTATTTCAGATAAGTGAAATATTTGGAAATGCATATATTCAGGCAGCTACAATGTCGACAGCAATCAACGCATTCAGAAAGTGTGGCATATGGCCGTTTAATGAAAATAATTTTACGGATGCCGATTTCATATCTGCTGCAACTACTGATATACAAAATATTGAAAACTCGTCGAGTGTAGAGCAACACAGAGTTACAGAAGCCGAAGGGCCTCAATATGAGGTAGTTCCATCTGAGCCTTCAACCACAGTAGTCACGACTGTATCTTCAACGACCACAACATCCCATCCTGGAGCAGTTACAACAAGACCTGAACTTACAACAGAATCATGCACTTCAGTTAGAATAGATTTTATCACCGAATGTACAGAGCAAGTCACACCTGATGTGACTAAAAAATCTGCTCCCGAACCTGAACCTGGATGTTCTTTTGCTTCTAAATCTCCCATCCGTGCGGTATGCCGCGATCTTACATCTAGCTTTGAAAATGCATCCCCTGGTGATATTTTGCCAATCCCTTTGGTCCAACAAACTGAAAAGAGGAAGCAATACCGGAGAGGAAAAACAGCTGTCATTACTTCAACTCCTTATAAAAATGAGCTGGAGAATTTGAAAAAACTGAGGAAAGTATCCAATCCTAATGATCCTCGGCTCAAAAAAAATGCTAAGAAGAAACAAAAGACTACAGTTGCAGCCAAGACGAAAAATGACGATGATGAAGATACAATTTGTCTCTATTGTAATGATGAAAATCATAGTTTTCTGAAATCATCCGAAGGTTGGGTAGGCTGCCAGCTTTGTGGACGTTGGGCTCACAATGGTTGTGCTGGTGTGGATGATGAAAACACCGAAGAAATTCATATTTGTATTTATTGTGATAATAATTAGCTAACCCCATCTTGCCCCATTTTCATTACCCCATCTTACCCCATGGTAAGGGGCAAGATGGGTTTTCGAAAGTTCCTATTAAATCATTTATTTAAAAAAAATGTTATAAGTTCATCTCCCAAAGACTATGCCAAATTGTAGTTAGATTAATAAGGCATTGTGCCATAAATAAATAAGCATAATAAACGCAATGATTATACTGTATTTTTGGTATTTTCCTTAGATACCCCATCATGCCCCCCCTTCCCCTATGTGCCAATATTTGGTTGCAATGATGGCCGTTTTAAAGGTTTGTGTGGACTTTGAAGATGTTAGAAGTTATGTTTATTTGGAATAAGTGCTTGTCTAGAACGTGACCCGCTTTGAAGTGAATTGATATGAAATCGTTTTATCCAAGCGCCTAGATTGAGTTAGGAACATTGCAAATGCAATCAGAATATTAAATAAATAAATACATAGGTGAGAAAGCTACGTTGATCAAAACGAAAGGCATTTTTAAGTATAAGTTCTTACACTTGATATTTATTTTTGTTGTTAATTTACTTACGACGAAAATACTTAAACAATCGGGCTACATAACTTGAACACCACATACAGAGTCAACTTTTAAAGTTACAAATTGTTAATTTTCCCACACAGTCAAGTGACCGACGGTTAACTTTACTACAAAGTCCTTTGAGGGTAATTTTAATAGAATTTTATCCACATTCCTAATGCAAAAGGTTTGAAGGTATATTTTAAAGGTACATACCCTAGGGGCAGAGTCTAAATTACTAATTAACTCACACGTCAAAGGCCAAAAAGTTCTAATATTTTATTCAGGTAGATTGACAAGTTTATTTTGATAATATCGAAAAATAGAAAACTCAAAATTTTTATTTTTATCAGCTAAAATAGAAATGGGCTTGAACTTTAATATTTGATGCTGTTCATTTTACTGCAGTGATTAAAAAGGAAATTTCAGTAACACTATTTCTTTGAACTGTCTCCAACACTATTAAACATGGGACTTCACACTGCCTCTACTGATTTCCTCTGAACTAAACCATCACTAAACTAGAATTTCCACTGTAACTTAATGTTTATTCTAATTAGTTGAGAAATGCATAACACAAATAAACCAACAAAAACCTACACCGGCCACAACTACTAAACCACAAAATCGACATAAACAGTCTGACATACCGGCACTAAACTACGATAAGTCGATATCGACAAACTCAAATTGAAAGCCGCACATCCCTATTGGTTTAGCTCTCGATTGCAACCAAGAATCGAGTACTAAGTCGGGGATATAATCCGAGACTCCTAGACGCTTTATATGAGCTACGTTAAGCCACATAATATCGTGTCTTCATGATATTGGCGACTAAGAAACCCACAATGTAGCTCTTATTGTCAGCCTGGGTAATACCTATCTAGCTGTTATTCTACTTTTTACCCGGTATTCAAATATCCTGTGATTTTGTCAATTTGTAGTACGTTTTCTTGTTAAATAACTTATTGGTGACTTTTGCTCGCTTATACTGAGATAATTATTTTCTACTAAGTAGGTACCTACATGTGTTTTATTGAAGGTATTCTATATCTGATTTATTTCTATAACTTCCAAACTAAACAGATAAATTGGTGTAGCCATTTTTCCCTCGAATTATCTTCTATATAAATAAAAATGAATTGTTGTTCGTTAGTCTGATTAAAACTCGAGAACGGCTGGGCCGATTGAGCTGATTTTGGTTTTAAAATGTTTGTCGTAGTCCAGGGTAGGTCTAAACGGTGAGCAAATAAGGAAAAGGCGGTACGAAGTTCGCCGGGTCAGTTAGTACTAAATATAAAGCTACCACAAATGTATGTTACAAGTATGTATCAACCAAAAATTCTGCGGGGATAGTAAACAAAATATACCTAACTGCCGCCTTTTCCACTCGCACGAGATTGCCAGCTCAATAGATTCAATGAACATTCCACAGCGGCGTAATCGAGCGTAAAATGTATTGCCAACACAAAAAAGACAATTTTAATCCTGTTACTCTTGATTGCAAGGAATGAAGAATTTAAAAAGGAAAGAATATTGGAAAAAAAGAACGAGTAATTTTAAATTGGATTGGATAATTGAATTATCATCATTAAACTCCTGCCCTCAGAAAATTGAGGTCGGCACAAAATATATTTTTCCATACTTCTATGTCTCACAAGTAGCATTCTTACTCGATAAAAGTGTACACAGTTATCTTCAACTTTTTTCTTCTTCGGAACGTGGATGAAATCGTTCGATACACCTACTATTACTATAAACTCTAACATTTTAACTTCTTTGTAAGAACTTCTAGGAAGACTCAAAACTTTGCAACTGATTGCAACTATGCACCGAACTGCATACAGATAGCTTTTTGGGGCTTATTCAAATGAGTACAAAGTGCCATCTTATCTGAAATTCAAATATTGAAGACGTTCTTACATCTTAAGTAAGTTCTTGTGTAACTGATTATAAAATATACTCGGTATTTTACAGCTATATTATGTGCAATCCAACGTTTCCAAACTTTTCATGAAATCTTTTCATATACCTACCTACACATACTTTTACATATACAATTGTCAGTACACTAAGCCTATCTAGATGCACTAGCAACCCAAAAGAAAGCATCTTTAACTCTTTAACTCTAACAAGAAAAATATGAAGTCTACCTATTGCTAAAAGACACATATTCTAACTCTAAAATCAAACTGACCTTACCTATCTAAAAAACCAATCTATAGAAAACTCTCACCAAGTTCAACACGCAATCGCAATCAAGACCTAAGAATAAAATCTAATTAAAACCTTACTAGTTAGGGTAACATGGGTAACATCAAAGGGGAGAAGGGTAACAGGTAAAGGGTAAAGGTAAACAGGGTCAGTCGCACTGTATATAGAAACGATTACCGAGTTTGTCGGTTCGCGTGTTCCCCGTGGACTGTTGTTGGTTTCCAATGTGCAAGTTAAGAAAGACGAGCGAAAAACAGTTTAATGTGTGTGTTTTTTTTTTTTGAAGGATAAGTGCTTTTCATTTTTTTTTTTATATATAATTTCATTTCATTTTTTTTTTTAATTTCGTGTGCGCGCAGCTCTTTCAGCTTCACAAAGTGAGTAAATAGGTATAGACTTATAAACCGATAGAAGGAAGGGGCTCCTTTACGACCATACTATTAAGTTCCGATAGTGCAAACCATTCGTAAATTATATAAAAATACGCAATAATCTTAAAACATACACCACACAAGAAGTCAAGTACATTGGAAGCTGTAGAATAGTTTAAGAACAATATTTAAAGTTGGACGTTTAACTGGTTATCAAGTAGGACGTGTGTGGAGAAGACTTAGTTCAACTTTATTCTATTATTTCTTTCAGTATCTAGTTATTTGTGAAAGTATGAATCTCATATTGATTTAGTTCTAGCATTCTCATTTCTTATGTACTTATTGCAATATATTCCAACTTACCACACTTATTTTTAAATACACAACATATTTGTCTGCTTTTTCTGACTTTTTCGCTTTCACGATGTAACAGCTGAACCGATTTAGATATATTTTGGTATGGAGATAGATAGAACAACAGGGGAAAAAGGAAGAAAATCTCCCTTACTTCCGTGGTTGAACAAGAGCTACATTTTACATTAGGTACAAGTTAGCAGATTTCTCAAAATAGTTCTCAGTTCACCAAACAATCCAATCGTAGTCCCTTAACTACCTTTAATTTCTCATACTTCTAATTATAGCCCCTCTTAACTACTAATTAGTAATTACCTCACCTGTAAGCATAGACTCGGCTCTCGTCTCAAAGGGGGTCGTTTAAATGCTAATGATAGTCTACTGTTTCACTTTAGCACTGCTTAAGAGCGACGCATACTACAAACTTTTAGTCGGCCGACTGGCGGAAGGAAATAATATATTTTATACAAAATAGTGAATGTCTGAATAAATGTCGAATCCCATTAAGTTAAGCAAATAGTATAAATAAAAATTGAGAAAAAATAATATAATAATATATAATACTTAACATTTCTTCGGGAGTCCATAGATGACCCTTATTTCTCACATTGGAGTATCTATTCCTACCGAATTAAGATTTTTCAGAATGCAGGAAAAAACAAATAAAATACCCGCACACTACAGACTAAACCGTCGGCACAGTTGACCCGATGAAAATCTTCATTCCAATCTAAGTTTTTAGTCACGAATAAATACTTATTCGTCGTTACGTGTGTACTTCCATTCATCTTTATACAAATTTATAAGCCCAAATGAACTATCGGCCGACTAAAAATGTATAGTCTGCGCACGGTATAAAGGATTCTGACTGGAGTTATAGAGAATTAAACTGTGCTGACGAGGTTTAAGCTAAGAATCTATTAATATTGGGATTTGAAGCGATCTTGCTAATTATTTTGGGAATATTTTGTTGGGTTTGGTAGATTTTAAACATAAAGATATAATATACCTACTTATTCCGATTCAAAATTAAGTATATGTAGAATGTATGGTACTTATGTACCAATTTGAAAATAAATCTGTTTTTCAACTATTCTTTCTGTATAAACAAGCAAGATTCCAATTAATACAATATTATTTTCCATTTTCGTAAATTCTTTGTTACTTCTTTTTGTTCAACTAATGCAGACTCAGAGACCGATCAAATAAAACCCACGTGTCTAGACTGAAATTTAATGATCTACAGTAAAGAGCAGCTTCGACTGTCATTGTTCTACTTAGAGCACTCAACCAACTGGACACGACGTTGCCGTGCCTTCCCGTCTGACAAAGTTACGAGCGTGCGTATAAGTACAGACACCAACACATCAAGCTTTCTTTAATAGATTTTCAACTTTTCCCTTAAGCATAAGGCTTAATGTTGATTGAGATTTAACAGATTATAGTATAGTAGCTTGATGTGCTGGTCTGTGATGTGCATCAACTTTATCCTGTTTCTGACAATTTATCGCGTTTGTGCAAAACAACGTCATCGAAAATATAATAAATTTATTTGTCGCTTTGCTTCGGCTGCCGCTCTTAAATGGCAGACTTTTTCGTATTTGTGTTCATGGCGTCTCCGGTAAGTTAAATGCTTTTAGCTGCTGAAATAACTGCAATTGGAAGCATACTTCATTTATTTTCTGCATTGCTGCAGTTTACCGGCAAATTAGCTTTTATGATTCCACTTCCAATGGTTATTTAAATCTTCGTGCAGTTTTGGGAAATAAGTCAATGTTTTATGGGCATTTAATTTTATGAAGCTGAAGGTTGTTGGTGAAATCTATACTAATTTAACAAAGAGGAAACATTTTTGGCTGTATCTGTGTTTGTATCCTAAATGCTCCGAAACTACTGAATCGAATAAACAAATTTTTCGCTGTTGGATAGCTACACACTTTTCGATCAACATAGGCTAAGTATATTTATCCCGGTGCGGGTAGTATTTCCCACGGGACGCTATTCAATAATAGAATTAAATTATATTTTCTTAGTTTTTAGTAACAACAGCATAACCACGCTTGTTCTTTCTTCTTTCAGAACTTCAGGTGCATTTAACAAGATTTTTATAGAACATAATTAAGATTTTCAGCGTATATTTTATAGCTTGAGGGCAAAGAAACCCTTGATATTACCTTACAAGTAGTAAAAAAGTATAAATTTCAAAGGAAAACTTAGGAACGATCCTCTTTCACAAAGACGTTATTGCGCTTGCATTTTTAAAGTCTGCGTTGCAAGGGAGTATAGAATTAAATTCCACAAAATTAAAACTAAATAAAACAGACAAAAAAAGTTTCATATTAAACTACCGTTAATGACCAAAGCTATAACATAGTTAGTAACATATCTATACGATACATGAAGAATATTATATTGTTTCTATCTATTTCCCGCATTAGAATCAAAACGAGCTGTTACCTAGATAGATAGATAAATTCAGACAAACAAAAAGACACCACAAAGATACACAATAAGAAATAAAACAAAACAAAAAGTAGGTAAAAAGATAGACATAAAATATAAACAGAAATTAACGGCTTGGTGCAGTGTCCTCAGTTTGCACCGAATGGGAGTCCAGCTGACCTGTTACGTCACACAGTTAAATATGTACCTACTTGGAAGCTATATATGTTACTCCTAAGTTACTCTAACTCTTTTTCTTTCTTGACTACAAGCTTTTTGATTTAAGTCTCCTAAAATAACAAAAGCTATCAAAGTCTATCCAGCTTCGTCACTAACAGCAAAACGTCCAAAATAATTCTAAAACTCGTCTCTGTGACGACCAATTTGTCATATCTGCGCTCACTTCGTAACTTCAAAGAGACAATTTTAAGATATTAACTTGTAATCTGTTTTGGGGAAACATCGTCAAAAGGGTTTCACTTCTTGATCGGAAGGTATTATTTTGTTATGCTATTGATCTTCTGTCTTTACATGAATATAAGTTATAAGAAGTTATACGTTAGATATGTTTAATTAGTAAATATTATGCGATCCTGTTTAATCAAAAATACTTTGTGACTTATTTTAGTTGCTCCACATTGATCTGTTTTGTGCGAGTGAATGAAGCATATTGAATTCTCTTGATGTTATGTGTAAAACTACTTCATATTGTATGTCATGTATTGTTTATCATTTTTTTCTCCTTCCGTAAAAAACCTAACAATATTAGGAAAGACAAAAAGAACAGTAATACTGCTGATTACATATTTTTCCCAGGGTCACACATTCCGATCAGACAAACTCCCTACGTAGGTACCATTATCTTGGCAAACTTCGTAAGTACAATCCTTGACATACTAAATAACCCTTGGCAAGACGAGAACTCGAGAAAACTATCTTCAAAAATATGGCGGGACAAACAGAGAAAACTGCCTATGTCTATATATTTTCAACTTGCCATTTCCCGCGGTTTCACTCGCATCCTGTGGGAACTACTGGCCGTACCGGGGTACGCGGGAAGAGCGTAGCTTTCCAACAGAAAAAAAAATATTTTCGGAGCCTTTAGGGTACAAATAAACAAAATAAGGTATCCTATTTAATATATTATACTCTATCCACGGAAGCAAGAGCTAAAAGGTAAACAAAGAATGACACTTTTTCAAGATGGCGGTATAACCCGACCGATGACAGATGGTAGAATGAAGTTTTAGATAAACTTAATATGTTCTGTTTTATATTTTGAAAGAATTTGCAGCAATTTTATTTCGCATCAACTTAGCAAGAAACGGTTTGCTGACGTCCAAAAAGCGCCCAATGGAACTTTTTGATCCTTTTTCTCAAAAGTCTGTCTAAACCTTTAGGAAAATAATCCGTACCTTTTTCATGCTTGAGTTAACTAAGAGCTCGGTAGATTCCCACCCACCTCTTATATTACTTATCTTACCTATCTTCGCTAGTAAAGTCTTCATACCTACTTGGTTGTGACGTCAGAGAGTATTTTAAGAGAAAAGATCGTGACTTGCATACTGTTTACATAAGTATAGGTTTATGATAAGCTAGTGGTTTCATTCACTTCACATGAGTCCCGAGCCAACAAAATTATTCCGTCGTTTCCGTCCGTTCGCATTAACCAACCGTCTCCTATAACAATTGCAATAATTGATTTGCTATCCGTTGTTTTTAGATCCGTTTTTGACATTTTACATAATTTATATAAAGCTAATGTCAAAATTAAATCTCTATCAACTGTTCAGAGCGTGGACAAGCTATAGACATCCACCGTTAGCCTTATTACTATCTTATTTCATAAAACTTAGTTAAAAGCATATAAGGTAAAGAGATATTATATTTCCCTTCTGATAGTGAGAACGCAACCTTACATTCAACGATTTAGAAAACAAATAAAATTGATACCGCAATAGAGACTCCTATCTGCATTTTAACATTTTGCACAAAATGAAAACTGAATTGAACCGTTCAATTCAATTTAG
Source organism: Helicoverpa zea (assembly GCF_022581195.2). NCBI lineage: Eukaryota > Metazoa > Arthropoda > Insecta > Lepidoptera > Noctuidae > Helicoverpa > Helicoverpa zea. The sequence continues at coordinate 3,040,922 of NC_061453.1, forward strand.
GAAAGCAACAATGTAGTAAAATGCAGTTTATGATCGTCTCAATATTATTGCTCACTGCAGACTTTTGCTTGATTAAAATACAGCTAATTCAAATAAATAACTTTAATAATGGAATTTTGAATTAAAATGCAGAAGTAGCAGTTCTAGGAAAGCCTGATATTCGTTGACAAAATCTCGATATCTACTTACATTGATATAGTTACACGAAAACTGAATCATTAGGTACTAGAAAAGTAAATAAACTAGCTACTAGGTAGAACTGAAAGTATTTCTATTAACAAAAACAAGTGCCTATCCTCTTATAACTTAAACCAACCATACATAACCTTAACAGGGGAAGATTCCTCCCCTGCAGTACTAAACCCACCCTTATCTGTCCCCGTAACTTAGCTCTTCACATTTGATATTCCAGTCACTCGTCAAAATCAATGCATACCCACCACGGAGTAAGGAACAAGATCAGAGATGCCATATTGCACAGGGCGGTCTGGCGCCTTCTTTTAAATCAAATAAGTACGATGTGTATGACCGAACCGATCAGTTACGAGTGAACTATTGAGGCGTTCGGATTCTTTGAGACATCTGTCAGTGAGTTTTGGTATTGCAAAAAACTCGAGTCGAAAGACGCCTTTTTAGGCGTATAAGAGCGAAGACAATAACGTTCCTCGCCTCCCGCACACCTGCATTTTGGTATGCTACTTTCTTAACTTTGGAGATTTACCTTTATGGCACCTCTGCTTGTCATTTTGGTCTCCATGATTCCACTCTCTCCGGTGTTCACAGGGGTCCCACAAGGCAGCATGTTTGGTCCAACGCTTATTATCGTACTAACCGCTGTGACAAGACTTTGCACTCAAGTGTATTGAGTTTGTATGACGTGTTATGATATTGTTGTGTAGCTGTAGGTCAGTGACCTGTCCCCTTTTGCTATTTTCAGTAAGTGATAGTTCGTGTTAGTTGTGAAAAGGATTATCTTAGATAAGTTTGCTTGTGTTGGTGAGTGCAAAAAGTAATTTTAGATGCTATTGAGTTCAAGGTGAAGAAACTAGATTAGATAGAAGTAGCTCATAATATAAGAAAAAAAAAACAAATATGTGCGATTCCGAGCGGTAAACCATCTGCCAGTGTTTGTCAACTGTTTTCTGTCGATCGTATACGAAAATCCGCTAGTATGAAATCACTGTTAATTTAATAATAATGTTATCCAAAGCCGATTTCGGCAACGGCGGCTGTTCTCGTATAAGGAGACCAGTAAGCTGAGCATGACATATTGTAGTACTCGAGCATTTGCGCATACACAAGTGCATTACTTCACTCTCATAACCCGATGGGACGGCAATCCGACACGACCGGAGAGAGATCATGCGCAGGACCGACGTTAACATGTTCTCCGATGCACGGGAATTGCTGCTAATTTAAGTGTCTACTGCCATGAACCATTATGAAAATAAGGACGTGAACGAACTAATGTATTTTCATTGTACTATAAAAATCGTAATTGTTGTTTATAGATCAATTATCTCTCAGTGTCTAATAGTGTAATGGACGCACGAAGACCATTATTTACTATCATCATTAATTTTCTCAAATTGTAAAGAAAGCTTTTTCGAGTCACTGGCCTATCACAAAGAAGTTTATACAATAGGATTTTTTCGATGATGAAGTGAAAATGCTGAGATAAGAAATACTAAAGAAAAGACTTGCCTGATCTTCCTGAATATTAAATTACTTTTATCCGTACTATTTGTATCTAAACCGGATAGAAAGATAATATAATTGTACACACACCCCAGAGCACTACTTCAAACTACTACACGAAAAGTATCCTAAGTCCTTTCTCGAGATCCATAATATCTGTGTACCAAATTAAAAAAGGCTTAGGACCGATTTTTCAATCGCCAGATAATCTATTATGTAATATTATCTATTTACTATCACATAATTTTATCTGAAAAACATGTTTGACGTTTTACAGGTTTTGTATTAAATATGTCAAACCGCTACATATATTCTTTAGCTAGCAGTTGGGTAATGGTTGACAAATCGTATAAAAGTTAATAATGAGTAAGGATGATATATAATGTCCCCAATTATGAACGGACCATGCAATTAATTCCTACCCACGAGTGTGAAACGAGCTCTTAATTTATTGACGACAATACTTAAAACTTAATTATCGCATTGAGCTTTAATTATGGCCATCAATAACACTTCAACAGAGTTTACATATAATTAAGTAGATACAATAAAATAGTCCTCGTCCTTCTGAATAAATAAGTGATAGGTCCTGCAGTAGTATTCAAATAGAGATTAACTAAAGTAGATCAGACAGATTAGGTAAGTATACCCAACTAGCACACTGGTGGAAATAGCAGCCTATTTTGCAACTGTTAGCTGTACAGTAGTGCTTTAGGGGTTCCGAAAGTAACTTTAAGTTTTACTTACTATTGCTTCCGTAGCTGCTCATAGCTGTAAATATCACTTAAGGCAGCAGAAACTGAACCAAATGTCACTCTAGGTTTTACAAGAGATCATTCTACAACCCATTTGCAGCCTACATCTTTAAAAGAGAGTTCAAACAATTATGTTAAAGGTTAATGCTGCTAAAAAGTTTCTATTGCCGCTGATGTACGCGTTAGAACTGCATAAAGACTCTAATTGTAGACTTTTTAACGGAACTGTATAAAAGATATATTTATCACTTTTCTGCCACTAAAGGTTCCATTGCAGAAGTGATTTGTTCTTTTGTGCAGGCTTAAGTAGGAATTTGAACCTCTGTTCTACTTATAGCCACATTAAGGCTCCACAATAGAAGCAGGAGGTTAATAGACATTGCCTGCTCATTTGGATACATTCTATCATTTTATTCACAAACACAAGCAAGGGTCCCGTAGATTTTGTTTTCTCAATTACTGATAACGAATCAGTTACAGAGGAAAAATGAAGTAAAAAAAAAACTTATAACAGAAAATATGTATTCATTCAAGAATATAAAAAAAATCAGTAGCTCCATTTATTTACTCTCAAGTATAGTGAAACACTCCGTTTTTCCCATTTAGATGGACAGATGCAAAGTTCTTGTTTATTTTGTTGTGCATTATAAGTTTGAATTATTTTGATCGGTACTCTGAAAACAAGGTAACACATAGTAATTAAGTGTTAAACAATTAAGAATAATATATCATCGTATTATAGAGTTTCCAACGACTTCTACGGATCTCTAAACAAGTAGCCATTAATAGTGTGGTTTGATATCTGCAGTATCACAGTGCAGACTTGAACTGCAATAGTGGTACAGATATTACTTGGACCTTCAGAAGAGTGCGTGTACTGTACTGTGTACTGTGTACTTAGCGCTATGACGCGCAGAGAGGAGTTTTTAAGGTTGAAGTTGCAACTTAAAGCTGCTTTAAATGGACGCCATGTTTACAAGATAATTATTTATTAGTAATCGAGAAATTAATAGGTTTTTATCGCATTTGTAGTAAAATGTATCTAAATATCGAACAAACAACTTACTAAAAACGAATGTAGTCCAGTATGTAATTTCAATATCGTGTAGGTATGTGATACAAAAAATATTTTTATAATAATAATTTATATATTTTACGATATTCTGAGGTAATTATTGAGGCGCGTTAAAAATACTTCAACAATATCAACTACATTCATGATAAACTGATCTGCGTTTGTAGCTACTTACCATATAATACAAAATATAGCTCAAAAACACTTACCTTCACATAATATTTATTTGTATTCAGTAATGTCTGACTCAGGAACAAAAAATATATTTTATAAATGAGAGACAAGGTGAACGATCAGTGAAGTTTTTGTCATTCAGCTAAATTTGTCATTCATTCAATCATCGCCATAAGAGCTTTAGTATGGTGTTAATTATTAGTTGCCGCTCCTGTATCGCTTTTATGCCTCTACTATGAAGTTCTAATGGAACTATAGACTGCAAAAAGTTGTGCCCCTTTGGCTGCAAAGCTGCTGCATAAGGTCTGTAGTGCACGCTCTGGCGCTTAAGCTTGGCACCTTTAGTAATAATCGGATTGGCTCTAAAGCTCTTAAGCAACAGTTTTGTGCTACTTGGGTATAGCGACTAATTATTATTAAAACAGGCTAACACAATAAATAAGCAATACCGCAGGACAGAGACAGTATTTCAAAACAGAATAGATGAAATGAAAGTTAATTAATTCTAATTAAAATCACAGTTAATAAAATGCAGAAAAAGTAATAATTATTATCTATTCCATGACTTATTAAACGTAGCCAAGTTAATTATAATAAACGTTTCTCTCTTTATTAAGTCTAACTTAACAGTGAATTAATTTATGAAAAAACAATTAACTGAATCAGAGTTGCTTTGGATTTTATTGTTTTTCTATTGTGAAAGATTGTTTTATTAGCTCTACATAAGTTAGATATCTCTAAACGCTGAATATAATACCTAGCTGTTTATTCTTACATTTTATTTTTAAGTACGTTAAATAGTTATTTGAAGCTCTGAATTATTTTGTGTAAATTCTGTTTTGTTGTGCTGCGTTTTATCGTAGAAACTTAAAGTAAAAACAAATTACCAACTGCCAACGACAGTCAAGTTTGTGAAAGTAACTAAACAAATAATTTATTGTATTAATGTAGCTCTAAAACTATTTAGACACATATACAAGGTGTTGATTTGCATTTGAGCCATATTTCAGGAGGAGGACATAAAATACGTAAATTGAAATTACGGTAGACGGGAAATAGCAAATATGCACAGATTTTTTTGTCATAGTCATGTATTAGTATTTCGGAAGTAATCCAATTTTATGAATGATCGTTGCTTATGCTTTGTGTTTGCGTTTTTCTGAGAGCGCAGCACGATTTTAAGGCTAGTAACACACGCACCAAGTTTAAATACGGCTAGATGACATTGACGGAATTCAGAAAAAAAAAAAAAAAATACGTACCAATTTTTTTGTTGATTTGGGTCGAGAATCATTAGCATAATTACGTCCTTGAATATGGCACGGATGCAAATCAACAGCTTATATTGAAAACAATGTAAGTATATAACAAACACTCACATACAAACAATGTACACTACTACATACATACAAATATAAACAAGTGACAACCTCCGAGAGCTTTCGCGTTCACAAATTATCGGCAAAGTCCCAACATATTACTGAACCGCGGTCGTCCAAAAAGTTACGACAAAAACGCAATAATATTCCGTCGCTCAACAAATTCCGGGATGCGGGATTGCCGACGGGATCCCGGCAAAAACGGGATAACATTATGTGGCTTGTCTATTGAGATTTACGTTTAAATTGTAGCTTGATAGGGCTGGTGCAGAATAAAGATATAGGGATGTGGAAGACAAGAAATAAGTACTGTATTTTCTTGTTTTTTATCAGCTTAAAGATTTATAGCTGTCATTTTTCATACAAAAATGATAAGAACATAATTGTAATCTATATTTCTATGGTAATATTATATAAAAAAGAGGAAACAGTTTTTGTTTGTTTGCTTTATTTGTACCCTGAAGACTCCGAAACTACCAATTTGAAAAATTATTTCACTGGTGGTAAACTACACTGTTCTCGAGTAAGATAGACTATATTTTAACTCGATACGGACAGTTAACTACGGGGCGCGGGTGAAACCTCAAAAAAACGGCTAGTGAAGAATATAATGCTTTGCAAATATCTGGATAAATATTTATCAAAAGGATAGTGAAAACCTTTCAGCAATTTTATGGCATTTACAATTGCATTATACAAAAGATCCATCTGTATAACAAATTATAATACTTTCCTTCGAAACTTATCTCAAAAGCTATGCTTTATAAACTGCGGTGTCGGGGCAAAAAAGATATAAAATAAAACAAAAGACACAACTTTCATAAAAACAACAACAATTATTCTTCCTGCTTTATGTCAGTTGGGTAAATGTTAATCTTTAAATGTGAAAGTTCAGAAGTGAGATATTCTCAGAAAATATATTATGAAGACTTCTCGGGGGCAAAAAAGGGTTTGCACAAACCGTTGGCAGCAAAAAGTGTGAAACTTTATCCGATATTATGTTCACGGTAATATTAAATGAAGATACGTAGAAGTTATGTTTTGAACTTTGTGCGTTTATATTGTAGAAATGCGCATGGCTTTTATTTAGAACTAACTTCCGCCTTCAAGTTCGGTTATATCGTGTTTCCAAGAGAACTCTTCAAAAGTCCGGGATAAAAACTATCCTATGTTCTTTCTCAAGGTCAACTCTATCTCTGTACCAAATTTTATTAAAATCAGTTCAATGGTTTAGACAGGGTTACTTTCGCATTTCTAATATTAGTAGAGATTATGAAACAATGTGAAATTAAAATCTAAAGCAGTTCATGAAGTAATAAAAAGTAACACCAATATTCAATTAGCAATTCTCGGAGGTAAGATTCTTATAAATAAAATATCAATATTAAAATATCAACGGAGAGTTTTTATATAAATAAGTTGATTTATTTTGCAACTGTCCTAGATTTATTTCTCACTAGCGAACATACAAGATCAGTTATGCATTCTCAACTCCAAGTTAAGCTCCAGAGACCAGTTCTCATCCACTAACCTATGCATTCACCTGGAAGTGACAACGCCAACCCTATCTAGACAATTCCTATGAAAACACGACGTGAAACAATCCCCAACCACAGCTTAAATATATTCTCTTGTATACAGTTGTGAAGCCAGGTACTAAAGGCAGAAACACACTTACGTACACTTACGCGCCAGAAGCTAACGGTTTCATACATTTAAATACACGTGGTGCGACACGACAAACAAATATGTCTCAAACCATATCAAATGTATGAAACCGATATGCTTCTGGCGCATAACGCCACGACGTGAGTTTCTGTCTTGACGTTCGTAACAATGTCACTCACACACGCATGTGCTCGATGCTCGACACTCAGTACCTACTGACAGCACCGTTAGCGCCGGTAAAAGCTCGTCGATGCACTTGCGTGTATGAGTGACATTTATACGAACGTTAGTAAGTACCTTCACAACTGTAACATCTTTATTCTGTGCTGCAACCGTGGTAACCACTATTGGCAAGATAAAAAGGACTTTATGACCCTTTTTATAGAGCATATAACCGTTTGCAGGGTAGATGGCATTGAACATGGAATTTAGAACGCCTATTTAGCTGAGCGGATAATTCTACGGGTTGATTTTGTACGCCCCATTGACTGTTTGTGATTGACTGATAGTCACAGGAGAATTAGGGGAGGAATTAGCTAATGGGTAGTAATGTTCTTACTTTGCTTGTTTTCATAAAGCCACAAAGATAATAAATGTAGAAGGCAATCGTTCGAAGAAATGAACTGGTTATTTTATTTATTTATTTATAGCGGATGAAAACTCCCCGTATAATCTTTTAGATACTGCCCGAGGCATGGACAAAGTTCTAAGTTTAAAAAAGATACCAGTTAGCCGGTCCAAGGGTGAGTTGCACAATGCACCAATTAACTACATATAACGACAACCGAACCATTTTCAGTTGTCAAGTCGCCGATTTGACCAATGGGCGGCAATTTCAGGGCTGGTTGTACCTGGTATGGTTTGGTTATTCATCGTTATAGTGAAATGGTGGGTGCACCTCAATCTAAAAGAAGTACCTATACATTTTTTAAAGGTTAGATACAATCCCCAAAGCACCCCTCTTTATTATTTGACAACTCTATTTTACGAGTGCAATGTCCCTAAAAGGTCAACAGAAAAAAGTCACAATACGAACACATAGTCGACTGTAAAAATAATCACGAGTTGAACCGTAACCAACACACATACAGACAAACTAACTTCAACAGTATTATCAACAAATACCTGACCGTGACTGTTTTGAACATGGCGAACAAAATGACTAGTGGAGATGTCATAATGCAAAATCTTCTAAGAAATTAGCGCACCAAAATGCAGGTGTTCTATTTTCAAAAATAAAATTATCAATCAACTAAGACCAATCTTTGACGGATTGGTTTTGGTTTGATAAGGAACCATAACGTCTCGTTAGTTGTAGTAACTGATCACGCTTTCCGTAAGTTGCTTGACGTAAAAGACGTTGCCTGTCTTTCCCTCCTTATGGTATCTCCGCTATATTTCTTTCCTCCGTGGTTTTCAACACGCTGACCGCGCTATTGTTTCACGCAGCTCTCTGAAACTTTGATGAAGGCCCCGTACGTGTGTATGAGAAATTCACGCCTGTTGCCGCCTGATACGAGAATAACTTTGGAAAGTATTGAAAATATCAACCGCAGTTGACGACAATAGGGATCGTATCACAACTTGGATTGGGGAATTAGTTTACTCATATAATTCCGGTGTTTCAACTCCAGTCCTGAGGACCCAAGCTTAAGCATTGTATTTTTAATATATTATGTAGATTATATGCTATAGTTTAATTTTAGAATTAGCCGTTAATCAAACGACGCCCGGCGTTTATACGTGTGTCGAATTCAATAACGATGGTTGAAATGAACAGTCAAAAGGCCCAGCTTTTTGATAGAATTAACTATTTCAACCAATTTTCTGCGACGTGTATAAATAGGTAACTATGATGACTTTTTACTGTACATGAAGGGTCTTTTTTCAGATGGATAATTATTAAACCACTTTTCCTGTATATGAATAAGCAGATACCATATTATAAAACTGGAGCAGACATCCCTACTAATATTGTAAATGCGAAAGTAACTCTGTCTGTCTGTTACGCTTTCACGTCTAAACGACTGAACTGATTTTAATAAAATTTGGTACAGAGATAGAGTTGACCTTTAGAAAGAACCTAGGATAGTTTTTATCACGGACTTTTGAAGAATTCTCTTTAAAACGCGATATAACCGAACTCTACGCGGGCGAAGTTGCGGGCGGAAGCTAGTACAAAATAAAAATCGTAACCCCATTCAGAGTAGGGTAGACACGTGTAACAGACAATTCGTGTTATCGGGGTTGATAACTAGCTGTTGGAATTCAGGCACTAACGCCTACCACGTAGTCTAGTGTTACTAAAATAACCAGCCAGAACCACAAATCGTTGTCCAGGAAACCAAAATTCATTGAACACTTCATAATACACGTGTGTTCATGATATTTTAACAACGTGTAGGAAGTTATATTACAACAAAATTATACAAAGAGAATTATTGACGACGAATATTATATTGATAACTGGATTGATATGATAGCAGTGATTTCACGCGCTGTCTGAGGGAACTACTATTCGGAAAATAATTATCGTATATGTTATTATTCTTACGTATTATCTGTGCATGTTTTCACACACACACTTTCGCTTTTATAGCTAGCTAGCTACTAATGATAAATTATTTTGCATTGCTTTTTAATAAAATATTAATATAAATAACTAAATAAGTACAAGTGTAAGAGTAAACTACGTACAAAGTAATTTCCATGTAATTTCAGTCTGTTTTTATTATGCCATAATCGGGATTGGCTGTGAAATGATATAGATCTGGCAATAATACCAAGGTTTGTATGGAATGGATATTATGTGACTTCGTTTGCTTCATACCCAAGGCCGAGCATAAAAATGTAAGTAATTTCAGACATACTTTGATTATGTTTTTCATGGATTTGGTGACACACATGTGAACTCTGAGTAAGTATGTAACTCTTTCTTTCTTTGATTAAAAAAATAATTCAGTGACTCATAATGTTTTGTCAAAAGAGAGAGAGAGTTGTTGCTGTTTGTCAAGAGATACTTCCTCAGTAAACAGGCTATCTAACAGGCATGTTTTAAAATCAGACCATCAGTTACTAAGGAGACACCATTCACCCAAACAAACCAACTCGTCAACTTTATCATATTCATCATCATCCTCCGAGCCTTTTTCCCAACTATGTTGGGGTCGGCTTCCAGTCTAACCGGATTCAGCTGAGTACCAGTGCTTTAAAAATAGAAGCAGTAGGACGTATTAGTAAGCCGCTACTTCCCCCGGGACACGAATGAAGCCGTGTTCAGAAGCTAGTTTACAAATAAAGCCGAAAAATACTACATAAAGGTCAATACAGAAAACAAAAATCTCCAGAGAAAACAGCCAGTATACCTGAACCCGATTTTCATTAGAGCTCATTAGTAAGTTCTAAGCTCATTAACTGGGTTCGTAACTTAGTTATAAATACACGAATTGTTTGATTAACTATGCTCCTAAGGGTTTGGAAGGCGTTTGGGAATTAATGTTACCTGTTTAGTTAGTAATATAGCTCAAGTCCCTTGAGAAGGTAATCTATAGCTAAACATTTATGGCCTTACTACAAAAACTTAAACCCCTGTTTTACACTTGTCTAAAAAACTTTTAAACGTCAGTCAAAACTTTTTTAGACAAGTGTAAAACAGGGGTTTAAGTTTTTGTAGTAAGGCCTGTGGCGGACTATTATATATTACTATTTTATATTTTATTAATTTTTCTCCGTCAAGATAGTCTGATATATTACAAATACTTTTTACAATCTTGCTGAAGCATTTTTATTAAATACAGTCCTATTCAGGCCTGCGTAGTACGCTTATGAGCATCTCGCTTAGATGCTACATTGGTGACCCCGACGTGATCTATTCAAACACAAGCGGTGAGCGATTTTACAAAAATGTCGGAGCCAGAAATTTTTTCCGACGCTGACAGTAAGTGCGAAGTATCGAAAGTCGGACTTCCAATGCGTTGTCCGCCCTTTTGTCCGGAAGAACCAGCTGTATGGTTCGCCCAAATAGAGGGCCAGTTTGTCCTAGGAAGAATAAGTAGCGATACGACAAAATTCTATACCGTGGTTACTCAACTAGAAACGAAGTACGCAATGCAGGTTAAAGACATTATCACAAAGCCGCCAGAGACAAATAAGTATGAAAAATTAAAAACTGAATTAATTAATCGTCTTTCTGCGTCACAGGAGAAGCGGATCCAGCAATTATTAATCCATGAGGAGCTAGGTGACCGCCGGCCTTCTCAGTTTCTACGGCATCTACAAAATTTAGCTGGACCCGCTGGTGCTTCGGATTTTGTGAAAAGTCTGTGGACTAACCGCTTGCCGCAAAATATACAGACAGTGATTGCTTCACAGATTGCCGACCTGCCGGTAGAAAAGCTAGCAGAGATTGCTGACCGGGTGTACGACATTGTACCATGCACCCCGCAAGTCGCTGCCACCTCTGCATCTACCAGCACCGCGCCGGACTTGGTCAAAGAAGTAAGCGAACTTACAAAACAAGTTGCCCGGCTGTCATCGCAAATGAACAGCAAGTGGAGAGGGCGCTCTCGCTCTCGCTCACAGTCTCGGCACAACCAAAGAAGGTATTATCGCGGTCGCTCTAATAACTCTAGGACTCCACAGCCACCACCGAACCACCCGCATTGCTACTACCACTACACCTTTGGAGACAAGGCAAACAAGTGTAGACAACCATGCACATTTACGTCGGAAAACGCAAAGGGCGGTCGCTAGTAGCGGCCAACGACTGCCCCTCTTCAACAGGCCGTTTGTTTGTAACCGACCGAAATACGAAAATGCAATTCCTGGTGGATACTGGCTCAGACTTGTGTGTTTTCCCTCGGTCGGTAGTAAAAACGCCGGTGAAACTGTCAAAATTCGATTTGGTTGCAGCTAATAATACGATGATACACACATACGGGCCAACACAGCTACGACTCAACTTGGGGCTCAGAAGGGACTTCACATGGAAGTTCACGGTAGCTGACGTTTCTCGACCGATTATAGGGGTCGACTTCCTAAGTTTTTATAATTTACTTGTCGACTGCCGAAATCAGAGATTGATAGATAACACTACGACACTATCGGTTCCAGGAGCCCATTGCAAGTCATCGGACGACATTGCATCCGTGAAGGCAGTAGTCGGTGATACAGATTACCATAAAATACTTCGTGAGTATCCAGAAATCACCCGACCACCAGGAACACATGTACTGGGTAAGCACAACACGGTGCACCACATAAGAACCACTCCAGGCCCACCGGTAGCAAGCAAACCTCGACGTCTCGATCCAGCTCGAACATTAATCGCCAAGAAGGAATTCGAAGAGATGCTAGCAAGTGGTGTGGCCAGACGGTCGGAGAGCGCCTGGTCCGCTCCTCTTCACCTGGTGAAGAAAAAAGACGACGGATGGAGACCATGTGGCGACTACAGGGCACTAAATGCTAGGACGATACCAGACAGGTATCCTATACGCCACATCCACGATTTCTCCTACCAGCTATCAGGGTGCACAGTATTCTCCACCATAGATCTTGTCAAAGCCTATAATCAGATAAGAACAAATCCAGACGACATTCCGAAGACTGCCATCACTACGCCTTTCGGTCTTTACGAGTTTCCATTTATGACCTTTGGTTTAAGGAACGCCGCTCAGACATTCCAAAGGTTCATCGATGAAGTGCTGCTCGGTTTAGAGTTTTGTTATGGGTATATCGACGATATCCTAGTATTTATGATGCTACAGGCCCATAAAGATTTAAAGGATTGTAAATCTCTGGGTATTCTTTAAACATCTTTGGCAGTCGTTACGGGTAGTTAGAAGCCAGTAAATCTGACAACCAGTCTTACCCAGGGATATTGGATTGCCGGGATTGAGGAGGTCAGAAAGATAGTCGCTCCTTGTAAAACACTATTACTCAGCTACGTCAGGTTAGACTGGGAGCCGACCCCACAATAGATGGGAAAAGGCTAGGCGGATTTCTGAACGAACACGATTATAGTGTTGTTAATGTAAATTCCTAAAGCACAACCTATTCTATGAAAAAGTTAGATATATAACAATTGTTTAAATTATAAATATCCCTTTGGGCCATCAATGCCCTATTTAAATCCTTCGGAATCTCTGCAATCTATGAAGTGGTCAGGCTCTTAAGCCGTGATTGAGCGAAGGCCTACCTCATTAATATTATCTGAAGCACCTTTATCAATAACTGATACTTCCAAATTATTAAACCGCTATCTATATACTATGACGTTGGTCAATTGACTGCAATACACACGAACTTGTGGATCATTAAGGTCACTGTTTTGAAGGTTTATATAAGTAACTTCTAGAGTGCACTACATATAACAATTAAGTTTACGTTATTATGTACCAAAAACTGTGTAATTAAATTACTATCATATCTCCGTCTCCTAGATATCATCAATTTCTGTGCTCTCTCTCGTAGAAATATGTAGGTTCAACCATCTTTCATCAAAACAAATGATGTCCTCCTAGCCGATTATCGGCTACGGCGGCTGTTCTCATGTAAGAAGATTAGCCAACTACGCAGGACATATTATAGTGCACGAGCATTTGCGCAGACACAGGTGCACTCCCTATTCCTTCACTCTCATAACCCGATGGGACGGCAATCCGACACGACCGGAAAGAGATCAGGCGCAGGACTGACATTTACGTGCTCTCCGATGCACGGGTGTATCAATCACCAGCTTCCAGGCTCCGGGCTGCTTTGTGAAAGTCTTCTAAAACCCACAAAGCGATTTCGGCCCGACTCGGGAATCGAACCCAAGACCTCGTGCCGCACTTGCGACAGCTAGACCAACGAGGTAGTTGCTGCCAAAACAAATATGTATATTGTTAACACATCCATTTCCGTTCCTCCGAGCCTTTTTCCCAACTATGTTGGGGTCGGCTTCCAGTCATACATACCTATACATTTGTTCTATAAATTACTCAACTGAAAAATGCTGCATATAATAGTGTAAATATTTTTATTTAACCATATAATTGTCACAGAACTTTCCTCGTTAAGACTTTGATAGTAAAAAAGTTTTTCTCATAATCTGTTGTCCCAAGCTGGTGTTTTTACGTCAACGGAGTCTAGACTGTTTACAAAATTCTGTCGAGAGGTTTTATTTATTTTGTTTATATTTATAAAATACTGTAGATAAATTCTTAAGACATTCGTTGGTGAAATATTTGTTACAGGGTGACCTTAGAAAACCTAAATTACTAATTTTTAAATTAAAATAAGTTACTCAATCGGAATCGCATAGAACTAAGGCCCATACACAGAACAACTGACAAACTCAAATGTATATAATACACTTATTTCTAATTCAATGTTATCCTTACTAATATTATAAATCGGAAAGTGAGTTTGTTTGTTTGTTTGTTTGTTTGTTCCGCTTTCACGCCGTAACTACTGAACCGATTGCTTTGAAATTTTGCAGACGTAAAGTCAGAAGTCCGGATTAAATAATAGGGTACTTTTTATCCCGAAAAAATAGATATTCCCGAGGGAAAACAAAAATATTGTTTGCTTGATGGATGGATTGTAGATGGCGCTGTGTGTCGTTTAAAACAAGGTATAGTTCGGCCATTCAGAGAATGCGTTCCTGACACGTCGCGATTGAACTGACGACGTAACTTTGCAATGGCGTTGCAGTTACGATAAAAATATTTTTGCTGGTTGTTTACCGTTTTAACAATTGAGGAGCATTAAAACAACATTATTATATCAATAATCAATGAATGTTATAATTTTGTGCCAAACTGAGTGTCAAATAACTTGGTAAACAATATTTTTCTAAATCTATACTGCGCTATTACAAGGTTATGTCAGCGGTTTATATTTTGTAGTGCTGTGCTAAAAATAACAGGCAAGTATCGTAATCTGTTCTTATACAGTTATAATATAAAATAATACGTTTTGATTTTCTTTTTAAGAATTGGAAAATAATGGACTATAAGACTTAATTATAACATTTATGAAATATAAAAATAAAACTATGACCAAACCGCATTTTTATACTTAGATTAAAAATGGTAACCCCAAATGGCGTTATGGGCCGCCATTTTGTGACGCTAAAACAGTCGTCCGTTGTCGTTTCGTGCGCATAGACCACGTTTTTCAAGTGTTTTCGATCTGTTTTTATTTGATTACCCGGCTTTTGTTAGACCGAGATATCAGGATTGATTCTGTTATTGATAATAATATAATTATACATGTAGGCGAAGATGATGATGAAGACACCACCTCCTCAAGCAAATCGGAGTCTGATTAATATTCTGTTCGCACATTCAATTCAATGTACTTGTAACAAAGAATAAATAAAACAATTTTATTATATGAATATTACCTTTTTTTGGTTTCCACTTAAATAACTAAAATATAAAACAAATGATTCCGCCAATTTAAAACGAAAATAATCTTAAAATAATGCGGCGGTTCATTTTGAAGGAACGGTAACGAACTCAGTGTTATGTTGTGCCCATCACTAGTCGTGACTAACTGATAGGTGTCAGGAACGCATTCTCTGAACGGCCGAAGTATAATATATTGCAAACGAATATAAACATGTAAATTTAGAAGCTAAATGATACGATAATGAATCCCCGAAAATGAGGAATTCCCGAGGGATGATGTACAATTTGTTTAATCGTCTAAACTGTTTTTTTTTACATCTACTTATATATTGCAAACGAATATGAACATATAAATTTAGAAGCTAAATGATACGATAATGAATCCTCCAAAATGAGGAATTCCCGAGGGATGACGTACAATTTGTTTTATCGTCTTAACTGTTCTTTTTACATCTACTTATCCTGAAATAACTATAATTCAACGAATTACTAATTGGTATAAGTATTAGTTAAGTTATTTAGTTCTTGAGGTATGCGATAGATGGCGCTGGGTGTTTTTAAAACGTGGTAACGATGTGTTTTTAAAATACGTAAGAAGTGCAATGGTATCTCGCGCTTTAACCTGTAGCTCATTGTTCAATCGCGAGCTTCCCGATAGCTCGATAGATGGCGTTGTGCTTTTCTGCATCGCGGTGTTAAGGTTCGCCGCGAATAAAGCTTGGGTTTCCTAGGAAAGCAGTGCCGTCATATAGCGACCGTCATATTACGGACGCAAATAGACGGTCGTCTTTACGGTGATGACATGTGGAAAGTTCCACGGCCGTTTTAACACACCGTCATAAACTTTTTGTTAGTTGTATCATACTTACTAACCTGTTTTATTTAATATTTCTCAAATTTCACGACACCAATTCTGTTTTAGTTGACTTTTTCTATAATCTTTACTTTTTATATTATATATTGCTTCGTGGTTACGAACGAAATCTATTAAAATTTCGTCGACCTCGCTGCTCCAAGAGTTGTAACAAATTTTTGACGTTGTTCCGAAAAAAAAAACACAAATACGTATTAAAAAAGTTTCACCGCTTTCAATAAAACGTTCACCAAACTATCTGACACCGTCAAGACGGCCGTCATGCAAATGGCGGCACCGCTTTTTGAAGTTACGGCGTCAGTTACCGCTCTCTAGGAAACCGCCCCATTTTGTTTACATAGACAACGTTCTGGTGACGTCATTCACCGCTGTATTACGGCCGCTATATGACGGCACCGCTTTCCTAGGAAACCAAAGCTTTAGTCTTAAGGTGTTTTGAAATCAGTGGGGCCCAGTAGGGCCAGGGCCAGCCGGGGCTGCGGGTTGTTCGAAAGAGATACCGCGGCCCTGGTATATAAAAGGCCTAGAACGGAACACGACGATTTTAGTCGGTAAGAGTCTGACACTCCCTCACCGCTGCTAACCCAATTCCAACAGACCTCCCATTTCAATTTAAAAGACTACAATTTCCTATAAGGGTTTCATTTGCAATGACCATTAATAAAGCACAAGGCCAAACTCTAAGGGTTGCTGGAGTACACTTAGAAAAACATTGTTTTTCGCATGGTCAGCTCTATGTAGCGTGTTCCTGGGTTTCCAGTGCCCAAAATCTGCATGTTTTTGCTCCACAAGGGAAAATATATAATATAGTGTACCATTCAGTTTTGGTTTAACAACTAATCGTATCCAGCGTTACATCGCGCTTCTTAGATTTTTCCGTGGGAATGAGAAGTTTTCTTATAGTTGTGATTTATACCGCAATATAACCGAATTCCACGCGGGCGAAGCCGCGGGCGGAAAGCTAGTATTATAATAAAGCTAGAGTATTTAATTCATGTCAAGACCATCTTGACTATAGTAAGTTGAAAATCCTTATCATTTACCTCGCGGTGAGAGGTTTTATGAATTTTCACGATTATTGTTATCTTAATTAAGTATTTGAAACACCTTCGTATTAAATGTTATCTTCGCAACCATCCACCATTAAAAAGAGCACTCTCTAAGTATCTTGTGGACTTCAAGATAAAGTTTTCTTAACTTCTATTAAGTAACTGGTCACAGATATATTTTCTCTGGTAATTAGGCAGGATGCATCACGGCATAAATTAAAAACACGGCAAGGCAAGGTAATAAAACCGTTTTAAAGGATGCCTAAATATCAAATTGCCCTTCCACACTCCAGCTTAGAGGGTAAAGTAAACGATCGTAATTCATAACTTTACTCATTAAACCCAAATCATTTCACTTTGCAGGAGCAGAATTGGAAATCCTCCCAAACCTAATTACCTACCTACGCAAATACAATGATAGGTAACACTTATTCCCTCCTATCAAAAAGGTTATTACCACGCTAAGTCTGTAAATAAACTACAAGTACCTATAAATAACGCGTTATTCCCTAAAGAATAGATTAACAAAAATAACCTGCGCAGAGGATTAGCAAATAATATGAAGTATCGGAAAAACAAAGTTCCTTACACCTTTCAATTGTTTTTCAAGTGTTTCATTGACAAAGTAAATAGTACTCTAGGGCTTATCTACTACCTTTGTAGGATTTATATACAGATTGATAGTAGCTTTGCCTCAGAAGGGCGCTGGTTTTAACTAAAATTGCAAGTCATTTCAAAAATGTATTTTTCTGTCATATTTGTTGGCTTATTCCTGGGAACATATGGTAAGTTGATTTCAATATACCTATTTGTTTTTTTTTAATTTGTTACAAATTAAGCCTATTTATTGTATGACGTTTAACAGATGTATTCTACGGTCAGGAGATCTCCTAACCATATGAAACTTTGATTTTATGTAAAGATGACAATTATACAGTAAAGTTCCATTCAAGTATATTCATTAGTTATTATGTGTAAAGTAACAAACATCAACAGAATTTCACTTTCATAAATAGTCTGAAATGTCGAGTATTATAGAAGCAAACGACTCGAAAGCGACTTTAATTTCTGATAGTCATAATTCCAAAAACTCGTTATAGTCAGCTACATTTTGCATTCCAACTAATTATTGGAAATACATGATTAATGTTCAAAAATACATATTCACACCTGAATAATTGAATTCGTAGAATTTTAAGTTATAATTATGATTTGCATGAAACTTACAATTTAATTAAAATTCAATGAGGATTTCAAAGAATGCAATCACGCGTAGGTAGATATTACTGAATTCAATATACATAAAACAGTCATTACGTATATCTTATTTTTAGTTTACGCGTGAATAAATAAAAGGAACAACAAAAATAAAATCTTTTTTCAAAGAATGTTTAATTTTATATATGTATTTTTTTATCGTGAAAAAACATTGTACAATAACCACCGACCTTTACCAGTTTCCATTATATTCAGAGAATCAGAAAGATGAAAGCTTCGAATTGAATTAAATAATTGAAAATATATTTTTGTAATAATTGAATTTTCCTGCATTCTGGAAAATCGTGACAACTCCAGTGTGAAAAATCAGGATCCATAGATCATTGCACGAATTTTTAATGTCAATTGCATGTGGCTTTACTACGCTTATAATTTCAAAAAAATGTAATACATTAATATGTTTATTCAGAAAAAAAATCTCAATTTTTATTTATCACACAATTTGCCTAACTTAATGGGTTCGATGGCATTATATACGACACTAATTTCTTTAATCTAAGTGCTTAAAACTTTAAGCAACTTTTAGATAGCCTGCTACTTACTAAGTAAATCCAAATTGTTATTGATGAGTTGAGCTAATAAGTCTAAGATAAGCTTATTACTTATTTGTTACTTTAGAAAGAAAGCCTAAGTTCTGATACATTTTATTTATCAGTCTCCATTTGAAGCCAACGTAATTATAGTTTATTACTCTTTTCTCAATTAATTTTCTAAGATCATAATATCTTAGTGTGGGTTTATTTTAAACTAAACGACTGCATTACCCATGTATCAAATTATTTTAAAGATCACTAAGAAAAATGCACGATAATAGAATCCTCTTATAACTGTACTTTTCCACTATCCAATACGTAAATTATTCATCATTCCTCTGGCCACTTACTACCCATTACTGGTGTTCGGCGCAGTTTTATTTTCTTCTTCCAAGCCTTCCTGTTTCACATCATTTCAATAGTGCACTCTTTGCACCCAAATGAGTTTTTCACACAATCCATCTTATCGTTTCTTAGGTTGTCCTCTTCCTCTCAATCCATCCATATTCATACTCAAAACTTTCCTCATAACGTGATCCTTTATTAAAGTTCTTTCTACGCAGAATACTTCCAGAACATTCCAAACCACTCTTCTTATAGGTGCATTCCTCCAAGCGCCCGTGCTACCACCTCCAGCATTTCAGTATGAGGTACCCTACGAACTGCCAGGAGTGCTGGTGATGCCAGACCCTCGTATTGTCGGAGGAGTGGCCGCACCTGAAGGCAGGGTCCCTTACCAGGCGTCGTTGAGGTCGCTGTTCAATGCTCACTTCTGTGGTGGATCTGTGCTGAATAATAGATGGGTGTTGACAGCTGCACATTGTACTATTGGGTAAGTTTAATTAGAATTTAAGAAAGATTTCTATAAGGTACAGTTCGCCACTAAACTTTCCAAAGCATCCTTCGCAAAGCAAAAGACAAACATGCTCAAAATTGGGTACAAAAGACCTTAATGCTATTCTCTTAAATGCAAAAACTATGAATTATTTTTATGTGACAATTACTTAGGGGAAATTTAGGACTTAAGATATTTTGTAATTTTGATTGTGTTCATTGCCTTTTCTACTGACTATCCCAGACTATCCCTTTACAAAGCTTTACTGTGTCATTTCTCACAAACACAAAACTACCTAATCAAAGCACTACCTAAACTCCCCTTCTCTTCACAGCCAATCAAAGCACTCCATGACCGTCACAGTAGGGACCAACAGCCGAATAGACCGTGGTCTCACCTACTCAGTAGACCGGATCATCATCCACGAGCTTTATGACAGCTCGGCTATAAAGAATGACGTGAGCCTCGTCAGGGTCAGCCGGGAGATGCAGTTCAGTGACCTGGTGCAGCCCATACAACTGCCAGAGACGAACACTGATGAAGGAGTGGAAATGATGCTGAGTGGGTGGGGGAGACTTTCTGTGAGTATGGGAATGCTCATATTGGTTGATTAGACTGGTAATTTTAGCAGTAAATTGGTTTGGGTGTTATTTTTTTTTCCGTTTGTATAAATGTCTTGAAAAGAAACAACCAAAAGGCTTTAACTTTTGCCCTAAACAAAGTTAATGGCCTAAACCTAAAGAAAGTTAAGGCCGGTTCTTTTAAGACCACATTTTCTATGAACGTGGGGCTGGTCTGCCTATGTTTATGCTATGCTTTGACAGGACGTAAATAATATTCAAAAGCAGGCAAAGACTAGATAAAACCTGCAGCATTTATTTTAAATTAAAAAAGTTTGCAGGCAATCATTTCTCTCATTGTTTTAAATACTTAAAACTGGAAACACTACCTACATATATAATAAATCTATCAAAAGCCACCAAATGGATATAAATACGTAAGTTACGAAAATAAACAAACCTTATATCTCATGCAAACGGAAGACTTATTTATTAACACTCGAGTCTTCAGGGAAATTAACCGTTTGACATTTATTTCCCTTTAATCCGACGCGAGATTCGAGCCGACAACGTGTAAATTAATATTTTTTTGAAGAGAATTATATTCGTATAATATGATGATGTGATTCGAAGCAAAAGCCTTTGCATTTTCAGCATATTTTAATTTTTATGTTTTCATTTCATTTAATTGGTCTAAAAATGCACATGAAAATAAGTGTGATAATTTTGCTTTCTTTTTCTACTATTAATTAATTTTCGTTACGAGATTTATATCTATTTCTAAAAATGTACGTTAGTCTAGTAGTTTGATGTCCCTAATAATTGATGTAAAATGTCATTATTCCACTGAATGCTACTGTAATCAACCACCTTCAAACCTTCTAAGAAGAATTAACTTTTAAAAATCCATTACCTCTAGTGTTGCATAGGTGGTGAAAATCTCTTACCATGAGACGAAAAAAATAAGAAAGAAAGGTTGAACCTCAAAGGTTCATCCAAAGTTAAAATAACATCAACAACAAGAACCCTTTGACGTCCCAAAAAAACACACACATAGCCTTAATTTTGGTTTCTTTTTCAACAATATTGCGTAGTTACAGAGAGGGTCAGCCCTTTGCACTATTATTATTCTCACCACATTCGTTGGGTTCTCTAATTGTGTCATTAGTGATCCGTGGCACCCCTTGACTTGGTAGGGCTGTCGGATACTCAGACATCATTATACGGCTAGTGAACAGATTTTCTACCTTTATTTTTATGAAGATATCTATGTCAATCACTTTTATATCATATTTTAAAAAGTTAAATTCATAAAATCCTTTATCTAGCTGTAGTTTTAGAAATTCAAAAACTTCCAAGATTAAAACATTGTTTATAATCTTAAGAAAGTTTTACGTTTTTAATATTTAAGTCTGGTTAAAAAGAAAACAATCTTTTGATTTCAAAAAAGGTTCTCAGTTTGACGTGTATTTACCTATGTATATCGTAAGTACATATTGCTGAACCGATTTTTATGTGGTTTTCAGCATAGTATTTAGTGTCAGGCTTAGGAAATTTTAGGTACATTATTGAAGTTGGTTTTTTGTTGTTGTAAAACAAGTGTTTTAAGCTCTAAAAATCATCCAGGTATCCATTATTTCTGCCGAGTTTTATGCGATATTCCTTACCCTGGCAACCCTAACTTTAGCTTATGGTGCAAAAACCTACCAGGCACCTTCTGCTACTTCACCATTAGAGGGTCATTACTGTTTATCTATTTTGTTACTTCTTTAAGTACTATTTGAGGAAAAAAGTTCTTGTATCCAAGGGCGTTAGAAGTACCAGTAATATTTTCAATGTTACGTTTCATCAGTATTTCATCTATTCCTATATTTTTTTAACTGTCTGAAAATTGCTTATATACTATTTTGTCTGGTGATTTACTAAGGAATGGCATTTATTTACTTAACTTTCATATTATTAATGGCACTATCAGTAACTACTTAGAAATAGCAGTAATAAGTATTTGCCTAGAGTCAATTAGTAGTTCTAGGCCTACCTTTACAAAAGCTTGACTTTACTATATTATTGACTTAACCTTACCTTTTTTTAACACATGCAAAACTAGCTGTTTCCCGCAATTCCATCCGGGTCTTGACACAACTAAAAGCAAAGTTTAACTAAGTCTCAAAGACCAGTTCTCCATGTTATGACCAACTACCTCACTCTTCCATAAAAATAATTTCGAATTCCTCCATCTTCCAGTACCCCGGGACCCTTCCAATCCAGTTGCAGATGATCAACGTGACGTCTCTCAGCGTGGAACATTGTCAGAGCATCTACAAGAGAATCAACCCTGTCTTCAACACGCAGATCTGTTCTCTTACTAAGACTGGTGAAGGAGCTTGTCATGTGAGTGTTTTCTTATAAACCAACTTATGTATAGTTATCGGCACCAATCTTGAGCGCTGACCTTCATCTGCGCAGAAGTGATTTATTAGCAAAGAACCAATCCCGAGTGACGGCTATGACGCGATGCACTGCGGGCCAATCACCGCTATACAACGCCCCCGCGCCTTACTTCAAACCACAAAAGGGACCCAATAAATTACTCCTGCGCAGCATCCAATCCTATTTTACCAGTGTCCCTAGAAAAGCACTTCTTGTGCTTGGATGGGTTTAAAAGTCCTCTGTCCTTCTTCTGGTTCCAAGCTGCATCCCCAACAATTTTTCCACCAAGCTTTCCGTCTGCTAAGAGGTAACTATCGAACAAAAAACTGTACCTGTTTAGCTTTTTATATAGATTTCCGTATTTTTGATCCGGGTATCAGCTTGAACAACAGTTTTCCGTGTGCACACCTAATGACGCAACATCCGAATGTTGTGTTGTTCTCAATCAAGGACGGAAGTTGTATTTCTTTCACTGTTTTCCTCGATCTTCTGTAGTTGGTTGTTTGTACTCGTCACGTCATACATGGTGTTCCCTTTTTTGATTAGTTCCTCGCACACATCACGCCTCTTTAAGGTCATTCACACGCGGCACCGATTGGCTCTACTCTATGTTCATAATTGTAACGTAAAACTATTTGCTTTTGATCTATCGACGACTAAACAAATGAAAATCTATACTAACTTGAAGTTCCAGCGATACCTACCAATTATCCTGAACCTATACCTATCAATGTGAAGCTTAGGAGTTGGTTTTCTCAAGAACCACGATCCGATGTTAGAAAACCTATTTACTGAGAGTGACTACAGGCAAAAAGAAATGGCTTCCTGAGTTAATTCCCACGGGACACTTCTGAAAATGTTGACAGGAGCTGCTAATACATAATAATCATCATCCTCCTTTCCCAGGGTGACTCCGGAGGTCCTCTGGTGGTAGACAACAGCGTTGTAGGCATCGTATCCTGGGGCATGCCGTGTGCTCGAGGCTACCCTGACGTCTATACCCGGGTCTACTCCTTCAGAGACTGGATCCTCGAGAGAATTGAAGAAAAGCCTGACCTGTATTGAAATAAATTCATTAGGCACGGCCATTATTGTTAATCTTTGTATTGTACTCGAATGTTTTGTGACAGATTTAGGAAGAAGAAATAAAGAGGGAAATCAAATACTTATTTCTAAATACCTATTGAAAGTGGTTTTATTTCTTAAATTTACAAACCACCTAGCAAGTGGTACCTAATTGGCACTGAAACGCATAAGCGTAAGCTGAAATGAAATGATTACAAAGCTACAGTTGTATGTATTACCATTATTCTATGATCTAACATTTCCTTGTACTCAGAATAACCCAAACGCTTCAGACTATCGGCCGACTAAAAAGTTGCAGTGCGCACCGCTAGAGTACCCCTACCCAAAGGCTCATTTTTTTATCGATGGCAAAAATTCATCACATGACCCCGCTGTGGGTTAGCAGCGGTGAGGGAGTGTCAGACTTCTATTGATTAGAAATCATCAATCATCAATCATCATCAATCATCGTGTTCCGTCGTAGGCCTTTACCGCCGTAACTTACCTAAAGCCCCTAACCTGGATAGTATGTATAAATATGCTAATGAACCTCTTTTAAGTGGTCTAAAGTTAATCAAACTGGCCTTCACAAGTGCAGCTAAACCTCCCACGTGTAAGCAATGTATGTCTTACATAAGCGAAGACCACGTGGTTCTCCCGCGTGCCCGACTTGTGTTTGAGTTAATTAATTAATTAACAAACACCGGGTACTGGTAATAATCAGGTGATTACTTGTGGTAAACATCGCATGATTAAAAGCTTCTTAGATGTAGGAAGGAAGCCGTGTTTAACTTTACTATTAAATCGGGGTTGTGAAATGTTTTTATTTATGTTGATAGGTCATTCATCCTCATCCTCCGAGCCTTTTTTCCAACTACGTTGGGGTCTGCTTCCAGTCTAACCGGATGCAGCTGAGTACCAGTGCTTTGCTGTGAGTTACAAGGAGCGACTGCTCTATCTGACCCCTCAAGCCAGTTACCCAGGCAACCCAATACCTCTTGGTTTGACTGGTGTCAGACTTACTGTCTTCTGACTACTCGTAACGGCTGCCAAGGATGTTCAATGAAAACCGAGACCTACAGTTTAACGTGCCATCCGAAACACAGGCGTCTAAGATATCCTTAGAAAGTACATACAAACTTAGAAAAGTTGCATTGGTACCTACTTGCCTGACCTGGAATCGAACCCGCGCCCTCATACTTGATAAGTGCCTGATGTATATTAAAGTATTTTCTTCTTTAGACACATATGTATATAATTTTAAGTCGTTAGGCTATTTGTAACATGACGTTTTTAGACTTGTAAGGTTTACTCATTTAAATAGCTTATGTAAGAGCCTAACTTACAATTTTGCAAATGTAAAACACCCTCGTAAGTCGTTTATAGAAATTTCTTTAAACTTCTTACCACATACGGAAGTTACGCAATTTTAACCGAAGTGACTTTCAATGTAAAGTCGAGGTAACAATTACAAAGTCTAACTTATTATATTGTTTACTTACGGTGGTTAAGCAACAATACATAGAATAATTAATTTTAACCCAACAATATGAAGTAAACCCCTAAAGTACGTCAAAACAGTAATAGCTTTACCCTCATAACCTTGGCCGAGTTTTCGGGGTTTGTGTACAGTCAGCCGAAAATATTGTTGAACACTGAAAATCACAAAGTGACGTCATGTGTATTATTCTTTTTTATTTTAAGAGACTATACAAACCTGTGACAATACAATAATTTGCAAACTATCACATTATTGCTGGTTATTACTAAGTGACGGTAACTTTTCCAGTTCCAATGAAATGTTACATCTATGTATTTGCACATAAGACAGATACACGATTAATTTTATAAAACTGAAATCTACTGAAACTACAATTGAATAAGATCACTACAAACGCCACCTTTTCTAGCGACTATCCTCAGACATATCTACCAGGCCATCATATCCCTAAAGTAGCAAACTTTTTGAGTAGTCTCACAAAACTTGACAAAGTCCTTCAACTTATGTGCCCCACTGTACTTTAATACGGAAACACAACTATCATACATGAGACGCATTACGTGAATGACGTGTGTATTCGAGGCAGCCTCTGTGCCTCCTAAGAGGGTTTCTTCTGCCTTTATTTATAAGGCAAGGCAAGTCAAGGTCGTAGCTAAAAGGCTCTTTGATGTTTCTTAGCCAATTAAACCAATGAGGTATTGAAGCTTAGAAGATGCTTTAATGTATGTTTATGTTTCCCTATTATGTATTGTTTGTCGATTTTCTTGTTGTTTGTTTTATTTATGTGCGTTGTATATTTAGAGCAAATTAACCGGCTTCCCAAAGGTAGGGGAGAGGTTCTCAATTCGGATGTTTTATTTAATATTTTTTGTCAGTTCGCGGCCGAAAAACGCCCATTTGATCTGCCCATACTCACCACGCTGGACTTGCGTGTTGATGAGCGCAATGTGGGTTACTTTAAGCTACAAACACCATAATAATACATAGGTACATGTATCTTAGGGGCTTTGCATAACACATTTTTTAACCCGCTTTTATCCTAAAATGCAGTTTGTTATTATTTGTATCGTGACACACGAGCATTAACAGTGCGTTAAAAAACCCTTAAAGTAAAAACCACATATATTTTGTAGACACTATTGCACAGAAAAGCTCGCCATTTTCCTGTTAAAACATAAATTCACGGAACCTATTTATAGAATTCTCTGAATCTATTAAAGTTTTGCACCGCTCGAGATCTCATTTCTACAATGTTTGAAAGACTTGAGCTTTGAACTTTGCACCAACAGTCGTTTTCTTTTATTTATTTTCAGCACCTATGTAATCGCTTTCTCTCTGGAATCGTCACGAACTATCCACATGCTGTACGAAAATAGTTCATCAAAAAGATTGTACCTTGTCCAATTCTGGACCATCATCCGCGCGTGTTTTCTATACTTGTTTTTACACCTTTAGTAGGTAATTAACGAATACAAAAGGTTACAAAGTACGAACAATTTAATTTTTACTTTTACAGAACCTCTCGTTTATCTAAAAATATTTCAGCTTCTAAAATGTGTTATACCAATTGCGCATTCGTCATCGTCTTTTCAACCATTTCGATGGCTGGATAAATAAAGGCCACCCCTAAGGTCCCCCATATTTCTCAATCTTCAGCAAAATACCTTCACTACTTCCCAGCACACTAACTGAACCATAATTGTCTACCAAAACTGTTATAACTCTTAACAATAAAATACAATTAAATTACCTAGTACAGCAGAAAAAACGAGTAAAACAATAACAATTCCCTATAAACTATTAGTCAAATGAAAAATAATATAATTTAATTTAAAACAACAACAATTGTCAACGGTACTTTGGAAAATTGCAAAAGTCCGTATCGGAAAAATGGAAATCGCAGGCCATAAAGCTTTGTAACCTATAGCACAGATTATATAATAGTTACTACGTAACAGATAAATCACTCCATACAAAAAAGTCCATACCTACTGTTATAAGCACCTACAAGTTCCCCAACTACCTACAAATTCCTAGTTGCGTTATAAAATGAACCTTAAAAGCTCGAGCGCTTGATTGTTATTCCAATGCGATAGCGCACAGTTCAGTGACCGCAACCGTGCCGTGGCCGTGCTTAGGGTTGCTTCTTACAATTTATTAATATTTAAGTAGGAAAACAAAGTTACGCTTATTTTAAGATAGCCTTTTTTAAAACTGAGTTTTTAAATAAAAAGTAATATCAAGAATATTTTTCTTTAGTTAACTATTGTATTGCCTACTAAAATGGAGTATGGGTACATAATACTAAATATTACCTAATACGTAAGCATAGGTAAGTACTTAAGTAAAGCTTTCGTCAAATTCAAAGCGGTTTCCAACTATTTTTCGAACACAAGTGCCATACCCCATATGGTACAACTTAAGGCGGCGAACCGTCCCGCATTCTGCGGGACCGTCCCGCAATGCTTGACGAAATCCCGTTTTGAAATTATTAGTAAAATAGTCCCGCAAAACGTGGTATGCGTCCCGCATGTCTCGCATCCCTATTTTTCTACCACGCTTCTACACAACACCCACCTGCGCGCACGCTCAACAGTGCAGGAACACAGATTACCTATAATTATAATCTCGTTCTCTTTATTTCTACTGAACTCGTGAGGCCTAATGATTTTGAAAATAAGACATTAGTGCACGCTGTGTCACGATATTGATAGGTTAAATTATAGCTTTTTGCTTACGGTTTTTATTTTATCAGTTCCGTCCGATCATTTTTCAATGCCCCCCCCCCCCCTTTTCACGAAAGGTTAAGTCCCGCATTCAGTTTTCGGAAAGTTGGCCACCTTAGTACAACTCCGTCGAGTGTTGATACATACCTAAAATTGGTTTCTGCGTAGCGACACGCGTAATGTTCCGAGTCGTCACTAAGTTGGACCAGAACTATACCTACTTACACTCGAGATGTGTTCTGAGCTCCGGGGCTGCGGGTTGTTCGAAAGAGATACCGCGGCCCTGGTACATAAAAGGCCTATGAAGGAACACGACGGTTTTTAGTCAGTAAAAGTCTGACACTCCCTCACCGCTGCTAACCCACAGCGGGAGGGGTCATTTGATGATTTTTGACGTCGGAAAAAAAAAAAAGATATGTATGTTGTCACAATACAGTTCATATAACTAAGTAGGTATCTAAAGTAAAATAAGTACCTAATGATCTCTGTTGTTAAAATCATAAAGTAGATAAGTATTAATTTATTTTAAAAAAAATAGAATTACTAGATAAATTCATACATATAAAATGTTTCTAAATCTTACAATAGTCGCATATAAACCAACACAACTAAAAATAATCCATCAGTTTGTGAGGTAGCTTAAAAAACCTAATAAAAACCAACAGCATAACATGCCACGAAATAAAAATAATAATATTAGAGCGCGCGCGGCGCGTGTGACTGTTGTGCGCCCTGAGCCGCGTGGGGCTACCGGTAACCCAGCGAGCGGTAGGCATTTATCGCGCGCAAGTACGTCGAGTGACAGAGGCCTGCCTATAGCAATAAACCCGTTCTGCTCGTTTAAACGGTCAATTTCACCAACTGTCGTTTACGTAATCGACCGGTTAAACGACGCATTTTCTTTAGCGTGGAGTGGGAAATTGTGTTAGACCTAACCTTGTCGAACATTGCTTTTGTTATAATTAAATAAAAACCGTTATAGGAACATAAGTTCCAAATATATAGTTCCAAATTACAATTACTTTATTTTTTTATCTTATATAATGAAACTGTATGTTTGTTTGCTTAATCACTGTCATCTCAGAAACTACTGGCCCTATTTGAATTATTGATTTCAGTGTTCTATAAAATATAATCATTTCCCACATGACACGAATAGAAACGCTGGCGAGAAGTTAGTTGATGATAAACAGCAGTTTTGTTTAACCGGGCGTTTATTTTAATGGTATAACTGGCTCTTAATCGTTGTAAACTCCGATTACACTCTGGCATGTGAACCTTTCACGCCGCCTGTTGAATGCAAAACTATTCAGTGTTACAAAGTAGGAATTTTTAATACTTGATCACCGGTATTATACTTTGTATACTTTGACGGTACCAAAACAGGAGCTTTATTTAAAATTGGACAGTGGGATATTATTCTATACTTCCTTATAAATAAACTTTATATAGATCAAAAAGAATATAACCTATTTTCAAATATCTCTAAAGTGTTGCCAATTAGAAAAAAATCAACCTTAGAATATTACAGAACATTTCATGAACCTAACTTTGCAAGTTAAAGACACACTTAGCTAAAGACACCGATCTTCTAAAGAGGTTTTAAACTAAGTTACAAGTTACTGGCCACAAATTAACTGCAGCACTTGTAAAAGACAATTGGTGTCGTGCGGAGGGGAAGGGGTGTTGTCATAACCATGGAGAACATACTTAATGACTAGCGGAGATGTCATAACGCGTAAAATCTCCTAAGAAAGTAGCGCGCAAAATGCGGGTGTTCGGGGGACGAGAAACGTTACTAGCTCCGCCCTTACACGCATTCAATGGAACGCGCCCAAAACCCATGTTTCAAAGATTGGTTTTCATTTGACAAGGAGCCCGAACGCCTCGTTAGATCTATTAACAACCGTACGCTACTTGACCTATAAGAAGAAGTCTGAACTATCTTCCTTAGGGCATCTCCGCTATCTTTCCTACCTCCGTGATCGAAACCCTCAGTCGTAAGCGACTCACTGACCCCGGGGTTTAGATCAATGACGAAACATCAGCTTAGCTCCACGGATTTAGAGTAGGGCTACCATATTTTAGGGTTAAGAAGGTTTGGAAGGAAAATTAATACCATCTGTCTAGCCCAGTTAGTCGAGGTCAGCTTCATATGTTTTAGCAGACTGTGAAAGAGGTATCCTGAAAATGTTCTTTTTAAGTAATTTGTTACATAAAAATGGAAAATGCTAAATCCTGTTGCCAAACATCTGTTGGGGTCGGCTTTATTTTACATGGAGGTACTGCCTATCTGACCTGCTCATCCGATTTTACCCGGGCAACCCTTACCCCTTGTTAAGTCTGGTTGTCAGACTTTCTGGCTTCTGACCAGTAACGACTGCGAAAAATAATATCAAATACATAATTACCAACCATGATCGCTTTTTGACCTTATAAGTTAATCTAAAATCACAGGAAAAATCTTACAAACACCAAACTTTTGGTTACCAGCTACATAGTATAGCCACATAGTATAACCAGCTGCAAGGAACTCCCGAACCATTGCAACACCGACTCACTATTCGCTATACCCTCGCTTCTAGTTATATCCTTGCAACGCTTACATAAAATTCAGTGTTGATCCAGCGAAATTGGAAAATTCTCTTCATATAGGTACGAAACTTGTGAGGTAAACTCGACTGAATATTCCTGTTTTTGGTACAGTTTTTGGTATTTATGTAATGTAGTTTAGTTTACTGTTATTTTCATTCTCGTAGCTTGGTAAATTGAAATATTAACTCAAGTTCATTTGTTTGTTTGTTGGCCTGATGTTTAAGAATAGTTTAAATTGAGAGTCAATGCGGTCCTTGTACGTGAAGGGCTCAAGAAAAGATATGGTGGCTCTTGAACGCCTCTGTAAGTAAAAAAAAATAACTTCCCACTTCCAACTTTCTCCATTAGTCAGTCAATTTCTTTGTCAGATTTGGTCAATTCTACAAATAAAGATAATTTTAATTATAAGAAAGATTCAACCTGATTCTTCATTTTCCCTTTATTACCTTCACAACAATTTCTACACTTTATATCCCTGGTTTACTTCACGAACGTTTGTTTTAGACCAAATATTGACCATCAGTACTGAAACTACGCCGAAGCAACCCAGTCTAGACAAAGATAAACTCCCCAGCCCGTCAGATAGAGCCTTAAAAGTTCAACTCTCGCAAATTGCAAGCCCCGCTTTTAGACTAATAAAATATTCTAACAAGATTTGTACCTACAACTGCAATTTCTTTGATTTTCCAGTAGAGTATCGCTAAGAAATTTCATTAAACACGCTTTTTTAATGTATTCAAAAGGTCATCTTGCTAACGCAACTTGGTCTTAAAATAAATCTTTAAATGCTTTTTTTTTGGGTTTATTTATAACTTCGCTATAAAATTCACTAACGAAACTCCTAAATTATTTTTATGATTATTTATACTATCTGGAACAAAGCCGAGTCGAAGATTTTAGTGTAGGAAACTGATTCCAATTATTTCCTTGCTCTCTCCAGAGAGAATTATTCCAAAGCTACACAATGAAGTCTACCAACAAACTAACAATTATAACTTGAAGACGAACGTTTTGTTCGAGAACTTGAGCACGGAACTCTGCAATCAGGTAATTTGTTGCTCTTTAGTTGCTCCTAGACACTGTCGAGAAATAATTAACGTTATATCCAAACAAAGGAGAAACACTAAAAGATGACTTGGTGTTTAATTTGAAAAGCGAAAGAAATACCAATTTAGAGAAATCGTGAATGGTGGTGAATTTTATGGTAACTTCGAGAAGGTGCTTTAGTTTATTCAGCGGCATGTAGAAATATGAAACGATTAATGGATTGTGTGAAAGACACTATGACTGGAAAGAATGCTAGGTGATTGTGAATCACCCCAGACAGAAGAAGTATGGAAGAAGAAAACATGCTGCTCCGATCCCAAGAAAATTTTTGACAAGGAGGATGCCAATGACATTCCAATAAATTGCTAGTGAAAAGGTCTTTATAACTTTAAGTTTCCCATTTCCACTTCAAACTTTAACTCCAAAATAAAATTAATTGCTAACCGAAACCTTAACTCTAATATAATTGCAATAACAATGTTTTCTATACAAACAGACAAGTGCACCAATTAAAAGTTCAAAGCAGTGCATCGCTCGGTGAACGCGACTTTCAAACAACACCCGCCCACGTCATCCAATATGGCTGCCGACATTTTCAATTCAGAGCACAAGTTTGCGTTTTTGTTGACGTCAAAGAATAAGACATTAGAAAGTGCAATTTGAAATAAGTATTTATTATTTTTGTTGTTTGTACTAATTATATTAATATTAACATTTACACGTATCTACGTTCCAAATGGGGAGTACCTATGTTCCACCATTTCTTCTTCCCAGCAAAAACATATACCTACGTGTAGGAAAAACAAAAACATATAGGTGAATGGCGGTCGTTTTGGGAGCTGTCTTTTGTAAGCTCGACCTTCAAGAAGTGCTGATTTTCAGCCTACTTTCAAAAAATGACTTTATATATCTCATTGGGTACATGGTAAATGGACATAAAGGGTTCTATCTAATCTAGTTTTCCATACACATTTAAATGAAAAGACCCGCAGAGCGAGATGTTGATCACCGAAAAGGTGTGTAGGCCAACGCTTTATATACTTACTCCCTATTAAAAATACAATAGGTAATATTAAAATGTAAGTACACTCAGAAGTCTCGAATACTATTCAGCATTGCCCTCAATTTAAAACTTCATCTCACTTGACAAAACTTTGTCGTCCGTGTAGTGTAGTTCCAAAACACTCCTGTAGGTGGCAGCAGTGTCGTAATGTTGAACATTTTGTAGCTTCATAGTTCTCTTGTTCACAAAACTGAGATTTATAGACGAAACGCGCAAAACTTGTAAAGTAG
The DNA here is from genome assembly GCF_022581195.2 of Helicoverpa zea. NCBI lineage: Eukaryota > Metazoa > Arthropoda > Insecta > Lepidoptera > Noctuidae > Helicoverpa > Helicoverpa zea. The sequence continues at coordinate 3,073,853 of NC_061453.1, forward strand.
TGACATTTTAACGCTACGTGGTAGAAGCACGAATTGGCTCGGGCATTTTATAACGCCGCCATTTTATTAGTGTGATGTGATTATAGCACGTTTGAATTTAGAATTTGTTTCTTTTAATTCGCTTTATTTTTATAATGCCTACTAATTTTATTAGTTGATTAATTTGTGGTCAATTGCGGTGTGTCAGCCGACACGCTGCAATTTTGACCACACGGCAAAGGGCCCGGACTGGTGATCGTAGATATAGGTCATTCTGAGGCCCTGGAACATAAAAAGCCTAAGAAGGAACACTATGGATTTTTAGTCAGTAAAAGTCCGTCACTCCCTCACCACTGCTAACCCACAGCGGGTTGTTGTCATTATTCTAAAAACCATAGAAAATTGAAGCAGTTTATTTAACGAGAATAAAAGAGAATATCTTAATTAACCAAAAGGGTAACGGCCTGTAGCTAAAGGTCTTTGAGCCAAAATAGAAATGTTTAGTAAATACTTCTAATATCCGGACAGCTAAATATTTAAAGTTTGGGTTTTCCAATATCCGGTATAAGTATCATGGGATTATAGTTAACGAAATAAAGTCGGAATCCTCTCGGACACAAATTCTAATTTGAATTCGTTTTCAATTGACTGAATCTGCTCTTGATTGAATTTCTGTTCATTTTAAGTGACTTTTTTTTGTAATCGGATTATTTTAGATATTGAAGACAAAAAAAACCTACGTAATATGTAGGAACACTACATGTACATAAGGAAAATTGTTGAGTATGTAAGTATTCAGATATTTACCTACACAAATATATATGTAATTATGTACCTACCTATACGTAACGGCTAAAGCTTGTAGTGTGGCTACACCTAAGTTTAGCCTGTTATAGCTAGATATATAGCAAGGAAGTATATAAGGAAGTACATTGGGTATATAGTAGGTACATAATAGAGTAGACTAGGAAGCACAAAATTGTACTACTTACATAAGGGAGCAGATAGGCGCCGGAAGGCAAAACCATTTACATAGGTATATAGGCAGGTAGGTCAGGCATCTATTGTTTTTCATAAACAAAATATGTACAGACAATGTTCAAAATAATTCCAAGATTTCAACCATAAACAAAGTATGATGAATGATCTTACTCATTCATATATGCATGTGAATCATCACATATAAACAGGTAATATTTGCGTGTATGTTAACACATCCCGTGCCATTATAAACTCGGAACACTTCGATCTATCACCGCCTTTCTTAGATCATTTAATCAACTGGAAGCGCTAATTTTGAACAAAAATCTCCATGCGAAATAGTCCAGCGTGAAAGACGACCCCTAGACCACGGTGCAAATTAAATACTTATAGTTATTGCGCAATTAAGCGCTATAGATCATTCCGGAATCTTCAATAGCAACATTGAACAGAATGTTTTACACAATACAAAATATTGCCCAATTTAATTGATATTCTAGGGAGCGTCTTAGGAGTCACCGCAACAAATAGTGTAGCTCTATGAGTGAGCATTTTGATCACATGAACTTGAGAAATACAAGAATAAACTTAACATACTTACACATATTATTGAGGAAGATGTCGTCTCCAGTTCGTTAAATTCTCTAAGAAGTTACACGCCTCGCGTTTATAAACTCAGAACAGTTCGATCTATCACCGCCTTTAATAACTAGCAGTCGCCATATTTGTTTTACGATGATTGATAGCTCAAACGCACATTATCATAGTTCAAACAGCTTGCGATGGATCAATCTGAGACTTCAACTATCGTATTTTCAAGAAAAAGTTTGTGGTTTGTGATTAGAAACTTATTTTTTATACCAAATTTTTTGTAAAAATTTATAAAATACGAAAATATGAAAGACGTTTCTTTCAAAGACTGGACGATGACAAAAAAAAACAATCAAGTGATCTAATCAAACAATTTCAACTTTAAAATGTTCGACCCGTTGTTATAATTATTGGTAATTTTATTCTATCTAGACCCTTAAACTACACTTTAATCGTAAAACTAGTCTTTGTCTACTCTGAACTCCAGTTTTAACAAATTACCTACATAGTTAGGTATGCATCTCTGTGCAAACCCAAAATACGAAATGTCGTCATGCACAAACAAAGTACGAATAATTCAGTAATAGTTCAACAAAAACTGCATGTTTGTAAGTAAATAAAATTCCAGGAACAAACAGCACTGGGAGTAACTTTTGCAAAACTAAATATTGAAATGAAACAGAGCTCTGACACTTTCATACATAAAATAAAGCGATGAATGAGTTGAACGGCAAACTGGCTGACTGGCAGTTGTTTCCTTTGCTATAACTGGCTGGCTAGTCTAGGTAGTCTGGCTACTGTTTTATGTCTCTGAATCTCGGTCAGTTCTTTATTTGAATTTTTAAATCTAAGGGTGCGTCCACATCTGGCGAATGCGCCGTGAATGCGCAGCACGCGAGCCGATCGCGAGCTGTCCGCGAGCTGCGCGCGTGCATTTTTGTTCGTGCGCCGCTTCTGCGCCGCCCGCGCGCAGCTCGCGCGCGACCTAAGCGCCGCACGCGAGCGGCGCGCAGGCGGCGCGCGACGTCTGCCATCTTCGATAGTACTGAGCCAATATACGGAACTGTAAGGGCGAGAACTGATTGCGCGCAGATCGCGCGCCGCTCGCGCGCTCTATACGAGCCTTGCGTGAGTTGCGCTAAAGAGGCGCACCGAACTATTGCAGTGACTGCACGCGCGCAGCTCGCGGACAGCTCGCGATCGGCTCGCGTGCTGCGCATTCGCCAGATGTGGACGCACCCTAACATTCGTGTATTACTTATATAGTATTACCTATGTATTTCATAAATCGGGATAATTCAGAGTCATGAAGCATTTTAAGGGTTGTTTTAAACTGACTTCTTCTTAACGAGTTAGTTGCAGGTTTAATCACCCCCGAAAAATCCTAGTTGATACTACGTGAGGTATTTATTACGAAATAAACTGTTTCCTAACATCGTTCAATTGGACCAGTTAGGAAGACATACCAACATTAACTCAATTTATAATCAGAAACACTACCGACCACAGACACACAACTGTTTACCCCACAGACATATATTAACCCTGCCCTGACGTTTAATATCCGCAGCTGAGCAATCGCAGTACAAACACTAAGAACACCGCAGTTCCCGATGGCTATGTTTACCTGTGCCTGTACCACGGAGGAAGGAGGGAGCAGATATGCCATAAGCCAGGTAGGTCCTCGTAGGTTAACGTTCCTCGTCCATCGCACACCCGCATTTTAGCGTGCCACTTTCTTAGGAGATTTTGCGTAATGGTACCTATTTATTTATTTTTTTTAACGACGTCAAAAATCATCAAATGATCATTTAATGATTAGCCTTTTATGTACCAGGGCCGCGGTATCTCTTTCGAACAACCCGCAGCCCCGGCAAGTCCGTAATGGTACCTCCGCTAGTCATTGCGGTCTCCATGGTCATCTCCATAGCCTTCTAGATCAACTACGGAAGATAGGTGTGACCAAAGCGTTCCGTTACGAGTGAATTAACAAGGTTTTCGGGTTGACACATCTATCAAAGCTCTGTCTTGATTGATTGGTGGTTTGATTTAAAAAAAATGGACTGGTTACAAAGAAAGCGTATGAGGGTGGAGTGAAACACCCGCATTTTGGCGAGTTTTTCTATTATGACATCTTCTGTCGTCATTTTGTTCTCCAGTGGATTTCGAGGAAGGCTTATGGGAGTGGAGCCAGTAACTCTCCTCGTCCCGAATACCCGCATTTTGGCGACGCTACTTTCTTTTCTTACTAAGCAGTTCTGCTTTAGCAGTTTCTCCATCATGTCATCTCTCGTCATTTTATTCTCCATGGACGTACTTACGTCACGTTCAGTACCTACACAGGGAAGTGGGTCATTGTCGCGGTCGATACGCTCAAGGTTGACCACCGTAGGATTGAAGGTGTACCCTACGTGCTTTTCACAGTTTGAGAAGTTGCATCTTGAAGACAATCGCATGAAGAAATCTAGATTCGAATTAGATAAAAATTCTACATTGGCTGAATTTAGCAGAGCACTGATGTAGGTAGGTATCATGCTGCTGGTCAGAGAAGTAGGGGACAAGTTGAATAAATAAAAAAACAGGATGGTCAGTGTTTAAAAAATAGACTATTTTATGTACCTATTCCTAAGTACCTATTCCCTCTAATCATATGAATCGTAACAGACCTTTAACAACAAAGTATCTAAAGAAAGCAATGGAACTGTATCCATTCAGCCTATTAATAGACCTCATTCATCGGACGGATGACGTTTATGCACCATAGAGCATATCGATGGCAGTGAAACGGATATCGGTTTCAGATCGCGCTCGTTTTCAGCTTAGAGCATTTGACTAACTGGAGCCGCCACTAGCAAAAAGAGAAGGCCACGAAAAAAAAATACAGCTCTCCCTAGCATTTTCGATCCAGCATTTCAAAAATATGAGCAACTGTCAACTGTAGCAATAACAGTCAGACCATACTTGATGATGATGTCCGCCTAGCCAATTGTCAAGAAGAAGATTAGCCAACTACGCAGAAAATTGCACAAGCATTAGCGCAGACACAGGTGCTCTCACTATTCCTTCACTCTCATAGCCCGATGGGAGACGGTACACCATACATACGGGTATGATGAACAACTGAACGGCTCTCGTGATTTTTGCAAATGAGACGGCATGGTAATGGCGTCTTCAGTTGGTTAAGTTATCTAAGGTTTCAGTTGGCGCTCGTTTAATGTAGTAATGAACACATGCATATTTGATGTTGCATGTTTTCTCGGTTTCAAATATTTTTTATTGACATCTAGGTTTTTAATTGTTTTATTTTTTCGTAGTTCGAGATTGCAAACCCATATTGGCTTAAATTTAAAAGAGAGTCTGGAGACTATGGACAGACCGGGTATGAGAATTAACTAAAGAAAGATGTTGCATTTAAATACGAAATACTTTTTTACAATCGTGAGTTCTACTTCCACTGTCTAATCTAAGGGTTAGACGGACAAACTTCTATACTTCTTCAATAGCTTAGAGTCTGAAAAGCCTGATAAGCAGTCCTTCTAGATTAGGCCTAGATATTCGTAAGTAACTTTATGACCCTATGTACCTACAGGCAATAAATTATCATACATTAAAATTCAATTGGGAAGCCAACCGATGATGTAGATTGCATTTTCTGACATAATTCGCCGAGTCAGTAAATGGCATGTGTCAAAATGTTGTTGAATAAGAACGTTTTGAATTTTATTTACGCCGATAATTTCGAAAATTGGAATTAACAGTTTATCGATTTTAATTTTCCTTTAATCAACTTCCAATATTTTATCGATATTAATTGGTGCGTAGATTTGGTCATTGACTTTTCTATCCATTGATATAGGACCAAATTGAGCTAGAAACTGCATGAAAAATTAACGCTGCATAGGCAGATTTTATTTTTACGTGGCGTATTGAAAAAGGACGACACTGGAAAACGTCCTTGACCTGTCTATTTATTTTTACCGCAACCTTGTCACAACCAGATCTCCAGCGTACCTGACAATGTAACGAGACCAGACGGGACAAACACATAGCTATACAGCTCGAGCCGCCCTTGTGTGCGATGCACACAGACGCCGAGGAAATAGGGAAAGAAAAAATGTTTCCCATAAATCTTAAAGTAGCTAAATAAGAGTAGGTAAGTACCTATTAGATTTTAGATTAAAGGTACGATATGTTAGTTTATAAGCATATAATAGTACCTACATATATAATAAAAAGTCGTGGTGGCCTAGTGGGTAAAGGACCAACCTCTCCAGTATGAGCGGGTTCGATCCCAGGTCAGGCAAGTACCAATGCAACTTTTCTAAGTTTGTATGTACTTTCTAAGTATATCTTAGACACCATTGGCTGTGTTTCGGATGGCACGTTAAACTGTAGGCCCCGGCTGTCATTGAACATCCTTGGCAGTCGTTACGGGTAGTTAGAAGCCAGCAAGTCTGACACCAGTCTAACCAAGGGGTATCGGGTTGCCCGGGTAACTGGGTTGAGGAGGTCAGATAGGCAGTCGCTTCTTGTAAAGCACTGGTACTCAGCTGAATCCGGTTAGACTGGAAGCCGACCCCAACATAGTTGGGAAAAAGGCTCGGAGGATGATGTTAGCTTATAAGCGTATCGCGAGTTGCGATACCTACTTCTGACGCCGGGATACGCAAGCCCGATTCTCGCCATTAAAATTGAGAAATCAATGACAAGTGTGAAATGCATATCGATTTTTACTTTTTATACTTAAGTACTGTTATTTTGTTTCATTCACCCCAGTAGTTTACGTTAACTTTTTCCGACGAGCATTTTGCACAAAAGGCTTTTTAAATGACGCTAATGAGCACTAAGAAGAGTTTCTGACTATCAAGGAAGTGAGGCCACAGCAAACATCTAGTCTTTCATAAAGTTTAAACAGCCATTTACTTGCGGTTAACTCGTATGAGTTGCTACCATGTTGCTACCCAGTTACTACTTGAGAACATTGCTCATTGTGGTGTTGCGTCTATTATCAACTTTGTTTAACACCCCTTTTGGGACTAATTTGGCAAGATCTTATATACTTTAATGAAACTATTGTACATAATGTGTGTTGTGTTGTTAATTAATGTTCGCTAGATATTATTTAGCTTTAGAATTTGACATACACATATTTTGTCATAAACATTTTGGTAAGTAGGTGTACTACTTAGTACCAAACTTAACGAAGTTTACGTTCACGCCCACGGAGTAAGGACTAAGGACCTATGCTTAGGGTCTTGTAGTGAAAATTCTGACGTGTATTAATTAGGTACAAAATAGAATAGAAACTACCAGGCCCGCCGTAAGCGTTCGTGCAAGGCGTGCACCGCACGCGGGCGGCATGACCTAGGGGGCGGCAAATCGAGCGACTTATCATATAATATTTAAATTATTATTAAAAAAACAAAATACCCGACTGCACACTAAAAAAAGAGTAAAACAAGCCCCACAATAATATTTAATTTATAAATATTGATGGAAAGCATCGCAGGCGGGGACCAACAGAGGCTTATTTATAGTCATTTCGGTTGTGCACCATTTAGCAGAATTTTCGTTGGTGGCGGTCAAGGTGGTCCCCGCCTGCGATGCTTTCCATCAATATTTATAAATTAAATATTATTGTGGGGCTTGTTTTACTCTTTTTTTAGTGTGCAGTCGGGTATTTTGTTTTTTTAATAATAATTCTTTTATTTATAACTTTTTAGCTGTTTTTATTTAACGAAAATGTTGTAGATGTAGAAGACTATGTATATGTAAGTACCATTTTAAATTATTTCGACGACATTTGGCTTTAGATTACGAGTGATGTTACTCCGCAACATAAATTTACCGCCAATCTGGACTGTTGGTAGTGAAGAAGAAAAAGAATTAGGTGAGTCATTACTGCTGAAGACCGTCAACGACGTGTGCCCTTATGCGTGTGCCCGCATTCGGGCTGTATACTCGAGCATATCCCCCTCCGCACCGCGCCGCGCGCCGCATGCCAGGCCACGCCCTATCTTTTTGCTTGCTAACGCATGAGTTGCTTTGCGTTGACGCAGAATTAACATGTTCCCGTGGGAATTTTGAGAAAAAACGTATCCTATATTAATTATTACTCCCGTGATTGAAATGAATCTAATGATACCGCATACATATTTTTTTAAAGGGAAATTTAGAAAAAATATCCCGTGGGACTTTTAGGATAAAATGTATCCTATGACACTCCCGTAATCAAGACAAATCTAACGATACCTCATACATCAAAATCCATCAAGCCGTTTAGGCTACAGGAGGTCACAAAGGAACAGACATACATACATACTTACATACACTCGAAAAACATTACCCTCCTTCTTTGGCAGTCGGGTAAAAATACAATATCTTTTTACCAATTATTTCATGTCATATTTCCGAACACAGCAATAGCGCTAAGAATATTACTTACACTGCCGGTTTCAGTGCATTTGTTGAAGGGCACGCCACCATCGTGGCGGTAACTCCCCTCTTTGAGGAGTGGCTCGGGAGGAGTCATGGCGCCCTCACGTACCGCATGACGCAGGTCCTCACCGGACACGGTTGTTTCGGTAGGTACCTGCACCGAATCGGTTGTGAGGAGGCGCCCGGGTGTCACCATTGTGCGGACAGCCCCGAGGACACGGTGGACCACACAGTCCAGGTGTGCCCCGCATGGGAGGGGCACCGCCGGGCCTCGTCGAGGCTTTGGGCGGCGGCGACCTCTCGCGTCCGGCCCTGGTTCAGGCCATGGTCCGGGGCGAGAGGGAATGGGATGCCGTCGCCTCCTTCTGCGAAGCGGTCATGCTCGAGAAGGAGGAGGCGGAACGCCAGAGAGTTGGCACCTCTCATCCCGGCCGCCGCGCTGGACCAGGTAGACACCATGGGCGCCGAGTGTCGCGAGATGACTCCCGGCCACCGTAGGCGTGGATCCGTGGGCGGTGAGTGCGGGTGGCTCATCGTCCCTCTGTCTACTTAGACGACAGACCCGTGTCGACGGCGCGCGTTGTTCCACGCGCTCCTCAAAGAGATGTCAGCAACCCACCACAACTGCAGGTTGTTCGAAAGAGATACCGCGGCCCTGGTACATAAAAGGCCTATGACGGAACACGACGGTTTTTAGTCAGTCAATTAATTACTGACGTTGCTACTGCTAGGCTCGTGTATTTTGCTTACTTCCATTGTATTATGTCCTACGGTATTTTATTGTGGGGGGCAGCGGCGGACGTAAATTCAATATTTGTACTCCAGAAAAGGGCAGTTCGTGCAATTTATGGCCTCGGCCCTCGCGAGTCACTGAGAGAATTATTTAAAGAAATTGAAATACTTACACTTCCTTCTCTTTATATTCTAGAAAATATAATGTTCGTACGCAAAAACTTAAATCAGTTTGCTGTTAAAAGTGATATACATTCCATTAATACAAGAAACAAGCACAAATTAGTAGTTCCGAGATTCAGATTAACGAAATCGAATAAATCGTTTTTAGGGAACTATGTCCGTTTTTACAACAAGCTGCCTAAGTGTGTAACCGATCTCACGGATATAAAATTTAAGAACACTGTGAAATCCACCCTAATTAAAAAAGCTTATTATAAAATTCAAGACTTCGTTGACGATAAAGATATTATATGAAATATAATAGAAAGTGTTGAATCAATGATAAAATTAAATAATACAACAAATTGCAAGTTTATCATCTGTGCCTTACCATATTCTAAAAATTTTACTATAGAACAAAATCAGTACATATTTAATTTAAACCTATTAATGTACAATATAACTAGGCAATACAATAATAGAATAATGTACTTTGATACAAATAAATTTATAAATAATTTTGTAGTGACAAATGATACAATGTATCTAAGTTTTTATTATAAACGACAAATTGCTATATTGATAGCAAATAATATACAAATTGACCCGGGTTCTACTACGGTAACCTCTTCTTTTAATAATATTAGTAGTTCTACTAATACAACTATTGATACACCTGATAGTTTAAACTACATGGTGCGACAAAGGGTGGGCCACATCAACTGAATGTTGTACATCAAAACATTCAGGGCCTTTCCGGCAAGGATTTAGAATTAAGTTTATTCATTGAACATTATATGGTACAAGTTGTAATGACCTGGGTTCTAGGTGGCTGGATGTTGGAAGATAAAGAAAAGTTCTACCGGAGATTTAACACAATTATTTCCTTTAATACAATAGAAATGGTGACCAATCAGGAAATTTTAACTTATAACAGAATTATTTAACTTACATGAACTAAAACTAAACATAAAAAAGTAAATAAAACAATAATAACAATATACTAACGATTTCACAAATTAAACTAAAGTGGCCACCACCAAGAAACAAAAAAGAAAAAAAGAATACATTAAAAATAAGTATCTCCAACTGAGACTCGAACTCGAGACCTGAGTTCGGCTGTCCGAGGCAATGCCGCTAGGCTAGCTAGCCAGTTGAAGACCGTGCCGAAAATGATGCTCTGTTTGTGAGTATTACTTCGAATCGAAGTGCCCTTTTATCTCTCTATCAACGCGGCCGGACAATAAGGGCGTTTCCTTAAGCTGAGAACAAAACGGGCATGGTCAGCATTGCAAAGTAAAACATCAACTGTCCAGCCTTCACTACGTAAAATATTTGCAAACACTTACCCCGTTTCTCACACTATTCGCACACACCTCACAATATTTCACCATGCAATTTTAATTGAACGTCATCGCGAGCCTTGTAACGCCATCTAGTCATAGACTCGCGAATCCATTATCGATCATTACAAAGTAATGTGCATAACTGAGCACTGGCACAGAAATAGTGAAATAATATTCCTTAATAACAGTAATTATTCAGTACCTACAAAGTTCATTCGTTAGAAAGGAAGCCATCCATGGTGGCTCTCTTATAATTGTAACTAATAATTTAAAGTGTAAGGAACGTTCAGAAATAGTAAAATTATCAGTCGAGCGCAATGTAGAATTATCATGTGTTGAACTGGAGCAGTTTGTTATAATTTGTGTATACAGGCCTCCTTCAGGTGATTTTAACACTTTTGAATCAGTAATGGAAAATTCTCTCTCTAAACTTAATTCCACTAGTAAATCACTTTTAGTTTGCGGTGACTTCAATGTTAATATTTTAGAATCATCTTCTTTAACTACAAGGTTGCTAAACTTATTTAAATCATTTAACTTAGTAAATTTATTTCTAGAACCAACTCGAATTACGGCAACCTCGTCAACCTGTTTAGATAATATATTTACTAATTGTAGCGCCACAGAGACTCTGATTACCAATGGCCTAACTTCCGATCATTGTGGTCAACTGGCACGGTTTCCTGATAAAAAGAATAAAATCCAGCGGGAAATAACATGTCGGCCCTTAACAACCAGTCGTTTTAATAGTTTTAAAAATAATATTAACGCGAAACTAGACAATGAAATATTAAATAAAAACAATCCCCATTTAATGTACGGAGCACTATTTGATATAATAAAATACGAATTTAATTCTAGTTTTAAAACCAAAACGCTCGTACTAAAAGAAACGGCTAACTTCAATGAGTGGGCTACCCCCGGCATTTACAAGAGTAGAGTTAAGCTGTATGAGTTGTATGAAATGAAAAATTATAATTTTGATGAAAATTTTATTAGATTTGTTAGGAATTATTCTAAATTGTTTAAAAAAGTTTGTCATGCGGCAAAATCAATGTATTTCAGTAATAAAATTAAGAATAGTAAGAGTATAATAAAAGCGACGTGGAATATTATAAATAGCGAGACCGGGAAAATCAAACAGCGTGATAATCAGTATAAAATCATTAATGAGAATCAAGTTTATGAGAAAGATTCTGATGTAGCTCGCGAATTTAACACATTCTTCTCTAATATTCCAATCAAGACCACTAGCGGCTTAGACTCCTCTGCCACCAACGCCGAAAAACTTTTACGTAGTAGTGTTAGTCAATGTGAAGCCACATTTACCTTTAGTTATATTTCACCTTATGACATAGTAAGAACCTTCAAGTCATTAAATTCAAAAAAGACAGGTGATTTATGGGGTATCTCTGTTAAAGTCTTAAACTGTATTATTGACGATATTGCGCCCTATTTAGCTCGTATATTTAATGAGTGCATTGACTCAGGTACCTTTCCTGAACTTATGAAATACAGTAAAGTTATACCTCTCTTTAAATCCGGGAGCAAGAACGATCTAGGCAACTTTAGACTGATTTCAATTCTGCCCGCGTTGAGCAAAATTTTCGAAAAGCTAATTTTAAATCAACTCCTCCGGCATTTTAATTCATACAATATTTTACATGCGGAACAATACGGTTTTACAAAGGGTCGCTCCACAACGGATGCCGGAGTTGCTCTACTGAAACATATATTCAGTGCGTGGGAGAAGTCACAGAATGCTATCGGGGTGTTCTGTGATCTCTCTAAGGCGTTCGACTGCGTCCAACATGAAACGCTTACCAAGAAGCTAAAGTACTATGGTATTAGAGACAGCGCACTTAGTGTTATTAGCTCATATTTAAGCGGTAGAATGCAATGTGTTGATGTTAATGGTGTCAAATCTTCCAATCTACCCGTTCATTTGGGCGTACCGCAAGGGTCGATTTTAGGTCCTTTTTTGTTTCTTGTATACATTAATGACTTGCCATATTATTTAAAATCATTGTGTGATGTAGTATTGTTTGCTGATGACACATCTCTAATTTTTAAAGTTGATAGGAATAGAGTAGATTTTGATGACGTGAATTCTTGTCTTTCACTAGTAACGCAATGGTTCACAGCCAATAATTTGGTTTTGAATGCGAAGAAAACCAAATGTATTAAATTTGCTTTGCCCAATGTAAAAAATCTCGGTCCCGGTGTAATTTTGAACAATGAGGAACTTGAAACGGTACATGCTACGACTTTTCTAGGGATAACAGTAGACTCCAAAATTCAATGGGGTGAGCATATAACTGGCATCACGGGTAAATTAAGCTCTGCTGCGTACGCTGTCAGGAAAGTAAGAGCTCTCACCGATGTAGCCACGGCGCGTTTAGTGTACTTTAGCTATTTTCACTGCATCATGTCCTACGGAATTCTTATGTGGGGCAATGCTGCCGATATCGAGAATGTTTTCGTACTACAGAAGCGCGCTGTCCGTGCTATATACAAACTTGGTGCTAGAGTCTCCCTTAGGGAAAGATTTAAGGATATTGGTATTCTGACTGTGGCGTCTCAATACATTTATGCCAATATAATATACGTAAGGCAAAACCTAGATTCATATAGTAAAAACAGCGACGTACATCATTTTAATACTAGAAATAAACATAAGTTAACCGCACCTAATTATCGTCTACATAAGGTGCACGGTTCATTTGTGGGGCTTTGTGTACGCGTTTATAACAGAATTCCGGTTCATCTGTTGGAATTAACGGACAGTTCTTTTAAAAACAAAATCAAAGAAATTCTTGTTAAAAAGGCATATTATAATGTTAATGATTATTTCACAGATAAACGCAGATGGCAGCTCTGAAGTGGAACAAAAGTGCTTTATTTTATTTTGTATTTTTCTGTGTTTTAAATTAATAATTGAGAAAATTGGATTGTATAATTGTAAAATAAATTAATAATAATTAAATTGTATAGACAGCTGTGTTGCTGGGAAGTTTGTTCTTCACCGCTTCTTCTTTCCAGCCATAACACTAGGAAGTGGTGAAAGGGGGGCGTTTTGGGGGTGCTGTCATTCTTGTAAAATCTTGACGTTAAAAAGTGCTAATCGTATTAGCCTATTTTAATAAATGATTTTGACTTTGACTTTGACTTGACTTTGACTTTGACTTTGACTATGGCGATAACTCATCTCTCCATGTGTGGCTTCCCTGGCAATTAAACGTCTTTTTCTTTTCTCTTTGGATTGTATTGATTCACTGTTATCTTTCAGTTGCATTGTATAATTTTATCAGCTTACTATTTTTATGTTTATTGTTGTGAGAATATTTGTGAAAATTTTACTTTTAAAAGAGTGTCTATGGAGTTTCTTGCCGGCTCTTCTCCATGAGACCAACTTTTTGGAACCGTGCAATTAATTAATTTGACGTTTCATAGGAGCCTGCAAAGGCCTATTTAAAATAAAAACAATTTGATTTTGATTTTGAGTAAGAGTCTGACACTCCCTCACCGCTGCTAACCCACAGCGGGAAGGGGTCATTTGATGATTTTTGACGTCGTTAAAAAAAAAAAATGAATTTGTTGAAAGACCATTTTCAAAATTAAACATTATTAAAAACTATTTAAGATCAACAATGCTCCAGCAGAGACTAAGTAACTTAGCTATAGTTTCAATCGCGGACGTCAGTAGCGGCGTAAGGGCGGAGGGGCCGGTCTGCCCCTGTACCATGTCTAGGGGGGTGCCATCTCGGTCGGTACATATCTGCACGACCAGGATGGCACGGGCAAAAGGGACCGTCCATGGAGGGTGCTTTTGTAATCTGCAAAGCCTAGGTTCACTAACAGTCGCAGTGCAGGCCCGAGACATGCATCGCCACGGGACTGAGAGAGGTGACACAGTCCGACTGTCACCCCTCTCTTTTCCACCCCCGTCCTTGCCGCACACCCGTTCGTGCCAAAACCACAATAAATTGACTGATTACTTAAACAAATTCCTTAATGTTAGAAATAAGCACATATTTTCATTTATTCTGCGCTTACTTTTGAGTCCTCAATCTAACAAAAAGTTGAGGCACCGAAGTGACAAAAATCACTGGTGCTCGCTTCAGTCACAGTTTCTTTTTATTGGTGCTTAATTTGAGGGTCCTGAAACCAACAATAAAAAAAATACGTTTTTTATAAGCGGTCCCGGTACTTTTGTGACCCAAAACTCAAAATTTCGCGCTTACTGAGTACTTACTTTTAACTGCTTTGGGTACTTTAGTGTCCCATAACTCAAAAAATTTCGCGCTCACGATTCTCGCGGCTTTTTCACTTTACAGTACTTTCTTTTAACTGCATTGGGTACTTTTGTGTCCCATAGCTCAAAAAATTTGGCTGGCAAAAAAAAAGCTGGATGGATAGGTACGAATACGGGGGGGGGACCTCCCTGGACCCCCTCCCCCCCTTATATACGTTTATGGTACATGTACCTAATTAAAAATCATATTTTTTTATAATCTTAACGTATTTTTCTTTTTTTGACAAAACCTGTTATTAATATGTAGTCGTAGGGCGGCATAATCAGTTTTGCACGCGGGCGGACAAACAGCTAGCGGCGGGCCTGGAAACTACTCGCAATAAATAGATAAGTAAATACATATCAAAAAATTATCTCATCATTTCATAAAAATTGAAAATTCCTTAAAAAGGGTTTAAGTTAGGAACGGAGACAGCAAGCTGTGACAAAACACAAAATGTCGAATGAAAAGCCCAGTTCTGCAAAAATAACGTCACATAGCTTAACAGGCAGGCCATTTTGTAGGTTAAAGATACCTAATTTGTTAAGTAGAATTCCTACTAATAGCTCCACCCAAACATAGTCATTATTCAATACAAATGGTGTGATAAATATAAGATTAATGGCGTCTCATAACGAAAATATTCCGCGTACTAAGCGTAGGTTGACCATTAAGGAGAACGGTTATTATACAATGGAATCCGTTTAGTACCTACGACATTGCCTACAAACGATCGTCTACTTTCAGTCTAAGGCTAAAAACTCACGGAGCGATTTTGAACCGTGCCCGCCGCGGTGGCGGAACTGCGTTTTTATTTCCAAACTCACGAGACCGGTTATTTGCGCGGTTACACAGCCGTCGCGGTTGAGATTATCGCCCGCAAACGTGGCGGGCGATGATCGCAAGACGCAAGGCGTGCAGCCTCTGCGCCACTGCGATCGCCGGCCAATCGACCGCGGAGCGTGCGGGCGCAACCCGCCGAGGCTGCGGGTGACCGCGGCTCGCGCGATTCTATTAGTTGCCCGCCGGTGCAGCGGGACCCGCAAACAAACGCGCAGACTGCGGGCGTAAAACGCGTCGTGAAATGTGCTTTAATTTTTTACATGTATATTTGCATTCTACAGAAGCTACGGGCCCGCAGCCGCGGTGGTCGCGGGTGAAAATCGCTTCGTGAGTTCTTAGCCTTAGCAGGGTTCCAAAGATTATGTTTTTATGGAAATGAAATATTTAATACTATGCACTTCTAAACGTACCTCCTTGCAATTTTCCCGCGGTACTGCCTGTACCGAGATAAAATATGGCCTATGTTACTTGCAGAGAATGTAGCTTTTTAATGGTGAAAGAATTTTAAAATCGATTAATTTTTTTTTGAGTTTCAAATAAACAAATCAAAATAAAACTTTTACCTAGATAGGTATACCTAGGAGAAGCGGATATTTTTATATAGGTAGCACTTCTAAATCAAAGGGTTTTATACTAAAAATACCTACCATCCACGTCCCTAAAAATTTTATCTGACATAATTTATAACTTTTATGAGAGTTATGAATTTTGCCAAAGAGGAAATGCGGTTATGATCAACACTTCTGCGAAATACGTTCGACAAAGTAAACCTTTCACAACATGTTTTCTTTGAAGTAATTTAAGTTCATTAAGGTCCAGCTTTGAAAATATGAATAGGAATATGAAAATATACTAGAAATATTAAAAAATAATTTATGAACACAATTCATACACATCAAAAAAATTATTCTGTGTAAAAAAAGTTGCCTCGTATTGTGTCAAACGTACAAAGAAACTAAAACTATTCCAAACAACTACAACAAAAGACGAATACATAACAAAAAGGGGTTATATTTGTCCAAGTGCTGCGTAAGGTCACAAAAGTTGCGAGGGCCACATTACTACCCACGTGGAAACTCAACGCGTTGTAACTCTGTACCCTCGGTTAAGGGTCATTGAGGTCCACTTCCGCGACAATAACGACCCTCCAACACGCCCTTAACGAGGACCCTCGAAAGTAGACCTTGAATAATTAATTCTATAAAGGAAAGTGACGAATGGCGTTTGCAGAAAAATTCGGTTTCATTTTAGATGTATGTTGCGGTGTGTGGGCGTTGGTGACCATTTTTCAGGCGAAAATTAATTATTGTCGTTAAATCTCTCTCCGTTACATACATTACATAAACGATGCGGTCCTTGGCTGCTGCGTGTCCTCGTTCAGGTCAGTATGATACAGCAAACGATATCCTGTGACGCAAAACTTCTGTAACACGTTCGAAATGCAACAAAAACGCACCCAAAAGATTAATTTGTGCAATTACTTAAATGTAAATTATTTTGCGATCGAAATGCAGAGCTCTTCTATTATAAACGATACTGCTCACAGATAGTCAAAATAATAATAATTCTTCAAAAGATTTTTTTAAATAAATAATTCAATAATCTTTTAAGTTTATGTAGAAAGACACATTTTTGAACGACACAACATATTTTTCAGAGTTGGTAACATTTTTTGCAAAACGTCAATCAAATTATCACTGTCAACGTCAAATGTCAAACAAAGTTAAAACTTCAAAATCAAACCACACGCTGTTCTGTTTACAATGGATTTCGAAAACGTGTGTTAAATACAATTTGTTTCTGTAATTCGTTAAAGAGAATCGAAAGTCCAGTCATAATGGACTTTATTGTTGATACTGTTGGAGATGATGATCTTCAGACGAAGACCGAACTTATTGACGAAGCTAACAAACCTTATTTTGTAGGTTAGTACCTGTGTTTATTATCTTCTAAACTTAAGTATTTATTGACTAAAGTTCTTAATATTAAATACACTGTAAATTAATGCCAACAATTCATATTTAATTTGTAGTATTTCGCCTACTTAATTCTGTATCTTAAAATTCCACATTCGTATTTTATGCTCTTTGTATTACTTATTTTGCTTACATTTAAGAGATTTGTCAACCAATATCTGTATCCCACAGACAAAGAAGACCGAGAAGCTGCAATTCTAGAATTATTCAACCAAAAGAAACAAGAATTAGACACAAAGGAAGCTGCAGAAGATGAAGTTACCTCAAAGCTGAAAAACTTAAAGATTGACGGTTTATTTGATGAGTTCTACCAAGATCTTGGATGGTCACAGTCTATAATCATCAAAAAGGAACAGAAAAAGAGGTTGTTCCACTTTGAACAGTTAGATTTGGAGACTGGCAAATTGAAATCCAACCTCGGCGGTGTAGACGTTGAGAAAGAGATGAAAAGCAGTGTTTTGCAGCCCGGTATTGAGAAGGAACATAAGTTGCCAAGTTATAATGTTAGCAAGAATAAACTGAAGGCTATGAGAAGGGTAGGTTTCTTTTAAATTAATTATTATTTGGAAATAACTTCTTTATTTGTTACTCAATGAATATGCCACCAAATTGACTACTACTCAAATTAGTTACATTATAAATATTTCTTACATCCCACAATAACAGTATTATTTATATTAATTTAACTGTAAAACATTACAGAAAGAGCGAGAGAAGACCAAAGGCCCCGGCTGGTTCAACTTGCCCGCACCAGAGGTCACCGAGGAGCTGAAGAATGACCTGCAAGTCCTGAAGATGAGATCCGCCCTGGATCCCAAGCACTTCTACAAGAAGAATGATATGGAAGTGCTGCCCAAGTACTTTCAGGTAAGATAAATAAGACCAACATCTCACTTTACACTAATATATAATCTTATACATTAGAAACTCAAATTCTTTATTGGCTTGTGAGGTCATAACTGATCTAAACAATATTAAGTACAGCTTAAAGGCCATTTTTAGGCTTAATGCATACTATAAATAAAAATCATACACTGGCTAAGCAAATCATAAGCTGTAGTAATATGAACAATTTTGACACATTTTCTATTTCTACAGTTATTACTGGCTATAAGTAGCATTCCTACCCACAAAGCAAGGCTAATGGTTATTTTTCACATTTCCAGGTTGGTCGCATCATGGATTCTCCATTAGACCATGTCAATGAAAGATTAACTAAAAAACAAAGAAAGAGGACCATGGTCGATGAACTGCTGGCCGATGCAGAGTTCCAGAAGTACAATAAGAAGAAATACAAAGAAATTGTTGACGAGAAGAGAAGGACAGAGTATAGGACATTCATGAGAGATAAAAGACAGAAGAATAAAGCTGAGTTAAAGAAGAATAAGTTAAAAGCGAGGAAAGCTTAGTTAATAAATAGTTTATAAAATCTATTTTCGTTTTAATTTAACAGTCACAATTCAAAATTCAAAATATTTGTTGAAAATAGACTCGTATTAACCTCTTGTATGCCGGTGCATAGATATATGCGAGACATAATTGATTTTCTATTGTTTTTTAATTAGCGGCATTCAAGAGGTTAAAGCTTCTTCAATGTGGCTTGAACTGAAACTAATCTCTATCAAACTTATTCACCATCCTTTAATTCAATAAATGTAAATTAAAATCTTAATTTGACTGAATTCTGAATTTGATTTCGTATGGTGATTGTGGGTATGTAAGTACAAAATAGGGAAGAAAAAGGGAACCACTTCATAAAATGAAACAATTTAGTCAACATGCAATCTTTTTTTTAATAACAACAATTTTATTGTATGTATATCTTAGCAATATTCGATATAAAACATTGTAACAGTGTATGTGTATCACAGGTGCAGAAGACAGATTTTCAATTTCATAATTTTGTATACAATTTTATGAAAATATTTTGACTAAACGTTCCAAAATTTTTTAAATTTAACTGAATAACAATATAGGCCTAGACTAGAACTATTGTATATTTTCATATTTGATAACTTTCAATAGCACAGGGTCACAAGGAATATTTATTTCATAATAATATATCACGCTAATTGGACATAGGTAAGTACCTAGAAAAAATCTTACTTAAGTACCAAAATATTTTACTCTTCTATTATTATCCTCTGTGCAATTAAGTTTTGTGCTCTTTGCCTTTCAGGACTCAAAAAACTAATAATGTTTATTATGCCAACCCATAAACCTATTTTTTATATTAATCGTTACCGAACGAAATTCTTCAAATTTAGAACCCGCCAGTGACGTCGACCGACGCTCCAGTCATGAACGAGCTCTTATCAGAACTCAGAAAAGCGATCACTTCTGCTAATTCTGAAAATAAAAATATAGGTAGGTGTTAGGTATATGATCAGGTGCATGTTATGAAAACCCATTTAATTTAGCTTTAGCAAAGTTATTTAGCCATTGTCTGCTACTTTGTACCACACGCAGGTGTAATAATTAATTTATAGTTTGTGCTTTCTTGCTCTTAAATTCCCTATTATGTATTTTCGAAAATTAATAAGTTGTCTGGGTTCAACTCAAATGCTATAAATACGACGCTAGTGTCTACGCCATTACTTTGCAATTACAAGAAAGATAAATTCTTAGTTCTACAATTTTCCGCTATAGTTGACCAATACTCAAGTCTGGCGCGCAATTCGCGGATGTTAACAAAACTTTTTCATACTAACCACTAGGTTGGCCCAGCCTGCCTAAAGGCACCTGTTTCAATATAGCTTGTTGGACTTTCTCGGGAACAGTTTTCACCATGGGAGTATCTATAAAACCAGGGAGCACCACGTTTACCCTGAAATTAAAAAAAAAATACTTTCAGTAATCTATACACTACACTGTAGGGGGAAATCTGCTGATTTTCTGAATCAATTTTGAAGACTATCTCATGGTGTATTATGTAATCTTATCCAGTCTAACGAAGAGGTATTGGGTCGCCCGCGTAACTGGGTAAGGAGGTCAGTTAGGCAGATACTCCTTGTAAAACACTGGTACTCTAGTGTATCTAGGAGCCGACCCCAACATTGTTGGGAAAAGGCTCGGAAGATGACTGCATTATGTTGGACTTGTACACCAAAGTAAGTATACTGACCTAATATTGTATTTCCCTAACTCCTTAGCAGCTGACTGTGTCATGGCAATCACTCCGGCTTTGCTTGCAGAGTAATTTGTTTGTCCTGTAATTTATTGAAATTACATTAAGTATAGGTACATAATGTAGATAAAATTGTTTTTATTAATGTTATCTGTACCCGTAAACTTGAAGCGACATGCTACAAATATATACAGCATAGGTACTTGTAGCATGTAGCTACAAGTTTGGCTTCTGTATGTATGCATGACAATGCAAAATAAACGGTTAAGCTTATTCGTAAAGATAAAGATAAATTATGAAAAAAACAATTTTATCTAGATTACACTTGAATCTTCAGTACTTTAAGCACTATATCAAGATCAATAAAACTTTAGTTACCCATGTTTCCATATTTGCCGATGATACTAGAAATATTTATAATGGAGCCAGGCAGCCCTGCCTCTGTCATCGCCCTTGAGAATGTTTGCATGACTAGAAAAGTACCCTGAAACATGAAAACTAAAAATCAATAAACAGCGAAATGTTATAGGAAGGTCTTTATTCTTCTGGCTTACCAGAAGATATGACTACCTAGTGCTTTTTTGGTATATTTAGGCCTTGATTGATCAATCAACATTGGAACTTTGTCCTGTACTTGGACAAAGTATAACTTAAGTTAATCCAGGTTTAAAACTGGTTTGGTTCTGTATGGAGTCTAGATAACAAACAAAAAAAAATACTCTTTGTTTATTGGTACAGATTAGTCCAAGCTACCTTCAAATTAATGTTAAGCACACTGTCATAATCTTCTTCTGACAGTTTCAGAAGCCAGTTGTCTCTGGTGATACCGGCCGAGTTCACAATTATTGTTGGAGGAGCTTTGTACTGTTTGATTGCAGTTTGCAGTATATTTTGCACTGACTTTGGGTTGGCTACATCTAATTCAACTGCCATATGATCAGCCTCTGAAATAAAGAATGAATATTGGCTGTTTAATTTTTAATTCTTTTCATGCACATTTATAAGTATGTATCCTACATAGATACAAAATGTTTTTAACTCAAAAAAATATGGCAGCATGTCAGTAATAGTTATTTTTCAATTCATATCTATACTAATATTATAAAGCTGAAGAGTTTGTTTGTTTGAACGCGCTAATCTCAGGAACTACTGGTCCGATTTGAACAATTCTTTCGGTGTTAGATAGCCCATTTATCGAGGAAGGCTATAGGCTAGTTTTTATCCAGGTTCGTGCAGAGATTCCCACGGGATGCGGGTGAAACCGCTGGCAGAAGCTAGTTCCACAATATTAAACCAAAACATTTAACAATTTACCATTACTCCCTGAGGCTAAAGCGGTGTGGGTCTTGATAGTTTCCACTGCGGCATCATAATTCCTGTCAGCGGCTATGACAATAGCACCTTCTCTGGACAAGATCTGACATGTTGCTCTACCTATGCCTGACCCAGCACCTAAGAACATAGTTGAAAACTAATTTGATGATAACTGCATCATATTTGAGTTGGAGGTATGACTTACTTCAGTTCGAGGGTATGTTTATTGATTTGTATTTAGTCCACCTGTTACAAAATTGACATGATGCCTTATATTAGAGTATACCAGTGTAACTTTGAAGATTTGGTAGGTACATGAGTATTTCAGCGGCGCCAAGACAAGGCTATGCCTGATTCTTGGGGGCGTGGAAGGTACCTGTGATTAACACTTCAAAAGGTGGTTTTAAAATATTTAGGCGAGTACCTACATGCTCATTATTATAACACTTGACCGCTAGGCATGCTTAGCTCGCTCAGGGTAATAAAGGTCGACTTCTACACATTGATAAGGCATCAGAAACTATAAACATTAGGTAAATCGTACGATTAGAAAACATCTCTAGAAAGTAGGTGAATAAGAGCTTTTATGTCATGAAATGTAATTAAATATGACTAAAATTCTAATCAATGAAGCTGACAATAATTACACTTCTAAAAAAAGAATGAGTTCAGAAATAATCTCACCAGTTACCAACGCCAGCCTTCCTGCAACCATGCCTGCCACCATTTTCGCTAAGTTTATTTAAGTAATTAAGTTTAACAGAAAAACAAACTACGATCGAGCGCTAACCCAGCTTGTGTTTAGAAAGTTTGACTTTGAACTTTCGTTTCTTATCAGTTATCAATACCTATCAAACAACCGTAAACCCTGTTATCATTTGACGTTTACAGATTCGTTCGAAAACGTTAAACACAAATGTTGGGAAAAGCAATAGTGCGTAATGTGGTCTCATGGTTAGTGGTTTATTATCTTACTTATCTCTCAGTTTAACGCAACAAAATACATTTATTTTGATGTAGAATGTGCTTCTATATATGATAAAGAAGAAACAGTTTTTTGCTTGCACCCTGAGAGCTCCGAAACTAATCAACCGATTTCAAATAAAAAACTGTCGGAACGGGAAAGCAAGACTTTTAACGAGTAACTTATAGGCGTAGTACCTAGTACCCATGGGACGTGGGTAAACTGCTATTGATGAAATAAAACAGTCATGAAAACTAAGTAATCATTTTATTCTTAACAACTAGGTAAAACACAGGTACTTACATGCAAACCTAATTAGCATTTTCTATTAATACCTACTTACAATTAAGAGTATTAATTAACGAATAATTTTAGATTCTTTGAATCCTTTATAATGTTACAAAAGGCCATGTTTTGCTTTCCATGAAGTTAGTAGGTACTTAATTTTTGCCTCTAGGTACATACTTGCCTACCACTAAAATTAATAAACTAAGTACCTATAACAATTGGTAATTTTATGTGCCATTAAAATATTAAAAAGTTATTTTTGGACAAGCAAACAAGACAGCTTTGTTTATGCTTAGACTGAGTTAATACTACAACACTGCTAAGCAGCATTTTTTTTTATAAAATATAAAATTTACTGATCACATTCAAAACATACATTATTTCAAAACAATTTGTCTCTTCTTTGAAAGGAACAGCAAAATAATGTTAGTCTGAATGAATTATAATTATTTACGTTATCTATCTATACTAATATAACATGGAAGAAAAAAATAATTCTCTATACCCAAAGGCTCTGAAATAACAGAGCTGATTTGATAAATGCTTTCACTGTAGGAATGCTACAATATTCCTGAGTAACATAGGGCTATATTTTACTAGGGTATGGGAAGAAAATCCCTGGAACAAAGGTGAAACGGCTGGTTATTGCTATAATGACACTTCTTGCTTACACCTAATAAATTAATGAAACAGAAACCAATAATTAATACTTAATTACTAAAAATAATTGAAATTCTAGCGAACTAACTTATTAATTATTACTTATATTACAGTGTTATAATAAATGTGCGCATTTAAAAGTACTGTTTTGTACACAACATTTAACAGAGGATCAACATACAGTCAACCAAGAAAGAAATTAAAAATATAACATGCATAATAAAAGTATGAACAACAGTTTTACTGTTATTTCAAGAAATTCCATGATATGGCAAACACTAATCAACAATTGGCTTGAATAAAATCCAAAGCCTTTCAAATTCTCTTCTGTATTGTTCTACCAATTCCTTTTGTGAAGTCACTAAGCAATCTTCAAAGTTGCCGCACAACGCTTGGTTAGTCCAGTTCAGGGAACCGGCCATCACAAATGGCAATACTGAGGGATCTTCACTTAACATGTCTGCTAAACAAAACTTGTGGTGCATCAAATTCGTCGACTTCATCCAACGTACCGGTATGCGCTGCTTTTCTAACCTTCTTACACTTGACCCAGATGAAAACGCCATATCAGCATCTAGTATCACCCTTATCCTAACTCCTCGATAGTGCAACTTTAGTACAGCGTTTGTTATGTCCATATTAGTCCATACATACATACAGATATCTAAAGTATGACGAGGCTGGTTCAAATAATACAATAATCTATCCATACTTTTTGATATCATGCAGCGCGAATATTTACTCTTTTTAACTTCTTCCACGCCGTAAGAGAACATTATTACTTCCTGGATTTCTTTTTTCTTGCATTTCTCCGCCTTTTTCTTCTTTGTCAAGTAATTGTATGTTACACGGGTAACGAATGCTAATGATAATAACAGAAACAAAGTTTGGCTGTAACTTTTCAGAGACATGTTTATATTTTCATATCATCTGAATTAAAAAACACATTGACACGTTAGATAACTTATTGAATCTTATTTACTTGAGATTCTTGGATGGTTATCTGTAACTTTATGTTATCAGATATCAAAGAAAATTAGGTTTTAATCGGCAATCAGATTTTGAGTTTTACCATTTGCCCAGCAGTTTTGCAATGTTTACGGCATGGTGACATTTGATTTGACAACGTCAAACTTTCGTTTGTCAGTAGTTCCCGCTTCGCCGTTTTGTTTTCTCGAAATCAAAAAGATTATTTTTCGTTACTATTGATAAATTAACGTAACCGGTATTCGTTGCTTTATAATTGTTTGCTGCATTATTAATTTTGCTGTTTATATAATTATATTTCTAAATGTGGAATGTACAGCTCAAATCAATGTCTTCGTAACAACTTCATAATATTAGTTTATCTATATGCTAGACGCATAAAACATAATATGCTACGGAACAGGTGAAAATAAAACGACGCATAATTCAATTAAAGTTTAATTTATAAAATATTATATTTACAAAATATTCAAAATACCTGTCTGCTTTTTCATAACGTTATGTTGTTGATAGTGAAATCATGAGGTCTTAATCTTAAGTTTAAATTATAAGAGCTGTGATGTGCTGGTTGCAGTGACCCACTATATCCACCTATGAGTCCACAGGATCCATACCCATTGTCGGTGGTACCTCCATACCCTACTACACTTTGTCCCATCAGGCCATTAGAGTTTGGAACGTACTGTCTATTGCCAACATTCTGCATCATTAGCGAATAATCATTTTGGTATAGCCCTGTGTTACTAATTGGGATCCCTAGGTTCAAGTTCAGATTGTTAGCTTGAAAGTGATGTAGCCAAGGCTCCTTGGAGTTGCGTGCAAAGTCTTGCCTGGGGTCTTGGTGGGGAATGCCAATTGGAACGGCGATAGGCTCTGGTGAACCCTGGCTAGTTGAGCTTCTATGTGTCGACATTGCTGATCTTTCGTTTCTTCGGAATTTCGCTCGACGATTTTGGAACCATACCTGTGAATGATATAACGAGAGTTATAAACTTGGGGATCACTTTTGGCATTATTTTTAATGTCAGGAAACTTTGACAAATGTCTTTGTTATTTCTAGGTGGGTAGAGCAATGCGAGATCTTGATACAAAAGGTTCTGATTTTGACAGACACTATAAATAATATGACAGGGCCGAGGTGTCGCGCTTAGCCAAACCGAGCGTAAACGCGCGGCAAAGTCTGCTAATGAAAGCGCTCTTATATACTTGTAACGTTTAAAACGTTGTTATATTTACCTGAACTCTAGCTTCAGTCAAATTGACCCTCGCAGCTAGATCTTCCCTAACAAACGCGTCTGGATAATGAGTCTTTTCGAACACCTTCTCCAAAGCCGCCAGCTGCTGACTGGTAAACGTAGTCCTATTCCTCCGAGGCTTCTTCCTATCATCAGATTTCACGTCCCTTTCTTCCTCAGACTCTTTTTGATCCCTCTCTTTGGTACCTTTGTCTTCGTACTTCCTCCTCATGTCTTCGTAAGCTAGGTAGTCGACTGGTTTCATGTATGGTCTTTGAAGGTCTTTTGGGTACCATGTTAAGTCATTTTGGTAGCTCGTGTCGTACGTGCTGTTTATCTGCCGTCCAGCTGTTAGGTGATGGAGTCTAAGGAGACTGTCCTCGTGGCACTTGATCATTTGGAACAGGTTGTGGTTGTTCTCAGGATAGCTTCCAGGGGTCACGTTGTAGGTAGGAGTCTGGGCTTTCGGATCGTAGTTTTTCGTGATTGGTTGCCGTGTGTTTGGAATATCTGTGAAAAAAGAGTGTTGTTAGATAAGTGCAACATCTGTGATTTGCAGGATTTAATCTGATTTATTTTTGAGTTGCCGATGATTCTTATGAAATGTTATTTTATATAAACCTGTCCATATACGTAATGACATGTTTATCTTCCAACAAAAAGCTTCAAGCTCCCGAAAACAATGTACCTAGGTATCTCTGTGTCCCAGAGTTTAAGTTTATTAGAATTACCCTTACCTACCCATAAGTAAAGGTAACTTTAATTGAAACTCAGTTCTTATTCAAGAACTGTAACAGATCCATGTTAAATAAAATTGATTTCGCTTTTAATACTTTAAGTAGGCATATTAATTGATCCTAAACCGATAAGGGCCTATCATTTCGCATCAAAATAACAGCAAAAC
This sequence comes from Helicoverpa zea, assembly GCF_022581195.2. NCBI lineage: Eukaryota > Metazoa > Arthropoda > Insecta > Lepidoptera > Noctuidae > Helicoverpa > Helicoverpa zea. The sequence goes on from NC_061453.1 coordinate 3,100,675, forward strand.
AAACGTACAGTCGTCGTTTGTTTCACACACACACGCACACGCCCCGGCGGCTAACTTCTATAGGCTGTTGTTGTAGCCGGCGCTCGCGCAACCCTATCGGTTACTGCGCACGTGGAAACTGTTGCTCATGCTGAAGTGAACTTGTGAAGGTTAAGGAGGTACTCATGATAGGTACTAGGGTACTGTTGCTATAAGTTTGAAGTTGTGAAGTTAGAATGGACTACTCATAAGGTGGCAACGGGGAGCTAATAAAAAAAACTATAAAGTAAAGGCATCCGGCCGTGCGTGCTCTCGTTGTGGCGGCATATTGGGCTGACATAGTGTAGTCTCAATATATAACATGTCATCGACACGAAAGAAGAAGAAGAAGGCACCTAAATTTTCCTTCATCAATATCTACGATAATGAAAGGTTTTTTTTATCGGATAGGCTCCTGAATTACAGCACCGATTTAGATAATTCTTTCACTGTTAGGAAGCTACACTGTCTGCGCTGGACATGGGCTGTTTTATTCGGGTATGGTACTAAGTTTGCTTAGTAGGGACGCGGGGGAGATCGCGTGGAACACCTATGAAGATATGAAAGGATAATTATTCAGCGATTCGGGTGGAGCGATATTATCTACCTACTCTTCTTAGACGACAAGCCTCATTTGTGCGAATCGTCTACAATTTTTTTTAAATTAAAATCTCGATTCGCACTTTCATGCTAATTGGATTTACTAGGTACATAAAGAAAAGTGACTAACTACATAAAGAAAGACATTTCTCATAAAGAGTTTCCTCAGCCAAAGTTTAGTATAGGTAATTCTTAGTGGTGGCTGCCTGATAACAAGTAGGTATGCTCTTTTTCAAATCAAATCAAATCATTTATTTTGCAAACATGGGTGGTAAGTACATAGATGTTACAATAAAATATAAGTTCTCCATATTTTGCCGGCAATGGGCATGCAAATAATAAAACAATGGTTTTTATTATTAATAATTTCAATCAGAATAGGTATACCAAAGAAATGAAAGTCCCAACACTTCAAATTAAAATACACTAATAAATGTCATTAACGAATAAATAAATAAATAATAATACCAACCAATGTCAAAATTAAATTACATACAAAATTATTATTTATATAGGGTTCAATCAAGTCTTTGGTTTAGATGCAAACTTATCGATAGAAATATCCTAAATACACATTTTCGTACCTATTACTTATGTCTAACTCCTCTACCTAATACCCAATTGTGAATTTTAGAATACAAAAGCATATTTACAGTTCCCAAACTTTTACACCCGAAAATCGGGTCGTGCTCATTGAAGATGTGAATTATAAAACTGCTAAAAATAAATATAAGTATTTATTTTTACTGCACTGAGTATGCAACATATATCTTTAATTATTCAAGCAATATGTTTAATTATTAGGTTGTACTAAAATTAATCATTAAACTGAAATTTTGCTCAAGCGCTGTAAAACATCCTTCCATCTATTTCGATAACTGTAAGGCGTAGAAACTTACCTTTATTTTGCTCCATAACACACGTTTTTGGCACACCAAATTTTTAGAAAAATCGAATTTTAAATTAATTTACTCAAATATTTCGTAAACACTGTCACACTTGTTTTGTATCAAACCCCTCGCCGTCCACTCGGGCGCCGATCGAACGCGGCCAAACCGAATAATTGTTATTAATTCGCCCTCTTATTGAATTACTTTATTTAATTAAATAATTCGACTAACTCATACTAATGTGCGAACTAATGGAGTCTGTGCCGCGATCTGGCTGCTTTGCTACTTCATCTCAAAAACAACATGTGTGTTGAGACAAAAAAATACTGCAACGTCCCTCTTTTGAACACACCCATTGAAAAAGAAACCAGATTTTCACCTCTATGCCTTCAGGAATAGATTTCAAATCTTGAAACTGAAGATTTCATGGTGCCAAAGGAAATTAACACTTTATGATAACACCATGAAGATTAGTTTTGTATTGGTTGTCAAAAGTGGGAGTTTCACAAAGTTCTAATTTTGAATTTGTTGTAAAGGCCGCAAGGCGTGGTTAGCTATGGCCCGCCTGTTACGAAAAAAAAGTTAAATATTGAGAGCGGGAAACGATTCAGGCAATAATTGACACGTCAACGTATATTATTTATAGCGTTCGGGAGAAAATGAACATAAAGTTTTTAAGTAATTGGATGTGATAAGTTTATGTTGTTGAAATGTTGCGGTGCGGATGTGGAAATTGGGTTTTTATTACATGAACGGAAGCTTTGGGGGTCAGTCAACATAGTCTGTCTAGTCATCTACAATTCTTAGTAGATAAATAATACAAAACCTGGACAACAGCTTTATATGAGGTATGTATATCTTTTCAAGTGTTAGTATTTATTTATTTAGCCTACAGGTAGTATAGGTACATGTAGGTGTTCGTACTGCTTGCATAGTTTTCGCCTAGTCTGCCATTTTCATTTAAGCGATCCATTACAAATTGAAGGGTGTCAAGAAATTATACTGCCAATGCTCACCCATCTTGATTTTAGCATTTAATTGTCCACGTGTAGCCTCATCATCTCCACAAAATGATTGGAGCAGACAGCTTCTTGGCTTACACAGTTCTGGCATCAATTTGCAGCTATCTATTTGTTTCTAAACAATATATTGGTTATGACAATCCATTTTAGACGTAATGGCGTCCAGACCGATTATATTATCGGTCATGGCGGCTATTTTCGCTAGGACATATTATAGTGCACAAGCATTTGCACTCTGGTGTACTTTATTCCTTCACTCTCATAGCCCGATGGGAAACGACCGGACAGAGATTGGGCGCAGAATCCACATTAACAGGTACTGAACTTCCGACTATGCGCTGTTTCATAAAAGTTATTGAAAACATGAAAAAATATGAGTACTTAGATAGCCTATTGAGTAGAGGCCGGAGAATCATGCCAGAAGCTCAGTTGAGAGATCCATTGCACTGCTACGAACTATAATAGTTACTTTGTTAGTAATACCTACTCTTGGAAGTACCTACCTACTTATGATTAATGAACAATGTTTTTTTTTTTTCAAGTAAATTATTTTCCGACCTCTGCCCAAGTAAGTAGCTAACAGTAAGCTTTGAGTCCTCTAGTCATCAGGGTCTAAAAAAGAAGACTTAATAAATATAAATCGCAATCAATTTAAACATATAATTTCACTATTCTTCAAAATAATAAATTAAATTTATTTACATAAGTATTTGTACTAAATTCATGTGTAATTCCGTAGTCATCCCGGCGTACCTTCCTGTCTGCCCGGAATAGAACCGGCGACCCGTCGCTTCGAATTAGTGTGAAACGTTGAAAAACGCCCGAAGCGTACCGTAACGCACCACGGACGCTGCCAGATGCCATAGAGTAGTGTACAGCGTTTATTTTCTGAGAAAGACTAAAACATTATCAAAAACTTTATCATTTGAACCTGTTCTGAATTCCGTTCACTAAAACCAATAAAAGTCCTATACTGTTCTCTCGTGCGCAGCAACCTCGAATACGCTTCTGAAGTATGGAACCCACAATACGAAATATACAAATCTCGCATTGAATCTGTTCAGAAAAAATTTTTACTTTACTTAGATTACAAAGCCAAGCAATTTTCTGACGACTATGAGCACCGTTGTAAGCGATACCACTTTTTACCACTTGAATTAAGGCGTAATATTAATGACATATGTTATTTAACAAATATCGCAAATGGCTCTGTTGACTGCCCCGAACTGCTGAGCAAAATATTTATTCGTACCAATCAAAACAAATTACGAAAACGGCCTCTACTGCAGGCACCACACGCATCAACAAATTATAGGGGTAATGCCTTCTGCATACGCAGCGTTACAGCTTTTAATAAATTGCCATCTCACCTGGATATTGATCTATTCTGCACTAGCGCACAAAAGATAAGAAAATTTTTGAATACGGACTATTTTGATGGGAGACGCATGTAGTTCATTTACCTGTTTCCTGCTAAAATGTTCCCATCCTCCTATTCCTACTTGAATTAAGTATAAAAGTGAAGCAAGTGAAACACGTTTGTTTGTTAAAAATATGAACTTAATATAATTCTGTAAACATGTGGAAGCTTGTCATTAGCAATTATTTTATATACTTTGTTAAATAATTGGTGTAATTAGTCTGTAAGCTTTCTTTAAAACAAAATAAATAAATAAATAAATAAAACAGAAAAAAAAAACAAGAGAAAATGGAAATAACCCTTTGTTTTGGTAAGTACATGTAATAAAGTAAGTAATTATTTTCTTCAGACTTATCTAAGTACATACTTACAATGTATCAAATATTCAAAGTTGAAATCGCAGCGTAGAAGAATTTCACTGAAAAAGTTTCAAAGCAGTATAGACATTTTTCCCATTTTCCCAGCTAGATGATTGGTATCCGATGAAAGACGGTTTTGTACTTCATTATTAAAAAGAAAAGCCTGCATATATATTGATAAAGTAGGCTTGATAATTGAACAGGTGCGCTCACTCCATTCATAATTATAATCACGATTTTATGAAATAATACGATACGATCAATGGCACTCTATTCCTAGACCTCCAGATAATTCGAAACAGCAACGTTTTATGAATTTATATCAAAAATAAGTACCTAATAAAATAATTATTTTCACGACTTTACGAGTCGCGATTTCTTTGAATCTCTTGAAGTATTTACAATATGAAGACGTATTTAATTGATTATTTACAAGGAATACACATTCTGAAATCAAAAACAAAATATTAAAACGTGGATTCCTTTGAAGCAAACGTTCTATATTCAAATGCAAGCGCGCCAAGGTGTCATGGCGGCCATAATTGGGGATGACAGTTGTTGGCGGCGACTGGGAGCATGCGCGGTGCGGCCGAGACAGCTCGTTTGCGCCTGAGCATAACGAGACCGTACTAATCTCGTCTTGTTCTTCAGTAATATTATAACTGATCGACACTAAAGAGAAACGTAATTTAATTTAAGAATTTATTGCTGCTATTTCGCCTAGATTATTGTTTGTCAGAATAGTTTCGTTATTCATAACTTTGGCTATATTTCAGTCTTCATAACCTCGGATTTCTAAGAATTTGTTCACATTTATCCATTTTCAGAAAACTCTGTCACTTTGATCATCAAGTCTTACTGAAAACCTTAACAGAACTTCATCAATGCCATTTGCCACTCAATATCTATAAACAGCGGCCCGATTCTTCTAAGTTAATAATGTCAAAATTGAATAGAAATTGAATCGCAATAGCAGTTTTACATTATATTAGTAGTAAAAAATAGCGGAATGCCACATACGCTTCAATTGTGATTGGATCTCAGTCGAATGTGAATCGTATGTCGCTTAAGTAAAATTAGGAGAATCGGGCCCCTGATTATCAAACTCTTTCGATTTAACTTTAATTAGAAAAGGACAACACTACCTCTTTCTTTTTTCGCCCCAATTAAAACAGCGACCAAACCAAAAATAAACCACTTTGCCAATAAATCATAAACGCCGTTCATTTCTGAAAGCGCGACTCAGAACTGCAATAATAATTAATTTCGCCACGGTGTGGTCTAGCCTGACATATACGTGTTCATTTTAAAGGGATGGCGGCTCAATAACCCGTGAACAGAAACATTTGTCACCACATCATCCGGTGTGGTAGCCATGGTTGTACAAAAAGTTTGGACCTCCCCGTGAATGAGTATGTGGGACTATTTAGGGAATATTCAGAAATATGTCGATTGAGATTTTGCTAATTGATAAAAATCGCAACAAGTTTGGAATTTTGCTTTTATTGCAACATTTAATGTCTTTGTGCTTACCTACTGGCCAATGAGCACACTTGCCTTACCTGCAATGACCATTAAGTAGACAAATACTTTTACTTTCAGAATATTTTTGTCAAAGATTGCGATCACAATCAAAACTTCCATTTTAAACTTATACATCTCTAACGTTTCGTCCTAAACCATGGCCAAAATATGGCGCCTACAATGCGCGCGCGCATGACAATTACCTCAAATCAGTGGAGCCATTACTCACGTCGCTTCCACGCAACAGTTGGTCCCAACGATTAATTAACGATACAATTTTAGCACTTACACGAAAAATACTAAAACAATTAAACGTTGGACGCAAATAGAAATTTAATTGATGATGGATTACCGCTCCAATTTGAAGCGAGACTAAGCTTTGCTAAAATAAAAACAGCTATTTTGAGTATGTTTAGGAATGCTACTTTCTTTGTATGCTTTGTTCTAAAGCATGAAGCAAGTAATTTCTTAAGAACCGCTCTTGAGCTTTTGGTTTAAAAAAAATGCAGGTCGCTAGAAATGTATGTAGGTAAGTATGAACCTTAGCGAAACCTATTGCACTTTTTCAGCCAATGCATACAAGGCATCTGAAAACTCAAAAATATTTTGTCACAAAGTAATTTATCACCGAAACATAATTATTGGTTGCGGCCCATCGCCGACCACTCTACTGTTGACGTGTTCGCTAAATTAATGGGCTCCGGCGCTAACGAGTCGTGCGATTCGCTGCGTGTGCGCATCCGGAAGGATGCCTGGGAGGTAGGCGCCGGAGAAAAAAACATGTAGTCAAATAAGTTTAAAAAATATTTTAGCTAAATATGGTTATATTGTGTTATTGAAAACCAGCTGTATCAACCACTCATAGATATCAATTGGCAAAGCACTTTGGTCTCAAACTCTGGGAGAAAATCACTGTATAAAAAATGGACTACTTTTGAATGATATACATATGTTTTTTTTTAATCATTAAACTGGCCTCAGTAAAATTAAGTATGTAGGTTTACATAGTTTAGAAACGTAAAAAATCCTGAAAATCGTCGTAAACAGACTTATGATAAAGGAGAACCGCCTGGTCTTCAGATGTTAATGACATAGTAAGCAAGCAACAGGATAGTTATCTTAAACCGAATATTGTTTAACTGAAACCTGTCACAATACATTATCCCGCCAGTCCCGTAATGCTCGTAAACCTACAAATAATTTTCAAGATAAAAATAATAGATAATCAGATATTTCCTCAGGAAATTTGTAATTTGTGCCCGTAATTATAATTAGAAACATTCGTACGAAAATAGTTCGTTCTTTGACGGCTTTTAACTTTTTTACGTCGATGATGTCGTTAAACTTTGACACTTTTTTACGGACATACTTATCGTAGTTTTTTTCCTCTAAGTGCCTGTCAATGTATTTCGTAAAAATCTGGTAGTGTCTATCCGTTTGTTCGACGCCGATATCATTCTCCTGGGGTTTTAAGTCATCTTCGTTATTGACGTGCCCTTTTTTGGCAACTCCTGTATCGTTTTTTGTGGTAGTTTTATAAAGATAAAATTGTACCTACGTCTGAAAAAACTTAAACATGCCAAATAGTTTTTTGAGTACTGAACCGTTCTTTGCACTGCTTTTTTATAAAAAAAATTAAAATGATTAACTATTGAAGAGTCTTGTTATGGCAAATTAGCAACATCTGGCATCTGGCAACTAACTTTTTGCATATTATGGAATTTCGCACTGCGACTTACGGCCAGTTTCTTCATCAAAAGTTTAAGTTAAAGTAATGTCTAAAGTAAAAGTAACGGTCAAATACGTTTTTTCAAGGCTAAAGTGACAGCAAAAATAAATTGACTTTTAATTTGACCGTTACTTTTACTTTAGACATTACTTTGACTTTTACTTTGGCTTTAACTTTTGATGAAGAAACTGGCTGTTAGACGTATAAAAAGTCATACTTAGTATAAAAAAGTTGATAGTTGCCTCAACTTAAAGTTGTTCCGTGGCACTTTATGCATAGCAATGAATTCAAGACTCAGCAATCATCATTACAACTTAAAAAACTTTTTCATCCTAGTAACACAATCCTTCGGCATGTTCCGTCGGCTTTCCGCGAATCTTCGTAAATAGCCGACCACCGCCGCGCCTTCAGTGGCGGTATCGTAACGTATCAGTTTCCAACTCCTGCGCATCACTGACGGCGTCACAGCTGTCAACAGCCGCGTCACTAGACCGTGACCTGTCAAGGTTTCGTGTCTGGATAGGCTAATTTACGTAAATGAAAAATAATAAAAAGTAACAAAATATTCTACCTAAGTTGCGCGTCACAAAGAAATCACTTTTAAGCACCCTATGTTAAAAATAATGAAATACAATGAACTGATTCAACAAAATTCATTACAAAGGTTTGCTGTACTTTCTTGATACTGAAACCTAAATCAGCAATAACCGACATCCAAAGCAATTAAGTTCGCCATCAAAACATGAACATTATAGCCGACTTCAGCACTCATTCATTCTTGTAGTTAAAACCTAATAAATCTGATTAAATCAGCGCCCGTTGCGTTTAAATCTCAACAATTTCAAAGAGTCGAAATTTGTCCTGACAAAATTTAGTGCGACAGTGTTTGGCCGGCGCGAGCGCATGATTCGTCGAGATCAAAGCTTGAGACGCACCGTCATGTGTTCCCGACAACATGTAGGTCGCCGAAACCCCTCGGGGGCACTTACAAAAAGTTAGCTTGTATGTTTTGTAAATAATATCTTATTGGTCTGCGGGTTTCTTCTGCTTGTAAGGATCTCGTCATGAACGGCGGCTCCGTTATTTTTGTGCACTTTTTATTCAGTAGCTAGTAACTTAATAAACCCGTTTTTTTATCAAGTTTCTAGAGTGTGATGTGTTTTTTTCAAAATATTAATCAATGGTGGACTGTTTTAAATAACAAAAGAGTATTAAAAAAAAAAAAAAAACATTTTATTAAAAACGTAAAAACTGGTTAAGTATATTAAGGGTAAGTTGCACGATTTAACGATAACCAAATCATAACCATCAACTGAAATGTTTCCGTTATCGATTTAGTTAGATAAATGGTGTAACTCAGCGTTTAAGTTAAGATTATATTAGTTAAATTAGTCCGTTGTCTTGAAGTTCAGTCCCATGCGCCTGGGCAGTTGTAATATCTGTTGATGCGAAGCCAGTCCTTGTCAGTGATGTACTGTCGTTGACCCATGTCGTTCATAACGCTCCTCTGTAGGAAAGAAATAAAATAATGCAGTAATTCAGTAAAAACACATACACTTCAGTAGGTTTGGCTAGGATTATTAAAAAGGTCATGAAAAGAAAAAGAACACAAATATCCGCTTTTAGAATCTTCTCTTTTTTGGAGATAAAGTTATCAAAACCAAGTAAGTACAGAACGGTGCTGTAAGTATAGAAAAAAAACTAGTTGATAATTTTTTGAATACGAACCTCCCTTGGCACAATTGTAGGTGCACCGTTAGCCGTGAACGAGTAAGCTCCGTAGTGCATACAGCTCACGTAGTCGTAATCAACGCCCAAGTTATCCACTCTCGATTGGCCGTACAAATCGAAATTGTGTTCACTTCCTAAAAAGTAATAGAAATAGCATCATAGATGTGTATAGATGGAAAAGTAAAAAAAAAAGTAGATGGAAAGGTAATAAATATGTTTTTGTTTTTTCAATATGACATCAATCATGATAAAAAAACCTGTGGAATAAGCAATGTTCTAGAAAGATCTTCTAAGTTAAGGCTTGGGCAACAATAATTTTGTTAGAAAGTGAGTGTACGCCACAAGTAAATGCTGAACCTACCTGGTGTAATGTTCTGTTCATTGATCTGAACGTAATCATTCCTGTTGTAAGTGGTGTGCATATGCAAGAAGCCGAGGATGTGCATGAATTCGTGCACGATGGTCGCGTGTCTGAAGCAGCCGACGCCCACAGACTCGCGTGCAAGGTTCATCTGGTGAGCTCCTCGAGATGGCCTGTAGCCTACGTTTGCGTAGCAGCCGCTTGGTTCACCCTGGAAGAATTATGATGATATAGGTCGTGATAAACTTAATGACAGGTATAAACCGCAAGACACTGACTACGAAACCATTTTTAGTTATCAGCGGCCGACGGAAATCGACAAGAGTTAGGAGTATGGGCAACTTAGAATTTATGCATCATAAAGTTGTGGAATAACAAGGTACATATACCAAAAGTGATAAATGTTACGTTAACACCAATCAAACAGAGTGCAACAGAAGAGATTCGAATATCTAACGATGAAAGGTCAGATTCAATTAGTCCATCTTTTGTCATTCAATAATCTAATCCTTTTATGTGGTTTTTATTACTAGGATTGCATTAAACCTTATTTAATTCCAACTGATTCACTATCAACGTATCGTTAAATACATTAATCCTGTTTATATATTACTTAAGCTTGTATTTCATATTTGTGGATTTATGTCATTTCGTTTGGCTTACTTTTAATTCCTATTATCTCTAGCACTTGTGTATTCACTTACTATGATTTGTACTTACGGTAATTTTAGCGTAGACGGTGTCCGATGCAGTTTTATATCGGAATTTCACGCAAGTGTGTGCTTCAATGTCCCTAGCGGCATCCCAAATTGCTGCTTTCTGTGCATCATCTGCGAATTTCAATTTTAAGGTAAGTTTTTGCCTAATCAACAAACCGAGTTTCGAAGGGCACGATTAACTGTAGGTCCCGACTATCACTTGAACAATTTTGTCAGTCATTACTGGCTGTCAAATGTAAGTCCGGCGACCAGTCTTACCTAGGGTTATTGGGTTGCTCGTATAACTGGGTTGGGTAGGTCAGATAAGCAGTGGCTTCGTATAACATTGGTACTCAGCTTCATCCGGTTAGACTGGAAGCCGACCCAACGTAGTTGTGAAAAGGCTAGGCAGATGATGATGATCTTTGCCTAATCATGCATAGAATATCATCTGATCTCATAAATATGATAAAATGATCAATAGATTTACGGATAAAGGACGTTTTAATACCCGATAGCGAGATAGACTTGTCTAACAATGCATTTTATTTTAGGTATTTTTGATTCTCCTATTGAGTGCATTTTATCTAGCATATCATCTTCGATTGTATTTGTAGTTATAAATATATAGGTACGATTTTATCTCTATACTTTCTTTTGTTTATGAATTTAATATTGTCTGATCCTCGTTGATTCCTTTTGATAATCTTTTGACAATATGAATCAGTGACCTATTTATTGTGGTTACAACGACCTTTTGTTTTTATTTTTGATCTTGAACGAGTTTATTATGGAGGACTTGTGTTTTCGATGTATTGTTTGGTATTCTAATAAATAACCTTCCAATCTAATTGGGTTAAAGCTAGTTATTTCAATATCTTTGTCTATTTTATGACCCCGCTAGGATCATAAACTAAACACTCAACTATGACTAATTTAACTTGAAAAGGTAATAAACTATTTTGCAAGTTAGTCATGCATTCAAATCTAATGAAATTATGATGAAATTTTACTAACAATACCCAATAATTTTATTTCATTGCCCCAAAAAGACAGACACGACCAATATTAAGAAATTGCCAATACGGTGCCGTTTATTTCAAACGTTTTTTTATTTGTCGTAATTTATTTGGATTTAGGATACGGTGAAGAAGAACAAAGTGAGCAAACATGGACTTAAAATCTGAATCAGGCGTTGTGATAACCACTCAAACTTTCTCTTTACAAAAGAGGCTATTGCCCTACAGTAGAACACTAAAAAGGTTTTACTCACCGAACCATCCATCAGCAAATTCAAAAATGACCGTATTATCAGGCCAGCTAGTGATCGAAGAGGAACTATAGGCAGCCCTTCCAACTGCATACTCTTGCAGCATGACCTCATAGTCTTGCTCATCCAGGACTATATCTCCTTGGTACTTGCCGCTCAGTTCTTCATCATTTACGTTGGGTAGAGCCTTCTTTCTTGCTAGGAATTGCTCGCGATTTCCGTTACCTGTTCAATAAAATTACAAATCTTTTGAGAAAGTTAGTTATTTTTGTGAGTTACTTGGAAGTCTTGAAATTAGCCTGTAAGTTCTGGGTTATGAGATAAACAGTTTACAGGTGTCCGTATAATTTAATGAAAGGTCCTTAAAAAAATATGTATTTTGATCTGTATCTTTCAGTACAAGATGGAAATTCTTAATCCAAAAAAATATTTGCGTGTTTCTTTGTTTCATTTTTTTAGAATTGTAAGACAGTTCAGTTCAAAAATATTAAATAGTTAAAAACAAAAAAAAACATTTTGACTTACCTTTCCGAATCCCTTCCAGAAACTGCCTGAAATCTTCAATGTCCTTTCTGGTCCTTACAACGGCTGGACTGGCGGCAACCAGTCCTACCGCGACAAAAAACAATAACAATCGCAACATACTATGTGTAATGTTCCCGATACTATTGTACACAAACCTCCAGAAATACTAGCCTTATATTGAAACAATTATCTCCCTCTATATAGATAACATCTAGATTTTATCAGTTTACAACTCAAATATTGTTTGGTGACTCCGATTTTGAGGTGCAATAAAATCTATTATTTTTCGTGTTTATGGCGTTATTTTTATCTGCAACTGACTGGTTCATTAACCGAAATAATATTATTAAGAAACCATTTCATCGATAAATATTATTTTGGGTACTAAATATAATATTTATCTTACCTTTGACCCGGAAGCATAAATTTTTGTTTTGTAATGATGTCGTGTCCGAGACCGGAATAGTTGGAGTTCAGTTAAAGGTACATTGAGCAATAGTCGGTTAGAAACTCAACATTATGAAGATGATGAATGGGGCAATCTACTACCGAACTTTATCAACTAGTTAACCAACCGATTAATAATAACTTTCTCATGTAAATCGACAGGCTTTTAAAATATACAGAAGTATTATAATTAACAATCATTTATTTCAGAAAAAATAATATTTCCTATTCTTCTGACTTGAAGAAATATTTCCTTGATTTTGAGAATCTGTACCTTTTTGTTCATCTTTATTCGTTTAGGTATGTACATAATTTTGATCAAATCCCGAAAAACAAGTATTCAGATAATTTCACAGAAACCTGAACTAGTCACCAAATTATCTCGGCTTATTACGTTTCTGTTTATTTTTAGTCACTGGGAAATATAATGAAAACAATGCCTGTTGCCGTCGGCGTGCCAGCCGTACTTGAACCAAATGGTTTGGCACGCGACGATGGCAAGAGACCAGACGGCATGTCGCTATTTCCGTGGAAGATGGGTAGGACTTTAGTGTGGGACGCGACCTGCGTCGACACTCTTGCGCCATCCCATCTTCCTAGAACTGCGTGTTGTGTCGGCTCCGCCGCTTCACAAGCAGAAGACCTCAAACGGCGCAAATATAGTAGCCTTATCGGGAATTACATGTTTGAGCCGTTTGGGGTTGAAACTCTCGGGCCGTGGGGTCCGAGTGCTCACGCGCTTGCAAAGGAAATTTCTAAGCGCCTTGTTGACACTTCTCGTGACCCAAGGGCTGGCTTTTATTTCGCACAGAGGTTGAGCATTGCCATCCAACGTGGCAATGCTGCCAGCCTTCTGGGTACATTACCCGGTGACAGCGATGAGGAGCAATTTTTTGATGCTATGTATTAGTTTTAAGTTGTATATATAAGTTTATTTTTAATTTTTAAAATTAATGTAAATATTATGTAAATATTTGAATTAAATTCGTGCGAATATGAAAAATGAAAACAATAATGTTTGTTATTTTAGTAAATATTTATTTATAAATGTAGGTCATAGATTCTAAGATTATAATATCTAGATTGAGATTTAATGATTGATACAAATCTTTGCAATGCTTTATCGTGTCAACAGATATTAGATATTCTTTTTTTCAGCGGCTTCCCCGGTACCCGAGGGAATTACTCCGTGCGCCTGGATATAATTATAAAGTGGCCTAAAGAGAAACGACAGAATTTTCTAAATTCATCTAGTAGTCCCTGAGATTAGTGCGTTCAAACAAACCAATAGTCGCTTTGGTTACAACCAGTATGTATTGTAGTACACTACAATACATAATTTAACGATAGTTTACTTGACATAATTGGAATAGTTTGGAATTCATCATTATCTTCTTGCGTTTCAGGCTGTAAAAACGTATACCCTAATTTATCTCAATGATGACATATCATCCAGGAAAATGTCAGAATGCCTTCGACAGTCATCGTTACAACAACTATTCTCTTACATTGTAAATGACGAAAGTTTTTCCCGGAATCGACTATTTTGTACAGTTGTACAATAAATGTTATAACACAGATAAAGCCCTTGCTTTCAAAAATAGTTTTTAGGGCTGCCCGAATATTTATTCCTGCATTCCTGTACCGACTTTTTTAAAATTCACTATTAATCACTTTGTTTTTTAAATACCTTGTAGATTAGAATCTTTAGTGTTATTGATTTCATTAAACATATGTATATCGTTATGTATGTGTATTTTTGCCTAACTAACTTATGTGAGATGCATTGTATAGAGCTTTTTAACAAAACACCTTGATAAGATTGCTTTAAAATGTATTTGAAAATATAATGCGGTATGTAGTTTCATTTTGACACCTCACAAAACGAACACATACAGTCACAGCAGCATTAAACAAGAAATATATCTGATCAACAAAGATTTTCAGTAAATAAATGAAATACAAGGTTTTATGGAAAAATCAGTCTATTTATCGGTAGATCATAGTTTATTGGGCGATTTCAACGACGTTTACACTCTCAGGTATGATGTCTTCTTGAGGCAATTCCTCAACGGCTTCTTGTGGCAAGTCCTCAAGTGCAGCGTCCTCTTCAACCTTGTATTCATGCTCATAGGTTCCCTGGGAGAGTTCCTCAGCATTGATGGGAGTGCTCCAGGCTCCAGGACAGTTGTAGTGCCTGTTGGCCCTCAGCCAGTCCCAGCCGGTCACGAATTGCTGTTGACCCATGAGACCGTTGTCGTTCTGGAATAGACAAAAAAGGTAAATAAGATTTTTCTCACTATAAGAGAAAAATGTTTCTTCATTCTGCAACCTACAATTTTAGTAGTCTTACTAAAGGAAATCATCTCAGGTTGAGCAACTGGATCTTTTTGTTACAAAGGCAATAACTTTCATGTTATTCCTTGAAACTTGTGGTCTTGTTTACGAAAAGTTGCAAAGAGAAGTTGGGATAACAATATGATCTAAGTTCTATAACAGATCAATGTTTAATGTAGAACCTTTTTTACTGGACATAAGCTTTTCTGGCCCTTTTGTAGCCCTTCTGAGCCAGAAAAAGGGACTTTTTGTACCCTTTTTTTTTTTTAACGACGTCAAAAATCATCAAATGACCCCTTCCGCTGTGGGTTAGCAGCGGAGAGGGAGTGTCAGACTCTTACTGACTAAAAACCGTCGTGTTTCGTCATGGGCCTTTTATGTACCAGGGCCGCGGTATCTCTTTCGAAAAACCCGCAGCCCTTGGCCTTGCCCTGGCCCTGCTGGGCCCCGCTGGGGTTGCTGACATCTCTTTGAGGAGCGCGTGGAACAACGCGCGCCGTCGACACGGGTCTGTCGTCTAAGCAGACAGAGGGACGATGAGCCACCCGAACTCACCGCCCACAGACCCACGCCTACGGTGGCCGGGAGTCATCTCGCGACACCCGGCCTCATGGTGTCTACCTGGTCCAGCGCGGCGGCCGGGATGAGAGGTGCGAACTCTCTGGCGTTCCGCCTCCTCCTTCTCGAGCATGACCGCTTCGCAGAAGGAGGTGACGGCATCCCATTCCCTCTCGCCCCGGACCATGGCCTGAACCAGGGCCGGACGCGAGAGGTCGCTGCCGCCCAAAGCCACGACGAGGACCCGGCGGTGCCCTTCCCACGCAGGGCACTCCTGGACTGTGTGGTCCAGGCTGTCCGCACAGTGGTGACACCCGGGCGCCTCCTCACGACCGATTCGGTGCAGGTACCTCCCGAAACAGACTTTCAAGGCGCATTTGAAGTCTGTAGAACCTAGATCTCAAAAGTAGGCTTTAATAATGATACTTACGTAGATAGGCAGCATGGTAGGTTGTCCGTTGATGCTGAAACCGTATCTACCGTAGTGCATGTTGCTGGCATACTCGTAGGGCAGGCCCATGTTGTGAACGATGTTGGTTCCGTACTTCTCGAAGTTGTGTTCCATACCTGGCATAGAGAAATTAGGTTAAACATACTTTTTGATGAATTTTCTACACCTTAAAAATCTAATTCATTAAGTGTATTATTGGTCTCAATGAAGTTTGAATTACTTTATTATGAATGAGAAATTATTGGAAATAAAACTGTCATCACGCAAATATGGCAAAGGTTATCAATTTACGATCGAAAATACCAAAACTTATCAGTTATCTAAATTATTTTATTAGTTTAATCTATCTTAATCCGTATAGCATAATTCTATAAACTTTTGTTGTCTGCGGCTTTCTTTCAAAGTCTTTGATGTTTGAAATCGTTGCCAATTCAGGAAAGTACATTGTACTTAATCATTTTATAGGGTCGTCACCGCGCCAATTCGTCAGTGGTCATAAAAGGTTGATTCATAAATCAGCCCATTTCCGTAATGTTTCGTGACTGCTGATAAACAAATACATGAGTTTAGTGCAATGTCGTCTATAAAATAGTAGATTTACAGCAGAGACAGAAAGGTTCACTACCATCGGAAAAGTAAAGGAGTTTTATTTTGTGTTCCTGTGTCATAGGCGACTGTTCCATGTATGATCTAGTCAGTATCTGACACATTAGTAATTCATTATGCATCATAACCATTATTTCGTCTGTTATACTTTAAGACCGCAATTGTCTAAAATAAAGGAACAACTAAATAAAAAAGAAACATATTCACCTGGCCAAACATTCTGCCACAAAATGCGGACATAGTCGTCCCTATTGTAAGTGGACTGCATATGCATGAAGCCGACAACATGAAGCCATTCGTGGATGATGACGGTATGGGTGAAGCAGCCCTGGCCGGGGTTGGCACGAGCCAAGTTCAAGGTATGGACGCCCATGCTCGCCCAGTAGCCCACGTTGGCGTAGCAGCCGTCGGATCTGCCCTGCAATTGATAGAAAAAGGCTTAAAAAATGTGGCCAACATTTTAGGAGCGGAATTGACACAAAATCTGTGCTTTCATTCTTTTTGAGAGGCTTGTATCTCGAGTTGGAAGTGATATTCGAGCACTACGATTACGATCATGATAAATAGGTACCTAGTCCTTTTTTGAATAGCCTTTTCCTGTGGATGACAATATGCTATCCATCCGTTGTTTTTCAACTGGAGATTAATGGCAATCCATTAATGTTTATGAATGGTAAAATGTATTACATCGACCTCTTTCTTCATTTCTTTATGACAATGCTGACTGCTTTGTGTCGTGGTGATTAGGCAAAAATAAAAAAAAAATCATGACCGTTCTAGAATTTGCTAAATTTCAATAAGTACGTCAGTTTTGGATTTTATTGCGTTTGATCATTATGATAAAGACAATAAATAATTAAATAATAATTTATTGTCTTTATGTTCATATCTTAGGCACCCACACAACTCGGGTCAGTATGTACCAAGATTAACCACGTTACTTGATCGTTTGATAAATTCTGTTTATCATATTGTATCTAATCGTTTGCTAGCAAATAATCATAAACCTTCAAATTAAGATAATAAAGCAAATAAATTCTTTAGTTCAAATGAAACGTCATTATTATATTCACCAGTTTCTAGGTAATAAGGCACCTCGCAATCCATTCATTTTTTTTTTTACGAAAGTTACTCCCCTTTTGATTTTACGAGGATTATAATAATTACACTTTTCGGGCTTGAAACTACTTATCTACTGAAAAAAACGTAAAATGAACTCTGGATGTAGATATTAAGTAGGTATATTTCAAAACTGATTCTATTGTAAAAAGCCGATTGCTTTTTGTTTTCTTATACACTGTGGCTGAAGACCATGGCATAGAAAACAAAATGACGAGTGGAGATGTCATAAGGTAAAATCTCCTAAGAAAATAGCGTGACCAAAATGCTCCAAAGTGTTCGAAGAACGTCAATGAATATAATATTATTAATACTTACGGTGATCAGGACATATACATTCTCCCACCATTCCCTGCGGCGGAACCTCACGCAAGTCCTCGCTGAGATCTCCCTCATGGCAGCGTAGATGGCGTTAATTTGTGCGTTTGCTGAAAAATTACAAAAGAATTTTGTTAAGAAAAGTTTCTCTATCGCATCGTATTAACATAATTTACCTACACTTCGTGTATGACACAAAGTCTTAGATCGAGAGCCACTGACTGCCAGACCTTCGTTATTTTATAAAGGCTGAAACTTTGTGTGTGCATCTACCTTACAGCAGGTAGGAACGATAGACTACGGTTGCTTTGGAAGATTTTTAAAATTAACCTAACCTATCCCAACTTATAACTTTTTACTGTCTTAGTTTATATTTAAAATGACATCAATAAAGACCACGTTTACGTTTTCTATGACTGCTTAAGTTGTTTATATTGTTAGCGACATTAACGTTTTATCTGTATAATCTCACTTTGAAAAACTTCAATTTGAGACAGATTCATGGTAGTGCAAGTTTTAACCTTAGTGGTTTTTGGTTGTATTGTCAATGTGATAAATTAAAAAAATGCATATAAAACAGATAATAGAGTCGTAATGTTTGTAATACTAAAAACTTACTGAATTCATTGTTGAACTCGTAGACAATGGTATTGCCGGGCCACTTGGTGTTAGGCCAGATGTACGCGTTCCTGCCCTCAGCATACTGCTGCAGCATGAGCTCAGCCTGCTCATCATTGAGGAGGATGTCACCCTGGAACTTGCCGCTGTTCTCCCATACGGAAGCTTTGGGGTTGGCCAGCATACGGGACTCTATGCGGATTCCATCATCTGGAATTGAGAAAATTTTGTTCTATAGTTCTATCTACATTCTACCTACTATAGTTTTACCTACCAGCTGTTACATTCGCGTCTGTGAAAACTACTACCCGTACTCGGATAAAATATAGCCTACTATTGGGGTTACCCGCAATTTTTTTTCCTCTTCATTATGTTAGCATAGAAGTAAGTATTCATAGATTAGGAGACCATCAAAGCGGTAACACAATTTTCTAGGATAACTTTAGTCATTTAGGTAATGTATTTTTGTTTCGTTAAATACTAAGTAGATATATACGACTTTTTTTAATACACAAATACCCAATAACTTTATACAGACGGGATTAATGGCGCGTGCCTGAAAGACATGTGCCTAGTGCACAATTAATTAAGCACCTGCCAATCGTCTCGGATTATAATTTTGATTATTTTACGTCGCACGAAATTCTTATCTTCAAAGAGAAACCAATGCATATACAATGCATCACGTTTTTCATTATCAACATTAGGTAACTACTCTTGATTTTATTGTTTATCATTTTTAATATCATGATTAACTGCTCAAATCTGAGGAGGATTATGTGAAGTTAAATGAATATCTGTAGATAGGCAGAGGTCTCAAGATAATGGTTTTCAAAAATTATTGATAAGACCTTGATATGCATAGGTCCGTATGCAATTATTTTGAATTCTTCCGGATTTCTAAAAGTGTAACAGGGTTCTTGAAATCAAAATGTGATCAACAACTGAGCGGACGCAGTTTAGTTAAAACATTATGTACCAAGGACGTAAAAAATAGCAGTAGTAGTACTTAGTAACAATATAAGAAATATACGTTTCTAAGTTTATTTAGACACCGACACAGATATTTAATTATTAAGTAATTCAGCTCAATGCGCATCATCTAATTGCAAACATATACTTAAGTCAACAAAACATCGACATGCTAAATATGTCGACCTTAATTCTTATCTAGATTTATCTGAAGCGTTTTTTTACATATAAAATCCTCCAATCGCGTCTGTTCGTCTGTCAGTTTTAGCTATTCACACCTACAATATATTGTAAAGCTGAACAGTTTGTTTGCTTGCACACGCTCTCAGGAACTATGAGTCCTATTCGAAAAAAACGTTCATTGAAAGATAGCTCATTTAAATGCATTTACTGAGGAAAGTTTTAGGCTACTTTTTATCTCGGTACATGAACCTACAAACTTTTTGTCGGCCGATAGTTTTTTTGGGTTCATAACTCAGTATAGAGATGAATTTTTAGCCGGTATCAGACCGACTGAAAACTTCGATTGGAATCATCGACGGCTCCTAAGTATACTGAGTCAACTAACAAATTTTGCGAATTGCACTTTTTTGTGTATTAACACAAATAGCAATAACAATATTGTAAATACACAAAAAAATGCAATTCGCAAAATTTGTTAGTTGACTCAGTATACTTAGGAGCCGTCGCAATATTTTCTTTAAAATATTTTTGTTGAACACCATTGGGTTAATTGCCAGCCGACTGTTTAGTCTGCAGTGCGCTAAGTTCCCACGGGATTTATTAGGACTACAACGAATATATTTTTACAATGAGATTTGGATATACTTTGTCAATCAGTTTTATTTGCTTTAAATCGATTCTCTTTGATAGTCGTCCACTTTTAATACCTGTTGAACGGCAAAACCGCGAAATTAACAAAACTCGTAGGGCATGAACAGAAATTAAGAATGACCACAAACCTCGTCTGCTCCTTTCCAGGAAAGCCCTGAAGGATTCGATCTGATCCCTGGACCTGCTGACAGGAGGACCAGCCAGGGCACACCCTACCACTGACAACAGCACTATAGTAGACCACATTTTGGAATTTCCACATACCACACAAATCTGTTTTATATACGAAAATTACTATCTCAATAATTACCTAATTACCGATACTAGGAGATAATTTTGATAATTACAATTAATACATTGGGTTTTTGGTAGATAAGTTGTTTTGTTGATTATTAAGGGTTAAAGAGTATTTCCCAGGGTTATATGCACTTGAGCAGATAAAGGATTGTTTTTCACTAGGCTATCATTGAAGCCATGGAAATCATAGGAGTATGCAGCAATTTTAGCCTCAGGTTAGATATAGGTACATAGCAGATCATCCTATTAGCACAGCTATTAGGGGAATTGCATAGCTTATGCCACCGTTTATTGTCTTTGGTGTAAACCGTCATCTCGAACAAAGTTTGATGTTCTATATGCAGTACTAAACCTGGTATTTTTTAATGCCGAGTTTTTTAATAAGGTGGCTTATGATTTAACCAAGTAACAACGACGAACTTTTCCCTCATCAACTATTTTACACATTTTTTGGATAACCGTTAGATGGGCTAGGATAGCCAGTTTTAAGGATCTGACTGACTTCTGAACACTATTAAACTATTACAAATATTCACTATTTTTGATGCTCCTGACCATATCCCATTTTTATTTGCTGTCGGCGCAGCATGTTTTCTTCATCCATACTCTTCCGTCTGCCGTCATCTCACAAGTAATATTCTTTCTAGCTATGTCGACTTTCAGACAATCCACTTCACCATCTTCTTCACAAGTTTCCATTCGGTTTCAGTTATGCATTTGTATTTTTTTTTTTGACACAGTTACTACATTAATTATATTATCCTCTGTGTCTATACATAGGTATCATATTTATTTCTCTCATATATTTTCGTCAACGCAATATTTTCACAATTGAAAAAAATCTAAAAGCCGATTAAGATACTTAGGTTTTCTCATAAAAGCTGATAAAATTTTACAAAATGCCGAGGAATTCGCTAAATTTATTTTATAGACTTAATCAAATAAATATGACTTGAAACTGTGTTGAGAATTACCTACAACTATGCATAATATAATAAGCAGAAGTTATCTAGTATGTGTATTTAATTCTTTGTTTTGATACAGATAAATGGCTGATTAATTTTGTGGTAATTAATTTAAAATTATATCTTAATCTTAATATCCTGTTTTTTTTTATATATTGCTGGATACTACCCTAATTAGATTCCGTTTAAAGAACAATCAAATGCCATTTAATCCATATATTTGGGTTAAGTTGAGCATTTCATAAGGCATAAATTTTCCGCTTAAGTTTAGAAGGAGACAAAAATCACAGACGTCCAATAATAAAGGAGTGCCATTTTTGTATAAATATATTTTCAACATTTTGCTTCATAATTTAGTCAGTGAATCAATTCCTACAGCCTGTTTTTATTGGTCCTGAGGCGCTTCCTCGACTACAGATACTTTTTCAGCTTCAAAATCTTGAGGCATATCAGCAGCGAGTACTTCTTCTTGAGGTAAATCTTCATCAACATCTCCTTGTGACATTTTCTCGAGTGCAGCATGATTTGCTCTTCCCTGTGAGAGTTCATCAGCATATACGGGAGTTTCCCAGGCCCAGGGACAGTTGTAGTGCCTGTTAACTCTCAGCCAGTCCCACTCCGTCACGTAATCTACCTGACCCATGAGGCCGTCGTCATTCTAGAAGATTAGAAAGATCTAGAATTATTTGAGCACAGTCAACAAAGTACCGGTATGTAATTTATGTACATATTTATCCTCATCCCACTCATTCCAGTTACGTGGATGACACGGCACTCGTCGGAAAGAATGGTCAGTTGGTATACTTTTTATCACGTTGCTTCCATGCTTCAAACAGCTTGCTTTATGTAACTGTGACAGAATAGGCCAGACGATAAGCTCTTGAAGATCGGCACCGGCTACCAGCTTATAGCTTTCTTTCAGTACATGACGACGACGCGTCGACGGTTGCAGTTACCTCTGCCGTTGGGAATATGCCGTTCGTGTGTAAGAGCTCTTAGCTAGTATCATAAATTATATTGCCATAATAAAGTACACAGTCTGTGGTTAGTATAAAATTAACATAACTTACATAGATAGGCAACATTGTAGGTCTTCCGTTGGCGGTGAAGCCGTATCTATCATAGTGCATGGTGCTAGCGTACTCATAGGGCACTTCCATGTTATTTACCATGTCGGTGTCGAACTTTTCGTAATTGTAATCACCACCTGCAAGAGATCAGCATAGGTTATTTATTTATATTTATTTATTTGATTTTATAGAAAGTAGTAACGATATAGGTATAGTAACGATTTTGTGCAAAGGAACAATAGAGTCAAAAACTGGTCACTATATTTTTTTAAAGGTTAACTACTTATCAATTGAATCATGATTTACCTGGCAAAATTAAACAGATACTTTTAATTCTGTAATGGCTGTAATCTATACAACGTTTCTATGAACTGATGGCATTTTCTAACTTTGTGAATGGTTGACGTATGGCATACCTATAATCATAGAATACTACAAGTCTTAGTGCCCATGGGTTTAAATTATAGTTAGTTTCATTGTTGTTCAAGATAGATTATTTGCCGTTGCTTCTTTAGACATTTGAAATCAGAGCAAAACTAAACGATTGAAACGCAGCCGAGAAAATGTCATACAGTTAGGAACATTCATTTTCTGCAGTATATTTTGTTTTCATCATACACCACCATGATGTTTTCCCAAGATTTTGGCCTAAGTTTACCTAGTCATAAAATATTGGGAAAGATATTTTTTTTTGCAATCAAGTTAAGAACATCAATTTTCAATCACCTTCTACCATGTTCTCCCACAGTATATGAACGTAGTCGTCCCTATCGTGGGTAGAATGCAAGTGTAAGAAGCCGATGATATGGAGCCACTCGTGAATGATGATGGCGTTGATGAAGCAGCCCTCGCCAGGGTTGGCTTTGCCAATGTTCATGGTGTGCATGCCCATGTCCTCATGGTAACCCGCGGTGGCGTAGCAGCCGTCAGGTCTGCCCTGAAGATGATAAAAGAAGTAAAAATTAAAGAAAAAGAAGTAACTGTTTAATACAAAACGTCCCCCGACACGACAAAATTAAGTTTAGTCTGACATGCTTTAGTTGGTACTTACGTAGTGTTAAAAGTTATTTTTTGCTTTTATAGGGTTCAGCGTTTTTAACCTTTTGTCATAATAATTGCGTATTTTTTTTATTGGTCGGGGGATTTTTAAATTTATAATTTAATTTTTAGTATTTGATGTCATAGCGGCAACAGAAATACATCATCTCTGAAAATTTTAACAGTGTAGCTATCACGGTTCATAAGACATATAGAGACAGACAGACGGAAAGCGAAGTCTTAGTGAGAGGTCTCTTTGGGTACATAGCAAAATCGCTTTTTCAGTCCCTATATCCCTATGTCCCTTTGTATGCTTAAATATTCAAAACTACGCAACCGATTTTCATGCGGTTTTTTAAATAGTTAGAGTGACAAAAGAGGAAGGTTTATATGTATAATAACATACATTAAATTTATCTGTCCTTATAATTACATAGCACTTAATTGGTGGAAATACTCGTACTGTATCCCGTGCGAAACCAGGGAGGATCGCTAGTAATAAATAAACTTACAGTCACTAGAACGTAGTTGCGGTCGAAACGCGTTTTG